>NW_027507789.1:109793642-110393642 GCF_037356315.1 Lithobates pipiens
TGACAACTTATACATTCACAAACATGTAACAATTTGGTCTCTTATAAACATATGAGCTGTGTATTATAGAGTACTGCTTGTCAATTAGTTACAGAGGAGAAAGAAAAATCATTGAACTGAGCTGCATGTCCTGTGTGCATTGATGACTGGATATCAGATATATATTGTTATATATCGAAAAGATAGAAAGGAAATAAAACAGCTATGCCCCTAAGGAGTATAGGTTATTTAAGCTAACAAACTTCTCAGAAAATGTATTGTGTCCACCGCGACACCTCTCACAGACCACCCCAGAAATATACTATATCTCATAACCTAACTCACCCATGCCTCCCAGATCTAGCCTTACATTGGTAGGAGTCTGTCTTTCACTAATTGAGTTGGGCCTAGACCCGGAGTATCTAACCATATTTGCCACATTGAGTAAAATTTCTTCAGGGCATTGCGATGTTGATCTGTAAGCTTTTCACATATAAGCAAGCCAGTCACAAATTCCACCCATTGTCCGCCCGTTAGCACCCTCGGGGTGATCCACAGTCTCGCAATTGCTTTGCGAGCTATATATATATAGTAAATGTAATACAGCAATGTGACCATTTGGTGAGAGCAGAGGCGGCTCTAGGTTTCGTGAGGCCTTAGGCAAAACGTAGACATGAGGCCCTCTCACGCCTATAATTGGAAAAATAATTCAACCGATAAAAATGACCAGTCCTCAAAGATTCTAGCATGTTATTGGATCATATCACACCAGTGAGCGCATCCAGATGGCCCACCCCCCTTTCGCAGGCTGTGCTTGGCTCTCCCCTGGGAGTGTCTTGTCAGCAGATTGCCATTTGTGAGCGGCACATAGAGATAACTTTGACAGCATGAGGTGGCAGCATCATCCTTCTTCCCGATATTGGGCTCTCTCCTCCAGTGGCATAGCGTGGGTTGTCAGTGTTTGGGGCAAGGCAAGTAATTGGAGCTCCCTAACCGTGGACTTATAGCTCCGGTCTGGTCACATGATCCACTGTGTCAATCAGTTTTGGCTGCAGGGGAGAGGAGAGAGCACTTGACAATCACTGGTAAAGCCTGGAGAAGTGACATCACCCACAGGTTCCCATGTCCCATCTGTTGTTGGTGGTTGTATGGTCACATACCTCTGAACCCCTAAACCATAGGTGCTCCATTATGCAAATCTTGACCAGCCACTGTTGAACGCTTGGGCCTGCACTCCACCTTACTGGTAAAGGAGGCCATCCATCAAAGTTATAAGCCAACAACAACCATTGGAGCCTTACCACTTCCTCTGGCTGGTCTAGATCTGTATATGATAGAGTTCTTGGGGAGTCAGGTCTTCTGAATTTTCCACCAGGTAGATAAGAGGAATGCAGCACCTATAGGGCCTTTTTCATGCCCTGAGATAGTTTGGAAGTCTTAAAGAGTAAGTTCACCATTTCACACAAAATTACATGCTGAACTAACTCCAAGTGTCCTGGCCACCCCTCTAGACCTCGCTGTTCATAGTGTCCATGAGGCCCCATGCTTCTGGTGTAGAGGTCCATGGTCTTTACACAATACAAGATCCTGGAGGAGGAGGGAGAGGGGGGGAGAGGACAGAGAAAGGGGAGTAGAGGGGAAGGGGAAAGAGGACAGAGGGAGGGGAGGGAGAGAGGTCAGAGAAAGGGAGGAGGAGAGAGGGCAGAAAGGGGGAGAGAGGACGGGGATAAACAGAGAGAGCAAGGGGAGGGAGAGAGGACAGAGAAAGGGAGGGGGAAGAGGACAGAGAGTAGACAGAGGGGGGAGAGGAGAGAAGGAGGGAGGAGAAAAGACAGGGGGGCAGAGAGGGGGAGGGGAGGGAAAGAGAGAGGGTGGGGGAGAGAAGATAGAGAGGGGGGAGGTGAGAGTGAACAGAGGGAGGGGGAGAGGATAAAGAAAGTGGGGAGAGGAAAGAGTAGACAGAGGAAGGGGGTTAGAGAGAGGGTGGGGGGGGATCAGAGCGGACAGATAGATGTGGGAGAGGATAGAGCGGGAGGAAGGAGATGAGAGAGGATACTGAGGGGGGAGGATATAGAGAGTGGGCAGAGGAAGGTGGGGTAGAGAGGGGGTGTGGGGGAGATCAGAGTGGACAGAAGGAGGTGGGAGAGGAGAGAGAGAGAGAGAGAGAGAGAGAGAGAGAAGGGAGAGAGAGAGAGAGAGAGAGAGAGAGAGGGAAGGGAGAGAGAGAGAGAGAATAGAGGGAGGGAGGGAAGGGAGAGAGAGAGAGAGAGAGAGAGGATAGAGGGAGGGAGGGAAGGGAGAGAGGATAGAGGGAGGGAGGGAAGGGAGAGAGGATAGAGGGAGGGAGGGAAGGGAGAGAGGATAGAGGGAGGGAGGGAAGGGAGAGAGGATAGAGGGAGGGAGGGAGGGGAGAGAGGATAGAGAGAGGGAGGGAGGGAGGGGAGAGAGGATAGAGGGAGGGAGGGAGGGGAGAGAGGATAGAGGGAGGGAGGGAGGGAGGGGAGAGAGGATAGAGGGAGGGAGGGAGGGAGGGAGAGAGGATAGAGGGAGGGAGGGAAGGGAGGGGAGAGAGGATAGAGGGAGGGAGGGAAGGGAGAGAGGATAGAGGGAGGGAAGGGAGAGAGGATAGAGGGAGGGAGGGAAGGGAGAGAGGATAGAGGGAGGGAGGGAAGGGAGAGAGGATAGAGGGAGGGAGGGAAGGGGAGAGAGGATAGCGGGCGCGAGGGGAGAGAGGATAGAGGGAGGGAGGATAGAGGGAGGGAGGGGAGAGAGGATAGAGGGAGGGAGGGGAGAGAGGATAGAGGGAGGGAGGGTAGAGAGGAGAGAGAGGATAGAGGGAGGGAGGGAGGGAGGGAGGGAGGGAGGGAGGGGAGAGAGAAGATCGTAGACAGAGAGAGGGGAGAGAGAAGATCGTAGACAGCGGGAGGGGGGAGATGATAGAGAGGGAGAAGGAAGGGTAGGGGGAGGGGAGGATAACGTTGACAGAGGGAGGGGGGAGAGGATAGAGAGAGGGAGGGGGGAGAGGATAGAGAGAGGGAGGGAGGGGAGAGAGGATAGAGGGAGGGAGGATAGAGGGAGGGAGGGAGGGAGGGAGGGGAGAGAGGATAGAGGGAGGGAGGGAGGGGAGAGAGGATAGAGGGAGGGAGGGAAGGGAGAGAGGATAGAGGGAGGGAGGGAAGGGAGAGAGGATAGAGGGAGGGAGGGAAGGGAGAGAGGATAGCGGGAGCGAGGGGAGAGAGGATAGAGGGAGGGAGAATAGAGGGAGGGAGGGGAGAGAGGATAGAGGGAGGGAGGGGAGAGAGGATAGAGGGAGGGAGGGGAGAGAGGAGAGAGAGGATAGAGGGAGGGAGGGAGGGGAGAGAGAAGATCGTAGACAGAGAGAGGGGAGAGAGAAGATCGTAGACAGCGGGAGGGGGGAGATGATAGAGAGGGAGAAGGAAGGGTAGGGGGAGGGGAGGATAACGTTGACAGAGGGAGGGGGGAGAGGATAGAGAGAGGGAGGGGGGAGAGGATAGAGAGAGGGAGGGGGGAGAGGATAGAGAGAGGGAGGGGGGAGAGGGAGGGGGGAGAGGATAGAGAGAGGAAGGAGAGAGAGGGAGGGGGGATAGGATAGAGAGAGGAAGGAGAGAGAGGGAGGGGGAAGAGGATAGAGAGAGGGAGGATAGAGAAAGGGAGGGGGAGAGGATAAAGGGAGGGGGGAGAGGATAGAGAGAGGGAGGAGAGAGAAAGGGAGAGGGAGAGGATAGAGAGAGGGAGGAGAGAAAGGAGGGAGGGGGAGAGGATAGAGAGAGGGAGGAGAGAAAGGGAGGGGGAGAGGATAAAGGGAGGGGGAGAGGATAGAGACAGGGAGGAGAGAAAGGGAGGGGGAGAGGATAGAGAGAGGGAGGAGAGAAAGGGAGGGGGAGAGGATAGAGAGAGGGAGGAGAGAAAGGGAGGGGGAGAGGATAGAGAGAGGGAGGAGGAGAAAGGGAAGGGGAGAGGATAAAGGGAGGGGCAGAGGAGAGGGGAGAGGATAAAGGGAGGGGGAGAGGATAGAGAGAGGGAGGAGAGAAAGGGAGGGGAGAGAGAGGGGGGAGAGGATAGAGGGAGGGGGAAGAGAATAGAGGGAGGAGAGAGAAGGAGGGGGAAGAGAATAGAGAGAGGGGGAGAGGATAGAGAAGAGGGAGGAGAGAGAGAGGGGGAGGGGATAGAGAAGAGGGAGGAGAGAGGAGGGGGAGAGGATAGAGAAGAGGGAGGAGAGAGGAGGGGGAGAGGAGAGAGAGAGGGAGGAGAGAGGAGGGGGAGAGGAGAGAGAGAGAGGGAGGAGAGAGAGAGGGAGAGGGAGAGGGAGAGGGAGAGAGAGAGAGAGAAGAGGGAGGAGAGAGAGAGAAGGAGGGGGAGAGGATAGAGAGAGGGAGGAGAGAGAGAAGGAGGGGGAGAGGATAGAGAGGAGGGGAGAGAGAGAGAGAGAGAGAGAGAGAGAGAGGAAGGGGGTAGAGGAGGAGAGGGAAGGGGGAGAGAAGAGTGTAGACAGAGGGAGGGGGAGATGATGGAGAGGGAGAAGGAGAGGATAGGGGGAGGGGAGGATGGCATGACAGAGGGAAGGGATAGAGGATAGAGAGAGGGAGGAGAGAGAGGGAGAAGGAGAGGATAGGAGGAGGGGGATAGCGTTGACAGAGGGAGGAGAGAGAGAAGGAGGGGGGAGTGTAGTGTGTTGGCATCTGTAGGAGTTAGTGGGTGTTCTCTGTGTACCTTCAACACAGTATACACCGTTCATTATCGGCCGATTTTGCGTTCTTGCTCTTCTGTAATTGAGGGGAGAGAGAGAGAGAGAGAGAGAGAGAGAGAGAGAGAAAGAGGGGGAGAGGATAGAGAGGGGGAGGAGAGAGGAGGGGGAGAGGATAGAGAGGGGGAGGAGGGGGAGAGGATAGAGAGGGGGAGGAGGGGGAGAGGATAGAGAGAGGGAGGAGAGAGGAGGGGGAGATGATAGAGAGAGAGGAGGGGGAGAGGATAGAGAGAGAGGAGGGGGAGATGAGAGGAGGGGGGAGGATAGAGAGGAGGAGGGGGGAGAGGATAGAGAGGAGAGAGAGGAGGAGGGGGGAGAGGATAGAGAGAGGGAGGAGAGAGAGGAGGGGGAGAGGATTAAGAGAGTGAGGAGAGAGAGGAGGGGGAGAGGATTAAGAGAGTGAGGAGAGAGAGAAGGAGGGGGAGAGGATTAAGAGAGTGAGGAGAGAGAGAAGGAGGGGGAGAGAATATAGAGAGTGAGGAGAGAGAGAGAGAAGGAGGGGGAGAGAATATAGAGAGTGAGGAGAGAGAGAGAAGGAGGGGGAGAGAATAGAGAGAGAGAGGGAGGATAGAGAGGGAGGAGGATAGCCTGGGCAGTAGGAGGGGGGAGAGGAGAGAGTGGACAGAAGGATGTAGGTAGAGAGGATGGGGCAAGTAAGGAGAGAAGAGAAAGAAAGGGGGTGAAGAAAATAATGGGGGGATGGAAGGGGGAGATAGGGTTAGAGGGCAGAGGGAGGGGGCAGAGGAGGGGTAGAAGGAGGAGGGGGGCTGACATGTGGTAATTGGGATATGTGGAAACAGTGTATATATCAGGGTGTTCAGGGCTCATACTCACTCCTCAGTCCTCACACTGCAAAGCCATCCAGACACGTTATACTGAGAGTGGGACTGATACACTATGCTTCCCCCTCCAGCCTCAGACTAAGTTAGTTGCTCCACAGTCATGCTGGACATTGTAGTCCCACACCCACAGACTCCCCTCCACAATGGGGCACACCTATTCCACCCAGCCTCTGCCTCTATCACACACAGCTGAGCCCTCCACTCACCGGTCCGAGCATGTAACTCTTCCAAGGCTGCTCCTGAGTCCTGCTACACCCGTCCTGTTCTCCTAGTGGTACATCCCTCACTGCCCCTTGCAAGTAATGGGCATAAGACGGCTGTTGCTTTAATGACATAGCAGAGCTTTTGCAACTGTGGTTCGCCAGTTTGTCCAATGAGGTTTTTGACTCTAGCTGAGCTCCCAGCCAGCACCTTCACTGTGACTGTGGATGTTCAGATGTATCAGACTGGTCAAAGTAAATTTACAGCGTGCATATACCTATAAGACAGTCACACAAGCACTCAATGTGATATGTGAAGCTGAGATGACTCCGCTTGACAGGAGACTTTATCAGATAATGGGGCAGCCCACTGCAGCGATCTCACATGTTCAGTGCTGTCAGTAATGTTGTTGTTGCGGCTCCCGTGGTTGGCTGGAACATCGGACCCAGGGACAACGCAGGTTCACCGGCTGCCCACGCTACTCCAGTGCTCTCTCTCCTCCAGTAGGCAAATTAGGCGGACTGCGAGGCCCCTTTAAGCGCGAGGCCTCAGGCGACCGCCTAATTTGCCTAATTAAAGAGCCGCCTCTGGGTGAGAGTGAGGGTATCTCCAAGGCACCCAGTAGGCACACCACTGGGTCCTGCCGGATTGGGAATTGGTATACCTGTGATATGGTATTAAGAACATATTGTCAGTACTTGAAGAGCTTTGGGCACTTCCACATCATGTGTAATAGATTGCCATTATGGCTGCTGCATTTCGGGCATAAAGGAGTTTCTCTAAGTCCCCATTTATGTAAATGAGCCGGGGTCCTGTATACTCTATGTAATAGATAAAGATGAGATAATCTCTGCGACGCTGATACTGACACTAATGGTGCAGAGGTCAGGCATAGCTCCCAAGTGTCTTCATCTATAGGTCCCAGATCTCGTTACCAGCCCTTTCTGCAAGGAAGTATACTAGCTTCATGCGTGGAGTTAAGCAATCTTACATATACCTTGGAAATCATACTCTTCCTCTCATCCATCAACAGTACATTGTTCATTAAAGGATGAACTGCTGGCGTAAGTGGAGATATTCTACCCTCACATTGAATAGTGTGCCTCAATTGAAGGTATTTATAGAATTGCGTTCTGTGAAGGGGGAATTCCTCACTAATATCTGCGAAGGATTTAAGTATGGTTCCAGTGTACAGTTGAGTGATATAATGAATTCCTGCTTCCTCCCGAGGGTGGAAATTCTCAAGCTTGAGAAGCTCCTTAAAGTATTTATTCCTCCATATGGGAGTAAAGGAACATACCCCCCCCTTACTTTAAGAAGGGATCTGACATATTTTCATAGAGTATTTAGTAGTACGATGGTATTAAGAGTGTTTGGCATATGTGTGAATCCTGCCTCCAAATGGGCCAGAGCTAAGAGACTGGACTCGTTGGGAACCAGTAAGGATCTAATGGGGTCTGATGTATCTGCTCCCCCCCAATTACCCAGGTATTGCAGTTGGGATACTACAAAGTAATATCTGGCATGTGAAACCGCCATGCCTCCCTGATTTTTAGCCAGTTGTAATAAACTCAGACTAATTTGCGCCGGTTTATTGCCCCAAATTAAGTCCCTAAACTGAGCATCTATTTGTATGAACCATTTGTGTGTTATCCATATGGGGGCATTGTGGAATATATAAAGAAGTTGAGGGGCTCACACCATTTTGATTAAATTCACCCTCCTGATAACAGAAAGAGGTAGCTTTTTCCATGCAGCACATTTCAATTTCAATTCACTAAGTAATGGAGCCATATTCAGTTCTAGGTATTGAGTAGAATCTGTGGTTACTTGTATACCTAGATAGCGGAATTCCTTGACCACGACTATGTCTTTTGCAGATTCAGGTAAGGGCTTTGATAAGGGGTCCAGGAGAATTAATACCAACTTATTCCAATTAATGCTGAAAGTAAACCTGACAGCTTTCTGAAGTCAGCTATCAGGTTCATTACATTCTGCAGGGAGCTGTCAGTGTCCCCCAGGTAGATCAGTGTGTTGTCTGCGTAAAGAGATACGATATCTTGTCTGGCGCCCTGTTGGAAGCCTGTAATGTTCTGTGTGGCTCTAATATGTATGGCCAGTGGTTCCAAAGTGAGGGCAAACAACAGGGGTGACAATGTGCACCCCTGTTGTTTGCCTCTGTGGAGTCTGAAAGAGGCCGATACATCTCCATTGATGTGCATTCTTGCCGATGGTGAGCTATATAGCAGCTGAATCCATTTAAAAAAAGGATGCACCTACCCTAAATCTAGCCAACACCTCCCATAAATAGGGCCATTTGACTCTATCAAATGCTTTAGCAGCGTCCAAAGAGAAGGTGGCCCTATTACCCGGGTTGTCAGTGGGAATCTGCAGGTTAAGAAATAGTCTACGTAGGTTTTGAGATGTAGATCTTGTCGGTATAAAACCAGATTGATCTCTATGAATTACTTGTTGTATGCATTTGGCCAGTCTGTTTGCCCGAACCCTGGCCAACAGCTTGACATCAAATGTGAGTAACGATATAGGTCTATACAAGTCTGGTGACAAAGCATCCTTGCCGGGCTTCAACAGTAATACTATGAGGGTCTCGTTCATAGAAGTAGGAAGGGTCCCAGTCTCGAATGCCCTGTTGTAGACCTTTAGGAGGGTTGGAATAAGTTGTGTCGTGTATCGCTTGTACAATTCTGATGGTAATCCGTCAGCCCCAGGTGCCTAGCCATTTTGTGCATGATCTAGTGCTTCTAACAACTTGTCCTCAGTTAAAGGGCATTCAGCAGGGCCATGTTCGAAGCAGGCAGGCAGGGTATGGGGTTTCTATCTAAGAAACATCCTGAAAAAATTGCTTGAAGACATCAATGATGTCTTTAGTAGAATAACGTGGTGTCCCCTGTGCGTCAGTTCAGTTCATTCCCTAACCCCAAATCAATTCTGGAAAGGCCCCCTATGAAGGCTGACTGGCATGAGTATACTTTGGTATCTTGATTACGTATCCTCCAGACATCAACAAGGCCCATCTCTGATATAAGACGAGCAAACGGTGTAGGCCTGTGTCGCCTCTGCGTTCCATCCACTATATGGGCGTGTAGCTTGTCCTCATGGTCAATATAGTTATTGAAGTCGCCTATGACCAGGACCGGCATGCCGAGGGTCTGCCAGAGTTTTCAGTACGCTAGTTGAAAATGGAAGAGGAATGTACAGACCTGCTAATATGCATTTTGTCCCATACAGGGAGCACCAAAGAAAAATATAGCGACCGCCTGGATCGATTTTAACCTCTATAGCAGAGAACTGCGTATCACATTTCACCAGGAGACTCAATCCCCTCGAGTACACTAAGTGGCATGATATTGGTGACAAAACTGTCATATAGCAAATTGAGGGGTGGAGGTCGGGGGGAAGTGAGTCTCCTGCAAGCAGATTACATCCGCATTGACGCGCTTAATCTGCGTAGCACGGCCAAAAGTTTAACAGGATTATTATTATTATTATACAGGATTTATATAGCGCCAACAGTTTGCACAGCGCTTTACAATATGAGGGCAGACAGTACACTAACAATACAAATCAATACAGGAGGGATCAGAGGGCCCTGCTTGTTAGAGCTTACAATCTAGAAGGATTTTTCAAACCCCTGACATTCCAGGACAAAATTCTTGTTATCTTGGACATTGCATTAGTATATCAGTAGCAACAAGGATAACTTTAGATAATGTGATCTGAATAGAGATCACTGGGTGAAAATAGGCCAGTAAAGAAGTCTCATTCCAGACTGCAGAGGGGTAAAAAAAACAAAAAAAAAAAAAAAATAGAAACAGTCCCAATGAGCAACATGATAGTGATAGGAGGCATGTGATAGTCACACAGGGGTCAGAGTCTTCGCATTGCGATATGGGTAGCACTACCCGAGGCCTCGCGGTTGGGTAGAAAATAAGGTAAAAAAGCCACGAATAACTGGCCAATGTGGCCAAACTGATTTACCAAGGGGCTGTTGGAGGTCTGGACCAGACCATCTTGGAGGCAACAATGGAAGTGCACAATAGTGTAGAACAGGAAGCTCTAGTGGTTATAGAGGTCTATGTATTGACAGTTTTCTCCGCCTTGGCATTTGATCATGAAAAAACAATAGGGTGCCTATTGGTGTGGTACTTTACCCATCAGGAGGATCAGAGCATCGGTTGCGAGCGTCCCGGATCGATGTTTCTTCCCGATACAACCATTGTGCAGCTGCAGAAGGTAAATCGAAGAAATGCTCTGAGCCCAGTGCTTCCACTCTGAGGCAGGCAGGATACAGCATGGCGTATTTCAAATCAAGGGCTCTGAGGCGTCTTTTAACATCTATGAATTTTGCACGCTGTCTCTGTAACTCAGCAGAAAAGTCTGGAAAGATATTTTGGCATTATCGATTTTTAAGGCCTCTGGTTTGATTCTAGCATTGTGCAGTATTGCATCTCTGTCTTTATAATGAAGGAGCTTGAATAGGAAGGGTCTTGGAGGGGCTCCCGGTTGCAGAGGCCTAGCTGGGACCCTATGTGCATGCTCCACAGATAACATGGGAGTAAATACGTTTCGGCTGAACGCCGCAACCAGCCATTTTTAAAAAATTCCACCGGGTTCTTTCCTTCTACTCTTTCAGGAAGCACAATAGCTCTGACATTGTTTCTACTCATTCTGTTCCCTAATTCCTCTAGGTGGGAGGAGTGTTGTGTTAGGAGGTGATTGTTGTACGTGAAGTACCTTTGCATGGGCACCATGTTGTCTTCTATGGAGCTCACTCTCCCTTCTAATGCAGATGTTCTCTCCCTCAACTTTTGGGTGTCCTGCCGTAGGAAAGTAATTTCCACTTTTACTCCTTTTATCTCTGCCGTGAGGGCTGTCGGAGAGGCATTGCATGTGTTTACTGCCATGAAAATGTCTCTGAGTGAGGGTTCATTATCAGTGGTGGGGCTGGAGGGGACATGAGGCCTAGTGGAGTCGCTGTCTGGAGTACTCACTGCGTCCCAAGCAAACCCCGATCCATCGGCATCCTCCAGGGTCACTGTGTCATTGGCCTTGAATGTACCTCCCGACGAGTCTTCCAATGTGTTGGTGTCAGTACTAGAATCCCTTTAGGACCCAGCACAACTCACCTGACACAGCCTGTGTCTGGGAAACAACAGTGATTGGCCAGCTCACATTTTAAATCACCTGTATCAGCATTCAGTCAGTGCTTGTGTTAGAGTTCACTTGTGTTTGATCCAGCTGATATTTGCTCTGTGTCTTTCGTGTTTGACCCGGCTTGTTTGACCCTCCGTGCTTGCTTCTGATTTGGTACCGTTTGGATTCTGATCTACCTGTGTATGACCCAGCTTGCCTAGACTACGCTTTGCCTAATTCTACTAGAACCCTCATCTGCAGCAGTGAACCACAAGGTCCAGCAATCATATATCCTCATCTACAGCAGTGAACTACAAGGTCCAGCAATCATCTATCCTCATCTACAGCAGTGAACTACAAGGTGCAACAATCATCTTCCTTTGTCTGCAGCGGTGTACTACAAGTCCCAGCTGACCTGCTCTGCTTAGACCTGCTCATGGTATGTGCTTTGAACTCTTGTATAATCAGCACACCTGAACTGTTACTTGTTATCTGCACCTAGCCTCACATTAACACGAGCCAATACATAAAGGGAAACCTATCCTGAATCCTGAACAGGCTCAGTTGTTTACACAAGAACTTTGCCGTTTATCACATCAAGTTCAGGAAATGGCCACAGAGCTCACCAAGGTGCAATCTCCTTCTACTACCACCATTACAAAAACTCCATCTGAACCAAAAATTCCTTTGCCCGACCGGTTTTCTGGTGACCTTAAAGGGTTTTGCAACTTTAAAAACAGCTGCAAATTATATTTCAAGTTGAGGCCATCCTCGTCTGGCCCTGAAACTCAGAGGGTTCAAATCATTATCTCTCTACTACAGGGTGACCCCCAGGCTTGGGCCTTTAACCTGGAACCAAACCATCCAGCCCTGCTAACAATAGATGCCTTCTTTGAAGCCCTTGGGTTGCTATATGATGATCCAGATCGTGCTGCTACTGCAGAATCGACCCTGCGTAACTTAAAACAAGGAACTACCACAGCTGAAATGTATTGCTCAGAGTTTCGCAGGTGGGCCCCGGAATCTGGCTGGAATGATGCAGCTCTCCGCAGCCAGTTTAGAATTGGCCTTTCAGATGCTATTAAAGACGCTCTGGTCAACTTCTACCCAGCCTCACTGGAGGAAGCTATGTGTCTAGCCATTAGAATTGACCGCCGCCAGCGAGAGAGGAGGCTAGAACAAACAATGGCTGTGGCAAACTATATACCTTCCTTACCACTTGATTATTCCATCTTCAGTGCCATATCTGAGGAAGAGCCTATGCAGTTAGGCTCCACCCGGTTATCTGCCCAGGAACACAAATGCCGGTGTAATATGGGACTCTGCTTATACTGTGGCCTCAAGGGTCATATGCTCCGTTCGTGCCCTACACGTCCGGGAAACGCCAGGACCTAGGTGATTGT
Organism: Lithobates pipiens; assembly: GCF_037356315.1. Lineage (NCBI taxonomy): Eukaryota > Metazoa > Chordata > Amphibia > Anura > Ranidae > Lithobates > Lithobates pipiens. The sequence continues at coordinate 109,805,987 of NW_027507789.1, forward strand.
GGGGAGGTCACCTTAGGTCTACTCTCATCTCCCCAGGGGGACAATCGTATACTTTTACCCACTGTCATTCACTTTGGGACAGGGGCTCATGAACTGCTGGCCTTGGTGGATTCTGGAGCAGCTGAGAATTTTATTGATAAAACTTTAATCACCTCTTTGTCCCTGGAAACTCATGCTCTAGATTGCCCAGTCTGCCTGATTTCCGTGGATAATCGGCCTCTCTCACAAGACCTAGTGCTCCAATCCACCAACCCTTTCCAGTTACAATTAGGGGCTTTGCATTGGGAGAAGATTTTATGTCTTGTCATTGACTCTCCATCCACTCCTTTGATCCTAGGCCTTCCTCAGAAGCACAATCTTGTAATTGACTGGCCAACAGGAGATATTCTGGCTTGGTCCAATCAGTGTAAAAAGAGCTGCATCCAGCACCTTGTTCGACTTGATACCTGTCAAGTGGAAATGGAACAGATTCCGCTTTGTTATAAGGACTTTCGGGATGTGTTTTCTAAAGGAATTGCTGACACTTTACCTCCTCATCGCAGTTATGATTGTCCCATTGACCTCTTGCCTGACACTACACCTCCTTGAGGGAGAGTCTTTCCACTGTCTGAACCAGAGAATCTTGCTTTGCAAGAATACATCCAGGAAAACCTAGCTAAGGGTTTCATCCGTCCCTCCACTTCTCCCGCAGGAGCAGGATGCTTCTTTGTCCCGAAGAAGGATGGAGGACTGAGACTTTGTGTTGATTACAGAGGTCTAAATAAAAGAACTGTTCCCAATCGGTATCCTCTCCCTCTCATCACAGAGTTGTTCTCTCAAATCCAGGGAGCCAAAATCTTCTCCAAACTGGACTTAAGGGGAGCCTATAATCTGGTGCGAATCCGTGCAGGCGATGAATGGAAGACGGCCTTTAACACCAAGGATGGTCATTACGAATGTCTTGTCATGCCTTTCGGCCTCAGGAATGCACCAGCCGCCTTTCAGAACTTCATGAATGACATTTTCCGTGACATGTTGGGTCGCTTCATGCTTGTATATTTAGACGATATTTTGATATACTCTCCCAATCTTGAAACACATCAGAAGCATGTCTGCTCGGTATTAGCCCGACTAAAGACTCACTCCCTTTTTGTGAAGCCTGAAAAATGTATTTTCCATGTTAAACAAGTACCTTTCCTGGGTTACCAAATTTCTGACACAGGCCTCACCATGGACCCAGCCAAGGTTCAAGCCATTTTAGATTGGGCACTACCTTCAGACCTGAAGGCAGTTCAACGCTTCCTGGGCTTTGCAAATTTCTATCGAATATTCATTAAGAACTTTGCCACCATTGCACATCCCATCACCTCTCTCACCAAGAAGACTCCTACTACATTTAAATGGACTACTGAAGCCCAGGCAGCTTTCACTCAGTTAAAGAAAGCCTTTACCTCTGCACCAATTCTATGCCATCCTGTTCCTGAACTACCTTTTATTGTAGAGGTAGATGCATCTGAAGTAGGGGTGGGGGCGCTTTTGTCACAAAAAGATCCTGTAAATGCTGCCATCCACCCTTGTGCCTTCTTGTCCCGTAAATATTCCCCAGCAGAGCGCAATTATGATATAGGCAACAGAGAACTTTTAGCCATAAAGCTAGCTTTGGAGGAGTGGAGACATTGGCTGGAGGGAGCTCGCTATCCATTCATAGTTCTGACTGACCACAAAAACCTTGAATATATCCGTTCTGCTAAAAGACTGAACTCACGTCAAGCCAGGTGATTACTGTTCTTCTCCAGATTTGACTTCACAATTTCTTATTTACCAGGTCCAAAAAACATTAAGGCTAATGCCTTGTCTCGCAGCTTTTTATCAGAGTCTCCTCCTCCGCTTCCTCCACAACCCATTATCTCTGAGGATAGGATTTTGGCTTTTACCCAGACTGACATCTCTGAGGCCTTGTTACCAGCACAGGCTGAAGCCCCTCCCTCCACTCCCTCTGGTATGCTCTTTGTGCCCCTGGCTCTTCGTTTGCAGGTATTGCAACAAGTACATGCATCAAAACCTGCAGCACATCCAGGGTTTAGACAAACTTTTGAGATTGTCTCTCGCAACCTCTGGTGGCCATCGCTTAGGCAGGATGTGTTAGCCTTCGTCCAGGCCTGTGAAGTTTGCGCCAGAAGCAAGAGCAGTACCTCTAAGCCCCCCGGTCTCCTTCATCCTCTACCAATACCTACCTGTCCCTGGACCCATTTATCTATGGACTTTATCACAGACTTGCCTCTGTCCCAGGGATGTTCCACGATCTGGGTGGTGGTAGACAGGTTCAGTAAGATGGCCCACTTTGTTCCGCTTCCGAAGCTTCCATCTGCTAAAGAACTGGAATCTTTATTCATTAAGCATATTTTCAGGCTCCATGGGGCACCAGTTAACATTGTCTCTGACCGCGGCTCTCAGTTTATAGCCCAGTTTTGGAAGGCCCTTTGCTCTCAGATGGGGATTAAATTATCATATTCTTCAGCATATCATCCTGAGACAAATGGCCAAACAGAAAGGACTAATCAGACTCTAGAGAAGATGGTACATTGTCTGATGGCCAAAGATGAGGTGGAGTGGGTCAACATCCTTCCATGGGCAGAGTTTGCCTTTAATAATTGTGCCAGTACATCTACAGGGACCTCTCCTTTCTTTTGTGTTTACAGGTTGCATCCTCGTGTGTGCTCGTTTGATCTTCCGCCCTCTGATGTTCCAGATGCCAACACCACGATTGAACATTTCTCCAAAATCTGGTCCGATGTAAATTGTGCTATTTCTCGCTCTGTGCAGGCTTTTAAGAAAACTGCTGACAAGAAGCGCTCAAAGGCACCAGGATATAAAGTTGGTGACAAAGTGTGGTTATCATCTCGGAATCTGTCCCTGCATGTTCCATCTAAAAAGCTTGGCCCAAAATTCATTGGGCCTTATGAAATTTCGGAGATTGTTAATCCTGTGTCCTACAGATTAAAACTTCCCCCATCCATGCGCATTCCAAATGTCTTTCATGTTTCATTGTTGAAGCCTGTTCATTCCAGCCTCCTAGTAAATGAACCAGAGCCTGTGGATGTGTTGGACAGTCAAGAATATGAAGTGGCATTTATTCTTGATTCCAGACGAGTGCGCAATTCCTTACAATATCCCTCGTTCATTGGAAAGGGTTCGGCCCAGAGGATCGATCTTGGGTACCAGCTCGTGATCTTCATGCTGATCAACTTAAGAAGAAGTTCCATCTCCGTTAGCCAAGTAAACCTGGGGGTGCAGGAGCAGCCCCTCGAGAAAGGGGGGGGGGGTACTGTCAGTACTAGAATCCCTTTAGGACCCAGCACAACTCACCTGACACAGCCTGTGTCTGGGAAACAACAGTGATTGGCCAGCTCACGTTTTAAATCACCTGTATCAGCATTCAGTCAGTGCTCGTGTTAGAGTTCACTTGTGTTTGATCCAGCTGATATTTGCTTGTGTCTTTCGTGTTTGACCCGGCTTGTTTGACCCTCCGTGGTTGCTTCTGATTTGGTACCGTTTGGATTCTGATCTACCTGTGTATGACCCAGCTTGCCTAGACTACGCTTTGCCTGATTCTACTAGAACCCTCATCTGCAGCAGTGAACCACAAGGTCCAGCAATCATATATCCTCATCTACAGCAGTGAACTACAAGGTCCAGCAATCATCTAGCCTAATCTACAGCAGTGAACTACAAGGTGCAGCAATCTACCTTCGTCTGCAGCGGTGTACTACAAGTCCCAGCTGACCTGCTCTGCTTAGACCTGCTCATGGTATGTGCTTTGAACTCTTCTATAATCAGCACACCTGAACTGTTACTTGTTATCTGCTCCTAGCCTGACAGTTGGATGCAGTACCGGAGTCTTTGACGAGAGGCCTAGAGAACCATTTTTCTACTTCTTCTATGTGTACTTCCTTAGCGGTGTGTTGTGCCAGGGCGCCATTTTGCCCGGGCCGCGTTCTGTCTTCTGGCGGAAGACATCGGTCGGATATCGAGCGGTTAAGGGTAGGATGGTGCTCGGGGGGCCTTCCAACAGCCGGTGAGTGTTGTAAGCTGGGGTGTAAGGCAAGTCTTCAGATTTTTTTTTTTTAAATCATAGATTTTTCAAGAAGGAATTCCAGGCTCAGCCGCACAATGCTTATAACAATCCTTACTTTTCTATTTTGCTCATCAATACTTAATGGAGCACCGGACAAGCCAGCCGGTATGCCTCCTGGCACTAGCCAAGGATGGGAGGGCCACTAGGGACAAAGTAGTGTCACATGTTTGTGGATTTAGCCAAGGAGTGGAACTGAAGAGATCCTGTTCTTGTTCACCTCACTGCTGAAGGAAGTTACTGATTGCTTAAAAGCTTCTCCTTGTGTTGAACTCTGGAGCAAGAGTCACAGTTTCCATGTAGAGTATTTTTTAACTTACAAATTCCCTTAAGCGAGTTTGATCTTTGTCTTTTCTTTCCATTCATAGCTCACTCCCATCTGCACTGTAGCTTGCCAACATCGTGCCTTGCCAACATTGTACTATGAGCAATAACTCTACTATCTTGACACTCTTCCCAACAGACTTAATTATAGCCCATCCACTGATCATAATTTTAATGTTCTTTAAAGTTTAGTTGCAGTCAAAGTGAACGCTTTTTAGTTATCAATGTACAGAAAGATCATCTTGTTAATATTAAAGTTTAAACTATTTAGGCTTCTGAAGAAACTATACTACTATAGCACTCTCTTCTATTTGATGATAGTTTTTTCTCTACAATTATTAAACAAGCATTCTTTCATATGTGGTGTGCTAGTCTGATATATTTACCAACTGAACGACAGTTCTAGCCTAACTCCAGTGCAACTGTAGTGGCCTCTCTTGGCTTTATGCCAAATAGGGATATCAATCTGTATGACTTAGATAGTCTATATTATATATATTTATATATGGAGAAGTGGGGAACAGGTTTCATTGGAAGTGGTGTCACTCATATTTTCTGTATTAATTCATGAGAATCTATCCTTATAGGCTTGAGCTTAACCACTTCCCGACCGGCGCACGCCGATGTATGTCGGCAGAATGGCACGGGCAGGCAAATGGGCGTAACTGTACGTCCCTTTAAATTTGCCGCCCTGCCATAAAAATCGCTGATCGCCGCCATTACTAGTAAAAAAAATGATTAATAAAAATGCCATAAAACGATTCCCTATTTTGTAAACGCTATAACTTTTGCGCAAACCAATTAATAATCGCTTATTGCTATTTTTTTTACCAAAAATATGTAGAAGAATACGTATCAGCCTAAACTGAGGGAAAAAAACGTTTTTTTATATATTTTTGGGGGATATTTATTATAACAAAAAGTAAAAAATAATGTAAGTTCGACTCGAACATCGGGTGCTCACCGAACAGCGAATATTATAGGGCTTTGCCGCAAATTTGAGCACCGTGGAAGGCCCTATAATGCACTGTGTGATGTCTGATGATTGGCCAAAGCATGCACCTGACCTGCATACTTTGGCCAATCACAGTGCGCTGTGAGAGCCATAATTGGCCAAAGGTAGGGTGCCTTAGGCCAATCATGGCTCAGGGGGACTAAGTCCACACCCCACACTATATAAGGCTGCTTACATAGCGCCCGTGTATAGTGTGAGCCTATGGATGGAGATAGATTGAGCTAGATTAGGCAGGCAGGTTAGTTAGTTAGTGGCAGTGTATTTAATACATATATATTTATGTATATACAGTCTAGTGTGTATATTTGAAATATATATATATATATATATATATATATATATATATATATATATATATATATATATATATATATAAAATATATTGACCTGGCCATTTTATAGATAGACAGTCTGCATCTTTTCAAATAACTGTTCTGCTTTTTTATGACGCAATTGAAGGTTTTTTATACACATAATTATGTAGGTATCACATTAATATTACAATTGTACTTTTGTGGTAACAAGGGGCGTAACATAGGCAGACTAATATTAATCAGGACTTAAAAAAAATGCAAACATGTGATGAAAACATTATTAGTGCCATGTGCACAGTGAGGGCAGTATGCAATACGTACAAAATAGAATACAATTATATACAGAACTTACAAATTTCCATTACAGTCCCCTCTCTTTTGATCAATATTTTGATCACTAACCATACCTCTTATCACCTTTAACCTGGAACCTCCACACGCTTAGGTGAAGGTAGTCCTGGCCAAAGAGGCAAAAAACTCCATTGTGGAGAAAATAATAGCTGAGCAGCTATTTCATTACAAAATTACTTTTCATTGTGAAAAACAAATGATTGATTTATAAATATATTATATTAATATTTACAGAGTACTGGCTGTATACTCATGTGGCCAGAATGGCCTTCTAGCTTAATTGTTGGTATGCTGACTTATCAGCATATGTAAACACAGACAATTCTGCATAAAATGGAAGTCGTGCAAAAGACAAATATGACTTTAACATGGCTTAACTACTTTTCAAAGCACATTATTTATGTATATATCCCTTACAATTAAAGTATTTGAATAAATAGTACCCTAGACTGTGATTGCAAGAGGGAAACAAATTAAACAGAGATTTCTTTAATTTAGTCATTTTTGCAGTGTCTGGTGTGGATCCAGGTTCAAGTTTTGCACAACTGTACATGAAATAGATGCTGTATTGAGTCTCTAAACATTTGCTTTTGTATAAATGTCTCAACAATCCACAAGTCACCTGGCTTTAGTTTTAGATCCTTCCAAACTGTTAGGATATGGAATTGGGGAGAAAACACATAAATGAGTTTGTCAAAAACCTTAAAAGATCAACAACACTCTCTGTGAGATCCAAATGAATGACTTCAGCTGCTGAGACAAAATATAAGCAAGTGATTAACACACTTCCAAACCAAATTCCATTGGGAGAGATTCCAACATCCCCTTAGGGGCTTGATAGTTACATAGTATGGTTGAATAAAGACATCACTCCATCCAGTTCAACCTGAGTGAGTGTCTACAATTGTCCCTACGGCACACTCACATCAAATAAAATATATAGAAAACATTCGGCAGTTTTCTAGTTTCTTACTCTATTTTTTCCACTACATTGTAGACAGTAGAGGGTGTAAAAGTAAAACCTCAAAACTTCTAGTAAGGACTCTCCTATAAAAAAATTATTTCCTCTGTTACTCCCTGTAGATTCTACACTCTGTACTTACAAACTACTTCTGATAACACTTTTTTTTTACTGTGGCCTTTGCAGTAGCATTTGCCTCTGGGCATCCAGAAAACATGTCCATACAGACAAAATGCATACCTGACTTGGGCACCTGGATATATCTTTTTGTATTATCTTTAGGGATTTTCAGCTTTTGGTAACACCTTTGGTAACAGGTAAATCAAAAAGTGGTATGTTATAAAAAAAAGCAACTGTGGAGAGCCCTGGCTCTATCCCATGCTCATTTACTAAGGCAGCCATAACTGCTTGTGACTGATGACACAGTCCATGTGTCAAGCTGGACGGAAAAGAGTGGCTGGCAGACATAAATGATCACCTTTTCCAAAGTCATGTTTCATAAGAAGTTTCCTCCTGTGGACTACTTGTTCTTCTCATTCTGGGGTCCTTAAAGGGGTCCTTAAATATTTTTTCACCTTAATGCATTCTATGCATTAAGGTAAAAAAAATCTGACAGTGCCCCCAGCCCCCCGTTTTACTTACCTGACCCCTCGAAAGTCGCGCACTCGCCCCCAACGTCCTCTTCACCGCTCAGCCTGTCTGCTGATTGGCTAGAGTAGATGAATTGAAAGCAGCGCAGCCATTGGCTCGCGCTGCTGTAAATCACATCCAATGACGTGGCACGCTGGGGGAGAGGCCAAGTGATACAGCGAGCGGCTATAGCCGCCGGCTGTATCACTGGAGCACGCCCGCAAGTGTTTCTCACCATGTTAGGGAGTTTGCATGAACGTGAGAACGTGAGTACTTGCGGGAGGAAGCAGAGACAGCTGCCGAGGGATCCCAGAAGATCAGGTTCGGGGCCACTCTGTGTAAAATGGGGTGCACAGTGGAGGTAAGTATAACATGTTTGTTATTTTAACCACTTCCCGACCAGCGCACGACGATGTACGTCGACAGAATGGCACGGGCAGGCATATTGGCGTACATGTACGTCCAATATTCGTTGCCGCCGTGCCATCGGGAGCGCGCCGGCGGCGGCGCGCTCCCCCGCTGGTCGGGACCCCCGTGAGTCCGGTCGCGGGACCCGCGATCGTCTCACGGAGCGGCCGAATGGAGGAAATGCTGTATAAGCAACATTTTTCCATTCTGCCTAGCAACTAGTGACGCTGATCTCTGCTCCATGTGATTGGAGCAGAGATCAGTGTACACTAAATGAAAGCCCAACCCCCCCACAGTTAGTAACACACCCCTAGGAACACTTAACCCCTACACTGCCACCCACTGGTTAACCCTTTCACTGCCAGTGTCATTTACACAGGAATTCCTGCATTTATATAGCAGTGATTACTGTATAAATGACAATGGTCCCAAAAATGTGTCAAAAATGTCCGATGGGTCCCCCACAATGTCGCAGTCACAATAAAAATCGCAGATCGCCGCCATTACTAGTAAAAAAAAAAATAATAAAAAATTATTAATAAAAATGCTATAAAACTATCCCTATTTTGTAAACGCTATAACTTTTGCGCAAACCAATCAATAATCGCTTATTGCGATTTTTTTTACCAAAAATATGTAGAAGAATACGTATCGGCCTAAACTGAGGGAAAAAAATGTTTTTTTATATATTTTTGGGGGATATTTATTATTACAAAAAGTAAAAAATAATGCGTTTTTTTCAAAATTATCGCTCTATTTTTGTTTATAGCGCAAAAAATAAAAACCGCAGGGGTGATCAAATACCACCAAAAGAAAGCTCTATTTGTGGGAAAAAAAGGACGTTAATTTTGTTTGGGAGCCATGTCGCACGGCCGCGCAATTGTCAGTTAAAGCGACACAGTGCCGAATCGCAAAAAGTGGTCTGGTCTTTGACCAGCAAATTGGTCCGGTCTGAAAGTGGTTAAAAAAATTTAAAAATTTAATTTACAACCTCTTTAAAGTTGAATTATTAATCCCAGCTATACTGGGCCAGAACTAGGGTGGAATCTGTGAGTTGCACAGACCCAGATCTGCGTACTCAGCTTCCGGGGGGTATACCGGGATGATGCCCGCACCTGCAGTACCGTTTTTTACAGCGGGCGATTGGCTATCCAGCCATAACAACCGAAGCGGCTAAAAGCCGCTCGGCTGTTATGCCGGAGGAGCGGGAGGGGACGTCCCCCCTCCCGCCGTCTCTCGCCGCTGTTACCGGTGCTCCCGCTCGATCGGGAGCACCGCTTCACAATCGGATGCCTCCGGCTGCTGGGGAGGAAAAATATACAGTATTCAGAATCGCCGTTTTCAGCGATCTGAATACATTGAAGTGTAAAGGAGGGATCGGGGGTCTTTTAGACCCCCGATCCCTCCATAAAGAGTACCTGTCACCACCTATTACTGTCACAAGGGATGTTCCTCGTGACAGCAATAAGAGTGATCAATTTTTATTTATTTTTTTAAAACAATTTATTCATTTTAAAATAAATAAAATAAATTAATAAACATTTTTTAAAGCGCCCGCCGTCCCCGCGAGCTCGCGAAGCAAAGAAAATGCATACGGAAGTCGTGCCCGCATATGTAAACTGTGTTCAAATCACACATGTGAGGTATCACCGAAATTTTTAGGTACCGTACTTTGTCGTCAATCCAGGAGTGCGTGCAATTATAAAGTATGACATGTTTGGTATCTATTTACTCAGCATAACATTATCTTTCACATTATGCAAAAAAATTGGGCTAATTTTACTGTTTCTTTTTTTTTTAATTCATGAAAGTGTCCCTTTTCCCAAAAAGTTGCGTTTAAAACACCGCTGCGCAAATACCGTGTGACATAAAATATTGCAACAATCGCCGTTTTATTCTGTAGAGTCTCTGATAAAAAAAATATATGTATAATGTTTGGGGGTTCCAAGTAATTTTCTAGCAAAAAATATGGATTTTAACTTGTAAACACCAAATGCCAAAAATAGGCTTAGTCATGAAAGGGTTAAATAGGAAAAGGTGTCCATTCCTCCAAAAGAAAAAAGGGGCGGTACAATCCAATTTAAAATCAATTAACAATTAAAATCATGTGAGGTTGGCAGAACCAGAGAAAAGGGGGGAGGGAAAGAAAGGAAGCACAGACTGAAAACTCTAGGGCAAACAATTATTAACCTCCTGTGGAATCAAGTTATATTATTTTAGAAACACATTCACATCCATTCTACTGTTCATTCCTCTAGGAAATCGAGTATTCAATCTGTGTATCCACCACAACTCCCGCTGAAGTAGGGTATGGTGTATATCCCCCCCCCCCCCAACAGATCTTTTCACCTGTTCCAGGCTGCCAAACGAAAAAGATTCCAGATTACCACCATGAACTGTTCTAAAATCTTTAGATACATTTGAAATATTTTTTGCATTGCTATTTAACCACTTCCCACCCGGCCAATGCATATATACGGCCGGGTGGGAGCCGTCTACTTCTGAAGGACGTTCAGGAACGTCCTTCAGAAGGAGCGGGATCGCACGTGCGCGTGCCCGCGCAGCGACGCGATCCCGATGTGCTTGTGTCACCCGGACACGGCGCATCTCAGATTAGCAGGAGAGCTCTGTGATTGGCCCTCCTGATCACATGACGGCCATGTCCAATCACGGCCGTCATGTGATGTAAACAAACAGCCGGTTGCTAGGCAATCGGCTCCTCCTCTCCTCACACAGAAGTCATCGCTGAGGAGAGGAGAGCAGATCGCTGCAGCCAGCTGATGATCAGTGAGTATGAGCTGCTTTTTACAGCTTTTTACTCACTGATCATCAGTCTAGTGTAAACACACAACACACCACACAGTGTAAACACAATGTCCCCACATATGTCCCCAAAACACACATGTCCCCAAAACATGCATGTCCCCAAATAATAAAAACACATGTCCCTAATAATAAAAACATGTCCCCCACATATGTCCCACTAAAATCACATGTCCCAATGATTATCTGCACACATGTACGTGATCACCTGCACACATATGTGCATGATCATTTGCGTACATATGTCTGTGATCACACAAACCAATTATTATACACTTAACGGAATTTTTTTTACCAAAAACATGTAGCAGAATACATTTTGGCTTAAATTTATGACAAAATTTGATTTTATTGGATTTCTTTTAAAATAGAAAAAAGAAAATATTGTTTTTTTTTCCAAATTGACGCTTTTTTTGCGCTTATATCGCAAAAAATTAAAAACGGAGTCATAAATAAATAACACCAAAATAAAGCTCTATTTGTGCGAACAAAATGATAAAAATTTCATTTGGGTAGGGAGCGCAACATCACTTATTTGATTTTTGTCATATGTTTTTCAGTGGTAGGGTTTATACCTGTCGGTGTTCTGCTGCAACCCACCCCTAGTATTTAGTGAGATTTGTATATGATAGCGTGGGGATATCCCAATTCTATCTATTAAGTTAGCTGTATATTTGCTGCGCAGAATGTGGGACCATTAAAAATTAAATATTTGACCAAAATAATGTTTGTAACTTTGTTTAATAGCACCTTTGCATAAAAGCTACAGCTCTGATATATGCGTACGGGGCCATTGAAGGTAAGTGCTGGCTACCCTGCCCTGCCTTGTCATCACTGGGGTACAATGCAGCTGCCATTTAAGCCCTTCCCTGTCAGTAGATTTTCACGGAGTAGCGAGTGCAGTCGACCCCTCCTCCCTCCCAAGCAGCGGCCACATTGTGACAAGAGAGCGGGACAGCTGCGAGCTTCATGTGCTTGAGCCCGCTTGTCCCACTTCTACTTCTTTAATGCAGCAATTTGCATTAGGATTCACCATTAGTATTGATATAATTATTGATTTATTGCACTTTATCTATGAGGTAGAATACATATCAAACAAGGATTTTCCATCTTTGTAGTAATATTTGGTATATAGTTTGCGCTGATCACCTTTTTTATTTATTCTTTCATGAGAGCCCAAAGGAAGGGGTCACATCTGCATACATGACACACACAAGAGATAGAACTAAAGGTTCCAGCATTCACACACATACATGAATATCTCTCTAAAATCTCTTACATTTTTCCCATTTGTATACAACACATGCATATCATTCTCTCACTTTCTTTTAACTCTTTAATATTTCCGTGCTTTAAATTCTGCTTTCCTTATTTTGTTCTGATATCCTTTGCATACCATGTATTGTAATCCCATTCATTCCCTTACTTATTTAATGCCCATAATGACTGGCCAGTCTCCTCTACTTGTGCCTATACCCTCTTGCCTCTAAACTACTTTATCTAGCAGATGTGTACTACATATAACCTGTTAACTGCACTATTCTTCCCTTTCTTATCTATAACACTGCGATGGACAGTAGACAGTGACAACATGACATATAACCACCAATCAATACAGCTCGATTAAAGGGAGTAAAATAGGTACCCTTTGTCCCAAAAATGCCTTAACGATCAAGGAAGTCTGATAACTCAAATGTACACAAAAGGCTTACCTCAGCCGGCTGATTATCAGAAATTCCCAGGGGAATAGACCAATTTTTCCTCTTTGTGGGACTTTAAAAGGCAGGAGTCTTCAAGAAAATGATATCAAAGTATACATTTTATTAGAAAAGTTAAAAGGTGTGAAACAAAATTAAAATATATGGATGCACAACTACGAGCTCATGATGCACAAGAAAACACAGCGATATATACAAACACAATAGGAATCGTGACACCACACTAGTAGATCCTGAGTAGTGAAATTGAAACCAAGAAATCCCAACGCGTTTCAAGGTAATTAAAGAGTAAAATCTCTTTTTCAGGGTCTGATAGTGTAGTATATATCCTCATCTGTAAACATTGCAAAAAGAACACAGGTAAACAAACAAAATAAATGCACTAAACAGTTATGATTCAAAAAGTAATAAGGTATCGAATAACATCCATTAAATATATTACATAGTATTCTAACCGTATATATTGTTGTACATCAATATTCAGGAGGCATCCAACATGATAAAATTGGGGAAAAAATTGAGATTTTGCCTGCAGGGATCAGATCCGTATACCAGTGCATGATGTCAGGGGAGTGCCATAGACTCGGTCAACAAGCAGTGCACAAAGGGCGTGTCCCAACCACATATGTTGCACCTAGTATAAGAAACCCCAGATTTGATTATTTTATCTAATAAGGAACAAAAGAACCAAATGCCTAGTCAATAAAATGAGTATGGTGACTAATATGCATCATAAGTATATGCTAATTATATAAACATCAACTCAGGAAAAATTGCTGACAGGCACTAATGATAGAGTAAATATACTGCCCCCAGACATACCTGCTATTGGGCAGTGTGGGGTAGCTGGCTATCCATCTGATCATTTAGAGACCCGTAATGCAGTCTCCCCATTAAGGATGAGCGAAACACCCCCCCCCGGTTCGGTTCGCACCAGACCTTTCGAACGGACCCCAAATTCGTACGAACTTTAGAACCCCATTGAAGTCTATGGGACTCGAACGTTCGAAATTAAAAGTGCTAATTTTAACAGCTAATATGCAAGATACTGTCCTAAAAAGGGTTTGGGGACCTGGCTCCTGCCACAGGGGACATGGGTCAATGCCTAAAATGTTTTTAAAAATGGCCGTTTTGCTGGGAGCACTGATTTTAATGAAGATTAAAGTGAAAAAAAAGTGAAATATTCCTTTAAATATGGTGCCTGGGGGGTGTCTGTAGTATGCCTGTGAAGTGCCACGTGTTTCCCGTGTTTAGAACAGTCCCTGCACAAAATGACATTAAACGAAAATAACATCATTTAAAACTGCTTGCGGTTTTAATGTTATATCTGGTTCCTGCAATATGGTTGAAAATCATTGAGAAAAATGGCATGGGTAGCCCTCCCTGCCCATTACCAGCCCCTTTGGGTCTTGTACGCATATTAAGGGGAACCCCGTACCCATATTAAAAAAAGGAAATGCGTGTGGCCCCCAGGCCCTATATACTCAGAACAGCAGTATACAGGCGGTGCAAACAAGACAGGGACTGTGTAGGTTTGTTGTGTTAAGTTGAATCTGTTTGTAATTTTCAACTGGTACATTTTTAAAGTGTAGCTCCAGTCAAAAAAAACTATTTTTAAGCTTTTTGGAAAACATAGGGAAGGGTTATCACCCTTGTATAATTTGTTTTGTCGTCCATCTTTTTCCATCTCACTTGCTGTTGTCTCCTTCCGTTTGCAAGTAGGAGATGTTTGTAAGTTGGATGTTTGAAAGTAGGGGCCTGCCCTATATGCTCTGCAGAAATGGCGGAACAAGGTGTTGGTTTTGCCACAACATTGTAAGCCCTCAAAGCGACTCTTGGTGGGCGCTGGAGCGCCCTGCTGTGAACGATTATATCAAGAATTGTAATTACATGCCATTGTTGAACAGTGATAGAAAAATTTACCTTTGGTGGTTGTGGTGCTGGTGCCACAACACTATAAGTCCTCACAGTTACTCTGGGTGGGCACAGGAAGGGGCCCTCCTGTGAAATATTATATCAAGAATTGTAATTACATGTCCCTGTTAAACTGGGGCAGAAAAATTGGGCCTTAGGCACTGGTGCTGGTGCCACCACACTGCAACCTCTCCCATATACTCTATTTTTATTGCAGGAATTAGCCCTGCTGCAAAGCATTGCATCAAAAATTTTAATTAAACGCCCCTGTTAAACAGGGGCAGAAAAATTGGGCTGATGGCATCACCCAGAACCAGAAATGTTCTTCCAACATATTAGCGGAGGAGGAAGAGGAAAGACAATCAACATAACAGGACAGTCACTCAGCATCAGCATAGACAGTCTTGAAGGGATGTGATATTTCAAAAAAAATTATTCGGTTACATCAGCTTCAGGTGCTTGGTAGCTGTGGGTGATCCAAGACTGATTCATCTTGATGCAGGTCAGTCGATCAACTGATTCGGTGGACAGGCGCACCCTGTGATCGGTAACAAAGCCACCAGCAGCACTGAAGGTGCGTTCCGAAAGAACGCTGGATGCAGGACAGGCCAGTAGCTCAATTGCATACTGTGCAAACTCTGGCCAGTGATCCATCCTCAAGACACAGTAAGCCAGAGGATTTTCGGTGGGAAAGGTGTCCAAGTCTGACCTTGCCCCTAGGTATATTTCTGCACCATGTAAATCAGACGCTGGCGATGGTTGCTGGAACCGATCATACCTTGGGGCTGCGGACTAAAAAATTGTCTGAAAGCATCAGTCAGACGGCCACCTTCTCCGCCGCTCCTTCTGACCGATGCCTCAGCAACACGTTGTCCAGGACCAGGAGTTTTGTAACCTCCCAGTCTCTGGGAACGCGTTGCACAGACCTTTCTGCAAGGCCTCCCGGAGATGTCTCATCCTCTGCTCCCTCTGCGATGGCAAGATAAGGTCGGCCACCTTACCCTTGTACCGTGGATCAAGGAGAGTGGCCAGCCAGTAATGGTCCCTCTCCTTGATCCGAAGAATACGAGGATCCTTCCGCAGGCTTTGCAAGATCAGGGAGTCCATGCAGCGTAGGTTAGCTGAGGCATTCAGTCCGGAGTCCTCTGGGTCACTAAGGGCAACATGATCCGCAGCTACCTCCTCCCAGCCACGTACAAGTCGACGTGTTTCTTGGGACTGTAAATCATCCCTACAAGACTGCTGCTGCTGATGCTGAGTGCCAGCCTCCACCTCCATGCTGACACAATCATCCTCCTCCTCCTCTTCCTCCTCCTCATCCTCTTCCTGTGTGATGGGTGGCACAGCAGGAACACTGTCTGGATAAAGGGGGCCTTGAGAGGCAAGGAAGTCCTCCTCTTCCTGCCTCTGTTCTGCCTCAAGTGCCCTGTCCATTATTCCACGCAGCGTATGCTCCAAGAGGTGGACAAGAGGTACAGTGTCACTGATGCATGCACTGTCACTGCTCACCATCCTTGTGGCCTCCTCAAACGGTGACAGGACAGTGCATGCATCCCTGATCATGCCCCACTGGCGTGGTGAGAAAAAACCGAGCTCCCCTGACCCTGTCCTGGTGCCGTAGTCGCACAGGTACTCATTGATGGCCCTCTGCTGCGTGTGCAGCCGCTGCAGCATGGCCAACGTTGAGTTCCACCTGGTGGACATGTCACATATAAGGCGGTTCTTGGGCAGGTTCAACTCCTTTTGAGCTCAGCCAGCCGAGCACAGGCATTAAATGATCGGCGGAAATGCACACAGACTTTCCTGGCCTGCTTCAGGACATCCTGTAAGCCGGGGCACCTGCCCAAGAACCGCTGCACCACCAGGTTAAGGATGTGAGCTACACAGGGCACATGGGTCAGTTGTCCCTGTTGGAGGGCGGAGAGGAGGTTGGTGCCATTGTCGCAAACCACCATTCCTGGCTTAAGCTGGCGTGGCATCAACCACCTCTCGGCCTGCCCCTGCAGAGCTGACAAAACATCCGCCCCAGTGTGGCTCCTGTCCCCCAAACAAACCAGCGCAAGCACGGCATGGCATCGTTTTGCCTGCGTACTTGCGTAGCCCCTGGAACGCCTACGGAGCACCGCTGGTTCTGAGGACAGAGCAGTGGAAGAGGCCATGGAGGAAGAAGAAGAGGAGGGGGTGGAGGAGAGAGGTGTGTCACAACCAATAGTAGCATTTTGGAGGCGTGGTGGCGGAACAACCTCCAACACTACTG
This sequence comes from Lithobates pipiens, assembly GCF_037356315.1. Lineage (NCBI taxonomy): Eukaryota > Metazoa > Chordata > Amphibia > Anura > Ranidae > Lithobates > Lithobates pipiens. The sequence goes on from NW_027507789.1 coordinate 109,822,813, forward strand.
CACCTTGTCCTGCTTCCTTCCCAGCTGCCAGAAGAGTGACCCAATGGGCCGTGAAAGACAGGTAACGTCCCTGTCCATGCCTGCTGGACCATGAGTCAGTGGTAATATGCACCTTACCGCTGACCGTCCTGTCCAGCGAGGCATGGACATTGCCTTCCACATGCCAGTAGAGAGCTGAAATCGCTTTGTGTGAGAAAAAGTGGCGTTTGGGGACCTGCCACTGAGGAACCGCACATTGTACAAACTCACGGAAGGGGGCCGAGTCTACCAACTGAAAAGGCAGCAGTTGAAGTGCTAGCAATTTAGCCAAGCTAGCATTCAACCGCTGTGCATGTGGATGGCTGGGAGTGAACTTCTTTCGCCGGTCCAGCAGCTGGGGCAGGGACATTTGCCTGCTATAATCGGACGTGGGTGTACTGCTAGCAGAGTGCCCGGAAGCACTTGGCTGTGACACACCTAATTCTACACCTTCATTCCTCTCAGAGCAGGTTTCAGAGAGGACTGAAGGTCTAGTGGGGTTTGAGATGCCAGCTGATGAGGAGCAAGGAGAGGTCCGCTATGTTCTTTGGTGCGGGTCTTTGAGGTACGCTTGCCAACGAGCTGCATGGCAGGTCAACATATGTCTGGTCAAGCATATGGTGCCCAAGCGGCTGATGTTTTGGCCACGCGAGATACGCTTGAGATATATGTTGCAAATAGCAGCGGTGCGATCTGATGCACTCGTCTCAAAAAAAGCCCACACCAAAGAACTTTTAGAATAACGCGCAGAGGCAGCGCCCTGCACAGGCGGAGCTCTGCGGTGTGATTCAGTCTGCATTCACGCTACTGCCTTCCTCTAGCTGAGTGTCATCATCAGAGCCTACAAAACACCGGGCATCCTCCTGGAGCATGTACCCAACACTATGCTCAAAGAGTTCAGGAGACGATGCGTTGGCAGCTGCTTTGCTAGTACCCTGAGACTGGGTGAGAGAGGATGAGGAGGATGAAGAGGGCTTGGTCATCCACTCTACCAAGTCGTTGGCATGTTGCGGTTCAACATGTCCAGCTGCCGAAAAGAAGGACAAGCGTGTCCCGTGGCCACGTGCTGATGACAATGCACCGCGTCCACGACCAACACTGTTGTCTCTAGACACAGAGCCTGCTTGCCCTCTTTTATCGGCTCGCGCCTGTCTGCCTCTCCTTGCTGGCCTTCCAGACATGGTAATGGCCTGAAGGGAGTTGGGTAAAACAGCAGTTGGGTAGTGTATATTGTGCTGGAGGCACACAACACCCACTAACAGATGCCTTTATTATAGAACACCAGAGATAAAGGGGTATACTGTAATGGAGTCACACAACACCCACTGAGCCCTGCAGATGGCTCTATTAGAGAACAGCAATAAAGGGTAGATACAGGTGTATATTGTGCTGGAGGCACACAACACCCACTAACTCCTGCAGATGCCTTTATTATAGAACACCAGAGATAAAGGGGTATACTGTAATGGAGTCACACAACACCCACTAAGCCCTGCAGATGGCTCTATTAGAGAACAGCAATAAAGGGTAGATACAGGTGTATATTGTGCTGGAGGCACAAAACAACCACTAACTCCTGCAGATGCCCTTATTATAGAACACCAGAGATAAAGGGGTATATACAGATGTATACTGTGCTGTGCTGGAGGCACACACAACTTCCAATAACTCCTGCAGATGGCAAGTGGGCTCAAATAGAGAATAGCTATGTAGGTGGATATATCGGTGTGTACTGGGTACAGAGCACGCAGACAGCACGCACAAGCTCCTAACACTACTGACTGCAAGCTCTATTATAAAAGATAGATCACTAGCTATATAGGTGAGGGGAATATAGCGGTGTATACTGCGGTCAGGGTACGCAGACAACAACCACTACAGAAGAGCAAGATCGAAAATCGGCCGATAACGATCGGTGTATACTGTGTTGAAGGTACACAGAACACCCACTAACTGCTTCAGACGCCAACACACTACACAAGGCCGCCGCGCTGGTGGCCTTATATAGTGTGGGGCGTGTACTACACAGCCTGAGCTATGACTGGCCACAGGCATCCTGCCTGTGGCCAATCATGGCTCTCCTCGCTGCTGGCGCTGTGATTGGCCAAGCATGCGGGGTCACAGTGCATGCTTGGCCAATCATGAGCCAGCAATGCACTGCGATGACGCAGTGCATTGTGGGCCGTGAGCGCCACACTAATTTGGCGGGAACGGCCCATAACGTTCGGAATTCGCAGAACGGGCGAACAGCCGATGTTCGAGTCGAACGTATGTTCGACTCGAACACGAAGCTCATCCCTACTCCCCATAAACTGCCAATTCGGTCTAATAAGGGGAGTATAATGCAGCCAAAAGTGTCTATAAGAAAACAGAAGCAAAGATACTGATTGAAGGCTATATATAGTGGAAGCTCAATCAGACTCTATTATGGAGGCATTCCCAGGTCGTCTCAAGCTCTTAGTTTCGGATTCTCAGGGTCACCTGTAAATCCTCTCCTAGGCAAAGCTCGCCATCTGACCTGCCCATATTTTAGATAGGCAACTCCTATCCTCATATTGATTAGTGGTTCCAAATTAATAACTAGTGCAGTAGGGAACAGACATCAAAGATACACTCTGCATCTTTCCAAATAACTGTTCTGCTTTATTATGATGCAATTGAAGGTTTTTTATACACATGATTATGTAGGTATCACATTAACATTATAATTGTACTTTTATGGTAAAAAGGAGCGTAAAAATAGGCAGACTAATTCTAATCGGGACTCGAAAGAATGCAAACATGTAATGAGTGTGTAGTGTGCAATACATACAAAATAGAATACAATTATATACAGAACTTACAAATTTCCATTACAGTCTATATACTCTGCAGGCAGTGTAGTATATATAACACAGTGTATTGAAGTGATTAAGGGGAACCCCTTGCCAAAATAAAAAAGAATGGCATGGGGGATTCCCCCAAAATTCATAACAAGCCCTTCAGGTCTGGTATGGATTTTAAGGGGAACCCTGCGCAAAAGTTGAAAAAAAGGCACGAGGGTCCCCCCAAAATCCAAACCAGGCCCTTATCCGAGCAAGCAGCCATGGCATGCCAGGAAAGAGGGGCCGAGCGAGTGCCCCCCCTCCTGAACCATACCAGGCCACTCGCCCTCAACATGGGGAGGGTCCCCATGTTGATGGTGACAAGGACATCATCCAAACAACCCTTGCCCGGTGGTTGTGGGGATCTGCAGGCAGGGGCTTATCGGAATCTAAAAGTCTCCTTTAACAAGGGGACCCCCAGATCCCAGCCCCCTCATGTGAATGGGTAGGGGTACATTGTACCCCTACCCATTCACCAAAAAAAGTGTCAAAAAAGTTGGGAGGTGTCCCACTGACTGCTGTCTCTTGGCTGTAACAGCTGTTATATAGGCAAGGGTGGGGCCACCCGGTGACCACGCCCCCTTCTGATGTCATGTGACATCAGAGGGGGTGGGATCACCCATTTACCACACTGGGTGGCCCCACCCTTGCCTATATAACAGCTGTCAAAGCCAAGAGACAACAGATGGCGAGACGCCTCCCATCGAGGCGGAGCTTTTTTGTTTTTTCTATTTTTCAAGTCTGTCGGACGCTGTGATTGAAGATGGATGGACATTGTGGGACCTTTTTTTAAATAAAGGAATTGTTAAAAACTGTCTCCTATCGTTTTTACCTTTTTGACACTTTTTTTGGTGAATGGGTAGGGGTACAATGTACAATAGGGGGGCTGGGATATGGGGGCCCCTTGTTAAAAAAATGGCTTCCAGATTTTCGATAAGACCCCTGCCTGCAGATCCCCACAACCACTGGGCAGGAGGTGTGGGGAGATGGGGTCCCTGTCCAGATTAACCAGACCCCCAGGCACGATATTTAAAGGAATACTTAATTTTTATTGTTTCACTTTAAGCATTATTAAAATCACTGCTCCTGAAAAAAACTGCCGTTTAAAAAAAAAATAATTGCATACATGACCCCTGGAGTACAAGGGTCCCCATATATTTTTTTGGGCAATAACTTGCAAATAAGCCTTTAAAATTAGCACTTTTGATTTTTCATGTTTGTGTCCCATAGACTTTGGTGACATTTTTTTTCTGTTCGCCTGTTCTGGTGCAAACCGAACCGGGGGGGGGGGGTGTTCGACTCATCCCTAATCTTCACTGTGCAAACATAGATTGAATTAGATTCAGATTGACACAATACCAGCTGTCAGATGGTAAGGGGTCTTTTTACCTGCAGTTTGTCATGAAATAGTGTTGTGCTCACAAATCCTTACTGATCTGTAGGCCCAAAGACATTCAATTACACCATTTGTAGGCTCCTCCCCTGGTGCACTTTCCAGACTATTTGATCGGGAACAGTACGATCACATGTAGATATCCTAAATAGTGCAGATCTGAATAAGTGTTAAAAAATTTATATTTATTCACTCATATCGAGATTCAGGAACCAAAGGAAAAATAGTTCCCAGGTTTCTCCTGATCAGCTTCCTGAAGTGACAATAAAACAGGTTGCACATTCATGAATTCCTGAATGACTTAATCCCAACTCTATTTTAATATTCCAGATGGTTCATAACCCCTAAATTGCTGCTTCACTGTTATCCATTGAAGGACAATGGATTTATTCACATTTGGGTTATAAAGCTGAAAAAGAAAGGGTAGGTTTGCGCTATGGGTAATATATAAATAAAAATAAATATAAATAAATAAAAGGGGGGTTGCCACTACTAGATATTTCCAACCAAAGTGATTGGAATAGAATATTAAATTAAAGAGTGTGTAGGTAGATATGGCGCTCCCCTCTAATTCCAGAGCTCAGACCACTAAAGACTGTATATTAAGAAAAAAAGAGGTTCAATTATACCTCAAGGTAAAGCCAATTGTGTTGAAATGAATTTTACCACCATCCAAAGGATCAGTTACAGCAAAGTGTGGGTGTTACCACCAGAAAATGAAGTGCCCTAATCTCTTAGTGAACTTATGCTACCACATAAAAGTGAAGATAAAATATATGTATATAATTAAAAATAAAAAGACAAAATTTGGGTGATAGAACCCCTGTATGGTATTTGAGTGTTAGAACCCCTGTATGATATTGATTCCACTAAATTGGATTGGAAAATTTGTGCAATCAAAAAGTGTCAGAAAAAATAAAAACGAAAAATAAAAATTATATATATATATATATATATATATATATATATATATATATATATATATATATATTAATTATATGGTGAGATTAAAGTGACTAGTGCCCAACTAAAATAAATACTAGTGCCCAACAAAGATAAATACAATTCATATACACACAAATCTGACCACAAAGTGTAATAATATTAATAATGATAAATAATGAATGTCCGTAAAAAAAAGTAATAAAATTAATAAAATCAGATAATTAGAAATTGTCCAAGGTTATAATAAAGTGACTGGTGCACAAGTGACTTTTAGTTTCTGAGGTTGGAAGCGTAGTGTAGTACTTCAAAAAATCCAGTTTATTAGATTAGAAAACAAAATTACTCACAAAATTACTGTTTTAAAAAACGCTGTATACAAGTTCCTCCTTTTGCTACCGCCCTGAGAGAGAGTCTGTGTGCGTCCTATGGCTTTTTTGAAGTACTACACTATGGATATTTTTCTTTTACATTCATCATCCAATTAATGCATTCCTGTTGAGATAAGCAAAGCACCTGGACAAGCACCACAAAGCAGCACAGAGGCTCACACTGTGAAGGCGCTTTTACCCCTGCAGGGGCAGGGGAGCTGGTGAGTGCAAATCCTTTCTTGGACGAAAATCGCACCGGGCTTCCAACCTCAGAAATTAAAAGTCACTTGTGCACCAGTCACTTTATTATAACCTTGGACAATTTCGAATTATCTAATTTTATTAATTTTATTACTGTTTTTTATGGACATTAATTATTTATCATTATTAATATTATTATACTTTGTGGTCAGACTTCTGTATATATGAATTGTATTTATCTTTGTTGGGCACTAATATTTATTTTCGTTGGGCACTAGTCACTTTCACTTAAATCTCACCATATAATTATTATATATATATATATATATTTATTTTTCTGACACTTTTTGATTGCACAAATTTTCCAATACAATTTAATGGAATGAACCGTCTTTAGTGGTCTGAGCTCTGGGTTATAAAGCTACCTACAAGAAAAATGGACACTGGCAACATAAAAACTGTAGGCCAGCACTCAATAACCCCTCCCACTTGGACATGTTTTCTACAGCTCTGCTGTTTTCTGTTTGATAGGAGGATTTTTCTACCCTATCAACAACTGCTGATTGATAGGGTCATGCCAGACACTAAAATCCTGGAAGTCTCCCCAGTCAGGCACTGAAGGTTTTTCCCATTCCTACTGATGTTCTCCTGATGTTGTCTGTGTGCCCTGAGTGCAGTATACACCTGTATCCACCTATATAACTATATAGCTCTTCTGTAATTGAGCTATCAGCCATCTGCAGGAGTTTCTGGGTGTTGTCTGTGGGCTCTGAGTGCAGTATACACCTGTATCCACCTATATAGCTATATTGCTCTTCTGTAATTGAGCTATCAGCCATCTGCAGGAGTTTCTGGGTGTTGTCTGTGTGCCCTGAGTGCAGTATACACCTGTATCTACCTATTTTGCTTTATTGCTCTTCTGTAATTGAGCTATCAGCCATCTGCAGGAGTTTCTGGGTGTTGTCTGTGTGCCCTGAGTGCAGTATACACCTGTATCCACCTATATAACTATATAGCTCTTCTGTTATTGAGCTATCAGCCATCTGCAGGAGTTCTTGGGTGTTGTCTGTGTGCCCTGAGTGCAGTATACACCTGTATCCACCTATTTAGCATTATTGCTCTTCTGTAATTGAGCTATCAGCCATCTGCAGGAGTTTCTGGGTGTTGTCTGTGTGCCCTGAGTGCAGTATACACCTGTATCCACCTATATAGCTATATTGCTCTTCTGTAATTGAGCTATCAGCCATCTGCAGGAGTTTCTGGGTGTTGTCTGTGTGCCCTGAGTGCAGTATACACATGTATCCACCTATTTAGCTATATTGCTCTTCTGTAATTGAGCTATCAGCCATCTTCAGGAGTTGCTGGGTGTTGTCTGTGTACCCTAAACGCAGTATACACCTGTATCTATCTATTTTGCTTTATTGCTCTTCTGTAATTGAGCTATCAGCCATCTGCAGGAGTTTCTGGGTGTTGTCTGTGTGCCTGAGTGCAGTATACACCTGTATCCACCAATTTAGCATTATTGCTCTTCTGTAATTGAGCTATCAGCCATCTGCAGGAGTTTCTGGGTGTTGTTTGTGTGCTCTGAGCGCAGTATACACCTGTATCTACCTATTTTGCTCTTCTCTAATTGAGCCATCTGCCAACTTCAGGAGTTAGTTGGTGTTGTGTGCCTCCAGCACAGCACAGTATACACTGGTATCTACCCTTTAATTCCTGTTGTCCTATAATAAAGGCATCTGCAGGAGTTAGTGGGTGTTGTGTGCCTCCAGCACAGCACAGTATACACCGGTATCTACCCTTTAATTCCTGTTGTTCTATAATAAAGGCATCTGCAGGAGTTAGTGGGTGTTGTGTGCCTCCAGCACAGCACAATATACACCTGTATCTACCCTTTATTGCTGGTGTTCTATAATAAAGGCATCTGCAGGAGTAAGTGGGTGTTGTGTGCCTCCAGCACAATATACACTACCCAATTGCTGGTTTTCCCATCTCCCTTCAGGCCATTACCATGTCTGGAAGGCCAACAAGGAGCAGTAGAGTTGGAGGTTGTTCCACCACCACGCCTCCAAAATGCTACTACTGGTTGTGACACACCTCTCTCCTCCACCCTCTCTTCTTCTTCTTCCTCCATGGCCTCTTCCAGTGCTCTGTCCTTGGAACCAGTGGTGCTCGGTAGGCGTTCCAGGGGCTACGCAAGTACGCAGGCAAAACTATGCCATGCCGTGCTTTCGCTGGTTTGTTTGGGGGACAGGAGCCACACTGGGGCAGATATTTTGTCAGCTCTGCAGGGGCAGGCCGAGAGGTGGTTTACGCCATGCCAGCTTAAGCCAGGATTGGTGGTTTGCAACAATGGCACCAACCTCCTCTCCGCCCTCCGACAGGGACAACTGACCCATGTGCCCTGTGTAGCTCACATCCTTAACCTGGTGGTGCAGCGGTTCTTGGGCAGGTACCCGGGCTTACAGGATGTCCTGAAGCAGGCCAGGAAAGTCTGTGTGCATTTCCGCTGATCATTTAATGCCTGTGCTCGGCTGGCTGAGCTCCAAAAGGAGTTGAACCTGCCCAAGAACCGCCTTATATGTGACATGCCCACCAGGTGGAACTCAACGTTGGCCATGCTGCAGCAGCTGCACACACAGCAGAGGGCCATCAATGAGTACCTGTGCGACTACGGCACCAGGACAGGGTCAGGAGAGCTCGGTTTTTTTCTCACCACACCAGTGGGGCATGATCCGGGATGCATGCACTGTCCTGTCACCGTTTGAGGAGGCCACAAGGATGGTGAGCAGTGACAGTGCATGCATCAGTGACACTGTACCTCTTGTCCACCTGTTGGAGCATACGCTGCGTGGAATAATGGACAGGGAACTTGAGGCAGAACAGAGGCAGGAAGAGTTGGACTTCCTTGCCTCTCAAGGCCCCCTTATCCAGACAGTGTTCCTGCTGTCCCACTCATTACACAGGAAGAGGACGAGCAGGAAGAGGAGGAGGATGATTGTGTCAGCATGGAGGTGGAGCCTGCCACTCAGCATCAGCAGCAGCAGCAGTCTTGTAGGAATGATTTACAGTCCCAAGAAACCGGTGGACTTGTACGTGGCTGGGAGGAGGTAGCTGCAGATCATGTTGTCCTTAGTGACCCAGAGGACTCCGGACCGAATGCCTCAGCTAACCTACGCTGCATGGCCTCCCTGATCCTGCAAAGCCTGCGGAAGGATCCTCGTATTCTTCGGATCAAGGAGAGGGACCATTACTGGCTGGCCACTCTCCTTGATCCACGGTACAAGGGTAAGGTTGCGGACCTTATCTTGCCGTCGCAGAGGATGAGACATCTCCGGGAGGCCTTGCAGAAAGGTCTGTGCAACGCGTTCCCAGAGACTGGGAGGTTGCAAACTCCTGCTCCTGGACAACGTGTTGCTGAGGCATCGGTCAGAAGGAGCGGTGGAGAAGGTGGCCGTCTGACCGATGTGTTCAGACAGTTTTTTAGTCCTGTTATGTTGACTGTCTATCCTCTTCCTCCTCCGCTGATATCTTGGAAGAACATTTTTGGTTCTGGGGGATGCCACCAGCCCAATTTTTCAGCCCCTGTTTAACAGGGGTGTGTAATTACAATTTTTGATGCAATGCTTTGCAGCAGGGCTCATTCCTGCACTACAACTAGAGTATATGGGAAAGGTTGCAGTGTCGTGGCACCAGCACCAGTGCCTAAGGCCCAATTTTTCAGCCCCTGTTTAACAGGGGCGTGTAATTACAATTCTTGATATAATATTTCACAGCAGGGCCCATTCCTGTGCCCACCGAGAGTAACTGTGAAGACTTATAGTGTTGTGGCACCAGCACCAACACCACAACCACCAAAGGCCCAATTTTTCTACCACTGTTCAACAATGGCATGTAATTACAATTCTTGATATAATCGTTCACAGCAGGGCGCTCCAGCGCCCACCAAGAGTCACTTTGAGGGCTTACAATGTTGTGGCAATACCAACACCTTGTTCCGCCATTTCTGCAGAGCATATAGGGCAGGCCCCTTCTTTCAAACATCCAACTTACATACGTCTACTTGCAAACGGAAGGAGACAACAGGAAGTGAGATGAAAAAAGACAGACGGCAAAACAAATTATACAGGGGTGATAACCCTTCCCTATGTTTTCCAAAAAGCTTAAAAATAGATTTTTGACTGGAGCTACACTTTAAAAAATGTACCAGTTCAAAATTACAAACAGATTCTACTTAACACAACAAACCTACACAGTCCCTGTCTTGTTTGCACCTCCTGTATACTGCTGTTCTGAGTATATAGGGCCTGGGGGCCCCACGCCTTTCCTTTTTTTTATTTGGGTACAGGGTTCCCCTTAATATCCGTACAAGACCCAAAGGCGCTTGTAATGGGCAGTGGGGGCTACCCATGCCCTTTTTCTCAATGATTTTCATCCATATTGCCGGAACCATATATTACATTAAAACCGCAAGCAGTTTTAAATGACTTTTTTTCCGTTAAATGTCATTTTGTGCAGGGACTGTTCTAAACATGCGAAACATGTGGCACTTCACAGGCATACTATAGACACCCCCCAGGCACGATATTTAAAGGAATCAGTGCTCCCGAAAAAACTACCGTTTTTAAAAACATTTTAGGCATAGATCCGTGTCCCCTGGGGCAGGAGCCAGGTCCCCAAACCTTTTTTAGGACAATATCTTGCATATTAGCCATTAAAATTAGCACTTTTTATTTTGAACGTTCGAGTCCCATAGACTTCAATGGGGTTCTAAAGTTCGCACAAATTTTCGGTCCGTTCGAAAGTTCTGGTGCGAACCGAACCGGGGGTGTTCGGCTCATCCCTACAGCCAACTTACTTTCACTTATGATGGCTAGCAGAGAGAGACACACACACTGAATCATTTCAGAAGACAGTCAATCTTAGCTGGTCTGTTTGTCAGAGAACTTAAATTATTTAGCAATTAAGCATAAGCACAGCAGCAGAACAATAGTGAAGCAAGCTACAGTGGTCAACTTAACTTTTTTATAATAATCTGCTGCTATTGTGTTAGTGTTGTGAACTTGATAATGATACTAGTGTTGCTAGCGTTGTGATAGCCTCAGAAGCTGCCCGTGTTGTGGGGGGGGGGGGGGATTTATTATTATAGATTCTATATTATAGATTGAGATTCTATATAGATTCTATATACCCTAACTTGTTACCTGTCTGATCAGTGATCGCTATCACCAGTCCATCTTCTGTTTGAACTATATACATTCAACATGAACCACAAAGATTCGACAAAGCAGTGAAAAACATACAAACATACAAACGTTTAATCTTTGGGCGCGTACACACGCGCGGACTGTTCGCCCAACTTTGTCCGTCCAACAGTTTCGGCAAACAGTCCGCTCAAACTTAGCATGGACGGACATGGCCACACACGACGGACGAACAGTTTGCTGAAACCGTGCGCGATGACGTGAACGGCACGTACGACGGGACGAAAAATACAACGTCCTATACACTGCATTATAGCTTTCGGCGTGAAAATCCTTTCTGAGCATGCGCGCAACTTTGTTTGACGAACAAGCCTACACACGAGCGGACTGTTCGCTGAAACAAGGTTTCAGCGGACAGTTTTACGGAATTTCCGAAAAACCTTGTCCGTCAAACTGTCCGCTGAAACTGTCCGCTGAAAGCCCACACACGAGCGGACTGTCCGCCCAAACACTGTTCAGCGGACAAAGTTGGGCGAACAGTCCGCGCGTGTGTACGCGGCCTTAGGCTTATGGTGTCTGTTGGAAGTTCTTAGAAGATTTGACGGAGCAGCTAAACTATATGGAGTCATACAGTTTAGCTGCTCTGTCTAATCTTCTTTGAACATTCGACAGACATCATAAGCCTTCAATGACAGATTCGACCTTAATTCATTTGGATTTTCGGACGATTGCAATTTTTAACGAAAAGACTTCCGCTCATCTCTTATATCATCTCCTACCCAGGTAACTCCAGACCCTGAACTACAGCAACTAACTGTAAGGCCGCGTACACACGCGGGGACTGTTCGCCCAACTTTGTCCGTCAAACAGTTTCGGCAAACAGTCCGCTCAAAATTAGCATGGACGGACATGGCCACACACGACGGACGAACAGTTTGCTGAAACCGTGCGCGATGACGTGAACGGCACATACGACGGGACGAAAAATACGACGTCCTATACACTGCATTATAACTTTCGGCATGTAAATCCTTTCTGAGCATGCGCGGAACTTAGTTTGACGAACAAGCCTACACACGAGGGGACTGTTCGCTGAAACTTTGTTTCAGCGGACAGTTTTTCGGAATTTCCGAAAAACCTTGTTCAGCGGACTGTTCGCTGAAACTGTCCGCTGAAAGCCCACACACGAGCGGACTGTTTGCCGAAACACTGTTCAGCGGACAAAGTTGGGCGAACAGTCCCCGCGTGTGTACGCGGCCTAAGTGTTACTACATCCAATCCTCCAACCTTACACCCACAATATGCCGCTCAATGTACTATCGCTAAATGCCAACGGGCTAAATCACCGGGCTAAAAGACACTCACTATGGAAAACCGCCAAGGCTCTCCAGAGTGATATTCTTTGTGTTCAAGAGACTCACCTATTGCCAACAGATTCATTCCTATGCAACAACCACTAGTTCCCACACATCTTCCACTCTACTAAATCTAAAGGGGTCATGGTTGCAATCAGAGACACTGTGGACTTCCAATCATCTTCTGCAATACTGGACCCTGAAGGTCATTATATAATTCTAATATGCACCATCAACAGAGTATGATATACTCTTATTAACGTCTATGCCCCGAACTCCCTTCAAATGAAATTTCTGCACAAGGTGCTACGCATTGCCAAACCAATCCAGAAAGGTCATCTAGTACTTTGTGAAGACCTTAACCTGATCCCTGACACTGTCATGGATACCACATCAACTGCAAAAAGGGGAGACTCGCCATTGAAAAAATTTATTTCTACACACAATCTAGTCTAGCGTTGTCATCATGTATCTGAAAGAGACTTCACCTGTTACTCCCCCCAGGCACAATTCTTATTCAATAATTGATTTGTTCTTAAACTGACAAATGGCTGTTACAAAAATTTGTAAATCTGTGATTCACACCACGACATGGCCGTACCACGCCCCAATCTCAATTACGATAGAAGACTCCAACCTACAGCGTAACACGTTTCTCTGGCATGCAAACAACTATATACTTTAGCGTGAGAAATATACACCAGAGATCTCTGATCAACTTACAGAATTTTTCTCACTAAACAAGGGCTCAGTGTCTGATCCTGGCATGGTGTGGGCTGCACATAAACTTTTATAAGAGGAACATTGATAAAATTAAGAACTCAATAAAATACCTCTTCCCCTCTACAACATCCACCCAAAGACCTGGGACTATCTAACGAATCCTACCACAAAAACCAAGGGCATTTCTTATTTCTACAACCTTCTCCATAAAAAGTATACCTTCATTAAGATGTCCCCACATCATCTATGGGAATCGGATCTAGCACACACCTACACTGACACACAATGGAAATATGCACTCAAGACCATCTACAAAGCCACAAAATGCTCGGCCCTCTGGGAACTCACTCAGAAAATCTCGCTACTATGGTACCTGACACCAGCTAAACTGGCATTCTTCAGACCCCGAAACTCCTATACATGCTGGAGATGTAAATCCGCCAAAGGAGACATGCTCCATATCTTTTGGACTTGTCCCTACATCCAGAGATACTGGGTAGACACCTTTAAATTTATCTCAACCATCACCATCCTCACAATTCCCCCCTCACACTTGCAGTACTAAATCTAACAATAGAAACCATCGTTTAGCCCCTCAGGCCCATAACAACCCACGTACTTTTGGCCTCTAGACTCAACATAACAAGACAATGGAAGTCTGACAAATCCCCAACAGTCGCACAAACTATCGACCTGGTAGCCCTACACTTCAGTTATGAGACAATGACGGCCACCAGCAGTAGTCAGGCCACAAAATCCCCTGCAGCATGACAACCCTGGGCAGACTAGTCTAATGTTGCGACTGTCACCTAACACATCTACCCCACCCTTACATTTTTCTTGACTGAGCAATATGTACGAATCACACAGTTATATTTTTTTCAAGCAAGTTTTTAGAATAATACATACAAGCTGAAAGGAAACGTACCTATGTTAAGCATGTACACATTAGGTCCTCTCTCCTCTTGTGACACAAAAGTGCTCCCATTTGGTGTGCCGCGACAGGGGAGAGGACCGTCTGTATATACCTTTATCTCCTTTGCTTGACTTACATGCAATCTGTTAGTTGCTAATGAGTTCCTAATGTCCTAATATTTGTTCAACAATGTTGTTGCATGACGTACAATTCCTAAATTGTACTCTGTACTAGGGATGAGCTGGGTGTTCACCCGTCCGGTGAAACCAGAACTTTATGGGCTATTCGCACCATTTTCGAGTAGCGCTCATGGCCCACAATGCACTGCGGCATCACAGTGCATTGCTAGCTGATGATTGGCCAAGCATGCACTATGACCCACATGCTTGGCCAGTCACAGCGCCGGCAGTGAGGAGACCCCTAATTGGCCACAGGCAGGATGATAGCTCAGGAGGTTTAGCACACGCCCCACACTATATAAGGCTGCCTGCGTGGCGGCCTTGCGTAGTGTGTTGCAGCGGCTCATAGAGACAGATAGGCAGAGACAGTGTCTTCATTTCTTTTGAACCTAGTGCAATTACAGTCGGTGTATTGTGCCCCCTGCACAGTGTAACCTGAAGCTACCCCAATTGCTGGTGTTGTTCTGGTCCTATACCACAGGCAGCTGCAGCAGTTACAGTCGGTGTATTGTGCCACCTGTGCAGTGCACACCTGAAGCTACCCCCAATTGCTGGTGTTCTAGTCCTATACCAAAGGCAGGTGCAGCAGTTACAGTCAGTGTATTGTGCCACCTGCACAGTGTACACCTGAAGCTACCCCAATTGCTTGCGTTGTTCTAGTCCTATACCACAGGCAGCTGTAGCAGTTAGTTGGTGTATTGTGCCACCTGCACAGTGTACACCTGAAGCTACCCCAATTGCTGGTGTTGTTCTAGTCCTATATCACAGGCAGCTGCAGCAGTTACAGTCGGTGTATTGTCCCACCTGCACAGGGTACACCTAAAGCTACCTCAATTGCCTGTGTTCTTCAGATCCTATATAACAGGCAGGCAGCTGCAGTAATTACAGTCGGTGTACTGTGTCATCTGCACAGTGTGCACCTAAAGCTACCCCAGTTGCTGGTGTCCTGCTGATCCTATACCGCAGGCAGCTGCAGTAATTACAGTCGGTGTACTGTGTCATCTGCTCAGTGTGCACCTAAAGCTACCCCAATTGCTGGTGTTCTCATCTCCCTGCAGGCCATTAGTATATCTGGAAGGCCAACAAGGAGAGGCAGACAGTCACAAGCCAATAAAAGAGGGAAAGCAGGCTCTGTGTCTAGAGGCAACAGTGCTGATCGTGGACGCGGTGTATTGTCATCAGCACGTGACCATGGGACACACTTGTCCTTATTTTCGCCAGCTGGACTCGAGCCGCAACATGTCGAAGACTTGGTAGAGTGGACGAACAAGCCTTCCTTATCCTCCTCATCCTCTCACCCAGGCTCAGGGTACTGGCAAAGCAGCTGCCAATGGGGCCTCTTCCCTCGTCTCAATAGCATCAATCACTCCTTCCCTAGACCCACCATGTCCTCTTGAGGAGTCCCCCGAACTGTTTGAGCACAGTGTTGGGTACATGCTCCAGGAGGATGCCCAGCATTTTGAAGGTTATGATGATGATACCCAGCTAGAGGAAAGCAGTAGCGTGAGCCAAGAGAGAGGGGATGCCCAAGAAGGACAGTAATCTGGCAGTCATGTTCCATCAGCTGCAGCATACTGCCAGGTTTGCTCCAGTGATGATGTCACGATCTGGAGTCAGGCTCAGAGACCAGTAGCTATAGCAGCAGAGCAGATATTCACACAGGTAACCCTGGCTGATGGCACGGGTTCACCTGAGGTGCGGGGTCTAAGCACTAACCGGTATTCACCAGAGCTCCCAAAGGTGGAGATGGGCTTGGCTGCGTGTTAGTGCCAGGTCGCGGTCCTCAGGATAGCCCCACCAGGAGGTGAGCAAGCCGGGGGGTCTGGTAGCAGATATAGCAGGTAGAGATCAAGCAGAAGCGTAGTTGAGAAACAAGCCACAAGTCGGTAACCAATAGTTGCAGGTTGGGATTCAGCAGTAGTAGTCCAGGAGCAAGCCAAATGTCGGTAACGAAAGGTAGCGAGGATACGGTCGGCAGCAGGAGAGATAGAAGCAAGATATTGGCTGGTAAAGGCACAATATTCTGGCAAGGAGGAAGTGCAGAGACATGGCTTATATCAGGAAGTTCATGGGAGGAGCAAAGGGTTCAAGGTTCAAGGCAAACAAGATTCAAGACAAGATCACTAAAGGAATTGTCCAAGGAGCTGTCCAAGGAGCTGTCCAGCATTCCAGGTGGCTCAGCAAGCAGAGTCACTGCCAGACACACCAGAGGACCCAGGTTCAAGCCCAGGTCCTAACAGTACTCCCCTCCTCCCGGGACGTCCCCTGGACGTCTTAGGGCCAGGTTTCTGAGGAAACCTCTGGTGGAATTCCCTTGTTAATCTAGGGGCATGAACATTCTCCTCAGGCTCCCAAGAATTTTCTTCTGGCCCATATCCTTCCCATTGAACCAAATATTGCAATTTGTTCCTAGAGATCCTGGAGTCAAGAATTTTTCCCACCACAAATTCTTCTTCACCCTGTACCTCGACAGGTGGGGGAGGAGGATGAATTCTTCCAGAAAAAGTATTTTCATGAAATGGTTTGAGTAGTGATATATGAAACACAGGGTGAATCTTCAAATTGTCAGGAAGTTTTAGGCGAAAAGTGACCGGGTTGATTTGAGCAGAAATCTCAAAAGGTCCCATAAAGTTTTGACCAAACTTAGCACATGGAACTTGAACTTTTAAATTTTTGGTAGATAACCAAACTTTCTCACCTACTTGAAAAGTGGGAATAGACCTATGATGTCTGTCAGCAGCCTTCTTGTAATATTCCTGCGCCTCCTTCAATGTATCAGTCAATTTCTCCTGGATCTCATGTAATGAAGTTAGTCTGTTGGTAACAGCAGGAATTGAAGTTGAGATGGGGAGATCAGGAATAAAAACTGGATGATACCCGGTGTTTAAGATAAATGGGCTTTGGGATGTGGAACTATGTTTAGAGTTATTATAAGCAAACTCTGCCGTAGGAAGGTAGTCCACCCAGTCATCCTGAAGATAACTCACGAAGCAGCGAAGGTATTGCTCCAGAGTTTGATTGGTCCTCTCGGTCTGACCATTAGACTGCAGATGAAAAGCCGAGGACAGATTAACTGTTACACCCAAAGCTGAGCAAAAACTTCTCCAAAATTTTGAGGTAAACTGTACCCCTCTGTCAGACACCACATCATCAGGAATTCCATGAAGTTTAAAAACTTCTCTAACCATTACCTCAGCAGTATGTTCGGCGGAGGGTACCCCTTTAACTGGAATAAAATGAGCCATCTTAGTGAGACGGTCAACGACTACCAGAATGGTGGTCATCCCTTTTGAAAGAGGAAGGTCAACCACAAAGTCCATAGAAATTGACCCCCATGGTCTTGATGGAACAGGTAGTGGTAGAAGTAACCCCAGAGGAGAAGATCGAGGTGTCTTATTGCGAGCACAGGTTAGACATGAAGCCACATAACTCTTAACATCTTTCTTGTACCCAGGCCACCAAAAGGAACGTGATAAGAGTTCTTCTGTTTTAGAAACCCCAAAATGAGCAGCAAGCTTAGAGTCATGTACCAACCTGAGGGCTTCTACCCGAACTGATTCAGGTACATAGAGGCAATGCGCTTGAGTCCAAAAACCATTGTTGTACTTGAGGTTAATGTCCTTAGGAGGATTATTAAGAAGTGGGTCATTCTCATACCCCTCCTTGAGAAGATTAAGAAATGTCTTTGAACTCAAGGCCCCTAGAAAGTTCTTTTGAGGCAGGATTGTACATTCAGAGGTGCTTTCCTGGAGAGGCCCAGACAACATCCGTGATAGGGCATCAGCCTTACCATTCCTTGACCCAGGGCGGTATGAAATAACAAAATTAAACCTGAAAAAGAAAAGGGTCCAACGTGCTTGTCTAGATAACAACCTTTTAGCAGACCTAATAAATTCTAAATTTTTATGATCGGTGAGAACGGTTACAGGGTGCTTAGCTCCTTCCAGCAGATGCCTCCACTCAGAAAATGCTTCCTTAATTGCCAGCAGCTCCTTATTTCCAATGTCATAATTCATCTCGGCTGAAGACATCAGTCGAGAGAAATAAGCACAAGGATGAAGCTGCATTTTTTCTCCCATTCGCTGAGAAAGGATAGCTCCCACAGCAGAATTAGAAGCATCAACTTCTACGATGAAAGGTAGTTCTGGATCTGGATGTACCAGTATTGGTGCAGAAGTGAAGAGAGTTTTCAGTTTACTAAAGGCAGCCTGTGCCTCAGGTGACCACAAAAAGGGCACCCCTTTCTTTGTCAATTGTGTGATTGGAGCAATTACCCTAGAGAAATTCCTCATAAATCTTCTGTAAAAGTTGGCAAATCCAACAAATCGCTGTATCTCTTTAACATTCTTAGGGGCGGGCCAATCCACCACAGCTTTGATCTTATCGGGATCCATGCTTACCCCTTCAGAAGAGATTATGTATCCCAAGAACTGGATCTGAGTTTGTTCAAACTCGCATTTCTCTAATTTTATGTAAAGTTGATTTCGCCTTAATCTCTCGAAAACAATACAGACATGCTTGCGGTGTTCTTCCAAAGTATCAGAGAAAATTAGAATGTCATCCAAATATGCTATTACAAAATGATCAAGCAAATCTCGAAAAGCATCATTAATAAAATGTTGAAAAGTTGCAGGAGCATTGCAAAGCCCAAAGGGCATGACCAAAGACTCAAAATGTCCATATCTGGTTCTGAAAGCAGTTTTCCATTCATCACCGGAACGAATGCGGACAAGGTTGTATGCCCCCCGTAAATCTAATTTGGTAAAGAGCTTGGCAGAGCGGAGTCTCTCAAGCATTTCTGGAATCAGTGGGAGTGGATAGCAAATCTTAATTGTGATCTTATTTAAATCTCTGTAGTCAATACACGGACGCAGGGTAGAGTCCTTTATCGTCACGAAGAATAAGGCTGCGCCAGCAGGAGAGGTTGAGTGTCTGATAAAACCCTTCTCAAGATTCTCATTAATCCACTCCCTGAGCACTTTCAGTTCAGGTTCTGATAAAGAATAAAGGCGACCAAATGGTATTTCTGCCCCTGGAAGCAATTCAATGGGACAATCATAAGAGCGATGAGGAGGCAGCTGATCTGCGTTCTTTTTATCACAAACGTCCCGAAACTCAAGATATTGTGGAGGTAGCTTGTCGTATGACTGGATAGTTGCCAAAACTGCTTGTAAATCTTGGGTTGGTGGAGGGCTTATTTGATAAGATTCTTTGCAATGTTTCTTGCAATGGTCAGATGTAAAGCTTAAAGAACGTGTCTCCCAGTTGATGGAGGGATTATGGATAGAGAACCAAGGAATGCCCAGGATAATAGGGAACTTGGGTGATGTAATCAGCTCAAAGCTGATAGTCTCCTGATGGTCAGTTTCAATTAGGAGTTTAAGTGGGATTGTCTCGTGGGTAACAGGGCCTGAAGTCAAAGGTGAGCCATCCACAGTTTCCATATCAATTGGGGCAAGTTTATTTCTTATTTGAATGTTATTACTTTGGGCAAATTCGATGTCAATGAAGTTTCCCCCAGCCCCTGAGTCCAGCATAGCAGAGCAAGGTATTTCATTGCTTTCAACAATAAGCTTTATAGGGATGACAAAATGAGTTGATAAAGAATTAACTTTATTTGCTTCCTGAATCAAAGGAGAGATGGACTGAGAAATTGAGTTTATTTGTTCAGATACTGTAACATCCATTGCTGCAATTGTTCTTTTAAATTTATTAGGACAATTAACTGCGTAATGTCCAGAGTCTCCACAATAAAGACATAAGTTTTCTGAACGTCGTCTTTCTTTCTCCTGAGTAGTAATAGATCTTTTAATAGCATCCACCTGCATAGGTTCAGGAGTGTCAGAATCAGGAAAAACTCTTGGACCCTTAGGAGGATACTGAGTAGTAGAAAAACGCATGCCACCATTACTGCCTAGGATTCCCAGTCTCTCCTTTCTCCTTTCAGTAAGTCTCTGATCAATTCGAATACATAATTTAATAAAAGCTTCAAGGTCATCAGGACTTTCTACTCTGGCAAGCTCATCTTTTACTTGTTCCGAGAGTCCTTGACGGAACTGACTCTTCTGTGCTGCTGGATTCCAATTGGTATCGGAGATCCAACGTCGGAATTCAGTTGTGTACTCTGCAACAGAGCGTCTTCCCTGCCGTAAATTGTGCAATTTTGCCTCAGCAGTAGCACAGCGGTTAGGATCATCGAAAACTTGGTTCATCGCAGTCACAAAAGAATCAAAATTATCCAGGATGACATCATCTTTCTCCACATAAGGGGAGGCCCAGGCTAAGGCTTACTCAGTCAGGAGGTTGATAATAAACAGCACCTTTTTCCTGTCAGAAGTGAATGCAGCAGGTTGCATCTGAAAGTATATACGACATTGATTAAGGAATCCTCTATAATGGCGGCGGTCTCCGCTAAACTTGAGTGGTAGGGGCATTCGTGCATTAGTTTCTATGGCAGCAGTATCTCGGGCATGAAAATCCCGCAATTGTTTGTGTAGATCAAGGATTTCCTCTTGTAGACCTTTCACTTCAATTTGTAACTCAGAAAATTTTTCCTGGTAGTCAACACCAAATGCCTGTAACTCAGCGATTTGAACCCTGAGAGGAGCCACGGCAGCTGCTACAACGGCCTCCATGTTTTTGGCCAGAATATTCTGTCACGATCTGGAGTCAGGCTCAGAGACCAGTAGCTATAGCAGCAGAGCAGATATTCACAATGGTCACCCTGGCTGATGGCACGGGTTCACCTGAGGTGTGGGGTCTAAGCACTAACCGGTATTCACCAGAGCTCCCAAAGGTGGAGATGGGCTTGGCTGCGTGTTAGTGCCAGGTCGCGGTCCTCAGGATAGCCCCACCAGGAGGTGAGCAAGCCGGGGGTCTGGTAGCAGATATAGCAGGTAGAGATCAAGCAGAAGCGTAGTTGAGAAACAAGCCAAAAGTCGGTAACCAATAGTTGCAGGTTGGGATTCAGCAGAAGCGTAGTCCAGGAGCAAGCCAAATGTCGGTAACGAAAGGTAGCGAGGATACGGTCGGGAGCAGGAGAGATAGAAGCAAGATATTGGCTGGTAAAGGCACAATATTCTGGCAAGGAGGAAGTGCAGAGACATGACTTATATCAGGAAGTTCATGGGAGGAGCAAAGGGTTCAAGGTTCAAGGCAAACAAGATTCAAGACAAGATCACTAAAGGAATTGTCCAAGGAGCTGTCCAAGGAGCTGTCCAAGGAGCTGTCCAAGGAGCTGTCAAGCATTCCAGGTGGCTCAGCAAGCAGAGTCACTGCCAGACACACCAGAGGACCCAGGTTCAAGCCCAGGTCCTAACAGATGAGGAGGGAGGGGATGATGAGGTCACTGACTCCACGTGGGTGTCTGATAGGAGAGAGGAGGAGGAGGCACATCTCCAATGAGGCAGGATGCCCTCCAGGGGCCAGCTTAAGGGCAGCACACCGACTGAATCACACCGCAGAGCTTTGCCTGTGCAGGGTGCTGCCTCTGCTAGTTATTCCTAAAGTTCTTTGGTGTGGGCCTTTTTTGAGACCAGTGCATCAGATCACACCGCTGCTATTTGCAACATATGTCTCAAGCATATCTCGTGTGGCCAAAACATCAGCCGCTTGGACACCACATGCTTGACCAGACATATGTTGACCTGTCATGCAGTTCGTTGGCAAGCGTACCTTAAAGACCCACACCAAAGAACAAAGCGGACCTCTCCTTGCTCCTCATCAGCTGGGATCTCCAACCCCACCATACCTTCAGTCCTCTCTGAAACCTGCACTGAGAGGAATGAAGTTGTAGAATAATGCAGTGTACACACGATCAAACAATCGGGTGGAAAAGTCCAGCAAACTCAAGTCCGCTGGACAATCCCCCCATGTGTAGCCTCCGGCGGACTTTTTTTACCCGAAAGTACGGCAGACTTAGAAAGTATTTTTGCACTCCAATCTTCCCGCCGGACTTGCATTTCGGCGGACAATCCAGCTGTTCGTATGCCAGTCCACCGTACTTTTGAAATGAACGGACTTTTCCCACCCGGAGAAAAGTCCACTAATTTTGAGCACTTCTCCAGGTAGGCGGGGCCCGCGAAGGATGCGTCGCTGGCCCCGCCACCTGGTATGGACTTAAAGGGGAACCCCAACACTGAAAAAGTCTGCGTGGGGGCCGCATCAGACCCTTGTCCAAGCAAGCTACCCGGCCGGCCAGGAAAGGGGGGACGAGCGAGCGCCCCCCCTCCTGAGCCGTACCAGGCCACGTGGCCTCATCATGGGGGGTGCCTTGGGGAAGGGGGCTGCGCGGCCCCCCCACCCAAAGCACCTTGTCCCCATGTTGATGAGGACAAGGGCCTCTTCCCGACAACCCTGGCCGTTGGTTGTCCGGGTCTGCAGGCGGGGGGCTTATCGGAATCCGGGAGCCCCCTTTAATAAGGGGGCCCCCGGATACCGGCCCCCCACCCTATGTGAATGAGTATGGGGTACAATGTACCCCTACCCATTCACCTGTAAAAAAAAAGTAAAAAAAACACAACACACAAGGGTTAAATAGTTTATTGCACAGCTCCGGGGGTCTTCCGTCTTTGGGGGTCTTCTCGCCGGACTCCTCTGCTATCTTCTTCTAGCTCTTTTGCTAGCGGAGGAGCCCGGCTTTCTTCCTCGCCGCCGCCCTCTTCTTCCGACTTCGGGGGTCTTGTCCCCCTCTTTGGTTCTTCTTGCCGGGCCACCGCACCTTCTTCTAGCTCTTTTACAGGCGGTGGCCCGGTCTTCTGTCGCCACTGTCGTCGCCGCCTTCTGTTCTTCTGTTCTTCTCTTCTCTTCTTCTCTTCAGATGTTGCCTCGTCGCATCCTCCGCTCACAATGGCACGGACGTGACGTACGGCGACTTATATAGGGACATCACCGGATGATGTCCCAGCCTATTATGATGTCACAGTCCCAGTGGCCCCCCCTTCCCCAAGGCACCCCCCATGTTGAGGGCACGCGGCCTGGTATGGCTCAGGAGGGGGGGCGCTCGCTCGTCCCCCCTTTCCTGGCCGGCCGGGTAGCGTGCTCGGACAAGGGTCTGATGTGGACCTGGGGGGGACCCCCACGCCATTTTTTTCGGCGTTCGGGTTCCCCTTGAAGTCCATACCAGGTGGCGTGGCCAGCAACGTCTCCTTCGCGGACCCCGCCTACCTGGAGAAGCGCTCAAAATGAGCGGACTTTCCTCTGCGTGTGTGGGTGAGTCCGTTCATTTCAAAAGTATGGCGGATAGGCCGGCGGACTTAGTATGCCGTATTAGTCCGCTGAAAAAGTGCCGTGTGTGGGCAAGTAGCCCGTTCAGAATGTCCGGGGGAAGTCCACTGGACTAAGTCCGCCAGATAGTCCGCTACATGTGTACGCGGCATTAGGTGTGTCACAGCCAAGTACTTACGGGCACTCTGCTAGCAGTACACTGATGTCTGATTGTACCAGGCAAATTTCCCTGCCCCAGCTGCTGGATCGACGAAAGAAGTTCATTCCCAGCCATCCACATGCCCAGCGGTTGAATGCTAGCTTGGCTAAATTGCTAGCACTTCAACTGCTGCCTTTTCAGTTGGTAGACTCGGCCCCCTTCTGTGAGTTTGTGCAATGTGCGGTTCCTCAGTGGCAGGTTCCCAAATGCCACTTTTTCTCACACAAAGCGATTTCAGCTCTCTACTGGCATGTGGAAGGCAATGTCCATGCCTCGCTGGACAGGACGGTCAGCGGTAAAGTGCATATTCCCGCTGGTCCAGCAGGCATGGATAGGGATGTTACCTATCTTTCACGGCCCATTGGGTCACTCTTCTGGCAGCTGGGAAGGATGCAGGAGAAGGTACAATAGTGTTGGAGGTTGTTCCGCCACCACGTCTCCAGAATGCTACTACTGGTTGTGACACACCTCTCTCCTCCACCCCCTCCTCTTCTTCTTCCTTTATGGCCTCTTCCTGTGCTTTGTCCTCGGAACCAGCGGTGCTCCGTAGGCGTTCAAGGGGCTATGCAAGTACGCAGGCAGAAAGATGGCATGCCATGCTTCCACTGGTGTGCTTGGGGGACAGGAGCCACACTGGGGCAGATATTCTGTCAGCTCTGCAGGGGCAGTGCTGAGAGGTGGTTGATGCCACGCCAGCTTAAGCCAGGAATGGTGGTTTGCGACAATGGCACAAACCTCCTTTCCACCCTCCGACAGGAACAACTGACCAATGTGCTCTGTGTGGCTCACGTCCTTAACTTGGTGGTGCAGCGGTTCTTGGGCAGGTACCCGGGCTTACAGGATGTCCTGAGGCAGGCCAGGAAAGTCTGTGTGCATTTCCGCCGGTCATATAATGCCAGTGCTCGGCTGGCTGAGCTCCAAAAGGAATTGAACCTGCCCAAGAACCGCCTAATCTGTGACATGTCCACTAGGTGGAACTCAACGTTGGCTATGCTGAAGCGGCTGCACACGCAGCAGAGGGCCATCAATGAGTACCTGTGTGACTACGGCACCAGGACAGGGTCAGGGGAGCTCAGTTTTTTTTCCCACGCCAGTGGGCCATGATCAGGGATGCATGCACTGTCCTGTCACCATTTGAGGAGGCCACGAGGATGGTGAGCAGTGACAGTGCATGCATCAGTGACACTGTACCTCTTGTCCACCTGTTGGAGCACACCCTGCGTGGAATAATGGACAGGGCACTTGAGGCAGAACAGCGGCAGGAAGAGGAGGACTTCCTTGCCGCTCAAGGCCCCCTTTATCCAGACAGTGTTCCTGCTGTCCCGCCGATCACACAGGAAGAGGAGGAGGAGGAGGATTGTGTCAGCATGGAGGTGGAGCCTGGCACTCAGCATCAGCAGCAGTCTTTTAGGGATGATTTACTGTCCCAAGAAACCCGTGGACTTGTACGTGGCTGGGAGGAGGTGGCTGCAGATCGTGTCGTTCTTAGTGACCCAGAGGACTCCGGACTGAATGCCTCAGCTAACCTACGCTGCATGGCCTCCCTGATCCTGCAAAGCCTGCAGAAGGATCCTCGTATTCTTTGGATCAAGGAGAGGGATCATTACTGGCTGGCAACTCTCCTTGATCCATGGTACAAGGGTAGGGTTGCGGACCTTATCTTGCCGTTGCAGAGAAGGCAGAGGATGAACATCACCAAGAGGCCTTGCAGAAAGGTCTGTGCAACGCGTTTCCAGAGACTGGGAGGTTACAAATTCCTGGTCCTGGACAACATGTTGCTGAGGCTTCGGTCAGTCACTGAAGGAGCGGTGGAGAAGGTGGCCGTCTGACCGATGCGTTCAGACAATTTTTTAGTGCGCAGCCTTAAGGTATGATCGGTTCCAGCAACCATCGCCAGCGTCTGATTTACATGGTGCAGGAATACCTAGGGGCAAGGTCAGACTTGGACAGCTTTCCCACCGAAAATCCTCTGGGTTACAGGGTCTTGAGGATGGATCACTGGCCAGAGCTTGCACAGTGTGCAATTGAGCTACTGGCCTGTCTTGCATCCAGCGTTCTTTCGGAAACGCACATTTAGTGCTGCTGGAGGCTTTGTAATCGATCACAGGGTGCGCCTGTCCACCGACTCGGTTGATCGACTGACCTTCATAAAGATGAATCAGTCTTTGATCACCACCAGCTACCACGCACCTGAAGCTGATGTAACCGAAATTTTTTTTTGAAATGTCACATCCCTTCCAGACTGCCTTTGCTGATGCTGAGTGACTATCCTGTTATGCTGACTGACTATCCTCTTCCTCCTCAATGATCCTGCTGATAGCTTGGAAGAACATTTTTGGTTCTGGGTGCCGCCACCAGTGGCTAAGGCCCAATTTTTCAGCCCCTGTTAAACAGGGACATGTAATTAAAATTTCTGATGCAATACTTTGCAGCAGGGCTCATTCCTGCACTCAAACTAGAGTATCTGTGAGGGGTTGCAGTGTCCTGGCACCAGTACCAGTGCCTAAGGCCCAATTTTTAAGCCCCTGTTTAACAGGGGCGTGTAATTACAATTTTTGATGCAATATTTTGCAGGAGGGTTCGTTGCTATGCTCAACTACAATATTTGTGAGTGGTTGCAGTGTCGTGGCACCAGCACCAGTGCCTAAGGCCCAATTTTAAAGCCCCTGTTTAACAGGGGCATGTAATTACAATTTTTGATGCAATACTTTGCAGCAGGGCTCATTCCTGCTCTCCAACTAGAGTCTCTGTGAGTTGTTGCAGTGTTGTGGCACCAGTGCCTAAGGCCCACTTTTTCAGCCCCTGTTTAACAGGTGCATGTAATTACAATTCTTAATATAATATTTCACAGCAGGGCCAATTCCAGGGCCCACCGAGAGTAACTGTGAGGACTTACAGTGTTGTAGCACCAGCACCACCACCACCACAACCACCAAAGGCCCAATGTTTCTACCACTGTTCAACAATGGCATGTAATTACAATTCTTGATATAATAATTCACAGCAGGGCATTCCAGCAACCACCAAGAGTCACTTTGAGGGCTTACAGTGTTGCGGCAACACCAACACCTTAGACCCAAATTTCTGCAGAGCATATAGGGCAGGCCCCTACTTTCAAAGATCCAACTTACAACAGCAAGTGAGATGAAAAAAGACGGACGGCAAAAAAAATTATACAGGGGTGATAAACCTTCCCTATGTTTTCCAAAAAACTTAAAAATAGATTTTTTGACTGGAGCTACACTTTAAATATGTACCAGTTCAAAATTACAAACAGATTTTACTTAACACAACAAACCTACACAGTCCCTGTCTTGTTTGCACCGCCTGCATACTGCTGCTCTGAGTATATAGGGCCTGGGGGCCCCTCGCCTTTCCTTTTTTTAATTTGGGTACGGGGTTCCCCTTAATATCCGTACAAGACCCAAAGGGGCTGGAAATGGGCAGGGGGGCTACCCATGCCATTTTTATCAATGATTTTCATCCATATTGCCGGAACCAGACATTACATTAAAACCGCAAGCAGTTTTAAATGACTTTTTTTCCATTAGAAATTTCATTTTGTGCAGGGACTGTTCTAAATACAGGAAACACGTGCCACTTCACAGGCATACTATAGACACCCCCCAGGCACTATATTTAAAGGAATATTTCTTTTTTTTTTCACTTTGAGCGTCATTAAAATCAGTGCTCCCGAAAAAACTGCAGTTTTAACATTTTTTTTTTGCATTGATACATGTCCCCTGGGACAGGAGCCGGGTCCCCAAACCCTTTTTAGGACAATAACTTGCATATTAGCCTTTAAAATTAGCACTTTTGATTTCGAACGTTTGAATCCCACAGACTTTAATGGGGTTCTAAAGTTTGTGCAAATTTTCGGTCCGTTCGCAGGTTCTGGTGCGAACCGAACCGGGCGGTGTTTGGCTCATCCCTACTGTGTACCTACCTGTACAAACTCAATAAAAACATTTGTAAGAAAAAATCTAAAATACATGGCAGAATTTTTCTTGCAATGAAAGGAAGAGGAGAGGTGCCAGAAGGTGGTCAGGCTCCAGTAACTGAGCATTCAAATTTAAACAGCATTGATTTTGTGGCATCTGCAGCAGGTGATTTGAAGTCTCTTGCAATCCATCCTAATTTATTTTGATAAAAATCAGACAGTCGATGCTGTCTATGGACAGACAGAAGCTCTTGTTTGTGTCAAGTCTTCTTGCTGTACTGAAAGCCCACTTGGATATAAATACTTGCAGCAGACAGGACAGTATTTCTAGAGTATATTAGGTAAGCTCAAACCAGGGGTCTATTCTGGACACCCAGAAGTACATGGAGCCTTCTCCTTTTTTAGCATTTCTATATCACTTCTGGAACTAATATTATTATTGATCATAAAGTTCAGATGTTTCCTTTAATTGACACCAGCAGCTGCGTCTGAGTACTGTGGCTTGAAAAATCTATGCAAAGCCATACTAGGGTTGTGCTTTTGCCAATCTTTGAGCGAATGTCAGCAGCGGAGAAATGTTGGTTAACAGAGAGATTCTTGCCCCTGTTGGAAAATGTGGCAAAGAGGCACTGTCAAAGTACTTCTTTAAAATTACACATTTTGTGCTCCCTTTGGGATGACAGCAGCAGATTGGCCACTTTGGTCTTTTACTGGGGCTCCAATAGGATGAACGCCCAACAGTGGTCCTTCTTGATCACAGGTCCTTGAAAAGGCATTGGAAAATGAAGGACTCCAACCTCCAGGACAGCTTTGTCCACCAACTGCTCACCCCACCCACATATAATGCCAGAGTTTGGCAGGGATAAAAAGCCTGCCAACCTTCTTCCTCATCCCCTACCGACTCCCAAGCCTCTTCACCTGACTCATAGTTTCATAGTTAGTTAGGTTGAATAAAGACACCAGTCCATCCAGTTCAACCTGAGTGAGTGTCTACAATGTACATTGCACACTCATGTTGGTCCCTACCCTCAAGGAGCCCACAATCCAAGGTCCCCATTCATATCCTAGGGCCAATTTTGAACAGAAGCCAATTTACCTACCTGCATGTCTTTGGATAGTGGGAGGAAACCGGAGTACCCGGAGGAAACCCACGCAGGCACAGGGAGAACATGCAAACTCCAGGCAGGTAGTGTCGTGGTTGGGATTTGAACCAGTGACCCTTCTTACTGCTAGGTGAGAGTGCTAACCACTACACCACTGTGCCACCCACTGTGACTCCTCCTCAGCATGCTGTTGTCTCTGTGGGGTGAATTCACTAACAGATAAATACTGATTGAAATTTTGCAATAAAATAATTCATGCAGTATTTATCTCAGAATACTGATGATTCACTAAAAACAATGCATTAATTATAACATGTATTACATTTATTATTTTGAGGTATTTAGTACACTTTATTTTACTGCAGACTGGACCGGGGTTATGTGGAGGAGGCACTTATCCTCAACAGCATGGATACAAGGTGCTTTGCCAGGGGGCAAGGTACCCCCCCTCCCCATGTTGAGGGCATGTAGTCTGGTATGGTTGAGGAGAATGGGCCCCCCCCCCCCCACACACCCCTTCTTCCCTGACCTTCCAGGCTGGATTCTCATATAAGGGTCTGGTATAGAATTTGGGTTGACCTCACTTTGATAGGAACATCTTCATTATAGGCAGCAGCAGTGGACTGCAGGTGTATGGTAGTAGAGCTAGCTGCTGTAGAGAACCTGAGAATCAGACACTGGGAGTAACTGAAGAAGTGAAGAGAAATCTCCTAAATGGGACACATACAGCAAAAAAGTCTCATTGAATTTTTTTTTTTTTTACTACAAACAAATGACAACTACCCCAACCTATACAGTAAGGAGCACATAAAAGGGCCACACATGCCACAGAAAAAGACAAAAAATAGAAAAAGTTTAATGATGAGGGGATGCACTGGATACCTTCGCTGCCATTGCGCTTTTGCTGGGTGTCCAGTGTGTTCCTATACCTTTAAGGGGCGATCTTCCTCCAGGCATACCTGTCCTTAATGTACCCATTATATATGTGCTCCAACTTGGGGGAATCTCAAAATTATTGAGTTAGGACAGCAGTACACTTGGGTGCAGTGACATGGCCATTGAAGCTTATGCATATATTTGCGAATGTGTCAGGGCTGGGCTCAGCCCTTCCTTTTCTGGCCTGGCTACTCAGCTGTCGGATAATTGCCAGATCTTATCTCTCCACAGTGACTCACTTGTTGATGATATCCTGCTCGTCAGTCCTGCCTACTTAAGCTGTCCAGTCCAGATGATCTCTGCCTTCACTTTGGTCACAACTCTAGAGACGCTCTCCTGTGCTCCTGTCATGGATCTGCCACCTAAGAGTTAACTTGGTGCAGGCTGATTTCAGTGTGTGCACTGTGTCTTTGCTGTCTGATCTGCATCTCCCTGTGACCCCTGCTCCTGTTTACCTGCTTCTGTGATTGATCTCCTGAATGACCAGGCTTGACCTTTTGACCTCCCTTGCTTTCTGTCTTCACTTGATCTTGGATCACCTCTGACCTCTGACCTTGAACCTGCCTGCTCCATTGGATTCCACGCTGCCTGCTAGTTGTAGACCCGGCCTGTGACTTGACCTGTTTGCCTGTAGCTCCTGCTCCAGCATCTCCTGTCTGTGCTTTAACCAGCCTGCTTACTTCTGCTTGAATCCACACCCCTCTGAACTGTGTACTGACTGCCAGACCCGACTTCTGGGTGTGTGTGAGTCAGGATATCGGGTGTTCCAGCCTCCAGTCTGCCTGCTGTTCAGATCCCCCTTCCAGGTTATCACCTCTACAGCATCTGGGACCTTGGAGCTGCCCGACCAGGCAGTCATACCATTCTGCACTCCCGTGCCACCTGTCTGTTCTACCAGGGTCCGCGAGTCAGATACGTAAGGGAGGCCTTCCTCTGCATCGGGCTCATCAGTCAGGTACGTGAGAACGTGACAGTTCCTGTTAAAGACTTGCTTGGCTGATATTCCTTCTGGCTCCAGATCTTGCTTGCTGTTCTACTACTCTGTTCTCTGGCTCCCTGACGTTTTGGCTTGTCTGACTATCCATTCCGGTTCCTGAACTCTGGCTATGTTTTGACTACGTTTACTCTGTTTACTTTTTTGTTATTATTAATAAATAAGTGTGATTTAACTGTACTTCGGCCTCAGTCTAATTCATGGCCTCTGACAGTAGGCAAAGGGCATGAATTCGGATGATGCAGTCAATTTACTTGTTAGTAATATTTTTTCCAGATTGGATGAGCAGGATCACTACATGGATCAGTTTGCCATGGCATTACAAACGCTCCTGAGTCACACAGCTCACCTGGAATCTGCGACTGGGCTGCTCTGGTACAACCTGTGTTGCAGGCCATCTCTGCTGCTGCTCCAGGCTCCAGTTCTTGATGGGAGACCTCTACAGCCTGCCCATGTGACTCATGAGACTATTCAATTGTCCATGGCAGTAGGGGCACTTCACCACTAAATAATCCAATTCCAAGTTATTTCCTCACCTAAGTATCCGCTGGTTATGGGTTATCCTTGGTTCCAGAGGCACAACCCCTCTTTTGGTTGGCTTCGTGCTGAAGTTCTCTCCTGGTCACCACAATGCAATAAGACATGCTTCCAGAAGGTAGCCAAGGTCCTGTGCACCTCTTCACTCTCCTCCCTGCTGGAGGAGTACCGAGATTTTAGGGATGTCTTTGACAAAGGTCAAGCAGGTAGTTTGCCTCCACACCGGTCGTATGATTATGCAATTGACCTTCAACCTGGTGCCACACCCCCTTGTGGCTGGGTTTACCCTTTGCTGGTCTTGGAGGATAAGGCCATGGAGGAATATGTTGCAGACTCACTTTCTCAAGGTTTCATCCACACATCCTTGTCTCCTGCTGGTGTTGGTTTCTTCTTTGTGAAGAAAAAGAGTGGTGAACTGAGACCTTGTATTGATTATAGGGGTCTCAATCGGTTCATGATTGAGACTGCCTATTAGATTACATTGATTACGGAGTTATTTGACCACCTCCAGGGAGCAACGGTTTTCACGAAACTTGATTTGAGAGAGGCATATAATCTCGGGAGGATTAAAGAGGGCAATGAGTGGAAAACTGCGTTTAATACCAGAACAGGCCATTATGAGTACCTCGTAATGCCTTTTGGCCTTTGTAATGCCCTGGCAGTTTTCCAGGAATTTATTAGCGATGTCCTCCAAGATTTGTTGCAGTTTTGTGTGGTGATTTATCTCGATGATATCCTCATATTTTACAAGTCCCTGGACAGCCACCACACAGATGTCTGTTGTGTGCTTCAGAAATTAAGAGGGAACAATCTCTATTGTAAATTGGAGAAGTGCGAATTCCATTGTGAACAGGTTAAATTCCTGGGTTATGTCTTTTCCACTGCTGGTTTTTCGATGGATGCAGAGAAACTTTCAGCAGTCCTACAGTGACTTCTTGTCCCTGGTCAAGCCCTTGACTGATATGACCAGAAAGGACGGTAACCCACAGAGTTGGTCTCCGGAGTCCATTAAGGCCTTTGAGAGTCTCAAGGTTGCCTTTGTTTCTGCTCCTGTGTGGGCACATCCTGACCCTACATTACATTTTATCCTTGAGGTTGATGCTTATGAGACTGGAGTTGGCACCCTTCTGTTTCAATGTCCTACCTTGTGGCTACTTTTCCAAGAAATTGTCACCTGCGGAGTGCAATTACGAGATTGGTGATGGAGAGCTGTTAGCCGTGAAAGAATGGAGACATCTCTTCGAAGGTACCACTGTGCTGGTTCTCATTCTCACTGACCATAAGAATCACACATTCTTGTCTGAGGCTAAACACGGTGGGCTCTTTTCTTGTCTAGTTTCAATTACATTGTCTCATTCTTACCCGGTACTAAGAATGTAAGGGCTGATGCTTTGTCACAACAATTTTCCTCCACTTCCAAGATGGAGTTGGTTCCAGTTCCTGTGATTCCTCCTGATCATATTCTGGCTACGGTTCGCATCAATCTCACTTCTCCTTTGGGTGACAACATTTTTACTGCTCAGGTACATGCTCCTCCTCAGAAACCTTGTAAAAGCTGCTTTGTCCCAGGGAGTCTCCGTACTGCAGTGCTCCAGACTTTCCATTCTGCTGCTGGCCACCTTGGGAAGAATCAACTCTTTTGGGCCATTTCCCAACAATTCTGATGGCCTAGTCTACATGCTGATGTAACCAGCTTCGTAGCTGCCTGTTCGTGTGTGCTCAGAGCAAGATTCCACGACACCTTCCAGTGCGCCTCCCACAACCCATACCCAATGAAGAGAGGCCCTGTCTATTGATTTTCATTGTGAAGTTACCTAACTTCTAGGGCAACACAGTTATCCTTATGGTGGTTGACTGGTTTTCGAAAAGTCTCATTGTATTCCACTTAAGAAGTTGCTAATTTCTAAGGAACTGGCTTCCATTTTGTAAGGGCTTACCTAAGTTGGAGTCAATGGTGCAAAGATGTACACTCACCCTTGCAAATACACACAGCCCACGGTAACAAAGAAATAAGCTACCTGGGCTGTGAATCTGTGCACGGGGGCTTGACAGGAATAGCCAAGGGATAGTCGAGGTAAAGCCAAAGTCAGGAATTCCAGAAGTCAGGATAACGATAAACAAAGCCAGGGTCTAAAGCCAGGGTCAGTCTTGGAACACTGGAACACTACAACAGAACACAGGAGCACAGAAACAATTGGCAAACATGAGAAAATGAACTGACAAAGCCCTCAGCATGAGACGGGGTTTTATAGCCAGCTAATTAGGTAACCTGCCTCAGCTGATCCAGGAGTGACAGGTACAAACAGAGTATCACTCACAGTACTTCATGCTAAACTAGGCATGGCTGGAAAACAGGTTGAAAATAACTGAGGTGTGGCTCAGAGGTAAAGAGAACAGGAGCAAGAACAGACAGTCATGAGTTCAATACCACCTAGAGCCACTTGGGGCACGACCATGCCTGGCCACCTGCAAGGCACGGTAGAGACCGTGACACATTTTTTCTTAAGAGATCTTTTGCTTACATGGGCTACCCAAAGTCATTGTCTCGGACATGGGTAGTCAGTTTGTGTCCTGGTTCTGGTGAGCCTTTTGTGCATAGTTGAGAATTCAGCTTGCTTTCTCCTCTGCGTATCACTCACAGTCTAATGGGGCTGCGGAACAAGCTAATCATAACAACTGGTCAGACCTCTTACCGTGGGCGGAGTTCGCTCACAATAGTGCCTGGAATTCTGCTTCCAGATTGTCCTCGTTGATGGTGAACTATGGTTTCCAACCTTCCATGTTGCCTGACTCTTGTTCTGCAGAGTATTCCTGCGTTAGAGCAACATCTCCGCCGTCTTCGTTCCACTTGGGCACAAGTCCAGGAGGCTTTGAGACATGCTAATGATAGGTACAGACTCCATTCTGACCGCAGATGCCTGCCTGTACCTTCCTACCAGGTCTGGCTGTCATCTCGCAACCTCCGACTTTATGTTCTCTCTTTGAAGTTCGCACCTCATTATATTGGGCCTTTCCGTATTCTTCGCAGGATTAACACAGTGGCTTACGCATTAGACCTTCCTTCTAATAGGCGTATCTCAAATGTATTTCATGTCTCCTTATTAAAACCTTTGGTCTGCAACCACCTCAGTGCCTCATCCTCACCCTGTACAGGTTGAAAACTATGAGGATTATCAAGAACAGTCCATTCTTGACTCCCGTAGGTTCCGTGGGCGCATACAGTACCTGGTGCATTGGAAAGCATATGGTCCGGAGGAACGCACTTGGGTTTCATCCTCGGGTCTACATGTCCCTGTGATTTCTATAGATGTTTTCCTCTCAAGTCTGGTGGTCCTCCAAGCGGGAGGGGTGGCTGTCAGGGCTAGGCTCAGCCCTTCTTTCTCTGAGCTGGTCGCTCAAATGTCGGCTAATTGCCAGCTCCTATCTCTCCACAGTGACTCACCTGTTGATGATATCCTGCTCGTCAGTCCTGCCTACTTAAGCCGTCCAGTCCAGATGATCTCTGCCTTCGCCTTGGTCACATCTCTAGAGACACTCTTCTGTGTTCCTTGCTTGGCTGACATTCTTTCTGGCTCCAGATCCTGCTTGCTGTTCTACTACGCTGTTCTCTGGCTCCCTGAGGTTTTGGCTTGTCTGACTATCCATTCGGGTTCCTGATCCCTGGCTATGTTTTGAATACGTTTACTTTTTTGTTATTATTAATAAACAAGCGTGATTTAACTGTACTTCTGTCTCAGTCTGATTCATGGTTGCTGACAGAATGTGTGCAAACTAAAGCCCTTGGTTTTAACGTGAACTGTATTTTTACTACACCTTTACTTTGTCTTCTGTGTGATACCTGTCATAAATCAGGGAGTAGGGAGGAGAGATCTACCCTCACTGTTCTGTATAAAAACCCATGATATATAAAAGAATTGTGGATTTCCCCTTGTTTACTGTTTTGTCTGTTACCCGGAGTGCAACAGGTGTAGAGGACCTGCCTTACTTCCTGTTCTGCCCGATAATAATAAAATAGATAGGAGGAAGAGAAATCTCCCACATTTGGATTGGAGTTCTATTTAAATCTATGTAGACATGGGCCCAATCCCTAGAGGCCTAATGGTGACCTCCAGAGTCAGGGAGAGATGACATTCATCTTCACAGTGTGGTTTACTAGGCATAGTGGGTGTGGTAAAGAGTAAGTTGGGCGCCAGACACTTGAGAATGCAAAAAGAGATTTATTGTCTCTTAACAGAACTGGGGAGAGAGGGTTAGGCAGATGCAAAATACTCATCAGATTCCAAGACAAAAATAGGATTAGAAGAACAGCTATGCAGTTCAAGGGCCTTTAAGCGGAATTGCAGCAAACTGTATCTGTAGGTCGCCGTCTCCTATAGCAACTGATCTGGTAACTTCAACTTCAGTACAGATCACAACTCACAGTTTGCCGTTATAGATCCTCTCACTAGACTCTTCAGATCCCAGCCGCCACTGGATCCCTTGAGCCCCTTCACAACTACCCCGCTGTGGCTTCCAAGTGTCACCCACACTGTCCCACTGGGTCCCTGACTTGGCTCCTTAGCTAACCTGCTAAATTCTCTGCTAGTGTCACTCACACTGTTCCGCTAGGTCCCTAGCTTGACTCTGCTGAAGCTTTCCCAACTTCCTCACTGTCTCCGGCTAGTGAAAAAAGCTTCTCTGGTACTTCAGTCACCAGAGAACCTGGCCTCTGATAACAGAAGAGATTGTCCCTTGCAGGCGACTGTGTGCCCTCTGGTTCTCTCTTGCCTCTGGCAACAGGAGTGGTCATCTCTGACGGCAACTGCTTTCCTTCACCTGTGGCAACTACTTCTCAAGCCAACAGAACCCCCTGCAACTTGGTTGGGCTCCAAGCCTGAAGCCCTAACCCCACGCTGCTTGCTTCCAACCTGGAAGCCAGGTACTCCCAGATAGGGCTCAGGATTTTGGCCTAGCAGCCGGGAGCTTCTCAACACACGTCCACCCAAACAGCCATCCAGGTGGCACCAAACCCCTGATCACTTGACCCCTCCTGAAAAAATAGGCTCTCCCAGCAGGCCAAGGGCAAAGAAACACCTGCCAATTGACTGAGACAGCCCATCCACTCCTAGTCCAGATTTACTAAGCCCTTGTCAATCTAATGCCACAGGCAATCATGCCACCTAGTGACAGAAGAGAGAGGTGCATCAAACCCAGATTTAGGAAAAGGTCAGTGGACCTCCCTAACAATTAGCTAGGCTGGTTACCGCCGAGCAAACTAAATTTGTTAGTAACCCTGCCTAACACCAGTGCGCTACATCTAAATAATATTTTGCCTGTAACTGCAGCACTGTGGAATAATTCATATTCAAGGTTCGAAGTCTAGCACTAACACCCAAAGGAGCTGCTGGTTTTATTCAGGCTTACCGTTACCTCACCTGCTCGCCTCTTCATCTTAGGGGGGTCCCGTGGAAAGTAGCCCAAATGATAGATCAGACACATGGTCCTTTTTGAAGATTTATTTAGGGGTAACACCAACAAAAGACACAAGACACAGTTCTTCAATAGAGGGTTAGAAGATTAAGGGGGAGTTCAGGCACCTAGTAATTGCGGGTTAGAGGTATTAGTCAGATCCAGAGGACAAACCGCTCCACAGACTGGATCGAACAGTCACCGGATAGGCCCCTCTCACTTGACCTAGCAGCGAATGAGATGCCAAACAAAGTCTCTGCCACAGACTTGTTAATTGAACTTAGTGGTTTTGAGAGTAGATGCACAACAAAGTCTCTGCCACAGACTTGTTAACTGAACTTTAGAGATTTTTTTAGGAAGAACTACCATACAGTACCAGATTCTTTCAGCCGACCCAGTGATACTGTAAGGAAATTGATCCGGGTTTTATCCTCAAACTGAGTTTCCAGGCTCCTCCAGAGACACCAGCCTTGCGCTCGGTCCTCCACTGGAAAAGTCCTCCCCTGGATCCTCTAGCTTTTCCTGGCTTCTCCCTGCAGGGCGAGACAACAAAGGACCACCACTGGATCAGAAGGCCACAAGACATTCCTGGGCCTACACTGTCAGTTGCGAAGCTTTGGGCCAGCCGGCCTCGAGGCGCAAGACCATGCGACACAGACCCCAGGCCAGGAGGGCTCTGGGGTTGGGATCACGGACCCCGGAACACGAACCCAAAAAAATGGTGTCGGTACCTTAAATACCCTCTACCAGAATGCACAACAGGGAAACCCCACCCACTGAACAATTTCTGAGCAAGAGGGGGCATTCAATGCATCCAGCCTGCTGCTGTTCCACACCCACAGACTGTGACAGCGACACCTACGGTCAGGTTGGAATCAGTGCAACCCAGCTGGACTGGTACAGAAACCAGAACTTTTAGAGAAATTAGTCTGAGCCAAACTACAGCTTCAGACAATTACATTTGAAAAAAAACAATAGCGTCTGCTCATCAGGAGCAGGGCCCTACAGAAGCATAAGAACAGAAGTGGTTTTGAGCCATTTCACAGCAGCGGAGCTCTCTCTGCTCTCACTATTAGCAGTGATTTGCCAGCCTTCTCATCTCTATTGTAATCACAGAGCAGGAGCTCAAGGAGAGAGGAGCAGAGTGAGCTGAGATGCTAAGAAACAATCGTTAAGTGTTTGTGCTATAAATTTTGAGAAAAGCTGCCTCCCAGTGCCTTCGGCTACAGAGGTCAGGGAAGGCTTGTTTTGAAACGAATTACTGCTTGTAAGGAATATGTAAATATTTAAATGTCTAGCCCAGTTACAGAGGTAAGTGTTCTTATATTCACATATGGTGGGAATGTGTTAAGATTCGGCCATATTGGGAAAAAATATTTGTCATCTATAATGCTATGTATGAGACTTCTTTACCCCCCTCGCCTCTGGTGGCACTCCTGTCCATTCTTCCAGGTTCAATCCAATCATCAAAAAAATGCCTCCTGAGATTCTTTCTCTCCACGGCCCGCCATGTTATCACCCTCTACTGGAAGAAGGACTCCACCCCTCCAATTTCAGGGTGGGTGGACATCCTGAATGATATAATGCTCATGGAGGAGATGCAAGCGAAAGCGCATGATACATATGACAAGTTTAATATTTTATGGTCTCTATGGCGCCATCATTCTGCCTCTGATCTATTTCTCAACAGCCTAACCACATAAGGTTGAGATCAGAGGCTGTGGAGGTGATGGAGATTGGAGACGCAGATCGAATCCTGAATCATACTGTGAAACGTGGTGCAATCCCGCTCCTCTAGGTGGCGATTATCTGTTATACGCTGGTTCAAATTAAATAGGTATATGTTGAACCCCCCCCCCCCCCCCCCTTTTTTTTTCCCTCTCTTCCACCTCTTTAATGCCATTGGTACTTTCCTTCTGGAGACATGGTAAAAGTTGGACTTTAATTCTGGGTTGGGCCCGTAGATTGATGGCCCTACACGGAGCTGGGTTTCTCGATAATGGAGACTGTTTCTAGTTTACAAGATTATCTGTTATTGCACTTTTATATATATTGCACAGGAGAGGACTACAGCAGGGAGCTTCCTCTTCCTCTTTCCCCCTTACCCTCCCTCTATTTTGTCCCCCTTTTCCCCCTTCCCTACCGCTTCTCCTTTACCTCAACCGATATGTCTTTTTGATAATGACTTTGTTACAATGTCGATGTTTTGTAATTATGTTTTTCTGAAAACAACAATAAAATATATATTTAACCTTAAATGTCTAGCCCAGCCAAAGTTAAACTTTTGGCTTAAAGGAGTTGTAAAGTCTCAAGGTTTTTCATCTTAATGTATTCTATGCCCCCCAGAGCCCCCTTTTTACTTACAATCCCAATCATTCAAGCGACGACAACGAGCTCCAGCTGCTGTCTCAGGTCCTGATTGGATAGATTGATAGCAGCAGGAGCCATTAGCTCCCACTACTGCCAATCAAATGCAGTGACACAGAAGCAGGGGGCAGGGCTGAGTCCTTCTGTCTGTGTCAATAGACGCAGCAGAAGAACTCGGGAGCATATCTGCACGAGTACCCCCATGGAAATCGGCTCTTCGTGGGGGCACTCGTTGTAGAGGACTAGCCAGGAGCGTTGCTGGGGGACCCCAGAAAAGAAAAAAATCAGGGCCGCCTTGTTAAAAACCCATGTA
This sequence comes from Lithobates pipiens, assembly GCF_037356315.1. Classification (NCBI taxonomy): domain Eukaryota; kingdom Metazoa; phylum Chordata; class Amphibia; order Anura; family Ranidae; genus Lithobates; species Lithobates pipiens. Next base: position 109,862,041 of record NW_027507789.1, read on the forward strand.
CAGAGCAGGTAAGTATAACATGTTTGTTATTTAAAAAAAAAAAAAAAAAGCCTTTACAATCACTTTACGGTGTTACACTGAGGTTTAGTGTTGGGGAAAGATTTGGGTTATGTGATGTTATGCTAAATGATCAGATTCAATTGTAGATTTAGAGCTTTGCTGAGACAAAAAGTAATCGTTAGTTTGAAGTCAAGGATTATGTTTAGGGGTGATGTAAGGTGCTACGTTGTTGTTAAGTTTTAGTAAATTACTTTGTTTTTTCAGCTGCAATAAATTGGGTTTTGGAATGTAATACTTTAGGTGTATGGTATACTATAAATGTTAAATTCTGGGTTTATATTGAAGTCCATGTTAAAAGTACAATGTAATGTACTCGCACCAGTACACCCAGGTTCAGATTAACCATCATTAGGCACACAAGGCATATGCCTAAAGGTGTCGCAAGTCATATATATATATATATATATATATATATATATATATATATATATATATATATATATATATATATATATATATATATATATATATATATATATATATAAAAATATGCCTCATTCCTGATATTCTAGCATGTTGAAATTACCCTATATCTACTGTATGTCCTCTTCTATGCTGTCATACCTCCTAACTTTATGAGATGGGAATGAGGGACACCTATTAGCAAAATATGTAGGCATAGGACACCCCCTGCCACACCTCCTAAAGGAGAATTATACAAAAAAATGATTAGTTAAACCCACAAGTTATTTTCTTCACTACTATTCCTTTATACTGGCTTTTGATATTTACAAATGCAGCAATTTAGAAAATGGATATAGTCAGGAGAACTAATGAAGCCAGATGCAAAGGTTCAAATGGTTGCCCCTGCAAAGCCGAGAGAGAACCAAATTCAGATCCCATGGGCATACCGGAGGTTTGATTGACGGTCTTATCCGCATGGCCCTCTGGATGAAAGCCCACACCAGGGAATGCGATGCAAGTGGCTTCTGAAAAAACACTGACAGGGCCTGACTGGAGAAAGGCCAAGATCCTGCTAATGACATACTTTCTAGGATGCCATTTCCTGAGTTCACACCAGGAAACATATGCCCTCCAGATTTTGTAATAAATAAGCCTGGAGGCTGGCTTTCTGGCATTGACCAGAGTAGAAAGGACTGGCCCCGAAAGGCCACGGTCTCTCAGAATGTGGGTCTCAGTAGCCAAACCGTCAAATTCAGACTGCGTAAATTGGACCCTGTGAGAGCAGATCTGGCTGGAGAGGGAAGATCCATGGCCTACCTACTGCCAACTTCATGATCCCTGCGTACCACGGACGCCTGGGCCAAGCCGGGGCCACTAAAAGGACCGATTTTGTCTCCCTCTTGACTCTTCCCAGGAACCGAGACAGAAGCGGGCTTGGGGGGGAAGGCATAGATCAGATGATCCCAGGGAACTGTCAGAGCATCTGACCCCTGAGCAAGTGCATCTCTTGTCCTTGACACAAAATTGTCCAGTTTCCTGTTGAACCTGGATGTAAACAGATCTACGTCTGGAGTACCCCACCTGTGACATTTGTTCCGAAACACGTCGGGGTGCAGAGCCCATTCTCCTGGGCACAACTGCTGGAGGCTCAGAAAATCTGCCTGCCAATTTTCCACTCCTGGAATGAAGACTGCAGAAAGACACGGAACATGCTTTTCTGCCCAGACAAGTATGCGATTCACCTCTTTTTGCGCAACCAGACTTCTGGTACCGCCCTGGTGATTGATACAGGCCACTGCTGTGGCATTGTCGGACTGAACCCGAACAGGGAGACCTCGTAGTCTGTAAGACCACTTTATGAGAGCCATATAAACTGCCCGGATCTCCAAGACATTTATGGGCAATAGCTTCTCGATCGCAGACCATTTCCCCTGCGAGCACGTCTCCTCCAACACTGCTCCCCAGCCTGTCAGGCTGGCATCTGTCGTGATAATCTTCCATGGAAGAGGAAGAGAAGTTTTGCCCTTCAGCAAATTCTTGGTTTGTAACCACCAGACGAGACTCTTGCGTGTCCCTGGGGATAGACGCATAGGAAGATCCAAGGATTGGGGCTTCCTGTTCCAAGCCGCAAGGATGCATCTTTGCAGAGGCCTTGAGTGGAACTGGACAAATGGTTCAGATCCTTCAGATCTAGGATAGGTCTGACACTTCCATTTGGCTTCGGAACGGTGAAGAGATTCGAGTAAAACCCTGAACCCTGTTCTTTTGGGTCCACTTCTACTATCACCCCCTGGGATAGTAAGTGTTCTAAGGCCAGAAATAGCGGTATTTGCTTTACTGGATCCCTGGGGATCCTTGACCTTAGAAAACGAGAAGGTGGAATCTCCTGAAACTCTAGCTTGTAGCCCAGAGATACCAAAGAGATCACCCACTTGTCCCGGATCTCTTCCCGCCAGGCTCCTGAAAACTGCAGGAGCCTTCCCCCCACTCGGCTAAGTGGGGGTGCCCCTTCACAAGGAAGCTTTTGGGCTCTGCTTGGCAGGCTTTCGCCCCCAAGTTTTTTTCTGCCCCTGGGCTCGGCCCTGAGCCTTTCCTGCAGAGGAGGGTTGAGAAGGCCGTCCCCACTGCTTAGAGCTTGATGCTCCGGGAGAGAGAGCACGCCTGAATGAAGGACGCTTGCTCCTTTTGACTGGAAGGAGAGTAGATTTACCTCCTGAAATTTTTTGGACGAATTTGTCTAATTCTTCTCCAAACAAACATTCCCCTTTTAACGGGAACCCAATCAAATGCTTCTTGCATGACAGCTCAGCTGCCCAATTCTTTAGCCATAGGGCCCTTCGCATGTGTACCAACATGAGGGACAAACGTGATGCTTGTTGGACAGAATCCAAAATCGCATCAATCATGAAACACAGAATATGAGGCATTTCTGCATACTTCTCTACTTCCTCGCTGGGAAGGAGCCCAAGCATCTGCTTAACCTGTTCCTTGAGGAACTGGCACAACCCCACGACTGCGACTGTAGGTTGCACTACAGCGCTAGTCATGGAAAAGGAGGCTTTTAATAAGGTTTCCAGCTTCTTATCAGTTGGATCTTTAAATAAATTAAATACCTGCGCATTATCCAACGGACAAGTCAGGTTTTTATTCACGCAAGAAACAGCCGCATCAACAGATGGGACCCCCCACTTCTTGGTGAAACTCTCCTCCAGAGGATAATGCATAGAAAACCTTTTAGGAGGAGCAAACAGTTTATCGGGATGTCCCCAATCCTCATACAACAATTTATCCATTAAGGGATGAATTGGGAAGGAATAGGCAGTCTGTGGGGCTTTCCTGACTCCCAGGGAAGAAACAGAGGATGTAGCGACTTCAGCAGCAGGCATTCTGAATGTGGTACGCACCAATTCAGTATAATACCGCACCTGTTTTCTGAGTGCCTGGGAGGAGGGGACTCTCTCCTCTTCCTCTGATTCATCTGACTGCTCATGATCCCTGTCCCAAGACAGGGATCTCTCCTCATTGTCAGAAGAATCATCTGAGAGAGGAATTTCAGCAGAGGGAGGGGATCTACCATTTTTCCTGCTATCTTTCAGGGAAGCAGAAATAAAATTCATTATTCTCCCTTCAAAACCCTCCAATGTAGCCCTAAGGGAGTCCTCAGTGACATAAACCGGGGCTGGGACATTAGGAGAGGCTGCAAACCCCGACAGGGGCACTGACTCGTTCTGAGAGGCTGGCTCCAGTCTTGCAGGGGGGGGTGGTAACTTACAGGCACTTTTAGAACCCCTGGACCTAGGCGGTGATTTACCAGTGCCTTTGTTACCCCCCCTGAGACCCTCTTACGAGGAGACATAGTCCTAAGCTACAAAGCAGAGGTACTAGTACAAGTGCAATCACTGTTGTGCTTAAAGTCTCACAATAAATATATATGCTTAAACTGCACAACCTGATGCTGAGTAGGTGTCTAAGGTTTGCCTGGATCCAATCCCCACGGATGCTTACTGCCCTACAGCTCCTGTGTCTCCACTTACAGCCCCCTGACTCTCTGGGCTTTTTAAATCTGCCGCCTGGCGCCTGCGCAGTACAGCGCCGTGCACATTGACGTTCACGGCTCACAACCACACTCCCCCCTCCTCCATTAGGCCGGGAACGCGCCCGGCGTGCGTGCACGAGGACCGCGGGATCCAGGGGGGGAATGGAGAACTCTACCGCAGCTGCGTGGGACCCCCAGACTACGTGGGACCCCTGTGTTACCTTGTTGTGGCAGGGACTGCAGTGGAGACGTGAGACAGCTGGAGAACCAGGCTTCACTGAGCGTGTGTACTGAAAGGCATGTAAGTATGCATCAGGCTGCTCTTACTCCCTCTAGTGGTGGAAACCAGGTAAGACATACAACTACTCAAAATGAAGAAATCCATCATATAATTATATATATAGGATTAACTTCCCTTACCTGTCCTCGCCGCAGGAATTGCTGAAACAGACAAATTCCAGCCTTCACCCATCACGGCGGGCAGTGTTAGCCAACCTTCAGGTTTATCTGGGGCTCTTTCTCGGAAGAGCCTCCTACCTGGATCATGTAAAAGACTCTGCCAGAAACTTTCGTGCGCTCTGTATAAACAGTACACCAAGTCTGGTTTTCCCAGAGCCCAGTCTTCCAATAGGAGAGGACTTACAGGCCAAACCTCGTTTCTTTGGCTGACGAGGCCCGGGTACCATACCATCTTGGGAGTCAAATATCGGCACGAGGTATGGATCCGGTTTGTTGTAGCCCTTAGGCCCCTGCAAGGACATGCACAGAGTTAAAGTTTTACGTGACCAACCACCATAGACACTGGCGAAAAAACTGAGGTGTCTCCCATATGGGATATATGTAGGGGAAGAATTCTCCTTAATTGGGGTTAACCAGTGTCCAATCACCAGAGGTGCCTATATAACCCACTATGTAATGAAGCTCCTGTGTCCCATGATGTATGATCAAGAAAAAGAAATAAAAAAATATTAAGCAAAAAAAATATATAAATAAGTTAAAAATATATATATTTTAACGCAACCTGTCCCGCCGAGCTCACGTACAGAAGCGAACGCATACGTGAGTAGCGCCCGCATATGAAAACTATGTTCAAACCACACATGTGAGGTATCACTGCAATCGTTAGAGCAATAATTCTAGCACTAGATCTCTGTAACTCAAAATATGCAACCTGTAGAATTTTTTAAATGTCGCCTATGGAGATTTTTAAGGGTAAAAGTTTGTCGCCATTCCACGAGTCGGCACAATTTTGAAGTGTGACATGTTGGGTATCAATCTACTTGTACAACATAAAAAAATAAAAAATTGGGCTAACTTTACTTATCTTATTTTGTAATTCAAAAAATTTATTTTTTTCCAAAAAAAGTGCGCCTGTAAGACCGCTGCACAAATACGGTGTGACAGAAAGTATTGCAACAACCGCCATTTTATTCTCTAGGGCGTTAGAAAAAATATATAATGTTTGGGGGTTCTAAGTAAATTTTCTAGCAAAACATAGGCCCGGGCTTAAAGTGGTTAAACCTGTTTTCATTACATACTTTTTTTGTTAGTCTCTGTGCTTCACTATGCAAAGCTCCCAACTGTCCCTGATTTTGAGGGACTCTCCCTGATTTGGAGCAATGTCCCTCTGTCCCTCTTTCCCCCTCATTTGTCCCTCATTTTGGCCTCATCTTTATAGTTGTATGTAAAATGCACTTTTTATCTTTCAAAGTGTTTTCCAGCACTAAACCTATAATCTGATTTCTAAATTGTTGCATTTGTGCATTCCAAAAGCCAATATAAAGGAATATTAATGGTAAAAAAGCTCTTGTGAGTTTAACCAATCTTGTTTTTTTATACAATTCTCCTTTAAGAGGGCGTGGCAGGGTGTGTGTCCAATGCTGCATACTTTTGCTGATAGGTGTCCCTCATTCCCATCTCAAAAAGTTGGGATATATGACTATGCATTGAGGGACAGATCATGGCTGATAGAATTGGTCAGCAAGGGGCTGTAAAGTCTCGGTCAGGAAGCTATATAAGTATCAGTACTACAAACAGTGAGCTGGCTCTTGGGAGGAGTTATGTAAATATTAAAAATGACAGAATGTAACAATGCCAACCTTACCAACTGCCACCCAACTTCTGGCTCCAAAGTGCTATAATTAGACTCAGGCTGTACAGGTCTTAGTATGCTGTAGGTAGCCGCATGGCAATCTCCTGTTCCCTCTGCCTGGCAGTCTTATGCTGGTTATACACTGAGATTTTTTCTTTTTTCATTTTATCCTTTGTTAATAGGAATAGTATGTTTTATAGAGGTCTTTTTTATGCTGCTTTTGGATGGGTTTGTTGTTGGATCATGTCACATTTTTCTTCGCAATGACTGCGGATGATTTAAAAAAAAAAAAATTGTTCATATGAAGCATGCAAGTTTAGCATGCCACCTTCACATTCCAGTATAGTTTACAAAGTATGTTGCACAGCAGCTATGGCTGATGGGCCACCTAGTGGTTTTATAGGGTATTTTCAAACAGACCTATTTAATCAGCAAAGTGCATTTTCCTTTCAGTTATCTAATTTTGTCATCTGGAAATCTTGTGAGTACAAGATCTGTGGTTTGCACTCAGCAGTCATAACTACCTAAGACTGGATTTCTTTTTAGCTTTCAAAGCATCTATTATTGAAAAGATCATTTAATTGGAAAAGACAATAAATACTGCAGCTAGTCCCGAAAGGTGCATAGACATATACACCCATATTGAATTTGTGTTTTGGACTGCGAGTTCCATCTCCGAGGAGTAATAGTAATTTTTCATAAAATTCCAACTAATCCATTCTGTTTTATCACTTAGGCTTGGTTCACATATGGGCCGCATGTGGCTCACAGCAGGGGTCCGGTTCGTCCTGGTTCACCATTTCAGGTCTGATTTCAGCCTGAATTTTGGGCTGAATTCAGACTTGAAATGGACCAAAAGACGCACAGCATTTTTGTGCAAAATGCACCGGACTCGCTGTGGAGATATGTGAACCAACTCCATAGAGAGCCGGTCGAAATCTCCTGCTATTGTGAATTGGATGCAGAGAACCCACATCCAAGTCGCAATGGTGTGAACCCAGCCTTAAGAATAAAGAACCGGCAGTGTCTGAATGCATTTGAAAGTTCTTATAGACCTATGAATCATTGCCCTGCCTAGCCAAAATATTTTATATATATATACAAATGTTATAATTGATTTAACCTGTACTGGTAGAAATAAGTTGGCTGCCACTCCTGACCACGCTTTGAAGTAGACCGGCTGATCCAGTGTCTTCAGTAATCTTATATATCTAACAATCCTAAAGCAAACCTTACTTTCTGTAAGGTTTGCTTTAATTTGATACTTGTGGAAAAAATAACCTCTTAGAGGATACCACCGACATTCCTATAATACAAGGTGCAGGAAGTTTGGCTCATCTAAGTTATGATCACAACTTCTGGTAATGTCATTGTTATAGTTCCTTTTTGAAAGCTCACACAATGGCCTTAATGATTATGTTGTAGCCAGCACATTCTCTCAAAGGACCAAGAAATGTACCTACAAAAAAACAGATCAGGTATTAACCCTATTGTCACCACTAGACTTACATATGTGTTACATTTTAAGAGTTTCTTAGTAAAAATGTGATTCACCCTGTTAACATAGTATACACACCATTACATTAAAATCACTCTTATATGGAATTAAAAGTAAAATAAAATGAAGAAATGTGTCCACATTCTTTGTTTCCACCTATTACTTGAATCATTGTTTTGATGTTGTCAACAGAATCTTTACATCCGACACATTTTCATGGTGTTGGAGGGTTATTTGGATTGTGGTATTGCAGTCATTTTATATTTTTTGGGTATATTTTTTATTTTGTGTTAAAGTAGTCATTTTTTGTGGGTTTTGTTAAAGCACAGCAGTCAAATCTTACTGACCACATCTTAATGCCTTTTGTTCACAGCAATCCATCGCATCATTTGAAAAAAAAAAAAAAAAAGACACAAACCGGGGAATTAACTAAGCTTTTGCATCAGAAAACTGGTCAGTGCCACATTAAAGCAGTTTCCTTTTTATTTCCTGGCCTGCAAGGCAAAGCCATAATGTGCTAGCATGCATCGCATTCTAGCACATTATGTGAATTTGAAACTTACCTGAAAAGAAAGCCTTCCAGCGATGCTCCACCATCAATGGAGGCCGCTTCCATCTTCACCCGTCTTCCTTCTGGGTTTGTGTTTCTGGCCGCATGCACAGGGTAGCCGCTGTTTACGGCACAGAAATTTAAAGCGCATGCACCGATGATGTCACCGGCTGCATATATAGTAAATATATCTTAAATGGTTGCGCATTTAGGAGATATTGACAGTACCTATAGGTAAGCCTTATTATAGGGTTACCTATAGGTACAAGTCAAAGTTTCAAGTTTACAACCACCTTAAGTAGATATACCTAGTTTAGGTCTATATGTAAAACCTATGGCAGTTTCTATTTCAGCGTGAAATAGAAACAGGTTGTGGTTTCTGCGAATAATTAGCAAAGGGAGTCCGCAGTGCTGCAGTTTTCAGTATAGAGAATTGTCGCAGATCCCTGACAGGTTGGCCCTGTATAAAGGATCTGAGTTGTTAGGCAGCTCACATTGCTCTCTCTGCTTGTGCAGCGATCACATTACATGAGCAGTGCCTGCACAGTCCTCTTTCTCCCTCTGGCACTGAGCTGAGTGGGGAGAGCAGGGACAGAAAGACATCAGAGCATGCAGCTCCAGCTGTACTGTTCTGCGCTGTACCCAGGGCTCGAGTCCCTACACTTTTTTCACAGCAGGAACGCTGTTCCCTTTACAGGACTAGAGTCGCTCGTGCCGAATGAGATGTATGCAGAGTAGCGCAGGAAGCGCCTGTCTGTAATAGGTTCTCTCTCCTGTCACTCAGCGCTGTTTGCTCCCCGACGGCCCCTCCTCTCTTCTCGTCTATCCCCATTGGCTTGTGACATCATCTGGGATAGACGAGAAGAGAGGGGGGGCCACCGGGGAGCGAGCAGCGCTGCGTGATATGAGAAAGAACTTACTACAGACAGGCGCTTCCTGCATTACTCTGCATACTGGCAAGTAAGATCCCCTCATGTGCCCTGTAATGTGCCCCATGCCCTAATGTGCCCCATACCCCGATGTGCTATGTGCCCCATAATGTGTCCTGATGTGCTATGTGCCCCATAATGTGCTCTGATGTGCTATGTGCCCCATAATGTGCCATGTGCCCTGATGTGCCCCATAATGTGCCCTGATGTGCCCCATAATGAGCCATAATCTACCCCGATGTGCCATGTGCCCCGTGCCCTGATGTGCCATGTGCCCTAATGTGCCCCATGCCCTGATGTGCTATGTGCCCCATAATATGCCCTGATGTGCTATGTGCCCCATAATGTGCTCTGAAGTGCCCCATGCCCTGATGTGCTATGTGCCCCGTGCCCTGATGTACTATGTGCCCCATAATATGCCCTGATGTACTATGTGCCCATAATGTGCCCCAATGTGCCCCGTGCCCTGATGTGTCATGTGCCTTGATGTGCTATGTGCCCTAATGTGCCATGTGGCCTGATGTGCCCCACGCCCTTATGTGTCCCGTGCCCTTATGTGCTATGTGCCCCATAATGTGCCCTGATTTGCCCCATGCCCTGATGTGCTATGTGCCCCATAATGTGCCCTGATGTGCCATAATGTGCCCTGATGTGCCCCAGATGTTCCATGTGCCCCATACCCTGATGTGCCATGTGCCCTAATGTGCCCCATGCCCTGATGGGCTATGTGCCCCATATTGTGCCCTGATGTGCTATGTGCCCGAATGTGCCCCATGATGTGCCATAATGTGCCTTGATGTGCCCGAGCCCTGATGTGCTATGTGCCCTGATGTGCCATGTGCCCTATGCCCTTATGTGCTATGTGCCCTGATGTTCTATGTGCCCCATAATGTGCCCTGATGTGCCCCATAATGTGCCATAATGTACCCCGATGTGCCATGTGCCCCATGCCCTGATGTGCCATGTGCCCTAATGTGCCCCATGCCCTGATGTGCTATGTGCCCTGTGCCCTGATGTGCTATGTGCCCCATAATATGCCCTGATGTGCTATGTGCCCCATAATGTGCCCTGAAGTGCCTCATGCCCCGATGTGCTATGTGCCCCGTGCCCTGATGTACTATGTGCCCCATAATATGCCCTGATGTGCTATGTGCCCATAATGTGCCCCGTGCCCTGATGTGCCATGTGCCTTGATGTGCTATGTGCCTAATGTGCCATGTGGCCTGTTGTGGCCCATGCCCTTATGTGTCCTGTGCCCTTATATGCTATGTGCCCCATAATGTGCCCCATGCCCTGATGTGCTATGTGCCCCATAATGTGCCCTGATGTGCCATAATGTGCCCCGTGCCCTGATGTGCCCTAATGTGCCCCATGCCCTGATGGGCTATGTGCCCCATAATGTGCCCTGATGTGCTATGTGCCCCATGATGTTCCATAATGTGCCTTGATGTGCCTCGAGCCCTGATGTGCCCCATGCCCTGATGTGCTACGTGCCATGTGCCCTGATGTGCTATGTGCACCATGCCCTTATGTGCCCCATGCCCTTATGTGCCCGTGTCCTAATGTGCCCCGTGCCCTGATGTGCTATGTGCCCCATAATGTGACATAATGTGCTCCGATGTGCCATGTGGCCTGATGTGCCCCATGCCCTGAGGTGCCCATGCCCTGATGTGCCCCAATGTCCAATTTTTTTTTTTTTTTGGTGGGAGAGTGGATCTTGCGTGGGAGTTCCCACACTTTTTTCACCAGGACTTGACCCCTGGCTGTACCTAATGTGGACAGAGCATAAAAAATGTCCTAATAAACAAAGGGTTTCGTGCTCCTTTTGTTAATTAGCAGCAGTGTCTGCTTTGCTTTCTAAGTTTAGGAAAGTGTAAAATCAGTGCGCACCAAAATAACCTCCCACCATCACCCACATCCCCTGTACTCTCCTGTCCTGTCCCATAGTTACATAGTTAGTCAGGTTGAAAAAAGATACAAGTCCATCTAGTTCAACCAAAAAAAAAAAGCATACAATCCCATATACACAATCCTTTACCCACAGTTGATCCAGAGGAAGACGAAAAACCCCAGCAAAGCATGATCCAATTTGCTTCAACATGGGAAGAAATTCCTTCCTGATCCCCCAAGAGGCAATCAGATTTTTCCTGGATCAGCTTTACTTATAAATGTTAGTACCCAGTTATATTATGTACATTTACGAAAGAATCCAGTCCTTTTTTTTAAAGCAATCTACTGAGCTTGTGAGAACCACCTCTGGAGGGAGTCTATTCGTCATTTTCACAGCTCTTACTATGAAGAAACCTTTCCATATTTGGAGATGAAATCTTTTTTCCTCTAGAGGTAAAGAGTGCCCCCTTGTCCTCTGTGATGATCTTAAAGTGAATAACTCAACACCAAGTTCACTATATGGACCACTTATGTACATGTTGGCCATATCCCCCCAATCTCCTCTTCTAAAGAGAGAATAAATTCAGATCCTCTAATCTTTCCTCATAGCTGAACTCCTCCATGCCTCTTATCAGTTTGGTTGCCCTTCTCTGCACTTTCTCCAGTTCCCCAATATCCTTTTTTGAGAACTGGTGCCCAAAACTGAACTGCATATTCCAGATGAGGTCTTACTAATGATTTGTAAAGGGGCAAAATGATATCTCTCTCTCTCTCTGAAATCTATAGCTCTCTTAACATCCCTGGCGGTATGATTATGTCAGATTTTTGATGCTGAAAGCGGTACACCTGTTTTGCATGGAGATTTGAAACACAAAATTTTAAATGATAATATTATAAATAATAACAAATAATAATATAATAATAATACATTTTATTCAATACATTTTAGTCAATAATATAATCAAATCAAAAACACTGACATTTTTTTTTGTCCAAAGGACGGTGCAATATTACTGGTCATATTGCTTCAGTAAACATCCCGGGTATGATACATTTTGAAACATGGGACTGCACAAAGTGTGACGTCACAATCAGGACAATGGAACCTGGTTTCCTTGCAGATTTTCTTTCCACTGTCATCACGCTTTGAACAACAAACCATGCACATCCTTGTGGGTGCTGACTTTTTATCAGTTGGTGGGATGCAGTCCATAAAGTGATGACCAGTCAGGCATTCTGGGTTGACAACGTCAGCAGCATGACGTCCAGCTCTATTCACAGCCATTGGTGTTTGGTGGTTCAGAAAGATCAGTTTAGCAACTTTCCAAACAAAGTCAGCATGAACCACAGGCTTGTCACTCTTTTTTTTTAGCAGAATGTAGTCATTCCACAAGTATTGCTCAAGATCCCTGAAGAACTTCTTTTTTTGTTGTTTTCTCATTGCTGGATAGAATGTCATTGCTTGGTTGGCTCTGTCAACACCTCTCATGCTGTTGTTGTAGTCTCACTCCCTGTGGCTTCATGATGTCTTTCCCACCTTTTGTGCGTACCATGACAGTGGAGGTAATATGGATTGTATTTAATAGGCACTAGGGATGAGCCGAACACCCCCTGGTTCGGTTCGCACCAGAACTTTCGAACGGACCGAAAATTCGTACGAACTTTGAGCCACTGTGCTCATCAAATTCAGCCACTGTGCTCATCAAATTCAGCCACTGTACCATCAAATGCAGCCACTGTACCATCAAATGCAGCCACTGTACCATCAAATGCAGCCACTGTTCCATCAATTGCAGCCACTGTACCCCATTTAACCACTTCAGCCCCGGACCAATAAACACCTTAAGGACCAGAGGTCTTTTTCCAATTTGGCACTGTGCTGCTTTAACTGGTAATTGCGCGGTCATGCAATATTGCACCCAAACTAAATTTGCGTCCTTTTCTTCCCACAAATAGAGCTTTCTTTTGATGGTATTTGATTGCCTCTGCAATTTTAATTTTTTGCGATATAAATGGAAAAAGAGCGAATATTTTGAAAAAAAAAGATATTTTCTTCTTTTTGTTATAAGAAAAATCGAATAAACTAAATTTTAGTCATACATTGAGGGCAAAATGTATTCAGCCACATGTCTTTAGTAAAAAAAATGTCAATAAGCGTATATTTTTTGGTTTGGGCAAAAGTTATAGCGTCTACAAACTAGAGTACATTTTCTGGAATTTACACAGCTTTTAATTTATGACTGCCTATCTCATTTCTTGAGGTGCTAAAATGGCAGGGCAGTACAACCCCCCCCCCCAAATGACCCCATTTTGGAAAGTAGACACCCCAAGGAAATTGAATAATGACCAAAAAAAACATTTTTACAAAAAGTTGTCACTAAATGATATATTGCTCACACATGCCATGGTTATATGTGGGATTGCACCCCAAAATATATTCCGCTACTTCTCCCGAGTATGGGGATACCACATGTGTGGGACTTTTTGGGAGTCTAGTCGCGCACGGCACCCCGAAAACCAATCACCACCTTCAGGATTTCTAAGGGTGCAAATTTTTGATTTTACTCCTCACTACCTATCACAGTTTCGAAGGCCATAAAATGCCAAAATAGCACAAAACCCCCCAAAATGAACCCATTTTGGAAAGTAGACACCCCAAGCTATTTACTGAGAGGCATGTTGAGTTCATGGAATATTTTATATTTTGCCACAAGTTGCGGGAATATTACAAACTTTTTTTTTTTGCACAAAGTTGTCACTAAATGATATATTGCTCACACATGCTATGGGCATAAGTCAAATTACACCCCAAAATTAATTCTGCTGCTTCTCCCGAGTACGGGGATACCACATGTGGGGGACTTTTTGGGAGCCTAGCCCCGTACGGGACCCCGAAAACCAAGCACTGCCTTCCGGATTTAAATATAAAATGCTACCAAAAAAACTGTTAGCGATCGCAGGGATCAGACCTGACTCTGCGATCGCTGCAGTTATGTGTTTAGTGTTTTGTAAGTGACAGTGATCGATCGATACTGCACTTGGGTGGGCTGGGCAGAGGGGCAAAACGCAGGTGCTAGCAGGTATCTGGGCTGATCCCGCTAACAATGCATTTTTTTGGAACCCTAAACTGCTGGGGACGCTAGTATAGATCTGATCAGATCAGATATTGATCTGTTCAGATTCTATACCACTACGGGAGGTTTATGCTTTGCGTGTGGGTGTTAGCGGTACTGGCACTAACCTAGCGCTGCCTGGGGCGATGCAGACCCTGACCCTAAAACCTAATTGATATCACCCGCCGGGTGATCAGGGGGTTAAACCTTTATTGGGTAATAAGTGGTGGGTGCCCTGATGCTATAAAAAGCAAACTAACCAGAGTCACCCGTAACACTTATACGGTGATCAGTGGTGAAAGGGTTAACTAGGGGCAATCAGGGGGTTCAAATTTTTATTAGGTAGTATATGGGGGTCCCTGGCGCTATATAAAAACCTGACGGGGAACCTAAATAACTAACTGGCTAACCAGCGTCACCAGTGACACTTATACTGTGATCGCTGGTGAAAGGGTTAACTAGGGGCAATCAGGGGGTTAAAACCATTATTGGGTAGTATATGGGGGTACCTAGCGCTATAAAAACCTGGCGGTGAACCTAAAAAAATAACTAGCTACCTAACGACACTAGTGACACTAATGCAGCGATCAGAAAAACGATCGCTTAGTGACACTGGCAAAAGGGGGTGAAAGGGTTAACTAGGGGCAATCAGGGGGTTAAAACCATTATTGGGTAGTTTATCGGGGTACCTAGCGCTATAAAAACCTGGCGGTGAACCTAAAAAAAATAACTAGCTACCTAGCGGCACTAGTGACACTAATGCAGCGATCAGAAAAACGATCGCTTAGTGACACTGGCAAAAGGGGGTGAAAGGGTTAACTAGGGGCAATCAGGGGATTAAAACCATTATTGGGTAATATATTGGGGTACCTAGCGCTATAAAAACCTGGCGGTGAACCTAAAAAAAAAACTAGCTACCTAGCGACACTAATGCAGCGATCAGAAAAATGATCGCTTAGTGACACTGGCAAAAGGGGGTGAAGGGGTTAACTAGGGGCAATCAGGGGGTTAAAACCATTATTGGGTAGTATATCGGGGTACCTAGCGCTATAAAAATCTGGCGGTGAACCTAAAAAAATAACTAGCTACCTAGCGACACTAATGCAGCGATCAGAAAAATGATCGCTTAGTGACACTGGCAAAAGGGGATGAAAGGGTTAACTAGGGGCAATCAGGGGGTTAAAACCATTATTGGGTAGTATATCGGGGTACCTAGCGCTATAAAAACCTGGCGGTGAACCTAAAAAAAAAAACTAGCTACCTAGCGACACTAATGCAGCGATCAGAAAAATGATCGCTTAGCGACACTGGCAAAAGGGGGTGAAAGGGTTAACTAGGGGCAATTAGAGGGTTAAAACCATTATTGGGTAGTATATCGGGGTACCTAGCGATATAAAAACCTGGCGGTGAACCTAAAAAAATAACTAGCTACCTAGCGACAGTAGCGACACTAATGCAGCGATCAGAAAAATTATCGCTTAGTGACACTGGCAAAAGGGGGTGAAAGGGTTAACTAGGGGCAATCAGGGGGTTAAAACCATTATTGGGTAGTATATCGGGGTACCTAGCGATATAAAAACCTGGCGGTGAACCTAAAAAAATAACTAGCTACCTAGCGACAGTAGCGACACTAATGCAGCGATCAGAAAAATGATCGCTTAGTGACACTGGCAAAAGGGGGTGAAAGGGTTAACTCTAGGGGCAATCAGGGGG
Source organism: Lithobates pipiens (assembly GCF_037356315.1). Classification (NCBI taxonomy): domain Eukaryota; kingdom Metazoa; phylum Chordata; class Amphibia; order Anura; family Ranidae; genus Lithobates; species Lithobates pipiens. The sequence goes on from NW_027507789.1 coordinate 109,877,826, forward strand.
TTAAAACTTTATTGGGGGGGTAGGGGGCTACCCTGGACCTAACACTAACTGCCCTGACAGTTTTTACTGTTACAACTGACACCGAATACAGTGATCAGTAAATAAATTATCAATGCAATCAGTGACACTGTGACTGGGGGGGGGGGGGGGCGATCGGGGGGGGGGGTTTGTGTACCTATGTGTACCTATGTGTTAGAGTAGTGTTTTGGTGCACTTACTTTTTGTCTTCTCCTCGTAGTCCAGTCAAAAAGACCGCCCCGAGGAGAATGACATCACTTCCTCCTTCCTGTGTATACAATACACAGTGGGAGGAAGCTTCTCATTGGCCAGGAGCGATCCAGAGGGGGTGGCCAGAAACCAACGGTCATCCCCTCATCACGGATCGCTCCTGAAGCGAACCGGACCGTCGTATCCAGCGGGAGGGGGTCCGATTGGACCCCCCACCCGCTGGAAGGCAGGCACGTACATGTACGTGCTTGTGCCTGCCTGTGCCATTGCAATGACGTACAATGGCAATACGGCGGTCCTTAAGTGGTTAACTAGCTTCCCCCCGCCCGCTCATTGTGTGATCGGCACTTACCCCATCTTAGTGGTGGGTCAGGCAGCGGGTGATGGCGGCAAGCTGTGTCCTCCATGCTTCCACCGTGCGCCTCACTTCTTTCCTCCTGCTAGGCAATAGGATCGCCTGTGCTTTCAGCCAATCAGGTGATGGGTATCAGACCTGCACTTCCTGACTGGTGGAGAGGCGGGTCAGTGTTAGTTGAAATATTCATTTACTTTTCTAACACACCTGGGTGGGCTCCATGAATGGTGCTAGGTGGGTTTGGGGGGTGTGGATGGAGCCGGGATGGGATTGGGGGGATGGATGGAGCCAGTATGGGATTGGGTGGAAGGAGGGAGTTGGGATGGGATTGGGGCGGGGTGGATAGAGCCGGGATGGGATTGGGGGATGGATGGAGCCGGGATGGGATTGGAGGGAATGGATGGTGCCAGGATGGGATTGGGGGATGGATGGAGTCAGTGTTCTGTCAAATACTGTCCCCCCACCAAATAGTGTCCGGCCCATACTGAGCAGGCGCAGTGCTTGCGCAGTACGGTGGACAAGGAGACTCCAAAAGTCCCAGAAGATGAATGGCACCTGCGCACTGAGTCCAGGTTCAAGCCCCACCATCCAAGTGGACATATGATAGCACTCGCTTCACTCAGCAATTTTTTTATTCTAGCTCTATGTCCACTTGGATGGTGGGGCTTGAACCTGGACTCCTCTTCAGAGACTTTTGGCGTCTTCTTGTCCTCTGTACTGCGCAAGCGAAGTGCAGGGTGGACACTATCCGACGGGGGCAGTATTTGACACTACACCGGGATGGGATTGGGGCGGGGTGGATGGAGCCAGGATGGGATCGGGGGAATGGATGGAGCTGAGATGAGATCGGGGAATGGAGCTGGGATGGAATCTGTGGGATGGATGGAGCCAGGATGGGATAGGGGGGAATGGATGGAGCCGGGATGGGATCGGGAGGATGTATGGAGCCAGGGATGGGATTGGAGGGAATGGATGGAGCTGGGATGGGATTGGAGGGAATAGATGGTGCCAGGATGGGATTGGAGGATGGATGGAGTCGGGGTGGGATTGGGGCGGGGTGGATGGAGCCGGGATGGGAGTGGGAGATGGATGGAGTTAGGATGGGATCGGGGGAATGGATGGAGCCAGATTGGGATTGGGGGATGGAGCTGGGATGGAATCTGTGGGGTGGATGGAGCCGGGATGGGATGGGGGTATTGGATGGAGCCGGAATGGGATTGGGGCAGGGTGAATGGAGCCGGGATGGGATTGGGGGAGATGGATGGAGCTAGGATGGGATTGGGGGGTGGATGGAGCCGGGATGGGATCGATGGATGGGTGGAGCTGGGATGGGATTGGGGGAATGAATGGTGCTAGGTGGGTTCGGGGGGATGGATGGAGCTGGGATGAGATTGGGGCAGGGTGGATAGAGCTGGGATGGGATTGGGGGGATGGATGGAGCCTGGATGGGATTGAGTAATGGATGGAGATGGGATTGGGGCAGGGTGGATAGAGCCAGGATGGGATTGGGGGATGGATGGAGCTGGGATGGGATTGGGGGAATGGATGGAGCCGGTATGGGATTGGGGGATGGATGGAGCTGAGATGGTATTGGGGCAGGGTGGATAAGCCAAGATGGGATTGGGGGATGGATGGAGCCGGGATGGGATTGGGGCGAAGTGAACGGAGCCAGGATGAGATTGGAGGGATGGATAGAGCCGGGATGGGATCTGGGGGATGGATGGAGCTGGGGTGGGATCGGGAAATGAATGGAGCCAGGATGGGATCAGGGGATGGATGGAGCCGGGATGTGATTGGGGTGGGGTGGATGTAGCCAGGATGGGATTGGGGGATTGATGGAGCCAGCGTGGGATCAGGGGGATGGATGGAGCCGGGATGGGATCGGGGATGGATGGAGCATGGATATCCTCTCCCCCAAATCACTCCAAGTGAACTCTTTGCTTGTTCCCTTTCCCTCACCCTCTTCTTCATGCACCCTCCTCTGTAAGACTCACTTTTACACACCTCAGACCAGCTCATTCTCAGTACAGTTAGTGTGCCTCCTTCCCTCCTCATCTTCTGTGCACAGGAAAACATTCCAGCTGCTGCAAGTATGGGGGGAATGGATGGAGCTGGGATTGGATCGGGGGATGGATGGAGCCAGGATGGGATTGGGCAGGTGGATGGAGCCAGGATGAGATTGGGGGAGGGATGGAGCCAGGATGAGATCGGAGGAATGGATAGAGGCATGATAGAGCAGGCGGCACAGTGGTGTAGTGGTTAGCACTCTCACCTAGCAATAAAAAGGGTTGCTGGTTCGAATCCCAACCATGGCATTACCTGCCTGGAGTTTGCATGTTCTCCCTGTGCCTGCGTGGGTTTCCTCCGGGTACTCCGGTTTCCTCCCACACTCCAAAGACATGCAGGTAGGTTAATTGGCTTCTGTCCAAAATTGACCCTAGTATATGAATTGGGGACTTTGGATTGTGGGCTCCTTAAGGGTAGGGACCAATGTGAGTGTGCAATGTACAGGGATAGGGGTAGACACTCACTCAGATTGAACTGGATGGACTGGTGTCTTTATTCAACCTTACTAACTATGAAACAAGGATGGGATTAGGGGAATTAATGTGCTGGGTGGGTTTGGGGAATGGATGGAGCTGGGATGGGATTGGGGCGGGGTGGATGGAGCCAGGATTGGATTGGGGCAGAGTGGATAGAGCTGGGCTGGTATTGGGGGATGAATGGAGCTGGGATGGCATCGGGAGATGGATGGAGCTGGGATGGGATTGAGTCGGGGTGGATGGAGCCAGGATGGGATGGGGGGATGGATGGAGCCGGGATGGAATCTGGGGGATGGAAGGAGCCAGGAGGGGATTGGGAGGTGGATGGAGCCGTTAGGGATTGGGGGAATGAATGTGCTGGGTGGGTTTGGGGGATGGATGGAGCTGGGATGGGATTGGGGTGGGGTGGATAGAGCTGGGATGGGATTGGGGGGATGGATGGAGCCGGGCAGGGATTGGGGCGGGGAGGATGGAGCCAGGATTGGATTGGGGCAGGGTGGATAGAGCTGGGCTGGTATTGGGGGATGAATGGAGCTGGGATGGGATTGAGTCGGAGTGGATGGAGCCAGGATGGGATTGGGGGATTGATGGAGCCGGAATGGGATCTGGGGGATGGATGGAGCTGGAATGGGATCAGGGGATGGATGGAGCCAGGATGGGATGGGGGATGGATGGAGCCGGGATGGAATCTGGGGGATGGAAGGAGCCAGGATGGGATTGGGAGGTGGATGGAGCCGTTAGGGATGGGGTGCATGGATATCCTCTCCCCCAAATCACTCCAAGTGAACTCTTTGCTTGTTCCCCCCCCCTCACCCTCTTCTTCATGCCATTCTCGGGACAGGTGGTGTGCCTCTTTCCCTCCTCCTCTGTGCACAGGAAAACATCCCAGCTGCTGCAAGTATCCCAAACTTTAGGGTGTTTGGAATACCGTCTCCCGGTTACTCCTGTCAGCTGGTACTTCAGTACATGAAGTATAAGCCAGCAGGAAGAACCACTGCCTATGGTGGCAGAAATAGACATTTGTCCCCTGTGAATGGTTCAATTCTTGCAGCCTATATGGGGGTGGCAAACCAACAGCATATCAAAATATGAGCAGGCCCTTACCTCTTCATTGGAAGTCCCCCACTGGCGCTGTCTACTCCTCCGTCTTCCTGGTGCCTCTTCAGCAAGCTAACTAGCTAAGCATGTGAATTCTTACTTGAATATGTATGTCCTTTGTGTATTTCTTCCAACTTGGTGCAGTGATCCGATGTTAATTTTTTATTTTGTGCTGGAGCTTCCTGTAATAAAGACCAGTTATTGCTCCTCTCTCCTTGTGCAAGGTGACTGGTCTTGTATCAACTCCCTTGCTGTAGCTTTCAATGGCAAATTGGAAGTGGACGGTCCTGATGGGTCCCTCCCACAGCTCTGCTCTCTGCATAGACTGCACAGCACAGTGATATGTAACTGCTACCTATACAAGGTGTTATTTTACAAAGGCATTTGGGGCACCCAAAGTAGATTCATATGCTTTGAATGAAAGTTGTTGTGCCTGGTGCTCAGCTTTAACCACTTGACCTCCAGAATATTTAACCTCCATCATGACCAGGACATTTTTTGCTGTTTAGCACTGCGTTACTTTACCTGGTGATTGCTCGGTCATGAAACACTGTACGCAAATGAAATTTCATTTTTTCATACAAATAGAGCTTCCGTTTTGGTGGTATTCAATCACCACTGTATTTTTTATTTTTTTATTATATAAACGAAAAAATACAGAAAATCTGGAAAAAAAACACATATCCAAAATTAGATTGCTTCACAAATTTAGGCCAAAATGTTATGTAATTACATGTAATGTAAAATGTTTTGGGGACACTATACTATTGAGGACACTAATATAGTTCTGCTCATGGTTATGATACTGATCCATATAGACTAGTAATGGCAGTGATCAGCGACTTATATTGTGACTGTAATAGTGTGGTGGGCAATCTGGCACTAACACTGGCTGGGAGGGACACTATCTGACTTCACTAGTGATGCTAATACAGTGATTATACTGTACACGCACACTATACTAATGGCACTGGCTGGGTGACGGGAGTGATCAGGAGGACAGTCAAGGGGTTAACTGTGTATCTAACAACTGTATGCAAGTTTTTGTGTGCTTCTTTTACTCATAGATCATCTGGCTAGGCCTTTCCTTGCTTTAAATGAAAGCAGGGAGAAATCCAGCCAGATCTGTGCATTGTGTTTACCAACACACAGATCTTTGTACTGTGATTGGCCACAGCAGATCAGCAAGTATACAGCCAAATTGATTGGCTTTATCCTGCTGACAAACTCATGCTGTTTCCGATCACAGCACAGATCAGCAGATGTACAGATACAACTTAGTGCCTGGGGCTGCCGCCGGCCAGCAGTAAATGTACTGATGTCTTTCAGCAGGAGGTTAAATTCAGTCATTTTACAGGTTTAAATATAAACATCCAACCTACAAACAGATGCCAAAAGATACCCACCTTTGTAAGCCAATTCTGAAAACAGTTTCACTTTGTTCCTAGGGATCTAATTCCTCAGACATCAATGCATCAACTAGCAGCCCCCTATCCATTGGGAGTGCCTCAGTGAACAATAAAGATTTTTTCAGCAAACGGGCAAATAGCAGTTTTTGAGACTTAAAGATAAATTTTTGCAAAAAAAAAGTATTTTTATTTAGTGACAATACTAACTAGGATTCTGTAGAAACTTCTGTGGCTGGATGCTGGTCCTCTCCCTCTCTCTGAACGTCTGCACAGGTTAATAACTTCAGATCTTCAGCTACAACACCAGTGAAGATGGTTTCACAGGGACAGGCCCCCTACTTTCTCCTCCTCCTTTTTTTTTGCATAATCTTTATTTTTTAAAGACAAGGCATCACAACTCAATGAGCAGTGCGATTGGCATAAGAAAAACACTTAAAACACAGATAACATAGGTGTTATAACAGGAAGTATATAAGGATCAAAAGTCATATAGCAGAGTGGGAGAGGAGCACCCCCTCTCACAGGGAGTGGGGGGAACCCCGACCACCCCATCTCCTACATTTGCGTGCCATAAGAGGAAGAATTGTAATCCGAAAGTGGACTGGTCAGTAATAGTAGTGTGCTAAAGAAATTAAGGAATGGGTCCCCTGGGCAGAGTGCAAGGGGAGGGGGGCATATAAAGACCTCTGGCTAACCACCCCCTACACGCCACCCATATTGGGGCCACCCTAAGGTAGAGTACTTGCTCCATGGGGACAAAACAATGCCAACCCCAGAAGAGCTGGTTCGCCCTATAGCAACAAACTTTCTGGCTTGTCTGTCCGGCCTTTCACATCCTCTTATATTCTACTTCCTGATGTATAAACAAATGATAAACCACCGGTCAGGGAATCAAGAGAAGGAGAAATAAGAATAGAAAGAAAAGTATAGGGGACGAGAAAGGGAAGATAGAACAACAGGAACATACCTTGAATCTCACAGTTGACAACACCTCTCACACCCAGCCTCTAATGCCATAGCAAATGAGTTATGTACAGTGGCGGGTGGTGAAGTTTTAGGATGGGGGGGCGCAAGACCCCGCCCCTCCATGGTTGGCCCCTCCCACTTCTCATAAGCCACACCCCTTATAGAATCCATATCATATACCAGGCTGCACATTATATACACCGGGCTCTGCACATCACATAACAGGCTGGACATTATACACCGGGCTCTGCACATCACATAACAGGCTGGACATTATACACCGGGCTCTGCACATCACATAACAGGCTGGACATTATACACCGGGCTCTGCACATCACATAACAGGCTGGACATTATACACCAGGCTCTGCACATCATATAACAGGCTGCACAACATATACACATAAACAATAAATGTCATGTATGGGTTTAAAATGACAAATGCCATGTTCAGTCGTCTATAAATGAAGATGCCCTCTCTGCGTCCATCACCCCCTCCAGTACACTGATCTCCTGGGGTACACCTTCCATTAAATAACCCAATTCTCAAAGCAATCTGCATATAATTAGCAGTAGATATCTACTATAAAAAGTCTACAGATAAAAGCAATGGATTTCTCCATCTGCAACAAAAATCCTCCGCTTATGAATGAACCCTCCACACATCAGGCTCCGTGCAATGATTGGAATGAATTAAAACCAGATGTCAGCATGACACCAATCATCATGAATAAATCTATTATGCCATCTAGTATGAGATTGATCTTCAGGCTATGTCTGCTGTCACCTGCCCTCACTATACACCTCCATGTATGCCCAGTATATATGTCCCCATGTATGCCCAGGACCCGCACAAACACCCGAAGCCCACTTACCTGACTGTGTGCTCCTCTCCGGTGTTCTCCGCTCCTCTCCTGCACACCGCTCTACTCCTCTTACTTCCTGTTTCCTCTCTCAGGTGCAATGGGAGAGAGAAGACAGGAAGTGACATCTGAGTCAACTCAGATGTCAATCAAACTGCCCGGCCGTAGTAACACATACTACAGCGCCGGGCGGAAACTACTCAGCGCTTCAGAAAGCGCCCTGAGGCGGGCTAAACGCCCGCAAATGAAGCGCCACGTCTGCAATCTCATGATTGCATTGACGTGGCGGTTCCCATAGTGCACTGTGTCCGGCGCTCGAGCACAGTGCACTTCCTTAACCACTTGCTTACTGGGCACTTAAACCCCCCTCAGTCCCAGACCAATTTTCAGCTTTCAGCGCTGATGCACTTTGAGTGACAATTACGCGGTCATACAACACTGTACCCAAATGAAATTTTTATCATTTTTTTCCCACAAATAGAGCTTTCTTTTGGTGGTATTTAGTTACAGCTCGGAGTTTTATTTTTTGCTAAACAAACAAAAAAAGATGCAAAAAAAAAAAAAAAAAAAATCATGTTTTAATAGTTTGTTATAAAATTTTGCAAACGGGTCATTTTTCTCCTTCATTGAAGTGCGCTGATTAGGCGGCACTGATAGGCTGCATTGGTGGGCACTGATGGGCTGCATTGGTGGGCACTGATGGGCTGCATTGGTGGGCACTGATAGGCTGCATTGGTGGGCACTGATAGGCTGCACTGGTGGGCACTGATAGGCATAGTTAAGGCGGCACTAATAGGCACAGATAAGGCGGCACCGAAGGGCACAGATAAGGCGGCACTGATGGGCAAAGATGGGCACAGATAAGATGGCACGGATGGGTGGCACGGATAAGTGGCACGGATGGGTGGCACGGATGGGCACTGATAGGTACCACAGATAGATGGGACTGATGGGCACTGATAGGTGGCACTGATAGGTGGCTCTGATAGGTGGCACTGCTGGGCACTGATGGGCGGCACTGCTGGGCACTGATGGGCGGCACTGCTGGGCACTGATGGGCGGCACTGGGGTGCAGCACCTTTGAGGCAGATTTTGGGTGGCACTGTGGGTGGCACTGCTGGGTGGCACTGTGGGTGGCACTGTGGGCACTGCTGGGTGGCACTGTGGGCACTGCTGGGTGGCACTGTGGGCACTATGGGCACTGCTGGGTGGCACTGACAGGGGGGCACTTACTTTATTTCAGGATGGCACTGCGGGTGGCAGGTGGGCACTGGCAGGGGGCAGGTGTCCGCTTGAATTGCTGGCCGTGATCGGGACTGATGTCCCGAACACGGCCGCCGGCGATCGGCTTTTTTTTTTTCTCCTCGCGCTGTCAGCGCGAGGAGGAATACTAGCCGATTACCGGCTCCGTTTTATCACATGATCAGCTGTCATTGGCTGACAGCTGATCACGTGATAAGGGGTCGGGATCGACCCCTTACACGGATCGGTGATCAGGCGAGTCTCACGGACTCGCCGATCACAGAGCGCGCCGCGCGCGCCCCTCAGGGGGCGCGCAGGCCGCTCGTATCCGGGACGACGTCAATAGACGTAGTCCCGGAAATGTGGGTCCGCGCTGTTGCCGTCATTTTGCAATAGCGCGGATCCCATGTGGTTAAAGAACTTTTTTTTTTTTAAAGGGGCAGTTTTAAAACTTTTATTTTTTATTTTTTACATTTTTTTTTTTTTGTGACCACACAGAAGGGGGGGGGGGGGGGGCGGCGCCCGGGCGCCCCCTATGGACGGGCCGCCACTGGTTATGTAGCTGAAAGAAAAAAATATTTTACCTCATGCACCTAAGTTAGGTCTCTGTTCTTAATTGTAGAGGTTGAGGGCAACACCTAAGGGATGGCTCAGCCAACTCCAGCAAAGCCAAGACCAAATTAGGGGACACTTGTCCTGGGTCAGAAACATATTCTACCCATATTGACCAGGTGCTGGAGAAGCAATCCCAGGTACCCCTGCAGGTAGCAATCCAGTCCTCTGCTTCCTTTATTTCACTCACGTTACGCATCCATTACTCCCTGCTTGGGATTTGTGATTGCTTCCAATAGATTGGAAGCAGGAGTTTGGCTGCATTCAATAAATGAGGTCATGCGCTTTTCTTATACTGGCTAACTGGCATGGGAGGAATGTGCAAAAGGAAGTGAATTGGAGAGAGAGGGACGTGCAGCTCCATGATGTCCCTAATCTGGGACCTAATGTCCACCCAAAAGGGTCTAAGAAATGACCATACATGCAAGAGTGTACCCTTGTGACCACAGCCCATCCAGAACCAGTCAGAAGTAGAGGGATACATTTGTGCTAAATCTGCGGGTACACGGTACCAACATGACAGAATCTTATAGTTTGTTGCCTGAGTTTTGGAATCAATAGAGCTGGAACGAGCAAACTGATAAAGGTGGGTCAATTGGGCTGGGGTGAAGTCAAGCCCCAGGCCACGTTCCCAGGTCTTGATATATGTGGGCTTCGCTTTGGAAGAAAAAAGAAACAAATTGATTGGACTTTTAAAGGCACATTAGTAGTTAATCTAAAAATAATCACATTTATTAATTAATTCCATAAAAAAGCATAGTTACAAATAGAACATATATATCATCGGTAAGATAAACAGTAATATGCCCTCACACAGCAAATCTGACACCAAAAGATAGCAATAGTACAATATAGAACAAAACAAGGAGCCACATCCATAAAAAATGGTCGCAGTGGAGCTTTGGAAATATGCTCTCCCACTGGGAATAGGCAAGATGTAGGGTCAGAAGTGTGGATCTGGGCAGAATAATTTGATTATCAGCTCGACAAGTTGCGCGTCAAAAAAAGGCTTCATCAGGAGCATTCGATTCAACAGACTTTACAGCAGCGGGTATATATAAACAGAGCTGTATTGCTGGTAAGCAATTAAATACAATTCTTATGTATATCCATAGGGACAGACTATTGCCAGCCATAGACTCTTCGGGGGTAACCAGGTGGAGCGCCAATTATCATCATGTGTGGAACAGTCCAGCTTAAACAGCAAACACAAGGCTGAGAGTAAACAGGAGCTAGCGTCTTCTTCAATGTTACAGAGTGGATGGCGCTGGCATGTCTCCTAGTGCATCGAACAACACCGCTACTGAGGCAAATTTGGGGGGCATATGCGTAGCTAAGTCCACGCTTTTTGCTAAGCCTCCTCCAGTGGTGGTGCTGCACGTGGGAAGAGTACACCTTTGGAAGTTTCTATACAACCGGGCAACAATTCTATCCTTTTAGGACTGTATTAGCATTTGCACTTTAAAAAAAAGTTGTCATCGATTATATCTTTTCACCCAATATTGCTTTGATCACTACTTTTTGGGTTCACGTAGTATATGTGAATTAGATTTAAATCTATATGTTTTGGATATATATAGTTTTGCACATATATTTACAGTTTAGCATTTTGGTATAGCGCTACACATATTTTCCTTTTCATAAAAAGGCGCTCAAAGGGCGTAAGGGTAGAGATATCTCTTATGGAGCATCCATTGATTTAAAAAAAGTGGCGAAGTTGCTTCTACCTCTAGACGTCCATAGGGGAAACTCCCATGTCGGTCCTGTAGGGTCTCAAAGGTCAGCAGTTTACTGTTCTGCAGAAGCTTATCACAGCTAGCGTTACCAAAATCCACCCAGGGCCCAAAAAAGGCCACTTGCTCCCCAGGGGGAAACTAAAGGAACCCCCCCCCCCCAATGGGGACACAGGGGGTGGCAGGTCCAGCATCGGATTGATGCAATCCTATACTGCCAGAGCATGAGTTGTCAATGAGGAAGTAGAGCTTGACAACCCCCTGTGTTCCTGAGACAGCCACGGGGCATAAGACAGGTTCCTACCCGCCATGTATTTCTCTAGGGAGACCCAGCGTTTAGACTGAGTGTGGAAGCGCCAACTGAGTATCCTCTGAAGGACAATTGCCCTATAATACCTCTGAATGTGCATTAGGCCTAGGACTTCTGCGACTCTCAGGCGGCTCAGCACTCTAATTGTGGTTCGTGGTCTCCGCTTGTTCCAGACAAATCCTGATAGCAGGCTGGACACTTGGGTAAAAAATCCTCTAGACAAGGGCACAGGTATCATCTGCATGCAAAACAGTATTCATGGGAGGATATTCATTTTTATAATGTTGACTCACCCCAACCAGGTGAAAGCTGTCTTAGTCCAGTGGGCAAGATCCCTTTTCACTGTTGCCAACAGAGGGTGGTAATTTACCATGTATAAAGTGTCAAATCTATCCATCAGCTGAATGCCCGAGTATTTTAAGGGTGCCTCATCCCAAGTGAACGGGAAGGCTGCTTGAAACCTACTAGCCAGGGAGGGCAACTGGATAGGGAGTATCTCAGATTTTGTGTAGTTAATTTAAAAATTAGAACGTGTCCCAAAATACCAGAGTTCTTGCATCAGGTTAGGCAATAAGAGCAGGGGATCTGTGAGATGGAATAGCACATCATCAGCATATGCCGAGAGCTTGTGCTTCCGCATTACCGACCGTCAAATCTTTATATCCGCATTCGCTCGCACAGTGCGTAGTAAAGGTTCAAGCACCAGGGCGAAAAGAATGGGTGAGAGGGGGCACCCCTGTCTCGTGCCATTCCTGATCGAGAATCTAGACGAGAGAAATCGATTGACCTGTGCACTCGGGTCAGAATACAGGGCCATGATCCACATCAGCATATACATTCGTGTTCTCAGGGTCTCTAACACTGCTCGCAGATAGGTCCAATTGGCCCGATCAAATTCTTTTTCTGCGGACAAGATCATGTAGGGTGGGGATTCTTGGGAGGTATGTGCCCAGTGAATAAGTTGTATCGCTCTAATGGAGTTGTCTCTAGTCTTCTGGCCTGTAATGAACCCCGTCTGATCAGGGTGAACAATAAGTGGTATAAGGTGTTTCAGTCTGGTCGTTTGGATTTTTGCAAAAAATTTTATCTCTACATTAGGGAGGGAACTTTGCGGCATAGTAGGGTCCTTCTTGTCTTTGGGGATGACTGAGATATGAGCCAACAGGGCCACCAGGGGAATTTGCGGCAACTTCTGCTCAGTGGCGGCCCATGTAATATGGGCGTGCGGGCGTGGCCCCCTCGTTCCAGCCAACCCTCTATCACCGATAGATAGATTCATGCATTGCATGAATCTTATCTATGGCCGCCGCTGCCACCCCCTATTCAGGCTGGCACACCGACAGCATTTGGGCACAGTGGCAGCGTTTAATGGCACAGAGGCAGTGTTTGATGACACAGTGGCAGGGTTTGATGGGCACAGTGGCAGCGTTTGATGGCACAGTGGCAGCAATTGATTATTTTTTTTAAAAGATTTTTTGGGCCCCCCAAAAAATTGGGAGGACCAGCCGCCACTGCTTCTGCTATTGTTTTAAAGTAGCTACACATCGATTTCCGACAGAAGAGGTAGGAATCACCAAAGGGTAAGCGCATCTCATGTATATACATCAGTGCACGTTTCTTCCTGAGAGCCCTTGCAAGCATTCAGCCGCATTTATTGCCGTGCTCATAATATTTATGCAACATGTGACCTAGCTGTCTACGTGCCTGTCGATCTAATAGGCGTAGGAATAGTTCTCTCAGTTCTCGTCAGTGCCCCTGGGTCTCCGCCATGTTTATGCTGAAGTTCCGCCTGTTGGAGGGCCTGAAGTACTCTGTGGAAGTCAGCTTGATGGGCTTTCTTGAACTTGGAGCCCAGAGAGATCAGCTCCTCTCTCACCACCACCTTGTGACTCTCCCAGATAATCCCCTTACTAATAACTTCCATGTTGTTTTCTTTAAAGTAATGGGTCAGAACATCCGTAACTCCAGAAACCACGGCAGCACTGTCCAACAGGGATTCATTCAGTCACCACAACCAAACCCTACGGTTGCCAGACAACAAAGCTAGCGTGGCTATCACCGGGGCATGGTCCGAGATAGTTATATTCCTGATAGACGAAGCCTGCAACAGCTCCAGAACAGCACGGAGCCAGGACCGAAGGGTAGGCGGAGTAAGGTCATGACATAGTGCTGGGCAAGGATAGGCCAATTCAGTTTAGGGGGGTGGAGCCTGAGCGTGGAGGAGAGCGCGCTCCACGCCCCAGCGTCAGTCGGCAAGAGAGAAGATTGGAAGAAGGATGGCGTCCTCGCTGGGGGACCTAGTCCTGCAGCTGCGGGCCGCAGCCACTGCGAACGGGGAGTGCTGGCTCCGGGAGCAGGTGGAGGAGGTACTTGGGGGCCGTACTGACAATTCCGGGGCAGCGGCGGATGAAGCGGTCCGGGCGCGGCGCTCCCGCCCGCCGTCACGCTTCTCCCCGGACACGCTCAGGGCTCCTACCACCCGCCTTGCTAGCAACACTGGCTCCGCCCCCCACGAGCCGCCCGCGAAACGGCCGGCCGTTCGGGCAGAGGAGGCCTCTGGGCGCAAGGGGGGCGATGGAGGACACACTGTGAGGCCGTCCGCCGGACCGGCGGTGGCCTCAGGACATGTGACTAGGCCAAGGAAGCTGCATTCGGGCCCTGCTCCTGTCGCGGGGGCGGGGGCCCGCTCGCAGACGCTGTCAGCGAATGTGCCTGGGCGCAAGAAGACCTTTAAGATGGCGGGCATGCCTACAGAGGGGCGGGGGGCGGCACACAGCCCACCCTCTGCGACATCAGCGTACCGTTACAAGGGCCGGGGAAAAGCAGCGCGGAAGTCGGCCACGGGGCGGAACAGAGGACGGCCCAGGAGCAGCCCACCGCAGACGGATCGCATGCCGCCTGTGGAGGGGGAGGAGAGCCCTGTCCGGTCGGAAGGGGAATTGTCATCATCGGAAGATGAAGGACCGAGAGGCGTTCCGTCGGCGGTCGGGAGTGGATCGGCGGCTGGAGGCGAGTCTTCCAGGCGGCCCGGTAAGTCAAGTTTGCTTCTGGGTTCTTGGGGGGGGGGAGGGGGAGGGGGAGGGTGGCGAGGGGGGGGGTCTGGAGCTCTGGAGTTGCCTGCGGCGGGGGGGATCCCTCCCCGTCCGCCCTCCCTCTGGCACATGCGGTCGTTGACCGTGCCCCGGCGGATGGGGGGCTAGCGGGTCTCCTGGCGGGGTTGCGGGAGCTGGTGGGGAGGTTGGAAGCGGGCGGGGTTAGGCCCGAGGCGCCGGGGGCGGCGTGGGTTGCGCCGGGGGAATGCGTCGGGAGCTGCACGGTTCCGCAGGGTGGTTCTGGGGTGGCGGGCGTGTCGCCACCGGGGGGCGTGGGGGCTGCAACGGCCTCTGCGGGGCCCAGCTTGGGGGGCTCGGTGGTGGTTGCGTCGCCCGCGGTGCCACCAGGGTCTGTAGGGGATAAGGTGGGGGATACGGGGTAAAAACAAGATTTGGTTCGGTTGGCGGATGCGGTGCGAAGTGTATGTGTGCTTCGAGGGGCCGTTGGGCGCACATCTCAAGCAGGAGGTTAGGGAAAAGATTTGGAAGGGGGAATATGTGGAGATATTTTCTCTGTTGCCCCTGGAAAAATTCAACTTGGACAGAGTTAAGCTGGAGGACACCAAGAAGGAGGACGAGGAGAAGCGGAGGTACCGTTTGATTCCGCGGATGTTCCCGAACTGGCTACAGGCGTTTGCGATTCTCGCCAGTGTGATAGGGGAAAGGAACCCAGAGCACTGTTCCGCTCTGTTTTGGGAGGCGCACAGAGTCTACGGGGGATTGGCATGGCTGCGGTATGATGAGCAATTTCGTCAGCGGAGGGCGATTCGACCTGCTCTTCGCTGGGATCATATGGACATCAGCCTGTGGATGCGCCTCATGTCGTCGGCGCGGATGCCGAATCAGTTTTTTCAGGGGGGGGGGCGGTGGATCAGGGACTTCCGGTCAATCGGCCGCTCACAAGAAGGGAGTCTGCTGGCAATACAACGAAGGGGGTTGTAAGTTTGCCGGGAGTTGCAAATACAAACACGAGTGCTCCGGTTGTGGGGGAACCCATCCGGTTTCTCGGTGTTTTAAGCAAGGAAAAGGTAGATCTGAGGAGCCTTCGCACAAGAGGGACGACGCCGGTGAGACTGGAAAGGATGCGTCCTTTTCTAGATCGGTATCCGGATAGGGAGGCTGCGTTGATTTTGGGGTTGGGGTTTGCGGAGGGGTTTCGGATCCCGGCACTCATCGGGACGCCCCCCCCCCGGTGTCCAAGAATTTGCGATCGGCCTTGCTTCATCCGCAGGTGGTTTCGGAGAAACTACGGAAGGAGGTGGCGCTGGGGCGGATGGCGGGCCCATTTGCTGACATGCCGTTGCCGGATCTGGTGGTGTCGCCTTTAGGGGTGGTTCCCAAGAAGGAACCAGGTAAGTATCGTTTGATACATCACCTGTCCTATCCCAAAGGGGGTTCGGTCAACGATGCCATCGACCCCGGGCTTAGCGCAGTGTCATACACGTCCTTCGATGCTGCGGTGTTCTGGGTTCGGTGTTATGGCCGGGGGGCTTTGATGGCGAAAACTGACATCGAGGCGGCCTTTCGATTGCTTCCGGTGCACCCCGAGAGTTTTCGACTGTTGGGCTGCCGTTGGCAGGACGAATACTATGTCGACCGGTGCTTGCCCATGGGATGCTCCATCTCGTGCGCTTTGTTTGAGCGGTTCAGCTCCTTCGTGGAATGGGTGGTCAGGGACGTCGCGGGAGTTAATTCGGTCATACACTACCTGGATGACTTCCTGTGCGTAGGGCCGGCTTCGTCGGCGCTGTGTGCGGTGCTGTTGACGACGCTGGAACGGGTGGCCGAGGTTTTTGGGATCCCGCTGGCCCCCGAGAAGACCGAAAAGCCGACGACGGTGATCAGTTTTTTGGGCATTGTGCTGGATTCGGAGGCGATGGAATGTCGATTGCCAGAGGATAAGTTGGAGGCATTGAAGGAGGAGGTGCGTGGTTTGGTCGGCATGCGTAAAGTGCAGCTCAGGACTCTTCAGTCTGTGCTGGGTAAATTGAATTTCGCATGCGGATCATACCCATGGGTAGGGTTTTCAGTCGGCGGCTGGCGGCCAGTACGGGGGGAGTGGTTTCCCCAAAACATTTAGTGCGGTTGTCCAGGGACCATCGTGCGGATCTGCAAATTTGGCACGTGTTTCTAGACAGCTTCAACGGCAGGGCGTTATGGATGACGGGTCCGGTGAGCAATTTTGATTTGGAGCTCTATCCGGATGCTGTGGGGTCCACGGGGTTCGGGGCCTTCTTTCAGGGTCGGTGGAGTGCGGGCCCCTGGCCCGACTCATGGAGGGCTGAGGGGCTGCTGAAGAACATGGTGCTACTGGAACTCTTCCCGGTGGTACTGGCGGTTGAGCTGTGGGGGGAGTGCCTCCGGGACCGGAAGGTACGTTTCCATGGGGACAATCTAGGGGTAGTGCAGGTCATTAACCGGGTGTCTGCGTCCTCCCCGCCGGTGGTGCTGCTGTTGCAGCATTTAGTTTTGCGTTGTATGCAGTTGAATATTTTTATGCATGCGGTACACTTGCCCGGGGTGGAGAATGTGGTGGCTGACGCACTGTCTCGATTTCAGTGGGACAGGTTCCGGGAGCTGGCACCGTCGGCGGACGCTCAGGGGGTCCCCTGCCCAGAGGAGTTGTGGACGATTGCGTTGGAACGGCCTCCGGCTGGATCAAGCGGTCGGTGAGTGGGGGCACTTGGTCAGCGTATGAGAAAACCTGGGAGGAATGGGAAGCTTTGGGGTTGCAGGTGGGGGCTGACGTGCGAGACCGGCGTTTGATGGTACTCTACTTTGTGTCGCGGAATTTGGAGGCAGGCGTATCGATTTCGCCGGATGGGGAAAAAATTGGCTGGCTTGGCTTTTTGGTTCAAGCTGCGAGGGGAGGTGGATTACACGAAGGATTTCTGGGTGCGGCAAGTGATGAGGGGTTACCGGCGGGGCCGACAGGTGAAGGACACCAGGAGACCGGTGTCTTTTGATCTGTTGGGTAGGCTGTGCGATCGGTTGGGGCTGGTGTGTTTTTCGGTTTATGAGCGAATTTTGTTTAAAGCCGCGTTCGTGTTGGCATTTTTTGGCGCTTTTCGGATCGGCGAACTGGTAAGCCCTTCCAGGAAAGGGCAGGGGGGTTTGTTTTTGAGGATGTGGTTTGTGGGGATGAATGGGTGAGCATGAGGATCCGTAGGTCAAAGACGGATCAGGGTGGCAAAGGGAAGGAAGTGGTGGTGTTCGCAATTCCGGGCAGTGGGCTCTGCCCGGTTAGGGTGTTGCGTGAATTCTTGTACGTTCGGCCGGCGTGTCCGGGCCCTTTGTTGGTACATGTTAGTGGGGAGTTTGTCTCCCGGTATCAGTTTATCGGGGTTTTTCGGAAGTGCCTGAGGGCATTGGGTTTGGGAGGGGAAAAGTTTTCCTCTCATTCTTTTCGGATTTCGCGACGGAGGCGGCGAGGTGGGGTTTGGACGAGGCGGCGGTGAAACGGATTGGTCGTTGGGAGTCGCGGAGGTTCAAATCGTATGTGCGGCTGGAATTGGTGGGCGTTTAGCTGCAAGGGTTCGGTGGTGTTGGCATGGGTTCGTGTGACACATGTGTGGTTATTGTTATTTGGGTATGTGTTTTTGTTTCTTTCTTACAGGTGCTGCGCCAGGTTTGGTCTGGATTATGGGCCATTCTTACGTCTGCTGGGGTGCCAGGAGGGGTGATGTGCGACCAGAGGGCAGACAGCTAGGCATTTCCCGGCTAGAGGCGCTGGTAAAATGGTTTGGGTTTCCGGGCATGCTCTGGAGCAGGATGGTGCACGAGGTGCATCGTTTTGCGGGGTTCGATAGGGCCCCGGACGTTTTAGTTTTGCACGTGGGGGGTAATGATCTTGGCCTCCGCACTAAGCTGGACGTCACTAGGGACATTAAGTATGATCTCTTGCGCCTCCGAGCAGCCTTTCCGCAAATGATTATTGTATGGTCAGATATAGTGGCCAGGACTACGTGGAGATTTGCGCGTTCGGTGGATAAGATCAACAAGGCCAGGAGAAAGGTGAACCAGGAGATTAGCCGTTTTGTAGTGCGTAATGGGGGGTTGGCTGTTCGACATTTGGAGCTGGAGGTGGACACGTGGCGGTACCTGAAGGATGATGGGGTACACCTCAATGCGGTTGGCATTGATTTGTGGACTCTTGGCTTACAGGACGGGATTGAGCGAGCTTTGCGGGTGTGGAGGTGCGCTCAAGGATAAGGTTTTATCCTTGTTTGCGGTGGCGGGTGTTGGTCGGTGCAGGCAAAGGAAGATAACCCCTCCCCACAGAGAATTGTTGATGCGGGACCCATTGGAGATATGGGCTCGCTGCTGATATGCCATATAGCGAGGGTCTATATCAGGCATGTCCAAAGTCCGGCCCGCGGGCCAATTGCGGCCCGGTCCGGTTTTGAACGGCCCGCCTGGTTGTTTAAACATATATATCTTTTGTGGCCCCCGGCAATCTCCCAGCGCCGGGGCCACAAAAGATGTATAGTCCGGCTGCCTCGGAGGGAGGAGGCGGGACGAGTGCCGTGCACACAGGAGAACTTCCTGTTTACACGGCAGCTGTAATAGGAAGTCCCGTCTCTGCCATTGGACGACTGTGCTGTCCATCAAAGGAGGCGGGACTTTCTCTTAAAAAGGCCGTTGTGTAAACAGGAGATTCTCCTGTAAGATGTCTTTGGCACTCGTCCTGCCCTCCATGGCTGCACTGATGGTAATGGTGGCTGCATTCCTGGCAATTGCAATTGTGGAGCTGCATTCCTGGCAATGGTGAGTGAATTACTTTCAATGGCGGCTGCATTCCTGGCAATGGTGGCTGCATTCCTGGCAATGGTGGGTGAAATTCCTGGCAATGGTGGGTGAAATTCCTGGCAATGGTGGGTGAAATTCCTGGCAATGGTGGCTGCATTCCTAGCAATGGTGGCTGTATTTCTGGCATTGGTGGATGCATTCCTGGCAATGGTGGCAGCATTCCCGGCAATGGTGGCAGCATTCCCGGCAATGGTGAGTGAATTCCTGGCATTGGCGGGTGAATTCCTGGCAATGGTGGGTGCATTCCTGGCAATGGTGGGTGCATTCCTATCAATGGTGGGTGCATTTCTGGCAATGGTGCCTGCATTCCTGGCAATGGTGGCTGCATTCCCGGCAATGGTCAGTGAATTGCTGGCAATAGTGGCTGCATTCCCGGCAATGGTGGCTGCATTCCCGGCAATGGTGGCTGCATTCCCGGCAATGGTGGCTGCATTCCCGGCAATGGGGAGTGAATCCCTGGCAATGGCGGGTGAATCCCTGGCAATGGTGGCTGCATTCCTGGCAATGGTGGCTGCATTCCTGGCAATGGTGGCTGCATTCCCAGCAATGGTGGCTGCATTCCCGGCAATGGTGGCTGCATTCCTGGCAATGGTGGCTGCATTCCCGGCAATGGTGGCTGCATTCCCGGCAATGGTGGCTGCATTCCCAGCAATGGTGAGTGAATCCCTGGCAATGGCGGGTGAATCCCTGGCAATGGTGGCTGCATTCCCGGCAATGGTGGCTGCATTCCCGGCAATGGTGGCTGCATTCCCGGCAATGGTGAGTGAATTCTCTGGCAATGGTGGCTGCATTCCCGGCAATGGTGGCTGCATTCCCGGCAATGGGGAGTGAATCCCTGGCAATGGCGGGTGAATCCCTGGCAATGGTGGCTGCATTCCTGGCAATGGTGGGTGCATTCCTGGCAAAGGTGGCTGCATTCCCGGCAATGGTGGCTGTATTCCCGGCAATGGTGGCTGCATTCCCGGCAATGGTGAGTGAATCCCTGGCAATGGCGGGTGAATCCCTGGCAATGGTGGCTGCATTCCCGGCAATGGTGGCAGCATTCCCTGCAATGGTGAGTGAATTCCCTGCAATGGTGAGTGAATTCCCGGCAATGGTGAGTGAATTCCCGGCAATGGTGAGTGAATTCCCGGCAATGGTGAGTGAATTCCCGGCAATGGTGGGTGAATTCCCTGGCAATGGTGGGTGAATTCCCTGGCAATGGTGGGTGCATCCCTGGCAATGGTGGCCGCTGCATTCCTAGCAATGGTGAGCGCTGCATTCCTAGCAATTGTGGGTCTGCAGATAGACACTGATCCTTGTTTTGCTTCACGGTTCTTTATTTAAAATTTTAAGTTTTTTTTCCTGAAGTTTTCTTAAAGTGAAGGTGCATGTTATACGTCAATAAATATGGTGTATCCAAATAATACACTTGAGCTCATCTATTCACCACACACAGCCACAAAGGCAAGAGAATTCTTGTGGGGAAGTGTATTAGTGCTCGGATGGACACACTTAGACCGAATTTTAATGGTTCAAAGAATGTCAGGCAAAATGGTCGGCCCTCGCGCATGTTCAGTTCATCAAATCTGGCCCTCTTTGAAAAAGGTTTGGACATCCCTGGTCTATATGGTAACTGGTAATGGGGTGCACTGCGGTCAAGAGTTGGGATGTCTCTGAGCTAGCATGTCAGCTTGAGGCCTAGTTACAGTAATATCACCGCAGTGCCTGTTTGATCAATATGATAATGGGTGAGGAGGGGGAATGTCCTGCGGAAGACCAACGTGCTCAGTGTTGTTAAGTTAAAAGGATGTTGTTATATTGTTGTTTTGGTTTACATGTTAATTATATTTTGATAATAAAGGGGCTGCTACGGCCACAAATTGCTCCAAAAATGTGTGGTCTCTTTAATGGGAAAGGGAATGGTATGTAGGTGGTCATTAGAATAACAGCGCAGCATCAGCCATACTATAGTCAAGAACAGCACGGAGCCAGGACCGAAGGGTAGGCGGAGTAAGGTCATGACATAGCGCTGGGCAAGGATAGGCCAATTCAGTTTAGGGGGGTGGAGCCTGAGCGTGGAGGAGAGCGCGCTCCACGCCCCAGCGTCAGTCGGCAAGAGAGAAGATTCCCACCCTCCCTCCCTTACATTATTTGTTTCCATTTTACGTTTTATTTCTTTTCTTTGCAATTATTGGTTAGTGGGTTGATAGCGTGGGGTGGTGCCCTCGGGGCATGGAGGGGTGAGCAACGTTTGGATACATGGGGATTCTACTTGGGATTGTGGTAGTTCAATATGGTGTTCAGAAATTAACTTATTTTCCTTTCAGGACTTAGTGCTGGATGTCGTAGCGGTGGCGGGTGTTGGTCGGTGCAGGCAAAGGAAGATAACCCCTCCCCACAGAGAATTGTTGATGCGGGACCCATTGGAGATATGGGCTCGCTGCTGATATGCCATATAGCGAGGGTCTATATGGTAACTGGTAATGGGGTGCACTGCGGTCAAGAGTTGGGATGTCTCTGAGCTAGCATGTCAGCTTGAGGCCTAGTTACAGTAATATCACCGCAGTGCCTGTTTGATCAATATGATAATGGGTGAGGAGGGGGAATGTCCTGCGGAAGACCAACATGCTCAGTGTTGTTAAGTTAAAAGGATGTTGTTATATTGTTGTTTTGGTTTACATGTTAATTATATTTTGATAATAAAGGGGCTGCTACGGCCACAAATTGCTCCAAAAATGTGTGGTCTCTTTAATGGGAAAGGGAATGGTATGTAGGTGGTCATTAGAATAACAGCGCAGCATCAGCCATACTATAGTCAAGGGTTGCGTGGTCTACACAAATGAGATCTATATGAGTATACACATTATGTACAGTGCCTTGCGAAAGTATTCGGCCCCCTTGAACTTTTCAAACTTTTGCCACATTTCAGGCTTCAAACATAAAGATATAAAATTTAAATTTTTTGTGAAGAATCACCAACAAGTGGGACACAATTGTGAAGTGGAACGAAATCTATTGGATAATTTAAACTTTTTTAGCAAATAAAAAACTGAAAAGTGGTGCGTGCAAAATTATTCAGCCCCTTTACTTTCAGTGCAGCAAACTCACTCCAGAAGTTCAGCGAGGCTCTCTGAATGATCCAATGTTGTCCTAAATGACTGATGGTGATAAATAGAATCCACCTGTGTGTAATCAAGTCTCTGTATAAATGCACCTGCTCTGTGATAGTCTCGGGGTTCTGTTGAAAGCGCAGAGAGCATCAGGTTTAAAGCCGGATTTGGATACAAAAAGATTTCCCAAGCTTTAAACATCCCAAGGAGCACTGTGCAAGTGATCATTTTGAAATGGAAGGAGTATCAGACCACTGCAAATCTACCAAGACCTGGCCGTCCCTATAAACTTTCAGCTCAGACAAGGAGAAGACTGATCAGAGATGCAGCCAAGAGGCCCATGATCACTCTGGATGAACTGCAGAGAACTACAGCTGAGGTGGGAGAGTCTGTCCATAGGACAACAATCAGTCGTACACTGCACAAACCTGGCCTTTATGGAAGAGTGGCAAGAAGAAAGCCATTTCTCAAAGATATCCATAAAAAGTCTTGTCTAAAGTTTGCCACAAGCCACCTGGGAGCCACACCAAACATGTGGAAGAAGGTGCTCTGGTCAGATGAAACCAAAATCGAACTTTTTGCCCACAATGCAAAACGATATGTTTGGCATAAAAGCAACACAGCTCATCACCCTCAACACACCATCCCCACTGTCAAACATGGTGGTGGCAGCATCATGGTTTGGGCCTGCTTTTCTTCAGCAGGGACAGGGAAGATGGTTAAAATTGAGGGGAAGATAGATGCAGCCAAATACAGGACCATTCTGGATGAAAACCTGTTGGAGTCTGCAAAAGACCTAAAACTGGGACGGAGATTTATCTTCCAACAAGACAATGATCCCAAACATACAGCAAAATCTACAAAGGAATGGTTCACAAATAAACGTATCCAGGTGTTAGAATGGCCAAGTCAAAGTCCAGACCTGAATCCAATCGAGAATCTGTGGAAATAGCTGAAAACTGCTGTTCACAAACGCTCTCCATCCAACCTTACTGAGCTTGAGCTGTTTTGCAAGGAAGAATGGGCAAGAATTTCAGTCTCTCGATGTGCAAAACTGATAGAGACATACCCCAAGCGACTTGCAGCTGTAATCGCAGCAAAAGGTGGCTCTACAAAGTATTAACGCAAGGGGACCGAATAATTTTGCACGCCCCACTTTTCATTTTTTTATTAGTTAAAAAAGTTTCAAAAATCCAATAGATTTCGTTCCACTTCACAATTGTGTCCCACTTGTTGGTGATTCTTCACAAAAAAATTAAAATTTTATATCTTTATGTTTGAAGCCTGAAATGTGGCAAAAGGTTGAAAAGTTCAAGGGGGCCGAATACTTTCGCAAGGCACTGTACCTTCGCGTAGTAGCTATAGTCCCTATCTGAGGGGAGAAGTACTCGCCAGCTATCTATCAAAAGGTGAGCATGTAGGGATCTGCGAAAGTGCTTGAGGAAAGTGTGGGAGTGAGCCCGCTCTGAATTCTGCCAGACTCTCTAGGGCTTTGTCTATAAATGTAAGTTGGTTAGTATTAGGGGTTGGTCCTTTTTAAGAAAACGTACCGGCCCTGAGGGTTCCTCCTGTTCCCAGTGGCCTCGAAAGAACAAAACTTGTGTATTGCAATGGCCGTGCCCCTATATTTTGCAACCGGGTAGTTGCTCAAAAACCACTGGCTATACAGGTCAGTATGCAGCTTGGGCAGTGACTGGGGGTTGAAGTGTGTCTCCTGCAGAAAGACCACCTGTGCCCCTGACAGATTCAACTCCCGCCACAGCTTGCTATGCTTACATGGGGAACAGAGATCACATATGTTGTAGGATATTACCTTAAGAGATGACATAGGGGATCCAGAGGACAAGTAAGTTGTGTGTGACGATGGTGGACCCGGAATGAGAGGTGGAGCAAGAGGCAGTTCTTGTGAAGAAACATGGAGCGAGAGAGAGAGAGAGGAAGTGAGAGGAAGAAAAGAAGAAACATTGAGAAATGTCAGAAAAAAACATAAAAAACATAACATGTCATTGGTAACAATACCACATTACGAAACACTTGAGAGGCAGGTGCCCGGTACAGCCCCACTAGGAAGAAGCCTCCGGACCCCAACCCCATATCCCAAAAGGGAATTATACCCAATAAGGTACAGCCTACATGGGCCAACATGACAGGAAAGGCTGTGAGGTTCAGCCCCAGTCCACCACTTCACTTCAGCTGCTTGTCTAATCATAGGGGGAGAGAGCAATGCAGCGTAACTGAGGGGTTCCGTCTAGAGCTAGGGCAGCCTCAGGCCATCTCAGTAAGGCAACAGGGTAGAGCACAGTCCTTTTAACTTGTAGTGCCAGGTATTCCACTGGGATACACTCAAAGGCACACGTTATGGCAGAGTCCAGTTCCAATCCCACAATACACAGAAAATATGTGTCTGGCTAAAAAGGAATATTAAAGGACTTTTTCTTTTAATCATTCAATACGGCTGGCAGGTTCACTATACCTAACAAAGAAATGCAGTGACAGCCAGTGTGGCTCTCTTCCAAGCTCTACAGAAACAATAAAAAGGAAGTGGAAAGATTCAATCACTGAACCTTGTTGATGCCATGTATAATTTTCTCCCTTGAGATATACCGTAGTAAACCTGCTAACTACAAAGGTTAACCCTGTTTTGCATCAGTATTTAATTGATTACATTTTCTTGTTATACTTAAAGGATAAGTTCACCTTTGTTCACTTATTTTTTTCTTTTATTCTAGCGTTTCCTTCTTTGTACACCTAAAATGACTAGTTGCGCTTTTAGTGACATTAATTGTTAATGGCACACCAGAAGCAAACACGCATTTTACCATGTGAAAAAACAAGGGCAAATGCTGTGAAACGCACAGTAAAAAAACATACAACACACAAAACGCCAAAATGTCCCATTGCATTGCATTCCAGTGCAGCCCATTGAAATCAACAGGCTGACCTACGCATGTCACAGGAAAAACGAGACACAAAATATGCGCTCCCACTATGCTAGATGTGAATGAGGCCTGAAAGTGAAATTTGGGCGTTAACACAAGAACAATTAGGTTCCATTCACATCTGTGTTTCCTTGCATTTCAGAAATAAATGTGCTGCATCAAAAAAATCACAGTGAAAAAACGCACCAAGCTTCACGCTAAAAAAATTTATAAAGCTGCATTGGGGTGATTGCTGTGTGTGTAGGGCAGCCCATTCAGGTGGATGGGCTGCCCTATGTGTGATGAGTGAAAATGCTCCAAAACGCCTCCCCGCCTCACTAAAGAAAAAAAAAAAAACGCATGTGGGAATGTGAGTTCCTGCTATGTAGAGATGTGAACAGGGCTTGACAGCTGAGTGTTTCTGTCCACTCGCTTCTATGTACTTGTATAAAGATGGCCGTACACTGTGCAATCGGATTGTATATTGTGTATTTAGTGAGACGGGTGATCACTGATTGATTGCATTTCATTTAAAAAACATGCAGCTGGAAGTGGGTGGGTGGATGAGGCAGGGTGTGGGCTAATGAGGTCAGATGGTCAACTCCTTCCCGTGTCACAACCTAAAGTCTGTAAAGAGGTAAGCCATTACAAATGGATATATCTGGAAACATGGATGAGGACAAAAAAAGTAAGTATATGTAGAATTAATGGAAAGCTTTGGTATTTTTGCAAAAAAAGTACATGGATGCTCAATTGGTACATAGGGGAGCTTTAATTTAGAAGAAAAAAAAAAGCGAACAAAGGTGAACTTATCCTTTAACCAGTTCCCGACCAGCGCATGCCGATGTACGTCGCAGAATGGCACAGGCAGGTATATTGGCGTACAGGTACGTCCAATCTTTAATGCTGCCCTGCCATCGCGAGCGTGCCGCCAGCGGCGGGACCCCCGTGAGTCCGGTCTCGGGTCCCGTGGACTCAATCGCTGCGGGCATACCCGCGATCGTCTCACGGGGCGGCTGAACGGAGGGATGCCATTGTAAACAGCATCTCCCCGTTCTGCCTAGCAACTAGTGATGCTGATCTCTGCTCCATGTGATTGGAGCAGAGATCAGTGTTCACTAAATGAAAGCCCAGCCTCCAACAGTTAGTAACACACCCCTAGGAACACTTAACCTCTACACTGCCACCCACTGGTTAAAGTGGTTGTAAACCCTTACAACACACTTTGACCTACAGGTAAGCCTAGATTAAGGCTTACCTGTAGGTCCAAGAAACACGGTTTAGGAGATATTTGCCGAAAGACAGGCACCGCCGTCTACGGCGCATGCACCGTAGACAGCGGTGCGCAGGCGCACTGAGCGCACCGCGGTCAATGGCGAAATGCCACGAGTGGGAGAGGTGAAGGAGAGGTTTGGTAGCGCTACACCTTAATTATTCTAATTTTATATGTGTATATATACCTTGCAGGGTATATCACCTGGTGAAAGCAGCTGCCCACAAATAAACCAGGATAAGAACTAGAAGATGACACAGAACTGTGAGTGTTTTGGACTTATCAAACAGATATCATAAAATGATTCCAATGGTACATTTAATAGAACAAAAGACAGCATATAAAAGAAGTTAATTTTTAGAGTTTGCATACACTGTAAGTTACTGGGAGGGTTTGTTTAAGCCCCTGTACACACGGTCGGAGATTTCAACAACCAAATCCGTCGGATTTTGTCCGTCGGATCTTGTCCGAAACTGTTACATACACACAGTCGGACTAAGTTGTCGAAATCCGATCATTCAGAACGTGATGACGTAATTTCGTTACGATGGGACTACGTTCAGGCTAGTAGCCAATAGCTTTGATGTAGGAATTTGATCTGAGCATGCATGGCACTTGGCCCGATCAAAATTCTCTACATATGATCGGAGTATGTCCGATCGAACCAGTTGGTCGGGAAATATTTCCAACATGTTGGAAAATTTGGTCCGACGGATATTCAGACGGAATCAGTCCGATGCATACCACACACAGTCGGATTATCCGACGACACGGTCTGATAGGACACATTCCGACGGATTCTCCGACCGTGTGTACAAGGGCTTAGAGTGATGCTTAGTGTTAAGTTACTGGGAGGGTTAATGCTAGGTTGTAGGGACAGTCAGTGTTAGGTTGGAGAAAAGGGGGAGTGCTAGGTTACAGAGAGGGTTAGTGTTAGGCTACAAGGAGGGTTAGTATTAGGTTACAGGAAGGGTTAGTGTAAGGATTAGTGCTGGATTACAAGGAGCTCTAGTATTAGGTTACAGGTAGTATTGGTGTGAGGACTAGTTTTAGGTTACAATGAGGTCTAGTATTAGGTCACAGGAAGGGTTGGTGTGTGTTGGAATCAGACAGGAATTAGTATTATACATCTACACAGCTGTTTGTACAGCCGAACTCAGCCATATTGATGCCAGGCAGTCTCACATGTTTAAAAGCAAGGAATGTGACACAATTTGAATAGCAGAATGAGTTCTATTCAGCCCACCTGGAATGTACTGAACTTCAAAGATAATATGGCGCCGGCTTGTCTGCAAGAACAAAGGATAGCTGGTGGGGCGTCCGAGATCGAGCCACAAGATGGCAATCCAGTCGGAGCAGTTGCAATTCATGGGCAAACACTGCCCCCCAGAGGCCAAGTATGGCAGGACTGTTAGCCTGGGGGAGGAAACGCCCCAGAGACGCTGATTGGTCTACGGGAAAAAGTAGGATGGGCTATGGGGTGTGGTATGGCTGAGGTATGTTTAACAAAAAGGGTTGCAACCATGAGGTCTCTCTCTGTCTCTCTCACTTCCATCATGAGGCGTAGCTGCGAAGGTCGGATAAGTATGGCTTATATTGTACTTTGATTGTATGCTATGTATTATTGTAACTTCTATTGATACCTTATGCACGCTGTATTATTTCCTTGGGAAATAAATGAGATTTGATTGATCTTAGACCGTGTATTGATTTCATAGACAAGGGTGGTAGTATTGTGATATTAACAATAACATGTGCTTGGCGTAATTGATAGATTAGCTGAACTATAGGGACTAGACAAAGGAATACATAACTGATAATAGTAGTACTAGACTGAATTGATCAGTTACTTCATTTGGCACCCCAGAAGGCGTGTAAAACGTATTTTTACACAGAATCCACAAAAATCTAAAGTATTTTTGTTTGGGTCCCTGTAAGCACAGATGCTCAAAGCCACCCAGAACTGAAAGTCATCTCTAGTGTGGACAAGATTGGCGCTGGCTCGCGAATTCTGAAACCACGCTTGGATGAGCAGGAAAATTCTGTGAGATATTTCACTGGTATAAACGCACACGTAAAACCTGGTGAGAACTGTGACTGATATATATATATGTACGTATTGTTGTGTTTGCTGCAAACTTGTAACCAGAGGGCAAATTGGCACACTGGCGAGATAAGGGACTGATCATCCCTGGTTATGTGATATAACCGCAGATTGACAGGATAAACCATACAATTTTGAGGGAAAAGTGGAAATATCCACGTGATTGTGAAAAAGCTTTCTGTCCCAAAAAGAAATTCCCTATGACCTGCTATCGGATAGGAGGGCATTGAATAAGAGTGTGTTCTCCTAAAGAAATTCGTGGGTAAACGGATTTGTATTTGTTTTTTTTTTTTTTGTTTTTTTTTTGTATTTGGAGTGGGACTACAGGTCAAAGCTAGCTTCTAAACAGCTTCATCTGTGTCTTTGTGTGCTTGGTATCTGTTTGTTTAGTGTATTGCTAATGCACAGTGTTGGTTAGAGAGTGACAGGAATTACCATACATCTTTGAGGAAAAAGAAAAAAAGTGGGGTAAATATAGGTTTTTTATTTCTACCCACGTGAGAGTGAAATAGCTCTGGTCCAATAGAAGACCAAGGCATTGATTAAGAGTGTGCCTTGTGTCTTGTATGCTGTAGAACCACAAGTCACTGTAGATTTAAACGTTCGTATCTGTTTGTTTTTTTTGTTTTTGTTTTTTTTTGGTAAGACTAGGGGGGGTTGTCCATTTGTTGTCTGTTTTCTATTGTCTAAGCAACTGTAGTGTGGATAGGCTAATTAGCATGTCAATGGATATCCTTGAAGAGTTTCTTGGGAAAAATGCTTGTATTCAATTCAACAGTATAGGAAAGGAGGCGTTAACACACCAATTCAATGATCTATTGAAACAATGCAATACTCATAATGATGCCATAAAGTATAAAAAATCTTCAAAAAAAGGCAGGAAACAGAGAATGGCCAATGCCTTATGCATGTTAATGAGAATGAAAGAAATTGCGGAACAAAAAGAATTAGAATGGTTTGCTGATAGAGAAAAAGTGATGGAACAGGTAAGTGATATAGCAATGAGGATTGAAAAGGCTGATGCAGATACTAGTAGTCGGATTAAACAATTAGTGACTGAGAAATGTGTATTGCAACAGAGATTAGATGAATTAGAACAAACGTGTAAATTAAGAGAAAGTTGCATTGCCTCTTTGAATCAAAGGGAGGCTGAGAATTTGCAGGTTATCACAAGGCTTAAGGCACAAGCAGCCATAATGGAGTTATCCTCCAAGTGTGCAATAGTGGAGGTACCCTCCACACATGCTCAGTGTATAGAAAAGCTAGAAGTGAAATATGAAGAAAACCCGTATGCTATTATCACTGCAAATGATAGTACTGTGATGGGAATCGATGTGGAACAGGCAAATAAAGGTGGGATAACTGCACTTGAAATTGACTCAGGAGTTGAAGGCTTCATGTGTGTTATTCAGCCAGGTGGGGTAGCCATCCACAGCACGGAACCCATAGTAATCAAACCCATTTCCCGTGTAAAACGAAAATGCGGGGTCTAGAAACTAAAAAGCAATATGTAGGACAGTTGCTTAGAGTTAAAATGGAGATAGACGCATGGTTACTCAAATATAGCACTGGGGGAAACAATGTTAGCAGAACTTAGTGAGCTGCAAGCATGGTAAGAATATTCTGGTCAATGTTTCCCGGCTATGAAAAAGGTTTGATGTAAGTTTCAGGTTCAGAATATGATAGAGGTAGTTATGAAAGATAGCAGCCAGGACAGATTACACAGTTCTGAAGGAGAGATAAGGAATGACAGTTCACACCCTAAGCACAGCCAGCAACAAGACTGCATGAACATTCCAATATTTGCGCCCTGGGCTAATCTACCATTTTGGCTTGTATGTAATTGGACACAAATGGCATTGACATTTTTCTTGGGTAATATGGCAAAGATTTCCAATACCACTGCGTAGTATAGAAAGGTATGGCAACTATATTGCATTAATGGGAAAGGCTTTGGGGACTTAAAAAGTCAATTGTCATGATAATTGTGTGTAATCACTGTCTTTGTGTTTTTTTTCCACAGACCATGGAAGAAGTTAAATGGCTTTAGATACTAACATTTGCATTTGTTTGCAGGTCTGTCAAAGTGAAAACAACAGTGGTAAAATATAGCAGAACATGGGTTAGGTCAGTGATGGCGAACCTTGGCACCCCAGATGTTTTGGAACTACATTTCCCATGATGCTCTGGCACTCTGCAGTGTACTGGAGCATCATGGGAAATGTAGTTCCAAAACATCTGGGGTGCCAAGGTTCGCCATCACTGGGTTAGGTTATTGTAAATGCATAATCGATTATCACATGGTACCTTGAGCTCATTAGTTAGTAATTGTTTGCAAACAATGAAAAATAAATAGTACTAAAAAGAGTTACAAATGAAGCTAAAATGTTGTGATGATACATATGCTTTGTTTTGTTTTTCGTTTTCCCCATTAACTAATTGTATTTCAGATTGGAATAAGCACTCTTTGCAGGAGAAAAGTCCATGGATGTTGTTAACTAAAAGTTGAGTGTTTGTCATTGTTTTATGATGGTTGTCTTGTCATGTTGTTTGTGTGATCATGGCCAGATTTTTAATTTTTTAAAAAATTTTTTTTATTTTTACTTTTATTTTTATTTTATTTATTTTTTTATTTTTTTTTATTTTATTTTTTTTTCTTCTAAAAAATTTTTTTTGGATATTGGTTTAATCCTCTATGTTAGTTATATTTTTATTCAGGTGGAAAAGTAGTAGGTCTAATCCACCTGAAAGGGGGGGAATTGACAATGCCCTCAGTTAGAACCAGTCACCTGAAAAGGGGTAGTGCATACATCGTAAAGATACAGATAGATGCATTGTTTTTTTTTAGTTTGTAAAATTTGAAGTTTTTGAGAAGCAACACTGACGTTCAGTTTTAAACATTTTTTTGATCATACCATGGGGATCCATTTTACAGTGGGTTCAGCCTAAAGAGGTCATGGTTGTTTGGATAGTTTGGTCAGAGTTGCAGAAGCCAGGAATACTGAGATCCTAGGCTCCAAGGAGTGAACTATAAGTAAACATGGTAAGCAAGCAGATATTGTGGATAAGAAGTTGATACTGCTCTTGTTTTTCACTTCCAGAATCCAAGTGGGGCGAGAATTGGAGAGGCTTCTGGAACATGGATGACAGATGATCATCTGGTTGGCAGTTTGTCTGTGCCACACCATACCACAAATTAGTTCCGATAAACATCAGGAGAGAAGGAAAACTGAAAGATTCAGATTAATACCTGTTTTTTCGTATGGACAATTTGGTGCTAATGCTGAATCTGAAAGACTGTGCCTAGCAAGAGAACTTGTGAAATATTTTTGCTGAAGTCTCTCCTGATGAAGGCAAACATGTTATTTATACATGTGCAATGGGTTGGAGGTTGGGGAAGAATTATGACACATCCAATCCGTCAAAACATGAAAATGTAAAATATGTGTTTTTTTTGTTGGAAGAAGGAATTGAAAGAAGAAAGGTTTTAATGTATTACATGTATTGATGTAACAGAGTTAATATGGTGCAGGTACCCAGGAGGCATACTGGTGCTTATGCATAATAAGGTAGCTGTTGGTCAGACTAAAGGGTGCCAGGTGACACATCAATGGGGTGAAAACATCCGTTAAAATAAAGGGAACAAACGCTGGCTACCAGGGTACCGTAGGACTTCACCACATGGCGCTGCAACATCTCACGGTGGTTGACAAAAACCTATCACCCTATATGTGCTGAGTATACACTGAATCAAGTGCGGTTATTGTACCAGTGACTTACTCCCAGAGATGCGATCAAGTCCATGCAGGAGGCTTATTTCTGAGGAGTAACCCGAAAGAGGAGGGATGTATTCAGCACTATATTGGGGGGGGGAACAATAGCTGGGATGGGTGTTGTTAATGGAGTGGACATCAGCCTCCTGAGGAACAAACTCACAGCCATAGCTTCAGAGAAGGAGCGTGACTTTGTTACCCCGGGAGATTGGTGGTATCCTTGATAACATTCAATGAAGTCACAGAAACACTCAGGTTAGAGTGGCTCCGGATTTTGTCAACCATGTTGAGAGGTTGGTAGGGAGGACAGAAACCTGTCATTGGCTCTGGCGCGCACTCTGTGGCAGGTGGAAATATCAGCCAACATCAAGCTGATTGTACTGTCTCTGTATGAAGGGGCAGTGGCCTGATGAGTTAGCATCACCGCTCAGTAAGATTTTGCCAAAACACGTTGCTTACACTAATCCAAAGTAGTGGTCGAATGCCTGTATGGGTGGTGCTAAGTTGGATTGTGAAAGGTGTTATGCTGTATGTTCTCATATACAGAAGTGCAGACTTGGTCTGTATATTTGGTGGCATCAATGGGCTTACTGACTGGGGACTCTATCTTGTTGCATTTGAGGCTATATCACACATGTGATCAGAGAAGATGAACGCTGGAGGCAGGTGGATATTTCCCTTTGTTGGAAGCATGACCACGATGTCCGTTGTATGCCAGATCAATACGTGGGGATGAACGAGTAATGTTGGGAAGTTATTTCTCTCTGTATTCTGGATGGAGAGATCATTGCTGGGAAGAAGGCACCCGGGTATTATTTAGGACATAGGCGAGTTTGTTTCTTTGTCCTAAAGAATACCAGTGTAGAGTTAGTCATGGAACTAGAGGGTTCCTTGAACCTAACCGTAGGTAGAGGTGCATGGTACACATGGGCATGATCTCTGAAATCCAGGCACAGGGGTGGAATTGTGTGGGTTTGGTAATTGTTGTAAACTTATATGTGTAGTTAAGCGATATTTATCTATGCAAGTTGAGGGACGATTTGACAGTGAGCTCTCTGTGTACAAATTGGAGACGTTGCTGCCAAGTCAGAGCCCTGCAATGCCGCTGCGAGCAAGCCTGCCTAATCCCGACCCGTATTTACAGTAAAAGGTTATAGGAGGTGGGGAGCGGGTGCGTAATACATATATAGGTATATATATATTATGGTAATAAGTTGATTTATGTTTGTGGTAGAGTGTGACCTATGGGTATTGTAGGCTAGTAATATGGGCAAGAAAGGCCCTCCTCAAGACTCTGGGTCTGAAAGCTGGGTGATATGTTGCTCTGAATGGGTGCTGGTGAATGGTGAATGAATGGGCACCCCTTGCCTGTACTGCCGTCCTGAAGATACCCAAGATGCAGAATGGTGACATGGAAGCTGTCGCTGAAGAATGGTGGGGATGTGTCACTCAGTGGCAAAGCGGCACGTGTTGGGAAACATCACATGGTAAAACAATTATGGACTGCTCCATAGGACCTGTTTCTGCACACGTTGAAAACACAGCGTGGTAAGACACTTGTGTACTGTTCCATAAGAGATGTCTCTGGAGCGCTCGTTGGAAACAACCACGCGTTACACAAGCTAAGGACTGTGCCACAGGTACTGGTTCGGAAGCACATGTTGGGGAACCACACACGTTAAGACAGTTATGGACTGTTCAAAAGGAGCCGTGTCTGAAGAAGGGTGGAATGCGCCTTTTAGGCGCAAAGCGGCATATGTTGGAATCAGACAGGAATTAGTATTATACATCTACACAGCTGTTTGTACAGCCAAACTCAGCCATATTGATGCCAGGCAGTCTCACATGTTTAAAAGCAAGGAATGTGACACAATTTGAATAGCAGAATGAGTTCTATTCAGCCCACCTGGAATGTACTGAACTTCAAAGATAATATGGCGCCGGCTTGTCTGCAAGA
The DNA here is from genome assembly GCF_037356315.1 of Lithobates pipiens. NCBI lineage: Eukaryota > Metazoa > Chordata > Amphibia > Anura > Ranidae > Lithobates > Lithobates pipiens. Next base: position 109,912,203 of record NW_027507789.1, read on the forward strand.
ACAAAGGATAGCTGGTGGGGCGTCCGAGATCGAGCCACAAGATGGCAATCCAGTCGGAGCAGTTGCAATTCATGGGCAAACACTGCCCCCCAGAGGCCAAGTATGGCAGGACTGTTAGCCTGGGGGAGGAAACGCCCCAGAGACGCTGATTGGTCTACGGGAAAAAGTAGGATGGGCTATGGGGTGTGGTATGGCTGAGGTATGTTTAACAAAAAGGGTTGCAACCATGAGGTCTCTCTCTGTCTCTCTCACTTCCATCATGAGGCGTAGCTGCGAAGGTCGGATAAGTATGGCTTATATTGTACTTTGATTGTATGCTATGTATTATTGTAACTTCTATTGATACCTTATGCACGCTGTATAATTTCCTTGGGAAATAAATGAGATTTGATTGATCTTAGACCGTGTATTGATTTCATAGACAAGGGTGGTAGTATTGTGATATTAACAATAACATGTGCTTGGCGTAATTGATAGATTAGCTGAACTATAGGGACTAGACAAAGGAATACATAACTGATAATAGTAGTACTAGACTGAATTGATCAGTTACTTCAGTGTGAAGATTCGTTTTAGGTTACAAGGAGGTCTGGTATTAGGTTACAGGAATGGTTGGTGTGAGGATTAGTGTTAGGTTATAAAGAGGGCTAGTATTAGTTTACAGGAAGGGTTGGTGTGAGGATTAGTCTTAGGTTACAAGGAGGGCTAGTATTAGTTTACAGGAAGGGTTGGTGTAAGGATTAGTGTTAGGTTACAGGGAGGGTCAGTGTGAAGATGAATGCTAGGTTACAATGAGGGCTAGTATTAGGTTACAGGGAGGGTTAGTGTGAAGATTAGTGTTAGGCCAGAAGGAGGGCTAGTATCAGGGGTTAACTCCTGGGAAAAAAAGTGTGGGAACCCAAGATTCCCCCCACCTCAAAAATAAAAATTATATACACACAGTTTGCATACCCTGGCAGAAATTGAAAACTGTTGGCATTAATATTGAAAATATGACTAATCATGACAAAAAACTGTCCTTTTTTTAACCACTTGCTTACTGGGCACTTAAACCCCCCTCCTGCTCAGACCAATTTTCAGCTTTCAGCGCTGTCACACTTTGAATGACAATTGCGCGGTCATTCTACACTGTACCAAAATTACATTTTTAATATTTTTTTCACACAAATAGAGCTTTCTTTTGGTTGTATTTGATCGCCTCTGGGTTTTTAATTTTTTTTGTTAAAAAAAAGAAAATAAATACGAAAATTTAGAAAAAAAATACAAAACCGTTTTATATTTTGTTATAAAATTCAGGAAACAGGTAATTTTTCTCCTTCATTGATGTACACGGATGAGGCGGCACTGGTGGGCATTGACAGGCAGCACTGGTGGGCAGTGAGCGGTGGCACTGGTGGGCATTGAGCGGTGGCACTGAGGGGTGGCATTGAGGGGTGGCACTGACGAGCACTGAGGGGTTGCACTGACGGCACTGATGGGTGGCACTGAAGGGCACTAATAGGTGGAAATGATGGGCACTGATAGGTGGCAGTAATATGCACTGATGGGTGGCAATGATGGACAGTGATGAGCTCTGGTAGGTGACACTGATAGGCATCACTGCTAGGTGGCAATGATGAGGCATTGATTGGCACCATTGGTGGGCATTGATAGGTGACACTCCTGTGCATTGATAGTTGCCACTGATTGGTGGCACTGATTTGCACAGGTGGGCACTGATATGCACTGTGTGGGCACTGGCAGGTGGCACTGGCAGGCGGCACTGTTTGGCACAGATAAGGCGGCTGTGCCTCTTCCTCTTCGGGGCCAATTTCCATTACACAGAAGCCGTGATCGGCTTTTTTTTTTCTCCTTACGCTGTCAGCGTGAGGAGGAGAAAAAAAGATTATCAATCTTCTGTTTACATCACGTGATCAGCTGTCATTGGCTGACAGCTGATCATGTGGTAAGGGACCAGGATCACCCCCTTACTCCGATTTGTGATCACCCAAGTCTCATTGATTCAGTGATCACAACACATGCTGCACACGCCCTGCAGGGGCGTGTGGGGAGCATGCAAAGAGGAGAACGTCTATTCACAGCCTCCCGGCAAAGTAGATCAACAGCTACAGCAGGGGTGGGAATGGGTTAAGGATAGCAATCACATGACGCCATTTATTATCACATCGTTTTTTTAGATCCTTTTTAAATCATAATGATAACAGAAATCACACAAATGGCCCTGATAAAAATTTTACATATCCTGGAATGTTTGGCCTTGGTACAGACACAGAAGGTGGCACACACAGGTTATAATGGCAATTAAAGATTAATTTCCCACATTTGTAGCTTTTGAAATCACAGTCGTGAGCAGACGGAGGCACTTGGGGAAGGGGGGAGGAGTCCAGTGACGTCGGAGTCCGTGACGTCACCGGATCTCCAACACGGAACTCCCTGAAGACCCGGAAGCCGGCGTAAAGTTGAGTACCGATCAAAAGAATTTTGATCGATCAAAAAAATTAATCGGGGGGAATTAATCTTTAATTTCCACAGCCCTAATATAAATATATATATATATATATATATATATATATATATACAGTGGTGTGAAAAAGTGTTTGCCCCCTTCCTCATTTCCTGTTCCTTTGCATGTTTGTCACACTTAAGTGTTTCAGAACATCAAACCAATTTAAACAATAGTCAAGGACAACACAAGTAAACACAAAATGCAATTTGTAAATGAAGGTGTTTATTATTAAAGGTGAAAAAAAATCCAAACCATCATGGCCCTGTGTGAAAAAGTGATTGCCCCCTAAACCTAATAACTGGTTGGGCCACCCTTAGCAGCAACAACTGCAACCAAGCGTTTGCGATAACGTGCAATGAGGCTTTTACAGCGTCCTGGAGGAATTTTGGCCTACTCATCTTTGCAGAATTGTCCTAATTCAGTTACATTAGAGGGTTTTCGAGCATGAATGGCCTTTTTAAGGTCATACCACAACATCTCAATAGGATTCAGGTCAGGACTTTGGCTAGGCCACCCCAAAGTCTTCATTTTGTTTTTCTTCAGCCATTCGGTGGTGGACTTGCTGGTGTGTTTAGGATCATTGTCCTGCTGCAGAACCCAAGTTCGTTTCAGCTTGAGTACACGAACAGATGGTCGGACATTCTCCTTCAGGATCTCTTGGTAGACAGCAGAATTCATAGTTCCTTTTATCACGGCAAGTCTTCCAGGTCCTGAAGCAGCAAAACAGCCCCAGACCATCACACTACCACCACCATATTTTACTGTTGGTATAATGTTCTTTTTATGAAATGCAGTGTTCCTTCTACGCCAGATATACTTGGACACACACCTTCCAAAGAGTTCCACTTTTGTCTCATCGGTCCACAGAATGTTGTCCCAAAAGTCTTGGGGATCATCAAGATGTGTTGTGGAGAAATTGAGACAAGCTTTGATGTTCTTTTTGCTCAGCAGTGGTTTTCTCCTTGGAACTCTGCCATGCAGGCCATTTTTGCCCAGTCTTTTCCTGATGGTGGAGGCATGAACGCTGACCTTAACTGAGGCAAGTGAGGCCTGCAGTTCCTTGGACGTTGTTGTGGGGTCTTTTGTGACCTCTTGGATGAGTCGTCGCTGCGCTCTTGGGGTAATTTTGGGCGGCCAGCCACTCCTGGGAAGGTTCACCACTGTTCCATGTCTTCGCCATTTGTGGATAAAGGCTCTCACTGTGGTTCGCTGGATTCCCAAAGCTTTGGAAATGGCTTTATAACCCTTTCCAGACTGATAGATCTCAATTACTTTCTTTCTCAATTGTTCCTGAATTTCTTTGGGTCTCGGCATGATGTGTAGCTTTAAAGGATCTTCTGGTGGACCTTACTGTGTCAAGCAGCTCCTATTTAAGTGATGCCTTGATTGTGAACAGGTGTGGCAATAATCAGGCCTGGGTGTGGCTAGAGAAACTGAACTCAGGTGTGGACAACCACAGTTATAGTATGTTTTAACAAGGGGGGCAATCACTTTTTCACACAGGGCCATGATGGTTTGGATTTTTTTTCACCTTTAATAATAAACACCTTCATTTACAAATTGCATTTTGTGTTTACTTGTGTTGTCCTTGACTATTGTTTAAATTGGTTTGATGTTCCGAAACACTTAAGTGTGACAAACATGCAAAGGAACAGGAAATGAGGAAGGGGCAAACACTTTTTCACACCACTGTATATATATATATATATATATATATATATATATATATATATTACATACTTCTTTTTTAAACAAATAAAGTGCAACATTTATTGTGAATTGCTGGTTTACGAGGACACCTCCAAAATTCACATGCATTAAACAAATAAATAAATACAGAACAGATGTAACGTAATGTAAAGTAATTTAACTTGTATGCTATACTAACAAAAAAAAAAACACAATGTGTGATAATGGTTCCCTCTGCACTATGTCTTTATGCAGGGTCTTTCTGAGGTCTGTGGGGCCCCTCCTGCACTATGTTTCTATGCAGGCTCCGATATGTGGAGCTCCTTCTGCCCCAAGATGTCTGCACATGTGTTGGTCTATGCAGAGGAGTGCTAAGTGTGCCAGCCCGGGGCCCCTCTCCTCAGGCTGCCTATATTGATTGTGCAAAGCAGGGGCAGATCCGGGGGGGCAACAGGGCAATTGCCCCCCCCCCCCCCGAAAATATCACACTGACATGATTGTCACACTGCCCGGTCACAGTCATTTGCAGGCTGCAGCGCTGCACTGCCCGAGACTCTCTCATTCTCATCAGCCGATCAGCGGCACAGAGAGAGAGAGAGACTCTAGTGTTTAATTATGCGGCGATGGGACCAGGAGGAGCCTGGAGGTGGGTGGAGCTGGGCCGCACTCATTGCTAGCGCTGAGTGACGTCATGGAGTCAGTCACGGAGCCAACGTGATAATGAGTGACAATAGAGGCATGTAATGCTGGACCTATAACACCACGCAGTGCAAAGCAGAGTAATTTCCGGGTCCCCTCCGCCCTCTGAGCAGTGTGTGAGGGGAGAGGCGGTGGTGCGAAGGGCTTGGGATGGAGTTTGCGTGCCCGCACACTGGAAGGAGTGTATGTCTGTGAACGAAAGAGGAGAGTGGTCGTGCTGTCAGGGCTTGGTGGGGGAAAAATGGGGCTGTGACTGAACTCTGTCTCTAAGCTGCTATATAGAAGGGTGTAAGCACCATTCAAGTGAAAATATGAAATGTGTGCTGATTTGCACCACTGAGGCAGTTTTCAGGCATTTACTGCCTCCCCAGTGTGAAAGGTGACCTGGCAAGTGACACTCCTCAAAGTGTGGCAGGTGATGTGACAAGTGACATTCTGCAAGGTCTGGCAGGGGACGTAGCAAGTGACAGTCCGCAAGGTGTAGCAGGTGACGTGGCAAGTGACAATCCGCAAGGTGTGGCAAGTGACAATCTGCAAGGTGTGGCAGGTGACGTGGCAAGTGACAATCCGCAAGGTGTGGCAAGTGACAATCCACAAGGTGTGGCAGGTGACGTGACAAGTGACAATTCGCAAGGTGTGGCAGGTGACGTGGCAAGTGACAATCCGCAAGGTGTGGCAGGTGACAATCCGCAATTTGTGGCAGGCGACGTCGCAAGTGACAATCCGCATCTGGTGGCAGGCGACGGTGGCAAGTGACACACAGAGGGCTCCCACTGATTCTGTATTATGGTGAGTTGAACCATTTAATTTTATATAACAATGTAATAATCTAAATAATGCACTTCAATCATCCTGACACCATATCAACCATGGTGCCGTGATGATTGAAGTGCCAACACCAGCCATTTTCCTGATAAATTGCCCGCAAAAAAATTTTTTTGCTAGTGCCCCTCCCGACACTAGACTCTGGATCCGCCCCTGGTGCAAAGTGGGGCCCAGGCCCGGGGCCGCTCAATCCTCAGTGCCCATACAATACAGCCTGATCAGTGCCCATCAATGCAGCCTGATCAGTGCCCATCAATGCAGCCTGATCAGTGCCCATCAATGCAGCTTGATCAGTGCCCATTAAATGCAACCTGATCAGTGCCCATCAAATGCAGCCTTGCCAGTGCCCGTCAAATGCAGCCTTGCCAGTGCCCATCAAATACAGCATTACCAGTGCCCATCAAATTCAGCCTCATCAGTGTCTGGATCTTGGATTTGAATATCCTGGCACACCTGTCCTCCCCTCCCTCGGTCCTTCTCCTCCAGAGGTCCTGCCTCCTATACTGGTTCCTATAATACACGTCACACTAATTCAATTTGCCGGCATTGGATCAGTGTTCTGCCTATCACTGGAGGCAGGACTTTGTTACAGCATCTGCTGGAGGAGAAGGACAGATGGAGGGGAGGATGGGTACGCTGGGATGACACCCTCCCAATGTATGGTACCCGGGGCAGACTGCCCCCTATAGGCACAGACACCTTCCCCTTCCCGTGCACCCACACTGCCTGCCACAGCTCACATACTTGAGGCCAGTCATTAAGGATGCAGCTGCTTATGGGAACGGCATTCCTGCTGTGGAAAAAGTACATGTATTCCTGCAGGACTTGAGCCCTGGCTAGTATCAGGTCACAGGAGGGGCTGGTGAGAGGATTAATTGTAGGTTACAACAAGAGCTGGTATTAGATTACAGGAAGGGTTAGTGTGAAGATTAATGTTAGGTTACAAGGAGGGCTAGTATTAGGTTACACAAAGGTTTGGTGCTAGGATTAGTTTTAGGTTACAAGGAGGGCTAATATTAGGTTACAGGAGGGGTTAGTGTGAAGGTTAGATTTAGATTACAAGGAGGGTTAGTATTAGATTACAGGAAGGTTTGGTGCAAGGGTTTGTTTTAGGTTACAGGAGGGGTTGGTGCGAGGATTAGTTTTAGATTACAAGGAGGGCTAGTATTAGGTTACCGGAAGGGTTAGTGTGAAGATCAATGTTAGGTTACAAGGAGGGCTAGTATTAGGTTACCGGAAGGGTTAGTGTGAAGATCAATGTTAGGTTACAAGGAGGGCTAGTATTAGGTTACAGGAAGGGTTAGTGTGAAGATTAGATTTAGATTACAAGGAGGGCTGGTATTAGGTTACTTGAGGGTTAGTGTCAGGATAATTGTTATGCCGCGTACACACGATCAGAATTTCCGTCAACAAATGTTCGATGTGAGCTTGTTGTCGGAAATTCCGACCATGTGGCTTAATCTGACATTTTCTGTTGGAATTTCAAAAATTTGAGAGCTGGATCTCAAATTTTCCAACAACAAAATCTGTTGTCGGAAATTCCAATCGTGTGTACACAACTCCGACGCACAAAATTACATGCATGCTCGGAATCAAGCAGAAGAGCCGCACTGGCTATTGAACTTCCTTTTTCTAGTCCCGTTGTACGTGTTGTACGCCAGCAGGTTCTTGGCAATCTGAATTTTCAAAAACATTCGTGCGACCGTGTAAGACAAGTTTCAGCCAACATCCGTCAGAAATAAATCCATGGTTTGGTTGTCGGAAATTCCGATCGTCTGTACGCGGCATTAGGTTACAAGAAGGGAGAATGTTAGGTTGCAGGAGGGTTAGTGCCTAATAATGGGGTGGGTGAACAGATTCCTTCATACATGCTAGACAGTTCGAATGGGTGAATCCCCTGCTATGAGTATTGGATCAGAACACCCAAACAGCAGCTGCATTAAATGTATACAGACACTGCTTGGATAACAATTTCCTATATGGCTCCTTTGATTTCTCAATCAAAATGGTGGGCGGGGAACGACGACAACAGGGCCACCTACATATTGAATTTCAGCTGGTTTATTGGGAACCACCCACAATGCGCAATTTCTGCAAAGAAAAAAATTTGTTCTGCGTCGGTAAGAGAGAAACTCTCATGCCCTTTATGAACCCATACGTAGATGCTCTGCAATGCTCTTTAGTTTTAGTGAATTTAAGCACAGTCTAAAGGCGCGTCAGATTTTCCTTCACCGGTGGAATGTGTGTGCGCTCACTTTAGGCTCACCCATTGCACATTTGCTCCTAGCTGCCTTATCTCCCCCTAATGAAAACATTAGTCAGCGGGGCCAGACCTGTTCTGGGATTCCTTTTCACAAGGTAGAGTCCAGGAATAAACACGATTAATGCTTCAGCCTTTCCATTTTCCCTATATTGTTGTTGGAAACCTGACGTTTCTGGGATTACTGCCAAAAGGGAATGCCTTCATACAGATTTAACTCCTCGAGTACCAGCTCCAACATCTACCCTAGCTATTTTACACTGCCTCCATCTTTCATTATGGAGCGTATTTGAAATAGCACCTGGCACTGCAGTTCACAGAATGTACTTATTTAGTTCAGAGCTCACAAGCACCTTGTTGCTGTATAAATACAGTGTTATATTTATGGGAATTCATATCATTGCAGAGATTTTAATTGAAAGTACTTCTAAAATACCTGTGCTAAGAGAAATAAGGATCCTGAAATTACTCCTGAAAATTCCACTTGCCTGGCATTCTTGCTGATTTTTTTCTATGGGTCATTGATCTGGAATGCTGTTCAGGAGTTTTAGCTTTGCTCATATATCATTGGCTGATTGCCTCTTCAAAGTCTGTGACTATAGGAAAGTGACAGCCAAGAAAGTAGCATTTTCAGAAGGTCAGCAGCATCTATCTCCATCATTTTCAGTAACAGACATGTACTGTATTAGCAGTTGAAGATAATGTTGTGGAGTCAGTATCCAGAGGTGGTCAGTGTCAGGAGTTGCACACTTTCACTTGCTGTCATTGAGGTTTTATTATTTACTACTAGCCCAGGTTACTATTTTTGGCCCTCATGTATCCAGATGTCATGTGCTCAAAATCTGGTCAAAAACTGTTAGCAGGCTGCCTATGATTGGGTCTAGGATGGCTAGCAACCTTGAGTAAATCCCATGGCCTGTACATATACTAGCATTTCATCCAGTGATATTAAACTGTCCTTTTAATAGTATATAATATAAAAAAAAAAACAATTGATTGGTACCTATGTGCAGTGGAAAAAGGGTGGGCTTTAATACAAGTGGTCATCAATTCCTGTCCTCAGGGCCCACTAACAGGCCAGGTTTGCAAGATAACTGAAATACATCACAGGTGATATCATTTGCTGCTCAGTATAAAGGGGCCCAAAAGGGGGACAGAGGGAGGCTGCCCCATAGTTTCTGGAACTATAACTAAATATATAAAAAAATCAAAACAACCATGAGAATCACTCTACCTGAATAAAACAAATGGCCACATTTCCAACACTTGCCAATGCAAGGAGAGAGCTTTGTTCACAGATTCTTGTGGGATCCTCCAGTCATAGATCCCAACTGTCAATGATTTCAAGGGACTGTCCCTGATTTGGAACAAAGTCCCTCTGTCTCTCTTTCCTCCTCATTTGTTCCTCATTTTGGTCTGATCTATATAGTTGTATATAAAATGCACTACTTATCTATAAAAAAGTATTTTTCCAGTGCTAAACCTTTCATCCAATTTCTAAATTGCTGCATTTGTAAATTTCAGAAGCCAATATAAAGAAATAGTAGTGATAAAAACGCACTGGTGGGTTTAACCAGTCATTTTTTTGCATGTATTTCTTTTAGGGGGTCATGGTAGGGGGTTTGGCGAGGAGGCATACTGGACACCTTCACTGCCATTGTGCTATTTGCTGGGTGTCTAGTGCACCCTCAATCTATCCATTATTATACACAGTATATGTGCTCCTACTATGGAGGCTCTCAAAATGTATAGAGTTAGGACTGTAGATAATACTGGGGTTGTTGCGGTATCAGCAGCTTATTCATGCATTTGAAAATTTATGCAAACGAAACCCCTGTTTTAACGTGAATTGTTAGACAGGACAATTTTGTTTGTTGCAGGCTGGTTCGTGAATTGAGCTAGGAAATTTTCTATGTTCTTTTTTGACATGCGTTGCCCTTCCATGTGCCCCTTACTGTTAAGGCCTGTTATAGGTTGGGGCAGTTGCCGTTTGTCTGTACCATGGCAGGGGTATATCCTATACCTTCATACTTTTGCTAATAGGTGTCCCTCATTTCCATCTCATTTCCAAGTTGGGAGGTATGTCTAGTGTATACTAGAGGCAGGGATGTTGCTAGGTGGGAAAAAGACTAGGTAAAGCCGGGGGAGGGGGGGGTAAAGTCGGGGGGGGGGGAGGGAGGGTGATAGGTTCACTTGCTTGACCTACCTGACACATACACTGACCTACCAGACACATACAATGACCTACCTGACACACACACTGACCTGCTTGATGCATACACTGACCTACCTGACACACACTAACCTGACACATACACTGACCTATATGACACATACACTGACCTATATGACGCATACACTGACCTACCTGACACATACACTGACCTACCTCACATACGCTGGCTGACCTATCTGACACATACATTGACCTATCTGACACATACACTAACCTACCTGACATACACTGACCTACCTGACACATACATTTACCTATCTGACACATACATTTACCTACCTGATATACACTGACCTACCTGACACACACTAACCTATCTGACACATACACTGACCTATATGACACATACACTGACCTATATGAGGCATACACTGACCTACCTGACACATAGACTGACCTACCTCACATACGCTGACCTATCTGACACATACATTGACCTATCTGACACATACACTAACCTACCTGACATACACTGACCTACCTGACACATACATTTACCTATCTGACACATACATTTACCTACCTGATATACACTGACCTACCTGACACACACACTGACCTACCTGACATGCACAGATTGTTGCTGCTCAGCCTTACCTGTAGTGTGTGAGTACATTCATTCTGGCAAGACCTGCTGGTTGGATGATAACATTCATTCCGGCATTTACCACCACTCAAACAGCCCTGCAGGCACCGGGTAGCCAGAGCCAGGACAGAAGAGCACATTTACACAGAGTGAGCGGGGATGTCCCAGTGCCCGGCGCGGTGGCAGTGTTATTCCCACCTCCTCCTGGACCCGGGAGTGCCTATGATGGACGTCACACATCTCACGGTCCCAGAACTGGACCAGTGTGACGTCCATCATAGGAGCCTGGTCCCAGAGGCGGGACATTTTGTACGTCACTCGGCCGCACTGGATAAGCGGGAGATCGTTCCCTGTTGCCTGTGTAAATGGCTCAGTGCTAATAAGGCATTTAGGAATATCGAGACCCAAGGCTTTTTGGAGGCACACTCGGTGCTCCAGCCCCCGTCAGCCCCCCCGACGCCATTGACTAGAGGTATCCAACAGAGAAAAATATATTTCAACTAGCCAAAGTACATTGCACTTACTGTAAATGCTGGCATATAAAACAGGAACACCCACATAGTCCTGATAATGAATACCTGGTATAAGAAAATAGGGACTTCAATCTTTCATTGGTTGGGCCATCTCCCAAATGGATACAAGCTTTGGTGATAATCACAACACGTATAATAAACGATTATGAAGAGGTCTTTAAGTGTTACAATGCAGTATAGGCTAGTAATAAATCCTCCAACTCACTCCTCAATCCTGTAATCACAATAAAGCCAAACATCAAACTGTGCTCACAAGCTTACTAATATATGTAGATACTGGCCAGAGTATACAAGTAACCTTACCTTATGACAGTCCTGTCACATAAAACATCCCAAACTGGGGTAGAGGATCCAGGAGCCCTATAGTGCCTTGAAAAAGTATTCATACCCCTTGAAATTTTCCAAACATAAATGTATTTTATTGGGATTTTATGTGATAGATCAACACAAAGTGGCACATACTTGCCAAGTGGAAGGAAAATGATAAATGGTTTCAATTTTTTTTACAAATAAATATGTGAAAAGTGTGGCATGGATTTGTATTCAGCCCCCCTGAGGCAATACTTTGTGAAACCACCTTTCGCTGCAATTACAACTGAAAGTCTTTTTGGGGATGTCTCTACCAGCTTTGCACATCTAGAGAGTGACATTTTTGCCCATTCATCGTTTGCAAAACAGGTCAAGCTCTGTCAGATTGGATGGATAGCATCTGAGAACAGCAATTTTCAAATCTTGCCACAGATTCTCAAGTGGATTTAGGTCTGGACTTTGACTGGGCCATTCCAACACATGAATATGCTTTGATCTAAACTATTACATTGTAGCTCTGGCTGTATGTTTAGGGTCGTTGTCCTGCTGGAAGGTGAACCTCTGCCCCAACCTCAATCTTTCCTTTCTGCTTTTTGAACTATTTAACCACTTCAGCCCCGGAGGATTTTACCCACTTCCTTACCAGAGCACTTTTTGCGATTTGGCACTGCGTCGCTTTAACTGACAATTGCGCGGTTGTGCGATGTGGCACCCAAACAAAATTGACGTCTTTTTTTTCCCACAAATAGAGCTTTATTTTGGTGGTATTTGATCACCTCTGCGGTTTTTATTTGTTGCGCTATAAACAAAAAAAGAGCAACAATTTTGAAAAAAAACAATATTTTTTACTTTTTGCTATAATAAATATTCAATTAAAAAAAAAATTTCCTCAGTTTAGGCCGATACATATTCTTCTACATATTTTTGGTAAAAAAAAATCACAATTAGCGATTATTGATTGGTTTGTGCAAAAGTTATAGCATCTACAAAATAGGTGATAGATTTATGGCATTTTTTTTTTTTTACTAGTAATGGCGGCGATCTGCATTTTTTTTCGTGATTGCGACATTATGGCGGACACATCGGACACTGACATATTTTTGGGACCATTCACATTTACACAGCGATCGTGCAATAAAATTGCGCTGATTACTGTGTAAATGTGACTGGCAGGGAAGGGGTCAACACCAGGGGGCTCTGCAGGGGTTAATATGTTCCCTATGGGAGTGATTCTAACTGTGGGGGGAGGGGACTCACAAGGGGAGGAGACCGATCGGTGTTCCTCTGTACTGGGAACACATCATCGGTCTCCTCTCCACTGACAGGACGTGGATCTGTGTGTTTACATACATAGATCCAGGGTCCTGCTGTGTTCCCGGGCAATCGCGGGGGCCGCCGGGCACACGCATCGGGTCCCGAGCGATGCCGCGGGTGCACGGGCGTGCTTCCCTAGACGTCCGGGAATCAGAGGACGTCATATGACGCCCACCCAGGATGGGAGATCCCATCTGTGGGCGTCATATGTCTATAGACCGGAGTTGAAGTGGTTAAAGAGATGCTGTGGTGGGAGGGAAGATGTTAAAGGATGTTGAGCACTTCCTGTACTGTTAACCAAGCCTCCTTCTCAATCCAACATTTCTATGGCAACCCTGCTTCCCTGTTCATAGCTTACTTGTTTATTTCATAGTATTTGCTTGTGCCGATGTCTAATGTGTCCCTTTGTCAGACTTATCAGCTTTAGCTGATAAGGCTGCAGTAATGGCCAAGTTTAGACTGTATGTCATGTCACATGGTCACATGGTGTGTAGGAGGAAGCTCTGAGTGATTCGCAGAGTTCAGTGTTGTGCCGTAGGAAGTCCTGATAACAGATATATAATTACATAGAGAGTGTGCCTTAAATCAGGGGAGATCTGGGCATGCTCAGTGACTTCATTGTACAGAACAAAAAGGATTACAACAATACTAAGCAAGTAAGGAGATATCTACAAGCAGTGTTCATTAGGGTTTTTTACATGGGACAAAGTTGTGGGGGAGGGTTTACAACCACTTTAAGGATCGCCCGCTGCAGTTGTACATCAGCTGTTTGAAGTGGAATACCGTTGTTATGGCAGCTCCTCTTCAACAGCGGGCCCAGGTCTCTTGTCACGTGCTACATGGAGGAGGGGGGGGTGGTCAGCTCCTCAGCAACATCGTCCCCTGTTCACCACTAGCCCCAAACCGACAAGGTTTGCACCAATGTCACTCTTCTCAAGAACCTGTATACCATTGCATCACTCATGAGATGCACCTGTCCAGCGCTTCGGCCTAATGGTGTTTTGTCACATTTTATATAACAAGTCCTTTTAACCACTAGAGATCCACGCTATAGCCGAATGATGGGTACAGCGTGGACCTGCTTTGCCGGGACTACGTCTATTGACGTCGTCCCGTGCACGAGCGGCCTGCGTGCCCCCTGAGGGGCACACGCGGCGCGCTCTGTGATCAGCGAGTCTATGAGACTCGCCTGATCACAGATCGGAGCAAGGGGTCGATCCCGACCCCTTACCACGTGATCACCTGTCAGCCAATGACAGCTGATCATGTGACACAACAGAGCCGGTAATCGGCTATTTTTCCTCCTCACGCTGACAGCGCGAGGAGAGAAAAAAAGCCGATCACCGGCGGCCGTGATCGGGACATCAGTCCCGATTATGGCCAGCTTATCAGTGCCCACCTGCCCCCTGCCAGAGCCACCTAAATAATAAAAAAGTGTCCCCCGTCAGTGCCACCCATCAGTGCCCACAGTGCCACCCATCAGTGCCCACAGTGCCACCCATCAGTACCCACAGTGCCACCTATCAGTGCCCACAATCTGCCTCAACAACAGTGCTGCACCCCAGGGCCACATATCTGTGCCCATCAGTGTCATCTACCAGTGCCCATCCGTGCCCATCAGTGCCGCCCATCAGTGCCCAGCAGTGCCACCTATCAGAGCCACCTATCAGAGCCACCTATCAGTGCCCATCAGTCCCATCTATCAGTGGTACCTATCAGTGCCCTTTAGTGCCACCCATCTGTGCCACCCATCAGTGCCATCTTATCTGTGCCCATCTTTGCCCATCAGTGCCACCTTATCTGTGCCCATCAGTACTGCCTTATCTGTGCCTTTCTGTGCCACCTTATCTGTGCCTATTAGTGCCGCCTTAACTGTGCCTATCAGTTCCCACCAGTGCAGCCTATCAGTGCCCACCAGTGCCGCCTCATCAGCGCATTTCAATGAAGGAGAAAAATGACCTGTTTGCAAAATTTTATAACAAACTATGAAACATGATTTTTTATTTTTTTTTATTTTGCATCTTTTTTTGTTTGTTTAGCAAAAAATAAAACTCCCAGCTGTAATTAAATACCACCAAAAGAAAGCTCTATTTATGGGAAAAAAAATTATAAAAATTTCATTTGGGTACAGCGTTATATGGCCGCGCAATTGTCATTCAAAGTGCATCAGCGCTGAAAGCTGAAAATTGGTCTGGGCAGGAGGGGGGTTTAAGTGCCCAGTAAGTAAGTGGTTAAAGACAGCAGTGTACCTCTGTCATTACCAGATTTTGGGGTAAGAGAAATTACTTTCATTACTTTACTCTCAATGCATATCCATGACCAGGCAGCTCCATTCCCATTAGCCTACTCCTCTCTAGCTAAACTCCATCCAAACCAGTGGCGGTGCATCCATAGACAGCACAGAAGCACCGCCCCCTCTCTCCTGCACTGCTCTATCACCAATAGATTCATGCATTGCATGAATCTATTGTCGCCGCTGCCGCCCCCTATTCAGGTGTCCGGCCCCTTGTCAGGTGCCGGGCATCTGAATTACAGCCGCAGGTTTTTTTTTGGAAGATTAGATTAGATTAGCTGTCGGCTCTAATAGACGTCCTGATTAGAGCCATGGGCTCTAATAGGCTTCCAAATTGGTAAACAGCGGGTGCAATGCTGTGCGTTCGCTGTTTACACAGTGTTTTGTTAGAGAAGCGAATACATTGCTTCCCTAACACTGACCCGCCTCTCAGCCAATCAGGTGCTTGGGTCTGGTTACCCTGTCACCTGATTGACTGAAGTGACAGGCGCTGAGATTGGACACCTATCAGGCTTCCAATCATAGCAGGGATGACAGAAAGAGGATGGGAGAAGACATGGAGGACTCAGACAGTGGAGGACAGTGCCGAGACAGGTAAGTGCCGAGCGTGGAGGGGGGGGGGGTCACACTGGCAGCATTTGATAGGAAATAGTAGCGGCAATTGATGGGACACACTGGCAGCAATTGATGGGGAACACTGGCGGCAATTGATGGTGCACACTGTTGGCAATTGATGGGGCACACTGGCGGCAATTGATGGGGCACACTGGCGGCAATTGATGGGGCACACTGGCGGCAATTGATGAGACACATTGGTGGCAATTGATTGGGCATAGTGGTGGCAATTGATTGACACAGTGGTAGCAATTGATGGGCACAGTGGCGGAAATTGATGGGCACACTGACAGCAATTGATAGGTACAGTAGCTGTGTTTGATGGCACAGTGGCGGCAATTTATAGGTACAGTGGCTGTATTTGATGGGCACAGTGGCTGCGCTTGATGTTTTTTTTTTTTCAGTTTGTTTGCGCCCCCCCCAAAAATTTTGAGCACCAGCCGACACTGATCCAAACCTTATATAGGATCCTGCCAGGAAGGAAATGAACTCCTTTAGGCCGGGTTCCCACCGCTGCGATGCGGGAACGCCGCAAATCCGCGGCGTTTTCCCGCATCGCATTACTCCCGCCGGCAGTTCACACTGCCCTATGCGGACGGCTGGGAGTGTCAATGATATGTTAATGACACCCCCAGATCCGTCCGCATATCGCAGTGCGATCTGCCGACTCGCACAGGAATCGGATCGCATGGTGTGAACACCCATGCGATCCGATTCTGTTGCGGACCAAAAAAAAGGTCCCGTGCGAGTTTGCTGCGGGAGCGATGCGAATTCAGCCATACTATCTGTATGGCTGAACTCGCATCGCTACGGAGATCGGATGTGATTTGCACTGCAGTGCGGTGCGAATCACATCCGGATCTCCCCCCGCAGCAGTGTGAACCCGGCCTAAAAGGACAGTAAGGGCCGGTTCACACTGCAAGCGCGGCGAGGCGTCTCCGACTTGCCTCGCCGCGACCTGCGGCGACCTCAGTGGCGACTTGCAGAGGACTTCTGTATAGAAGTCAATGCAAGTCGCCCCCGAAGTCGCCCAGAAGTAGTACAGGAACCTTTTTTCTGAGTCGGAGCGACTCGAGTCGCTCCTCTCAGAACGGTTCCATTGTACAGAACGGGGGCGACTTGCGGGAGCGAGGCGAGGCGAGTCGTGTCGCCTCGCATCGCCCGCTGTGTGAACCGGCCCTTAATGAATCCCTGCCGACAAATGTACCACAAATCTCTGGTTCTGAAGGACTGGTCTAGTCTATTGACATCTATAAAAAATGTACTTTTTAACAACTAGCAGTGTTTATACTATTCTAAACCTTTTATTGAACCTCTAAATGGTTGCATTTGTGATTTTGAAAAGCCTGTACAAATGAAAAGTAGTAATGAAGAGAAAGGTTGAACAAATCATTTTGCATATTAATTTTCATAGTGTACAAAGCTAGGGGAATGAGTAGTTGCATGGATAAAAAACACCACCAAAAGCCAGTCCCAGAATATTGGATATGTACCAGGTAACCATAGGCAATAGGCTTGGCCTGGAGTTTCAAAAAACCCATATTATAGCTGAACTTCAAGCAGACTGTTACGTACACAGATCAAATACCTTCAAAAGGATTTGTTTGCCCATTCATGCATTGCAGATCAGTTTTTTCTCTACTGCAGTTTGGTAACACCTAAGGGCCCTTTCGCACTGCAGTGCATGTGTTTTTATATTGCAGGGCTTTTAATACACACTGGTTGTTAAGGACATTGGTGGGTGGTTGTTAAGGACCTGGAACCCGGCGGCATCCTTAACAGCCAGTGATAATGCCTCCCCTGTGGTCAGCATGCTCCAGTTCAGGAGCGATTCTACCACTGGAGGTAGGAGGAGGCAGACAGAAAGAAGGTGGAACAGCAGGGAGCATTGGCTCCCAGAATCTGAGAGGAGGAGGCAGGGGAAGGCCAGACCATGCTACTGGTAAGCACCAAGGGGCAGGAGGCTGTGCAACGGAGGGCAATTTATATCCCCGCTGATTGTTAAGCAAGCCAGCATGTGTCGCTGCTCCTTAACGACCAGCAAAAACATACCTAAAAATGCACCCCAGGTGCGAATTTGGTACATTTGTTTTGCAGTTCCCATTGACTTCAACAAGAAGTGCATCTGTATTTTAGCCCTGATGAAAGGGTTATGTTGAGCCTCTGAAATCGGTTGTCTTGTAGAAACTAGTGTGGTGCTCATATTTTTTTTAACAATTAAACAAACCCTTCTGAGGGCTGGTGACAAGAGACAAAACCTTTAGGGCCCTTTCCCACCGATGCAATTTTGTCGCTCTAGAACGCACCTTTGCAGCAGGACAAAAGCATATCAAAAATGATTTGCCTTTAAAGGCTATGAGATTTTTCACCTCACTGCCCTGTGTTTGTGCTGCAGTTTAAAAAGTCCTGCATGCTGCATCTTTGATGCGCTTATAAAAAGCAAAGCAAAGATGCAGTTAGTGAGTAGCCTCTATTAACGCACACGTCGCTGGGCCATTCACAAAGCGAATTGCGCTTTTCGCATGCGCAGTAGGGAGCCGGTTGTGAAGCTGCAAGGCTTCACTGCCGGTTTCCCTTACAAGGAATGACAGCGGCAGCACCCGAGAGCCGATTAAAAAATTGGCTGGGGTACCAACATCACAAGATCCCTGGAAACATAAGTGTCCTAATATTACATTTTTTGTTGGGGGAGCTGAAGCTCCACTTTAGTTTACGCACTCCCACATATATTTTCATTTATAGCACGTGCTTTTTATAAACCCTTCATATACAGTGTCTCACAAAAGTACTCACTTTTTTGTAAATATTTTATTATATCTTTTTATTTGACAACACTGAAGAAATTACACTTTGCTACAATGTAAAGTAGTGAGTGTACAGCTTGCATAACAGTGTCAATTTGCTGTCCCCTCAAAATAACTCAAAACACAGCCATTGATGTCCAAACCGCTGGCAACAAAAGTGAGTACACCCCTAAGTGAAAATTTCCAAATTGGGCCCAATCAGCCATTTTCCTTCCCTGTATCATGTGACTCATTAGTGTTATGCCCCGTACACACGAGAGGGATTAAGTCTGACAGACCTCCAAAGGAGTTCCGACGGAGTTCTGGCGGACTTTTCGACCGAACGGACTTGACCACACACCATCACACCAAACTCCGACGGAGTCGAACGTGATGACGTACGACTGGAATCGACGTAGGAAGTTCATAGACAGTAGCCAATAGCTGCCCTAGCGTCGGTTTTAGTCCGTCGGAGTAGCACACACACGAGCGAATTTTTCGAAGGGGACCGGGTCCGGCGGAGTTCCGTCGGGAAAATTTGAAGCATGCTTAATTTCTAAAGTCCGTCAGACTTTTGCGAAGCTAAAGTCCGTTGCAGCCCACACACGATCGGATAGTCTGACGGACTCGGTCTGACGGACTTTGGATGTTGAAAAGTCCGCTCGTGTGTACGGGGCTTTACAAGGCCTCAGGTGTGAATGAGGAGCAGGTGTGCTAAATTTGGTGTTATCGCTCTCACTCTCTCATACTGGTCACTGGAAGTTTAACCTAGCGCCTCATGGCAAAGAATTCTCTGAGGATCTGAAAAAAGAATTGTCGCTCTACATAAATATGGCCTAGGCTATAAGAAGATTGCCAAGACCATCAAACTGAGCTGCAGCATGGTGGCCAAGACCATACAGCGGTTTAACAGGACAGGTTCCACTCAGAACAGGCCTCACCATGGTTGACCAAAGAAGTTAAGTGCACATGCTTAGCTTCATATCCAGAGGTTGTCTTTGGGAAATAGATGTATGAGTGCTGCCAGCATTGCTGCAGAGGTTGACGGGGTGGGGGGGTCAACCTGTCAGTTCTCAGACCATACGCTGCACACTGCATCAAATTGGTCTGCATAGCTGTTGTCCCAGAAGGAAGCTTCTTCTAAAGATGATGCACAAGAAAGGCCGCAAACAGAATACTGAATACAAGTAGACTATGGACATGGATTACTGGAACCATGTCTGTGGTCTGATGAGACCAAGATAAACGTATTTGGTTCGGATGGTGTCAAGCGTGTGTGGCCGCAACCAGATGATAAGTACAAAGACAAGTGTGTCTTGCCTATAGTCAAGCATGGTGGTGGGAGTGTCATGATCTGGAGCTGTATGAGTGCTGCCAGCACTGGGGAGCTACAGTTCATTTAGGGAAACATGAATGCTAAGATGTACTGAGACATACTGAAGCAGAACATGATCCTTCCCTTTGGAGACTGGGACGCAGGGCAGTATTCCAACATGATAACGACCCCAAACACACCTCCAAGACGACCACTGCCTTGGTAAAGAAGCTGAGGGTAAGGGTGATGGACTGTCCAAGCATGTCTCCAGACCTAAACCCTATTGAGCATATGTGGGGCATCCTCAAATGGAAGGTGGAGGAACTCAAGGTCTCTAACTACCACCAGCTCGGTGATGTCATCATGGAGGAGTGGAAGAGGACTCCAGTGGCAACCTGTGAAGCTCTGGTGAAATCCATGCCCAAGAAAGTTAAGGCACTGCTGGAAAAAAATGGTGGCCACACAAAATATTGACACTTTGGACCCAATTTGGACATTTTCACTCACTTTTGTTGCCAGCAGTTTAGACATTAATGGCTGTGTGTTGTGTTATTTTGAGGGGACAGCAAATTTACACTGGTATACAAGCTGTACACTCACTACTTTACATTGTAGAAAAGTGTCATTTCTTCAGTGTTGTCACATGAAAAGATATAATTAAATATTTACAAAAACCTGAGGGGTGTACTCACTTTTGTGAGATACTGTAACTGCTCTCAGTTGAACCTTGGCATTGATATGTAGGAGTGCAATTTACAGCTATGCCCGGAATGTAGCTCTTCATTTGCTTTCACCCCTCTTACCCTCACATAACTGGCACCTTTTTTTGTCAGGTACCTGGAGAGTGTTGAGAGAAGAAGGAACGTCAGAAATTCCACTCCCTCCCAGCATTCCAGGGAAGCTCTGTTGTCATAGAAATATCCCTAAACCAGCTTGGGAGAGGCTGCCCAGGTCAGAACTTCAGAGGCTTCTTAAACATTCATGCTGTCTTGTGAAGAGCTTGAAGGAGGGTCAGCAGTAGTACCAATATAGATACTCATTGCAGGGCTAAGCATTACTACATTCCAGCTGTATACTCATCCAAACAGGACACATAGGAAATATAGCTGGAATGTCTTCAAGGCCGCATATCCACTGAATGTTGTGACCAATAAACATAATAGTCACCTGATCCCATCAAAACCAGCCAGACAGTCATCTCATCTTTATCATTTCTTTTACGTGAGGCCTCATGCACACTGCAGCCGTCAAATGCTTATTTTACAGGAGTTTGAGGGTTTTTTTCCTGCCGCTAAACACCCCTCTACACTAGTCTATGCACACATAGGCATTTACAGGCATAAAGAGGCAGGGGCATTTAGAGGAAGAAATCTAAACTCACCAAAACTATGTTCAGGAGAGGAGCGTATGAACAGAAAAAAATGCCCAACAGGTCTAATTGCACCTAACATGTGGGGCTTGAATGTTAATTCATTTCAATGGCCAGATTAAATTATTATTCTACTCAATAGAATCCCCCAGACAAGAATGCATATGTCTTTTATTTATTGTATATTTTCACATCTCTGCTTGTTGTAAGTATCACCAGCAACCATTACTTATGTAAATTTATATTACTTTTAGACCTATGCTCACATATTTTGTGCTTATGAATAGATTCTCAGATGTAACTAATCAATTGTCACATGTCTATTTCAAGAAGCAAATATAGCCCATCCCCTGAGTAAGGACTATATATCCAAAACATGTTGTTTTTGACCACTGCAATGTACCTGGGCTGACCTAAAGTTGCACATAGACAGCTCTATGGATGGATAAGATGGTTTATAACAGTATCTTTGAACACTAAGCTATGTGATATGTATATCTATGTTTTTCTCTAGTCGTCTGTCCAGGACAGCACTAGAGAGAGGCTCCACCTCCGGAGGCAGGAAACACAACATTCAGATCCTTAAAGGACGGCTTCCGTCCCTCTTCCCCAGTCTCTGTGTTTCCTCCACTAGAGGAGGAGGCTGGATGGAGCTCACCTTTGGCTGAGCTTAGGGGCTGCCTAAGGGAGAAGGGGAAGGAGGTCTGCAAGTACCTGGAAAGGATGACAGGCATCTGAGTACCCCGGTCAGGCTGCAGAGGAGCTGCATCCTCCTCCAGGTTAGCCCGGGGAGGACTGGCATTCCCCGCATGGGGCTCACGGCGATCTGCTGGCCGGATACTATAGTATCCCGGTGTGAGTATGGCGGGGGGGCGGGCATAGGCCTTGAGTTCCAGCCTGTGGAACGCAGAAGGAGGGCGGGTACTTAGGGCGCACCACTTTTGGTTCCAGGTCACGAGGCGAGCTTGGACACCGGAGCCATGGCGGTCTTTTAAAAATCCATAGCGCGATGCGCCAGCAAGGAAAAGACAACAGCATGGATCCAGCTGAACCAGGTGGCAGTGGTGCCGGCCCAGCTCAGGTAGGCGGACACTGGGGTGCCTTTGACCTACAGGGCTGGGGGGGTGATGGACTCAAGGTTTTTTCTGACAGCAGCTTGTCTTTGTTTTTTCCCTTCCTTTGCCTACCTTCTCTTCTCTCCTTCTCTTGTCTCAGGCTCAGCCCAAAGACCTGGAGAGGTCAGGGGGGAAGAAGAAGTGTCTGTCATGTACGAACAAATTTAAAGAAGGGTGGAACAATCCCATTTGTAAACCCTGTATTGATAAATTGGTTTATAAGGAGGCAACAGGGGCATGCAATGAATTGATTTCTGGTGTTCAGAAAGAAATGAAGGCCATTAAGTAGATGCCATCAAACCTTGAAACCCCAAAACAACCAGCCACAGTTCCCCCCGCTTCAGCCCCAGAGGAGGGTGACGGATCGGGGGGAGAGGAATCAGATCTTTTGGATGAGCTATGATGGCATCATCCAAAGATATTCTGAGCCAAGGGACAAGTTCACCCAGATACAGGCTCTTGCTTGAGTTGGATGCCTTATTGGGGGTGATCTACGAGACGCTAGATATCAAAAAAGAGCAGGCCTCCTTGTCCCTACATGACCAGATGTATCAGATCCTAATAGAAGACCAAAATAGGGTATTTTCGGTACAAAGCGCACTGGCGGACTCTATCAAAAAAGAGTGGGTGGAACCGGAGAAATTTTTTTTCCCCCCTAAAAGTCTGAAGAGTGAGGCTTCCGCCTGTATTTGGAACAAAGTGCCCAAAGTGGACGCAGCCTTTTCCCAGTGTGCCAAATCAACGGACCTCGCCTTTGAGGACATGGGTGTCCTTAGGGAACCCATGGACAAGAGGATGGAGGTACTGCTGAAAAGGTCATGGGAAGTAGCCATGACAAATTTAAAACCAGCAATGGCTACAACAATAGTGACACTTAACTTGGAGGTCTGACTGGCCCAGTTACACGGTCATTTGGAAAGTGGTACCGTCGGGCGAGTCGGTCAAGCTATCGGCAAAGACCGCTGCCCTAATAAATTCCTCTCGCAGGGCTTGAAATCCTGGTCGGGGGACCAAGTCTTAAAATTTAGGCTGTGGCATCCCATTTGAAGGAGACCTCTTGTTTGGGCACTATCTAGAAAAATTTCTAGACCGTACTGCAGACAGCAAAAAGGCTTTTCCTATCAAAAGTAAGAAAGCCCCGGGAAAACATTTTTTCACCCCAAAAGACTAGCGCTGTCACAGGGACAGACCGCTAAAGGGTCAACCTCTAAGAAACAGTGGGGAAGGGGGAAGCAAGAAAGATGTCCTGTTTTTCTTTCCTAAGAAAACCACCAAATCCCAGTGACTTTGTTCCCATGGGAGGGAGATTGAGGAAGTTCCTCCCACATTGGGAAAAGACTACCCCAAATGCATTTATACTGAGGATAATCAGGGAAGGCTATCAAATCCAGTTCAAGGGCACTCCGCCCGCAAGGACATTCGTAACCACGCCTCCCAGGGATCCTTTAGAAGACGACAGCCTTGTTGTCACAAATTGGCGACTTGATAGACCAGTGGGTTCTTATTCCAGTGCCACAGTGAGAAATAACAAACGGTTTCTACTCTCACATTTTCTTGGTAAGGAAACTGTCGGGCAAATTCCACCTAATATTGAATTTGAAGTCACTAAACGAATGGGTGACCTACAAGAAATTTCAGTTGGGAACAATCTTTATGGTTAAGTCAATTCTTCCCCCGGATTGCTTCATGGCCCCCCTCGATCTGAGGTACACCTATTTACACGTCCCAATCCACGAAGAATCTCAAAAAAATTTGAGGGTGGCAAGTGGGGAAAGCAGGCCTAACATTTTGAATTCAGGGCCCTGCCATTCGGCCTGTCTTCATCCCCTAGGATTTTTACAAGAATCCTGGTGGAGGCACTGGCCCCCCCTGAGACTGAAAGGGATATAGGTCATCCCATACTTGGACAACCTTTTATTTTTTGCACCCTTCGCACTCCAATTACAAGGAGATCTGTGGGTGGCTATTTCCTTTCTGGAAAAGCTGGGGTGGTTGATAAACAGGGAGAAGTTGAACCTAACCCCACACAGGTCTTACAGTACTTAGGATTCTCAGTGAACTCAGTGACACAGAAGATCTATCTCACAGAGGAGAAAGTGGAAAAGGTGAAGGCGACAGCAGCCTTTTTTCAAAACAATCTGACACTTTCCATCCGTTCAGCTATGTTGGATCTGTATTTCCTGGCAGCAACAATCCCTACAGTACCATGGGCAAAGACCCCTTTCAGGTGTCTCCAGGCCAATATCCTGAACAGCTGGGATAGAGCACAGGAATCACTGGGCATGACCTTCTGCCTATCTCCAAAGACCAAGAGGTCTCTGTGGTGGTGGAGGGGCGAAGAGAACCTTGTGCAGGGTCTATTATGGTCTCTTCCGGTGTCCGTTCGCATCACCACAGATGCCAGTGCTTGGGGCTGGGAGACCCACTGGAGGTCAAGAGCAGCCCAAGGGAGCTGGGAGAAAGCACAGTCCCAAAGATCAGCCAAATGGAGGGAGTTGCAAGTGATCTGGGAAGTGCTAAGGGCATTTGCCAGAGAGCTGAAAAGTCACCACGTACAAGTCCTCTCAGACAGTATAGTAGCAGTTTCTTATTTAAACAAACAAGGGGGAACAAGGTGTCCGTCCTTAATCAGACTAACGAGTGCCATCTTTTCTTGGGCCGGGGGGAACCTGAAGTCAATATCCGTAGTCCATCTAAAGGAAGTGGACAATCACCTGGCAGACTTTCTGAGCCGACACCAAGTGTACGAGTCAGAATGGTTACTAAACAGGGAAATCTTCCAGCTAATAGTAGAGAAATAGCTAAACGTAAGGAGGAAAAAAGTGCATAAATGTAAATAAATGAATGAAAAACGAGCTAGCTGCACACCCCTAAGTATTCGAGAGAGAATAAAAAAAGAAGAGTTCCCCTTGGGGTTTTCAGGCAGCAACAAGAAGCAGAGATAAATCCGTGAAAAGTTATATTTATTTTATTGATTCAACGGCTTATTTGCCATCATAGATTAAAAAATACAGGCTCTGGTATATAATATTATAGCATATCAGTGGATAAACAGTATATGCAACATTTAATACAAAATAGGTTACAGGAACAATTTACAAGTACAGCACTTTTTCAAAAGTTGCAAAATAGCACCTGGGCTGCCCCAATGCATTTCGACCTTCAGGGAGTCAGGGTCTTCTTCAGGGGGTAAAAAGCAACAAAGCCCTGGCGAAAGGAGTAGTTATATTGTATATTCTGCAGGTAATCAAAGAAAAAAAGACTTTCAATATAATAGGTTTTAACCAAAAAATTTATGTAATATCAAAACTTATTTCGATAATATTTACCAGTTCCACCGAAACAATGCTTTTCAACCAGAGACTTCTAATAAAATCTGAAAAACGGAACAGTGACTTCCCTCAAAGGGTCATCCTGGATCCGCTGCCCCAATATTTTGACCCACCTCAACCACCCACCAAGATGGACACAGGGGGGGGAGGGGGGACAAAAGAAGGGGAGAAAAAAGGCGGAACACGACTTCACGGGGGCATCAAACGCTAGCTTACAAGAATTGACAGTGTCTGGAGTTTCCCCAGGGTGATCAGAGGAACAGAGGAGGAGGTTCTTGGCACACCCAAGGTGGCCACACCTAAAAATAATGAAATACAATATGATATGATATGGAGCAAATACATCACAAAAAATGTATATTATAACTAGTTGTTTGACTGGAGTATTGCGTATATTGTGTTAATCTACAAAAGCATAGATAAGTGGGAATAGTGAAATGAGAGGGAATGCTGCTTTGTTTCCCAAGTAATGTTTGAACAAATAATAAACAGGTGTGATATTCCATATTGTGACAATCAGTATTATGCTAAATAATGTGAATGTAGTTCAAAAATGACAATAATAATAATAATAATAATAATAAACTAGTGATGCAAATAAACCAAAAATGTGTGACTGTGTGAAAGAAAAGAAATAAAAACCCCCCATAAATGTGTGTATTGAATCAATGACCCCATAAACATGTGGTGATGCCTAAAAAAGTGATAGTATGAATAGTGATAAAAAATATATTAAGAGCGTCAGTGAATAATAATGTATTACCTGTGTATTGTATCTGCCGCACTTATATTGTAGTCTGCAGATAAGTAAATAGCCCCTTAAAACGAATAGCGAAAAGCCCCCAGTGCCTCAACACTAAGCAGTTCTGATTTTGGATTTAGTTCTGATTGGACTGATTCATATATTGATTATTAGAGCTAAGGTTTTTATTTAATTAATTAATTTATTTAATTATTTGTACTGATATTGCAATTATTAGAGATATATTTTTATACATATCAGTACACTGGGAGACATTTACAGTGATGATTCTGAATTGTGTGCCTATACTTGCTATGTCTGCAGGTAACCCAGCCATCTTGGAGTTTTTACAATCATGGATTTGGATCAAGGACTGGCCATTAGCACATTAAAAGTGCAGGTATCGGCCTTGTCTGTTTTTTTGGAGCAACCCCTGGCATTAGACCCACTAGTTAGCTGGTTCTTTAAGGGGTTAGCTAGGATTAGACCCATTCCGTTCAAGATTCTGTCAAAATGGGACCTGTTGACGGTATTGCAAGTTTGGATAAAATGGTCGCAAAGGGAAGAACTGTCCTTAAAATGGGTCACGCTCAAAACTGTCTTTTTAGTGGCCATATCCACAGCTAGATGCGTTAGCGAGCTAAGGGCACTTTCCATTAAGGAGCCTTTCCTGCAAATTTTTGAAGAAAGGCTGGTATTGCGTACAGACCCGGGTTTTTTTCCTAAAGTTGTGTCAAGATTCCACAGGACTCAGGAAATTGTTTTGCCTTCTTTCTGTGGGTCCCCTACCAATCCAAAGGAAACAGAATTCCACCAACTGGATGTGAGAGCCTGTGTTTTACTGTATCTGGAAGTTTTGAAAAGCATTAGAAAATCCAATGCTCTATTTATTTTGCATTCAGGAAATAAATTGGGTTTCCAAACTTCAAAAGGCACAATCACAAGGTGGATTAAACAAGCTATTGTGGAAGCTTACAAGATTTAAAAAAAGGAATGCCCCTTTTCCCCCATGGCTAACATCACACGGGTACTATCGGCTTCTTGGGCAGAGCGAGCTGGAGCGATACCAGAACAAATCTGTTGAGCAACATGGTCAAACTACTCGACATTCATGAAGCATTATAGATTGGACCTTATCTCAGCACAAGAACAAGTGCTTGGGAGAAAAGTCCTCCAAGCGGTAGTCCCCCCCCCCTCCCCCCAGTCTGTTAAGTTCTTGTTGATCCTGTCTACTGCTGTTCTGGACAGTCGACTATAGAAAACTAGCGTTAGACTTACCGATAATTCTGTTTCTAGGAATTGTCTAGGACAGCAGGGATTCCCTCCCTATATGCTGTTATAACTTTGGACGAGCGTATTTGTTGTTTCAGAAGCCGTTCCGGTGAAGTTCTTGGTTAAAGACTGGGGAAGAGGGATGGAAGCCGCCCTTTAAGGATCTGAATGTTGTGTTTCCTGCCTCCGGAGGTGGAGCCTATCTCTCTCTAGTGCTGTCCTAGAATCAGAGTTACCAGTAAGTCTAACTCTAATTTTTGTTACTATGTCATGATACTAGGGCATATGTTTTCCTTTTTACTTGTACATTGTAATCTGCCTTCAATGACCATAGGGGGTTTTTGGATGCACTACGTGCAATCTAATCATTAATGTAAACATTTTGGGATGCTGGCAGACTACACTGCACCCACCCATAGATAGTTTATGTAATGGAATGAACGAACGCCTGAAACACATTTGAGAAACATGGCTTTAAGCATGTTTTTAAAACGACTTTCTTCTGTCAGGAGAAAATAACTCAGAAGAGCATAGTGTGCATGAGGCCTTAACCTGAATTTTCTTCTTACTTGTCCAAGCAACATTGTTTTTACCTGGGTGGCCCAGGCCTACTATGTATGATGCTACATGGAGAACTGCAACTGTACATGCTCACCTCTTCACACGACCATCCCCCCCTCCCCCCCATCCTTTCCATCTCCCCGGGTGAAAGACCCACTCTTCCCTTGGTGCTTATATGTATGTCCCCCCCCCCCCCCTTCCACTCCCCTTCCTGTTTTATTACCAACAAAAAAAAATAGAAAAGACCCATTTACCCATTTCTCACCATCCTCTCATCTACACGACTATCCTCGTACTCCCCTCCGGCTCAAAAAAAAAAAAGGAACCCCTCCATATTATAGATTGTGACTGAGTATTACATATTGGCAACCCAATATGCCCCTGTATGTCCTTCCTATTCTCTTCCAACCATTTTGTAACTCCTCCAACAGTGTCAAAAAAACGAGTGGTCCCCAGAGCCGCTACATGTAAACGGACTGGGTATAATAATGCATATGTAATCTTATGGTCCCGTAAAACTTTGCTTAACACTCGAGAACTCCGCCCTGCTTCTTTGCAAGTCTGGTGAATAATCCGGGTATAAAGAGATCCTGGATCCATTGTATAGAATGTCCCCCATTTCTCTGGCTTTCTCCAGAATAGCTGTCTTGTCCTTGTAGTTTAACAGTTTCATTAATATTGGTCTAGGGCATCCACCTGATGTTACTGATCTGGTTGGTACTCTATGAGCCCTCTCAAATGCGAAGGAATGTGAAAATGTCTCTGCCTCAAATGTATCTCTGAGCTATTTTTCCATAAATTCTACAGCTTGGGTCCCCTCGCTGCGTTCTGGCAGACCTATCACCCTTACATTGTTGCTTTGCGACCTTTTTTCCATTTCGTCCATTTTAACTTTATACATTTCCAAGTACTGCTGCATGGTTTTAAAATCCTGCTTCATTGGGTATAGACTATCCTCCACCTGACTTAACCTCTCCTCCAGTAAAGTAATCCTCTCCACTGTTTCTTTTTAACTCTTGATTCATTGAGGTTAATTCCTCCTTGATTTTCTTTAATTGTTTACTCAGACAGCCCAGTGAGCTATTACAAACATTGACAGCCTCTAGTACACCCTTGAGTGACGGCTCCCTGTCATTCAATGTATGTGAATCAGACACAGATGCAGTCTCAATTCCTAGGGTGGCCCCCTCTAGCGATTTTTTTGCCTGCTTTTGCTATTGAAGATGTCGAGGGAAGTCCCAACATTGGGCCCTGACTCCTTCTATCTCCGGTACTGCCAGTGCCACCAGGCTGGGATTTCCCTTGTGTTGCTTGTTTAGCTGGTGATTGCACACTAATTTAGCTGCTGCAGCTGCCTGAGCCCCTTTTTCCTTGACTGAACGGGTATTTTGAGAGGCTAAGTTCTCCTGGGTGTGCGACTCATCTCCTTTTTCCCTCTTGTCATAATTGGCTTTGCTAAAGACTCCCCAGCCAATTAGTGATGCCCAATAAATAAAATAAAGAAAAATGGCCAGGGCTGAGAATTTCCTCCTTTCTCCTCCCGTAGATATTTAAGGTTTACTCAGAGACTCACAGAGGTAAAAAATCTCTTTTCTTTGCCTGCATAATTAGCATAGCCCCTTATAGCATTATAGCATTAGTAATGTCCTGCTCATTGTCCTCTGCCGCCTGCCCCTCTTCCAGGTACTGACCTTCTATTGAATGTTAATCTCTCCAGCCGTCCCTAAGCTCAGTTCACAAAGGCCGTCCTCTCACCTCGACAGGGGCACCTCACCACGGCCGTCCAGCCGGCGGAGAGCCACTCAGGCTCAGGCTCGTATCGCCATTCCGGTGTCTCTCCTCCTCTCCCCGCACACTCTCTGGCTCTGTCTTCTGGCAATGGTCTCCGCTCTCCCCTCCTTGCGAGACTGGGCCGGGAGAGTTACCATGGCAACTGGGCGCCAGCATGGCCACGTTCCCCCTCTCTCTGCTCCTCCTCCTCTCTCTCCGTGTTCCAGCGGTTCCACGGCCCCACAGGCACCAGTGGTTTTCCCAGTAAGAGGACTCCCAGGGTAAGCCGGGGCTAGCGGACACAGGTGGGCGTAGGATAAACCCCAGGACACCATACACGGTCACGAGTGAAGGCTTTTTTAGATGTTGTTTGGCAAACTCTAATCTGGCCTTCCTGTTTTTGAGGCTCACCAATGGTTTACATTTTGTGGTGAACCATCTGTATTCACGCTGGTGAAGTCTTCTCTTGTTTGTTGACTTTGACACACATACACCTACCTCCTGGAAAGTGTTCTTGATCTGGCCAACTGTTGTGAAGGGTGTTTTCTTCACCAGGGAAATAATTCTTTGGTCATCCACCACAGTTGTTTTCCATGGTCTTCCGGGTCTTTTGGTGTTGTTGCGCTCACCGGTGCATTCTTTCTTTTTAAGGATGTTCTAAACAGTTGATTTGGCCACACCTAATGTTTTTGCTATCTCTCTGATGGGTTTGTTTTGTTTTTTCAGCCTAATTATGGCTTGCTTCACTGATAGTGACAGCTCTTTGGATCTCATATTGAGAGTTGTCAGCAACAGATTCCAAATGCAAATAGCACACTTGAAATTAACTCTGGACCTTTGTAAATGGGATAATGAGGAAATGACACACATCTGGCCATGGAAAAGCTGAGCAGCCAATTGTCCCATTATGTTTGGTCCCTTAAAAAGTGGGAGACACATATACAAACTGTTGTAATTCCTACACCGTTCACCTGATTTGGATGTAAATACCATCAAATTAAAGCTGAAAGTCTGCAATTAAAGCACATATTGTTTGTTTCATTTCAAATCCATTATGGAGGTGTATAAAGCCAAAAAGAATATAATTGTGTTGATGTCCCAATATTTATAGACCTCACTGTATGTAACTGAATGCAGAGAGAGAACAGCTTTCAAAATTCAGCAGTAATGTCAGGTGTGGGCGACACTGGGGGTAGGTGGGACTCAGCAGCTATCAAACACCAGCCAATGGGATGGGATCTGGGTGGGCCGCTATGCGTATGTGGCCCTGCCCCCTTCCTTAAGCAGCCCAATCATTGGCTGGTGTTTGCTAGCTGCTGGTTCCCGCTCACCCCGGGTCCCACTCCCCCAACATCACTACTGAATTTTGACAGCAGGTCTCTCTCTGCATTCAGTTACATATGTCAGTTTTACACACAGTTACACTATATGGACTCAGTGTAAAACCTGCCAGTACCACCTGTTAGTACCAACCAGTTCCAACCAGTGGCATCTGTCAGTGCCAATCAGTGCCACCTGCCAGTGCCAATAAGTGGCATCTGTCAATGTCAATCAGTGCCAACCAATGCTACCTGCTAGTGCCAATCAGTGCCACCTGCCAGTGCTAATCAGTGCCATCTGTCAGTGACAATCAGTGCCAACCAGTGACAATCAGTGCCACCTGCTAGTGCCAATCAGTGCCACCTGTCAGTGCCAGTCAGTGCTAACCAGTGTTTCCAATCAGTGCCACCTGTCAGAGCCAATCAATGCTTACAAATAGTGCCGCCTAATATCAGTGCCAGCCAATGCCACCTATCAGTGCTAATCAGTGTTTCTAATCAGTGCCACCTACCAATCAGTGTACTGTAGTGTACTGTACCGAAGATATCAAGTATGTGGTAGAGTGACAGGAGCAAGCAGGGGGGAGTGGATTGGTGAGTTTATGAGATGAAGGGGGAAAAAAAAAGAATAATCAGCCTAAAATATCGGCAGCAAAAATCAGTATCATATATCGCCCACTGGCTGCCCCAATTTCTAAATATCGGTATCGGCATTGGCCAGAGTAAAACCCATATTGGTCGACCTCTGATTATTATCTGTGCTGCTGCTGTCAGGAGGAGTGTAGTGACTGTGCTTAAAGCGGTAGTAAACCCGCTTTTTTTTTTTTTTTTTTAACACCTGCAAAGCAAAAGGCATAATGAGCTAGTATGCACCGCATACTAGCTCATTATGAAATACTTACCTTAGAACGAGGCCCCGACATCTGGCACGATCCACGCCGAGGGAGCTGACATGCTCCCTCGGCGTTTCTTACGGGTATCGCGGCTCCGGCGCTGTGAGTGGCCGGAGCCGCGATATCGTCACTCCCGCGAATGCGCGCGGGAGATTTCATTCCGGCCGGCCGGACACTGCCGGATTTTCAGGCCGAGAATCCCCTCGTGCGCATGCGCCGCTGCAGTCAGCGGCGCATACCGAGGGGAATATCTCCTAAACCGTAAAGGTTTAGGAGATATTTTTTTTACCTACAGGTAAGCCTTATTATAGGCTTTCCTGTAGGTAAAAGTAAAAAAAAAGAGTATACAACCACTTTAAATCATCATTAACTAGCGCCCCTCTCAGGGGTAGCGCTACATTTGGCTGTTCCCCTTTCAGAGAAGTCTAATAACAAAAGTATATATAATAATCTAGAAGTCTAATAATATATATAATAATCTATAATGATCGACTTCTTCCGAACCAGCTTCTTGGAAAATTTTCCTTCAATCAAAACAGCAGCCAAATGGCTGTAGCACTAATCAGTGTATTGACAGCAGAGGAGTCCCCATTGTCAGAATACAATAGCCCACTTTGGAGCATTCATCCACCCACCTCAGTTGTGTGGATAAGGGAATCTGTTCAGATTTTTTGATCTGGCTGATCAAAAAAATAACTGAAAAAAAAAATAACTGATCCATGTATGGCCAGCCTTACGTCCAGTCATGCTCTAGTGATCTTCACTGTATAGCCTTGCTTGGCACTACATGGCCTTTGAATAAAAAAAAGTCTCTTCCGGGTCCTGTGCCTATTGCACAAGCACACAGCTTACCTCATTTATTTCATTATGGGCTATAGACTTTGGATGACTGGAATAACCATCAGAATGGCCCCAATCAGAAATATATGGGGTGAGTGCTGTGCATGTGCCGTAGGCAGCTGGGAAGGCAATACAGCACCCAATGGGGCCGCATTGTATAGACCTTAAAGTGGTTGTAAACCCTTACAACCAACTTTGACCTACAGGTAAGCCTAGATTAAGGCTTACCTGTAGGTCCAAAAATATCTCCTAAACCTACACGGTTTAGGAGATATTTGCCGAAAGACAGGCATTGCTGTCTATGGCACATGCGCACTGTGCGCACTGTGCGGGCCGCAGTTAACGGCGATATGCCACGAGTGGCGGCTCCCGTGCACATGCAGGGATACAGGGGACTTCGCTGGCTCCTGTGTCAGGTAAGTGACACATAATGGACTACTATGCGATGCATAGTAGTCCATTATGCTTTACCTCTGCAGGGAATCAAAGAGGGTTTACTTCCTCTTTAAAGTGGGGTGCCCCTTAAAAAAAAAAAAATTAAAAGTCAGCAGCTACAAATACTGCAGCTGCTGACTTTAATAATTGAACACTTACCTGTGCCAGGGTCCAGCGATGCAGGGAACAAAGCTCCGCACGTCCCCCCCCCCTCCGCTCGGCGGCGCCGGCATTCTTACTGTGGGCACTATGGGTGCTGTGAAGCCACAGCCGGGCACCCACCTGTTACATGTCCCAGATGACTGCCTCCGCCGAGTCGAAGTGACGTCAGGTGCCCGGGCACTGAAGGAGGCAGACTACGAGGCAGACTACGAGGGACCCCCTAGCAACAGGCATTTAGAGGTGAGTTAAAAAAATATTTTTTCAATATTTTTTTTTTATTTGGGGAATTTTACTTTTTTTTTTGGGGGGGGGGGAAACACCACTTTAAGTGCGGGGTTGATGGTAAGCTATTCTAGGGGTTACACAGGGGGGTAAATGGAAAGCAGGAAAGGACAAATTAAAGTGGAAGAACAGCTTGAAGCTTTACTAAACCCAACTCAGGACCCTGTATTCACAATATCTGGTCTCTCACAGAATATGGAAATGCAATTATTTTAGTATATTTACACTGCTAAATACCTTTTCCCATCAGCAGTTAGAGAATTCTTGTGACTTATATCAATGTCCAGCAAAGCACTGGTTAAAGCTTTTAGGAGGAGTTTTCTGACTGACTTTCAAGACTGTAAGCCCACGTACACACGGTCGGAGATTTTGCCAACCAAATCCGTCTGATTTTGCCCGTCGGATTTAGTCCGACGGATTGTGTCCGAAACTGTTGCATACACACGGTCGGGCCAAGTTGGCGAAAAATCTGATCTTTCAGAACGTGATGACGTAATTTCGTTACGATGGGACTACATTCAGGCTAGTAGCCAATAGCTTTGATGTAGGAATTTGATCTGAGCATGCGTGGCACTTGGTCCGATCAAAATGCTCTACACATGATCGGATTAGGTCCGTCCGGCCCAGTTGGTCAGGAAATATTTCCAACATGTTGGAAAATTGGGTCGGACGGAGATTCGGACGGAATCAGTCCGATGCATACCACACACATCGGATTATCTGACGACACGGTCCGATAAGACTCATTCCGACAGATTCTCCAACCGTGTGTACAAGGGCTAGGACCCCCTGAGCCTCTGTCTGGATAGTGCTTATTGGCAATGTTCTGATCACATGCACTCTCCCAAGAATAAAAAAAAACATTCCAGCAATACACACCAAACTGAGCATGTGCAGCCTGACTCCATAAACTCTGTGTTATCAGGAAATGATTAGGAGTCAGTGGAAGAAGGGGAGGACCAGAGATGCCAGGATCAAACAGACTTTTTACACAATGCGGAGGATTAACACCTTAGGTACCCCAGTGAGTATAACAAGCATACTTTCCTGCAT
Organism: Lithobates pipiens; assembly: GCF_037356315.1. NCBI lineage: Eukaryota > Metazoa > Chordata > Amphibia > Anura > Ranidae > Lithobates > Lithobates pipiens. The sequence continues at coordinate 109,947,311 of NW_027507789.1, forward strand.
ATACAGACTGATTTTACTGCTATGGGTTTAGTAACATTTTAAGACTCTTTTTCACACAGAACAGGGCGGACTCCAGCAGCGGATCTGCCTGCTCAGCAGGGAATTTGTCTGCTGATCCCCGCTAAGCAGGTGGGTGACCTGCCTGTGCCTGTTGTCCTCTACAGGGGTCTGAAGAACACGGACTGCCTGTCTGTCATCTGATCCGATCTGCCAGATGGGTGGGGAATTAATCCCTAGCCGTCTGTTTTTAGTGGACAAGCTCGGATGTCGGCAGGTGTCAATGAACACGTTTGTTGACATCCGCCACTCCATACAGAGCAATGGATGGTCCAATCGGGTCTGCTTGAAAAACTGACAGGTGGACCCAATTGGTCCAGTCGCGTGAAAGGACCTAACAATAATGTCGCGTACACACAGTCGGACTTTCCGGCAGAAAAAGTCCAATGGAATACTTTCATCGGATATTCCGATCGTGTGTGGGCCTCATCGGACTTTTTCTTTTCGAAAATTCTGACAGGCCTAGAAAAAGAACATGTTTTAAATCTTGAATCAATTCCTATCGGGAAAACCGCTAGTCTGTATGCTGTTCCAATGGACCAAAAACTAGGCAGCTATTGGCTACTGGCTATTGAACTTCCTTTTTCTAGTCCCGTCATACGTGTTTTACATCACCACGTTCTAGACGGTCGGACTCTGGTGTGATCGTGTGTAGGCAAGACGGTTTCAGCAGAACTCCATCGGAAAAACGAAAGCATATTCCCTGGGGGCATCTGTGCAGGCTCGTTCCCAAGTCCCACTGCTGCGGCCCCGAATTCCGCTCTCGTGTAACTGGATTTGATTGACAGCAGCTATCAATCTGTCCCATGAGGAGGGAGATAGCAGCTGGAGTCGTTACGCTCGTGCACATCACTGGATTGGATCGGGCTCAGGTAAGAAAAAGGGAGAAGGTTTACAACCTTGAGACATTACAATCCGGTAAGAAAAAGGGGGTTGGGGAGGTCTGCGGGCAGCTGCAGCAAAGGTGGTTTACATCCTTTAGACTTTACAATCACTTTAATCATGCCCACGCGCATGTATTTATGCAGCAATCACATGTGAGTGATCGACAGTCTGCATCCAGGGCTGCTCACTCACATGTGATTGCTGCATGAACGATTAGCTGCGAGAATCAGCAGCTTCCTATTGCTTTTAATGAGACTGCCTACTCATGGGAATCCCCGATGGGGTTCTTACAGCTGATCCCAGACAGGGTGCATTCACAAGTGTGAATGCAGCCTAAGGTTTCAGTGAAGTGGTTAGTCTTACTTCGCTGCATTATCCTTATGAGCTGTCTATGGGGGTTATTTAGGAAAGGCAAATCCACTTTGCACTGCAAGTGCTCTTGAAAGTGCAGTCACTCTAAATCTAAGGGGTAGATCTGAAATGAGGGGAAGCTCTGCTGATTTTATCATCCAATCATGGGCAAGCTAAAATGCTGTTTTTTATTTTCCTTGCATGTCCCCCTCTGATCTACAGCGACTTTACTTCCAAGTGCACTTTCAGTGCAAAGTGGATTTTCCTTTAGTAAATAACCCCCATGTGTTCTTCAGCTTATTAGGACTACACTTTTTACATAATTTTGCAGTTAATTGATACAGACATGTCTTCTTTAAAAACTTGCAGGTTTCAACAATCTTATATACAAAATAGTAAATATGCAATTTGTTTTCATAAATTTTATCTTGTTATAATTATTTTTTTTATATAAATGATCCTTAAAGAGAAGTTCCCTTTAAAAAAAATTACAAAAACAAATACTGCAGCTGCTGACTTTTAATAATCGGACACTTACCTGTCCCAGGGTCCAGCGATGCGGGGGGACAAAGCCCCGCTTGTTCCCCCCTCCGCTCGGCGGCGCTGGCATTCTAACTGTGAAGCCACAGCCGGGCACCCACTGTGCATGTGCGAGGGGCGCTGCGCGCCGTGATTGGCAGCGCAGTCATCTGGGACCTGTCACGTGTCCCAGGTGACTGACAGGAGGGAGGGGACAAAGCTGAGCCCTTCCTGCGCCGAAGGAAAGTGATGTCACCAGCCCAGGCACTGAAGGAGGCAGACTACGAGGGACCCCCTAGCAACAGGCATTTAGAGGTGAGTTAAAAAAAAAATTCCAAATGTTTTTTTTTTCTTTTTAGCAATTTTAATGAATTTTTCTTTTTCTGTGCAACACCACTTTACGATTTTGTTGTACAGCTCTGGGTAGATATAATAAAGTCTCTTGCAGAGCTCTCTTCCTCAGTTTGGCACTTGTTTGTTTGAATTCAGTATATCTGGCCTGTGACCCACAGACCAGTGATTGAGTAACTATGACTAAATCCCTTGTGGAATGTGCTGGCAGTACACACTAGCGTTTGCTATCAACGCTTATCACTGTGGCTGACCTGGCATGTAGACTATCTGTAACTGATGAGATCAGTGCAAATGCCAAGATCTATTCTTCAGTCTGTAAAAGCAAAGTGGAAACACATTAAAAGTATGAGCAAAGGCTGCAAAATCAAAAATCTTCTGTACTGTTTGCATCCCGAAACTCTGCACTCCATTTTGCCACTGAGGAAGCATCTCAGTGCTGTCCCACCACAATTAGTTGTATGCATCATCCCAATGCAATTCCAGTACCTTTCCAGAGTACAGCATTTCTGCTACAGATTGTATTGGATAAACCATGGACAAATACAGATTGCCACACAGCAGTAGGGGGTAAGGAATAGAGAGACCATGTATCATGCTGCTTGAATGCATGCTTTCACAGAAAATATGTTCACCTCTATTTGGAATAGGCTATTAAACACTACCCTTTAATTTGTAGGTAACATACATGTGTAGTGCCACACTTGGGAGACACAATTAAAGATGACTGACCCCAATTATTGCCCTGACCTTGCAAGTCCCCCGACACCTCTGACACCCCTGTGTTCGGACATTTCTGAATAACAATGCAATTATACAGACACCAGATTATGACACAGTAATTAAGTAATTCTTTACTTAGAGTTCTGCAGTGACACATTAACAAGATGTGGCTTAGGCAAGTATATTGTTAGTATCCAATAAACAAGAGAATTTTGAATATAGCGTTTCAATAGAATGGGTTGCAGGAACCAGTAACCTGAATAAGGCCTATGGCCACAGGTAAGAAAAGGGAAGGAGAATGACCTTCTTTATATCAGACTTAAGGATGAGTCAAACACCCCCCAGTTTGGTTTGCATCAGAACATGCGAACAGGCAATACATTTGTTTGAACATCCGAACACCGTTAAAGTCTATGGGATTCGAACATGAAAAATCGAAAGTGCTAATTTTAAAGGCTTATATGCAAGTTATTGTCATGAAAAGTGTTTGGGAACCTGGGTCCTGCACCAGGGGACATGTATCAATGCAAAATGTTTTTTTCTTAAACGGACGTTTTTTCGGGAGCAGTGATTTTTATAATGCTTAAAGTGAAACATTAAAAGTGAAATATTCCTTTAAATTTCGTACCTAGGGGGTGTGTATAGTATGCCTGTAAAGTAGCGCTTGTTTGCCGTGCTTAGAACTGTCCCTACACAAACTGTAATTTCTGAAGGAAAAAAGTAATTTAAAAGCACTCGTGGCTATAATGAATTGTTGGCTCCCAGGAATACAGTCATTGAAAGTAATTGATAAAAAAAATGCGTGGGGGGTCCCCCCAAATTCAATTACCAGGCCCTTCAGATCTGGTATGGATATTAAGGGGAACCCTTCATCAAATTTTAAAAGAAAATGACGTGGGTTTCCCCCCAAATATCCATAACAGACCCTTTATCCGAGCATGCAACCTGGCAGGCCGCAGGAAAAGAGGGGGGACAAGTGAGCGTCCCCCCCTCCTTAACCAGGCCACATGCCCTCAACATTTGGAGGGTGCTTTGGGGGTAGCCCCCCAAAGCACTTTGTCCCCATGTTGATGGGGACAAGGGCCTCATCCCCACAACCCTTGCCCGGTGGCTGTGGGGGTCTGCAGGCGGGGGGCTTATTGGAATCTGGAAGCCTCCTTTAACAAGGGGACCCCCAGATCCCAGCCCCCCCGTTTGAAATGGTAACGGGTACATTGTACCCCTACCATTTCACGAAGAAAGTGTAAAAAATTATAAAAAAGATTGCAGCAGTGGTAATCCACTCTCGGTATCCTGTAGGAGATCATCTAGGTGATCATCTCTCCGGGGTCCAGCGATGGATGATCTCTCCTCTCCAGGTCCAAAGATGATGTCCAGCGCAGTGCATCCTGTCTCCACTGGAAACACCGCGGGAATCCCAACAGCCTGACAGGTCTCTTAGCTGAGGACTGGGCCACCCGTCACGTGACCCCGTCCCCCTCTGACGCAAGGGGAAACCCGGACTTCCCCAGTGACATGTGGGTGACCCCGCCCCCTCTGATGTAATGGAACTCGAAGCTCATTCCTAGTCAGACTACTGACTTTGTCCCCTTGACACCACAACCCCAAACTAAACACAGTTACTCAAGGTGAAAGACAGGGAGAGATTAAAGAGCTGAATGCATGGCTAAAAACCTGGTGTAAGGAGGGATTTGGGTTTCTAGAGCACTGGGCTGACTTTTTATTGGGGTACAGCCTATATGCTAAAGATGGTTTGCACCTAAATGGAAGGGAGTCTGCTGTGCTGGGGAGAGGTTTATGGGTAGGCGCACAGCAGGGCACATCAAGGGGTACACACCAGGGAACAACACAGGGCACACAGGAAGGCACATCATGGGGCAAAGGGCACATCAGGGGGTACACAGCAGGGCACTGAGAACATCACAGGGCATGAGGCACATCACAGGACATACAGCAGGGCACATCAGGGGGTACACAGCAGGGCACTGATAACATCACAGGGCATGGGGCACATCAGGTGGTACACAGCAGGGCACAGGCATGGGGTACACAGCAGAGTTTATTATTCTGTATACAGCAGGACACATTATTAGGCACAGCATGGTGCATCACAGGGGACACAGCGAACATCAGGGTGTACATAGAATGGCGCATCCCAGGGGGCACAGCGAACATCAGGATGTACACAGCAGGGCATGGGGCATACGGTAGACACATCATAGGGTACACAACGGGGCACATCACAGGGCACATCAGGAGGTACACAACAGGGCATGCATCACAGGGCATGTGGCACATAGTAGGACACACAGCAGAGAACAGGGCACACATCATTGGAAACATGGCACATTTGGCAGTACACAGCAGGACATATTACAGGGCATGGGGCACACAGTAGGGTACACAGCAAAGCACAAGGGACATCAGGGAGTATGCAGCAGGGCACAGAGCACATCACAGAGTATGGGGCACACAGTAGGTCAAATCCCAGGGCACATAGTAGGGAACATCATGGGTCACAGGGCACATTAGGTGGTACACAGCAAGGCACATCACAGGGCATGGGGCACGCAGCAGGGCACATCAGGGAGTGCACAGCACATCACAGGGCATGGGGCACACAGTAGAGCACATCACAGGGCACACAGTAAGTCACATCAGGCGGTACATAGCAGGACATGGGGCACATAGCAGGGCAAAGGACACATCACAGGGAATGGGGCACACAGTAGGGTACATCAGGGGGTACACATCAAAGCACAGGGCACATCAGGGAATACATAGCAGGGCACAAAGCACATCACAGGGCATGGGGCACACAGTAGGTCACATCCCAGGGCGCATAGTAGGGAACATCATGGGTCACAGGGCACATTAGGCGGTACACTGGGCGGGTGTAAGGCACAGGGGGACACGGTGGGTGGGTGTAAGGCACAGGGGGACTTGGTGGGTGGAGGAGGACACAGGGGTGTAAGGTACAGGGGGACACTGTGGGGGGTGTAAGGCACAGGGGGACACTGTGGGGGGCTGTAAGTCACAGGGCGACACTGTGGGGGGTGTAAGGCACAGAGGGACACTGTGGGAGGTGTAAGGCACAGGGGGATACTGTAGGGGGGGTAAGGCACAGGGGGACACAGTGGGTGGAGGAGGACACAGGGGGACACTTTGGGGGGGTGTAAGGCACAGGGGACACTGTGGGGGTTGTAAGGCACAGGGGGACACTGTGGGGGTGTAAGGTACAGGGGGACACTGTGGGGGGGTAAGGCACAGGGGGACAATGTGGGGGGTGTAAGGCAGAGGGGGACACTGCAGAGGAGGTAAGGCACCAGGGGACATGGTGGGTGGAGGAGGACACAGGGGGACACTGTGGGGGGGTGTAAGGCACAGGGGGACACTGTGGGGGGTGTAAGTCACAGGGGGACACTGTGGGGGGGTCTAGGGCACAGGGGGACACTGTGGGGGTGTAAGGCACAGGGGGACACTGTGAGGGGTGTAAGGCATAGGGGGACACTGTGGGGGGGTGTAAGGCGCAGGGGGACACTGTGAGGGGTGTAAGGCACAGGGGGACACTGTGGGGGGGGGGTGTAAGGCACAGGGGGACACTGTGGGTGTGTAAGTCACAGGGGGACACTGTGGGGGGTGTAAGGCACGGGAGGACACACACTGTGGGGGGTGGAGGACAGAGAGGCCCGGGAGACTAGGGGCCTCCTGCTATCCTGTTGGGGCCCGGGACCTGTACTGTCTGCCGTGATGACGGACATCATTCATGATAGCTCCAGCAAAAGCAGCGCCTCACCCAATGCCTGAATACATGATGGAGTCTAACAGGGATTCAGCAGGACACGGCTGTGAAAATTCAGCTCCTTGCCTCCTCTACTCTCATCCGTCCCAGGTGATGTCATGTATAAGCATCTGGAGTGGACAGGAGGGAAGGAGGATCTGGCAAGGAGCAGCGCACTGTGAGAGGTGTTATCACAGCCACGTCCTGTTGAATCCCTGTTAGACTGCATCATGTATTGCAGGTGCAGAGGCTCTCATGGGCCCCCTAGCGGCAAAGCCCTCAGTCCGTGCCGAGTGACCAATGGGTCAGTCCGCCCCTGTGGGGGAGTTGGAAGCTCTGGTGCATGAGGAGTACTATGATTTAATTGGTATTGCTGAATCTTGGCCTCATTCTTCACATGACCGGGCTATTCATATTCCTGGCTATGCTCTCTTTCAGAAAGACAGGGTAAAATGGAGGGGTGGTGGTGTTTGTCTCTATGTGAGAAGCGATCTCAAAGCGAGTGTGAAAGAGGATCTAGTTGATGGAGAGTGTGAGTCTAAAACATTATGGGTGGAACTGTACATGGGGATGAGTACTACAAAGGATATCACTGGAGTTTGTTATAGACCTCCCAGTGTTAATGAGGGGGTGGTGACTTAGCGCTTTGCACAGATAAAAAGGGCTGCAAGGGCTGGGACAGTGATAATAATGGGGGATTTTAATTACCCAGAATGACTGGAGTAGAGGCACTCTAGGAACAGGAAGGGCAAAAAATGATATACCTATTACAAGACAATTTTATGGTCCAGTTTATTGAGGCCCAGACTAGGAATGATGATCTGCTGGACCTGGTAATCTCAGACTATGCAGAGCGTATTACCAATATTCATATAAAAGAACATCGGGGTAGCAGTAACCATAACATGATTTAATGTAATGTTAGCTGTAAGCAACAAACACATACGGAAATATAAAAACACACAAGAGAGCACATTTTCCAAGAATGAGGGCTGCTCGCCAAGACTTAGGCTGGGAGGGAATATTGGCATTAATGAACACAACAAAATGGCGATTTTCCTGCCAAAACCAGCACAAGCTTTCCTATGCCACGTACACACGATCAAACAATCGGGTGGAAAAGTCCGGCAAACTCAAGTCCGCCGGACAATCCCCCCGTGTGTAACCTCCGGCATACTTTTTTGACCCGAAAGTACGGCGGACTTAGAAAGTAGTTTTGCACTCCAATCTTCCCGCCGGACTCGCATTTCGGCGGACAATCCGGCCGTGTGTATGCCAGTCCGCCGTACTTTTGAAATGAACGGACTTTTCCCGCTCAGAGAAAAGTCCGCTCATTTCAAGCGGGTCTCCAGGTAGGCGGGGCACGCGAAGGAGACGCCGCTGGTCCCACCACCTTGTATGGACTGAAAGGGGAACCCCAACGCCGAAAAAATCGGCGTAGGGGTCCCCCCAAAGTCCACAACAGACCTTTGTCCGAGCACGCTACCCGGCCGGCCAGGAAAGGAGGGGCGAGCGAGCGCCCCCCCCCCCCTCCTGAGCCGTACCAGGCCGCGTGCCCTCAACATGGGGGGTGCCTTGGGGAAGGGGGGCCGCTCGGCCCCCCCACCCCAAAGCACCTTGTCCCCATGTTGATGAGGACAAGGGCCTCTTTCCGACAACCAACGGCCAGGAAGAGGTCTGCGGGTGGGGGGCTTATCGGAATCCGGGAGCCCCCTTTAATAAGGGGCCCCCGGATACCGGCCCCCCACCCTATGTGAATGAGTATGTGGTACAATGTACCCATTCACCTGTAAAATATAGTACAAAAAAAACACAACACACAAGATAAAATAGTTTATTGCACAGCTCCGGGGGTCTTCCATCTTCGGGGGTCTTCTCGCCGGACTCCTCCTCTATCTTCTTCTAGCTCTTTTGCTAGCGGAGGAGCCCGTCATTCTTCTTCGTCCCCGCGGCCTCTTCTTCTGACTTTGGGGGTCTTGTCCCCCTCTTCGGTTCTTCTGCCAGGCCACCGCGCCTTCTTATAGCTCTTTTACAGGCGGTGGCCCGGTCTTCTGTCGCCGCCGCCGCCGCCTTCCATTCTTCTTCTCCTTCTTCTCCTGGGCATGTTGACTCGAAGCTCTCTCCGGCCGCAATGCCAGGGACGCGCTGCGCGGCGACTTATATAGGGACAAGGGGCGGGCTCATCGGTTGATGTCACATGGGTTGATGTCACATGGGTTGATGATACATGGCGACAGTCCCAGCATCCTCCGGGACTGTGACATCGTAAGGGGCGGGGTCACCATGTGACATCAACCCATGTGACATCAACCGATGACCCCGCCCCTTGTCCCTATATAAGTCGCCGTGCAGCGCAGCGCGTCCCTGGCATTGCGGCCGGAGAGAGCTTTGAGTCAACATCTCCAGGAGAAGAAGGAGAAGAAGAAGAATGGAAGGCGGCGGCGACGGCGACAGAAGACCGAGCCACCGCCTGTAAAAGAGCTATAAGAAGGCGCGGTGGCCCGGCAGAAGAACCGAAGAGGGGGACAAGACCCCCGAAGTCGGAAGAAGAGGCCGCGGCGACTAAGAAGAATGCCGGGCTCCTCCGCTAGCAAAAGAGCTAGAAGAAGATAGCGGAGGAGTCCCGCGAGAAGACCCCCGAAGACGGAAGACCCCCGGAGCTGTGCAATAAACTATTTTATCTTGTGTGTTGTGTTTTTTTTGTACTTTATTTTACAGGTGAATGGGTAGGGGTACATTGTACCCCATACTCATTCACATAGGGTGGGGGACCGATATCCGGGGGCCCCTTATTAAAGGGGGCTCCCAGATTCCGATAAGCCCCCTGCACGCAGACCCCAACAACCAACGGCCAGGGTTGTCGGGAAGAGGCCCTTGTCCTCAACAACATGGGGACAAGGTGCTTCGGGGTGGGGGGGCCGCGCGGCCCCCCTTCCCCAAGGCACCCCCCATGTTGAGGGCATGCGGCCTGGTATGGCTCAGGAGGGGGGGGGCGCTCGCTCGCCCCTCCTTTCCTGGCCGGCCGGGTAGCGTGCTCAGACAACGGTCTGTTGTGGACTTTGGGGGGACCCCCACGCCGATTTTTTTCGGCGTTGGGGTTCGCCTTTAAGTCCATACCAGTTGGCGGGGCCAAACCTTCTCCCCACACAAACTGACAAAAATGGGACATCACATTTAACACTTTAGGCTAACTCACATTTAAAAGTGTTAGTTTCATGAAAAAGCACAACTTATCAACATACAATCTTGTCCCCACCTAAAGTTCATATACTCACTGTGGCATCATCTTCCATAACAAGCCATTGAATACAAACAGTGATGCTTGCTTAGAACATAAGTTCCCTGCCCGTTCAACACAAAACATTTTCCTATTGTATCAAACATGGGATAGCCATCCTGGCTGCCCCTCCCACAAGCCACATGGCACACAAACATGCAGTTACAAACTGCTCTACAAGAATCATGCAATCGACTTGTCCCATACATAGGTAAAAAAATCAAAATTCATCCATTTCTCACATGTATTACAAACTTGTTACACAGCATGCAGTTTCCATACACATACACTCGAGCTGATCCAAATCACACATACATTCTCACACACACACATACACACACACACACAATCAAACTTCCAGCATTATCTCAAGAAGATGAAAAATGTGTTCTTTTCACAAAGCAGAACCTCCCCAATGCATCAGGCAGAGAAAACGTACCCCTTTTGTCTCAGGACAACAAAGTTTTGATGTCCTGGACTGGGATCCGTTCTCCCCCTTTCTACCTGTGCAGAGGGGGGCTCCGTTTGCTCCGTAAGTCCCTGGCCCGCCATTGATGTCCTGGAAATTTTGGCCATATGCAGAGCACACAGCCAAAACTCCTGTTTCTAATAATAATAACATTTCCGTCTTAATGATATAATACTTTAGCTTACCTTTCAACCCGGTTGGGACTGGCTACACCTGCGGTGGTTGAGTCATATCTCGCCTATGTCCTTAAAATCAAACATCTGTTGATAGTACTGGAGGCACCTATGGCCGCACTGGGAAAAAGACACATACCAATATTGACATTGGCCTGTAGGGTGTGGAGGGAGACCAAGAAAATTACAAATTTTCAGGATACTAAAGAGGCCCTACCACTCTGTCACAATCCAATGTTCCCCCATTTAAGCAATTTGTGGACTCTGGATTCTGGGAGCATAGGGGAATAGTTTCTCTGGACAACATCTATGATGGAAATGTATTGGCTTCTTTTGAGGGATTGCAAAGGAAATATGTATTGCCCCAATCTACCTTTTATAGGTATTTATAACTTTGACATGTGCTACATATTCAATTCTGATAAGAGTGCTTCGATCTCAGGGCCCTAGGGGACTTAGCTCAACGTTGTATCTACATTTACTCTCTGCCACGACTAGTGGGACTCCATTGGAGGTGTGCATCAAGTTACAACAACTTGTCCCCCAATTTGTCTGATGATGATTAGGAGTAGGCATGCTCCATCCATCTATCTGTATCTCAGACATTCAATTAATGAATCCACCTTTATATGCTACATCAAACATAGCTGACCCCAGTCAGACTGCACGCAATGCACCGTATACCTACCTCTGCCTGCACTAGGTGCACCTGTTCACGTGCGGATTTTGCGCATGTTATGTGGCTCTGTGCAGTTATAGTGAGATACTGGCAACAGGTAATGGAGATATTGTCTGCAGTCTTATCAATTCTTATCAATTTCTGTTCCATGTACCCCACTGGTGTGTCTGCTGGGGGTCCTCGATGAGGAGCAATGGCCAAGACATATTAGGACCATGCTACTGGAGACATTATTTATGGCCCGTAAAACTGTAGCACTTAAGTGGATCCAGCCCACACCTCCATCCAGACATACATGGCTTTGGTTAGTGAATCAGGTATTACCCTATGAAAAACTAAGTATACTAAAGTGTGAGATACTTAGTGTTCTTCTGCCCTTACTGTAACCAACATATAACTATATCACTAAAAGATTTGAGAAATAGCTATTGTACTTTAGTGTTTCTATGGTGTTTTCTAAAACATGTGTATCAGGAGCAATACACTGAGAAATGCAGTGTATTTGTAAAGACGTTGTAGCCGCGTACACACGGGCGGACTGTCTGGCCAACTAAGTCCGTCAGACAATCCGACGGACAGTCCATCCTACTTTCGAATGAACGGACTTGACCACACATGATGAACAAACAGTCCGTTGAAAGCTTGCGCGATGACGTGTACAGCACGTACGACAGGACTAGAAATAGGACGTCCAATACACAGCAATGCAACCTTCCGCCGTGTAAATCCTTTCTGAGCATGCGCCATACTTAGTCCGTCCAACTAGCCTACTCACGAGCGGACTGTCCGCTGAAACCAAAGTTGGACGGACAATATTACGGAAATTCCGAAATACTTAGTCCGCCAGACTGCATGCTGAAAAAGTCCGCTGAAGCCCACACACGAGCGGACTGTCCGCTTGAAATGTGTTTCGGCGGACTAAGTTGGACAGACAGTCCGCCCCTGTGTACGCGGCTTTAGATGCTCCGCTCTATTTTGTTTGCTCATGTTGCATGCATTTGACAACTGTCATTATCATGTACCTCTTTCAATAAAAAGAGTTTACAATTTTTTTTTTAAAAGCTATAAATAATAAGACAAGAAAAAAAGTTTAAAAATGAAGGAACACTATCATCGTTTAAATGTTACAAAGAATATAATAGAATATGTAAAAAGGAAATCAAGGATGCAATAATTCAAAACGGACGACAGATTGCAAAAGATTGTAGGCCTAACCCCTACAATTCTTCAAATATTGTAATAGTAAAAAGGCCAGGTCTGAGCATGTAGGCCCTTTACAAAATATTCTGGAGTGGGTGACTGGGGACAAAGAGAAGGCAAATTTATTTAATACTTTTTTCTCTGTGTATACAAAGGAGCATGGGGGAGCTCATAAAGGGGATGGTATTGACACAGCTCCAAATGATCCACAATGGCTAAAAAGTGATATGGTCCAGAAATATTTAGACAAAATAAAGGCGGATAAAGCACCTGGACCAGATGGCATCCATCCACGGATCCTAAAAGAATTGAACTCTGTCATTTCAAAGCCATTGTTTCTCATTTTTAGGGATTTGTTAATGACTGGAATTGGCATAGGGCCAATGTGGTGCCTACAGTGGTGTGAAAAAGTGTTTGCCCCCTTCCTCATTTCCTGTTCCTTTGCATGTTTGTCCCACTTAAGTGTTTCGGAACATCAAACCAATTTAAACAATAGTCAAGGACAACACAAGTAAACACAAAATGCAATATGTAAATGAAGGTGTTTATTATTAAAGGTGAAAAAAAAATCCAAACCATCATGGCCCTGTGTGAAAAAGTGATTGCCCCCTAAACCTAATAACTGGTTGAACCACCCTTAGCAGCAACAACTGCAACCAAGCGTTTGCGATAACGTGCAATGAGGCTTTTACAGCATCCTGGAGGAATTTTGGCCCACTCATCTTTGCAGAATTGTCCTAATTCAGTTACATTAGAGGGTTTTCGAGCATGAACGGCCTTTTTAAGGTCATACCACAACATCTCAATAGGATTCAGGTCAGGACTTTGGCTAGGCCACTCCAAAGTCTTCATTTTGTTTTTCTTCAGCCATTCGGTGGTGGACTTGCTGGTGTGTTTAGGATCATTGTCCTGCTGCAGAACCCAAGTTCGTTTCAGCTTGAGTACACGAACAGATGGTCGGACATTCTCCTTCAGGATCTCTTGGTAGACAGCAGAATTCATAGTTCCTTTTATCACGGCAAGTCTTCCAGGTCCTGAAGCAGCAAAACAGCCCCAGACCATCACACTACCACCACCATATTTTACTGTTGGTATAATGTTCTTTTTATGAAATGCAGTGTTTCTTCTACGCCAGATATACTTGGACACACACCTTCCAAAGAGTTCCACTTTTGTCTCATCGGTCCACAGAATGTTGTCCCAAAAGTCTTGGGGATCATCAAGATGTGTTGTGGAGAAATTGAGATGAGCTTTGATGTTCTTTTTGCTCAGCAGTGGTTTTCTCCTTGGAACTCTGCCATGCAGGCCATTTTTGCCCAGTCTTTTCCTGATGGTGGAGGCATGAACGCTGACCTTAACTGAGGCAAGTGAGGCCTGCAGTTCCTTGGACGTTGTTGTGGGGTCTTTTGTGACCTCTTGGATGAGTCGTCGCTGCGCTCTTGGGGTAATTTTGGGCGGCCGGCCACTCCTGGGAAGGTTCACCACTGTTCCATGTCTTCGCCATTTGTGGATAATGGCTCTCACTGTGGTTCGCTGGATTCCCAAAGCTTTGGAAATGGCTTTATAACCCTTTCCAGACTGATAGATCTCAATTACTTTCTTTCTCAATTGTTCCTGAATTTCTTTGGGTCTCGGCATGATGTGTAGCTTTTAAGGATCTTCTGGTGGACCTTACTGTGTCAAGCAGCTCCTATTTAAGTGATGCCTTGATTGTGAACAGGTGTGGCAATAATCAGGCCTGGGTGTGGCTAGAGAAATTGAACTCAGGTGTGGACAACCACAGTTATAGTATGTTTTAACAAGGGGGGCAATCACTTTTTCACACAGGGCCATGATGGTTTGGATTTTTTTTCACCTTTAATAATAAACTACTTCATTTACAAATTGCATTTTGTGTTTACTTGTGTTGTCCTTGACTATTGTTTAAATTGGTTTGATGTTCCGAAACACTTAAGTGTGACAAACATGCAAAGGAACAGGAAATGAGGAAGGGGGCAAACACTTTTTCACACCACTGTATATTTAAAAAGGGATCAAAGTCTTTACCAAGTAATTATAGACCTGTTCGTTTAACTTCTATAATCGGGAAGATACTGGAAAGTTCAATAATAGACCACATAGATGAGTTCTTGCTGGAAAAAAAAATTTTTAAGCAAGAGACAGCATTGATTAATGAAAGACAGAAGTTCTCTGACCAAATGTAAATTTACGCTATCACAGAAACTCTTTTATCAATGAATTTTAGGAACAATAGAGGCAAATTTTTAGCCAGAGCGCTACAAACGAAGAAAGCAGCAAATACTATTCACCATATCCTATCCCCCCAAGGCCATACACTGACAACCTCCACTGATATAGCAAAGCCATTTAAATGCTACTATTTATAACTCTGTAAACTGCCCACAGCCGCACACCCCCCACAAACCACTAACCCTAACAGAACTTAAACTATCCATTAAACAACTGAAAGTAGGTAAAAGCCCAGGACCGCATGGGTTTACGGCAATCTATTACAAAACATTCCTAGATGACTTGGCAGACCCTTTTCTCTGTGCTTTTAACTCTTTGTCACCCACTACTCCCTCTAGACATGACCTACTAGAAAAGCCCATATTGCTGTTGTTCCTAAATTGGGAATAAGAATGAACGCCAGTAGTAAACTATCGACCAATCTCACTATTAAACGTCGACCTAAAAATCTTTGCGAAAATTCTGGCCAATCGTCTACTCCCTTTTCTTCTTTTCCTTATAACTAACGATCAAGTAGGCTTTATCCTGGGACAAGAAGATAGAGACAACACCACTAAAGCTATTAACCTGCACCACTTGCTTGCCATATCAAAGAGACAAGGATTCTTTCTATCATTGGACGCAGAAAAGGCGTTTTCACAGACTGGCTTGGGACAACATGTATGCGGTTCTGTGCAAAATTGGCATTCAAGACCATCTATTTCAGTTCATCATGTTTCTCTACAACAATCCTGGGTACGACTCAATAGCCATCTGTCAAACGCCTTTCCCATCTAAAACGGCACAAGACAGGGCTGCCCACTATCACCCCTGCTATTTGTACTTACACTAGAACCCCTTCTCCTTTGTCTACAAGCAAACAATGACATACAGGGCCTGGGGGGGGGACCACTCATATAAATGATCTGCATTCGCTGACGACATCTTGTTGATCCTCTCAAAACCTCAGATCACACCTCAAATCACACTTCCCAACCTACTGAAAGATTTTACTTTACCTTTACCTTTCCAACTTTAAAATGAATTTCAATAAATCTCATGCTCTCAATGTTAATCCACCCATCTCAACTGTTTCATAATGTCAACAGAATTTCCCTTTTACATGGCGACAAGACGTAATTACCTACCTTGGCATCCAAATACCTACCCATTTATCTGACATATACTCCAAAAATGTCCTACCTGTTTTACATACAATAACACAGGATTTATGTAGTTGGGATAAACCTTTCTTCTCATGGTTTGGTCAAGCAGCCATCTTGAAGATGAATGCTCTTCCACGCTTGCTCTATCTTCTACAAATGGTCCCAATACTATTAGCACCCTCCTTAACCGCATTAAGTATTATAAAATACTCTGTACAGCCTTTCTATGGCAACACAAATGACCTAGAATTAGCTACAATCAACTTACCCTCCCCTAAGAAAAAGGAGGAATAGGCCTCCCAGGTATACGCAATTATTACAGGGCCTGTCACCTAGCATGGATAGTAAACTGGAATGTACATAGTCAAGTGAAGGATTGGGTAACTCTTGAAGACTCCTTTTGATTCTATCTCTAGAGTCCACCCCCTGGCTATCATCACGCCATCTCCCCTCCTCTATCAAGGACTATCCACTCATTGGTCCCACCCTGAAATGTTTCAGAGAGGCTAATTCAAAATACGGTCTTACTACGGTAGGGGGACCATGACACCAACCCATGGCTTCAACTCAGACTTCCCACCCGGTATGTCTAACAAATTGCTACTGGGGGTAGCTCCCAAACCATTCCTCTGCACTCATCACCTATTTTACGAAGACAAGGTTTTAGACAGAGCAGGCCTTATTTCAAAATGGCCAAACACTCCCATACCACAATGGTCATACCTGCAGGTTTACCATTTTCTTAGAACCCTAGACACAGTATCTAAACCCCTCACCTCCTGTGAAAATTTGTGTTCCAAGATTACACCCCGACAACATGTTATCGCCTCAATACACTTTTCTTTTTTTGAACAAATCTTCTACAAATCTTCTACTATAGGAAAGGCATGTATAGCATGGGAACGGGACATTGACACAAATCTTTCCCCTGCAGAATGGAACCACATCTATTCTCACACACATAAACAGTCTATTAATTTAACCACGCAGGAAAATTGGCAATGCAACCAAGAGGAGGGCACACTGTTGCATATCTGGGGGGCTTATCCTCTCATACAAACCTTCTGATCTAGAGTACATTCTGTGATCACACAGGTATCTACTTACACTTTCAATTATTCACCTGGGCAATACCTCCTCCACCACACATCTCTCCCTCACAAAATACCACAAATCTCTTGCAATGCACATGGTGAATGCAGCAAAAATTTGTATACCAGTACACTGAGGTACAACCCACACTCCCTCAATCTCAGAATGGTTCACACGCCTGCAAAAACGCTCTGACATGGAAGAACTTATCCATATAGTGAAAGGTTCCCCATCCAAATTCATAACTATCTGGGCCTCTTGGCGCCACTACCGCACAACCGATCACTACAAAAATCGAAATTCTCCCTCCCTCCCTCTTTCTATACCTGATTCAGGATCCCTTTGAGAAAACAACATTCCACACCAATCTTAGGAAGTTGCAAAACCGAGTGAAAGCTCCTTTAGCCAGAGAGATCTTGCGATGATTCAACCTACTCTACCCTATTCCTCCTCACTCCCCCCCCGCAAATTCAGCTTCAAAAAGGAGGGTTCATTGGCAACTATATTAAATCCTCCCCTTGCTCTTTCTACCTTTTTTAACAAACCCTCCCTCCCTAGAAAGATAAATTTGACCTTTTTTTTTTCCTTCTTTCCTTCCTTTCAAATATTTCCCTTTATATACGATCTGGAATTAACACAGCTACAGTTCTTGTTTATTTTCTGTTAATGGAAATACATCGCTCTCTTTATTACTACACAGTAAGAGCCTGTTCACACAGGGTCAACTCGGGATCTGACTTCAGGTCGCCCCAAATCGCGCCGTTGAGAAAATCAGAGCCGTTTTAATGTACACTACAGCAGTCGCTCCGACTTCAAAAAAGGTTCTTGTACTACTTCAATCCGACTTCTAGGCGACTTGTACCCATTGATTTCAATGGAAGTTGCCTCCAAGTCGGATCTCCATCTAAGTGACAATGTCGCCTCTCTCACAGAATAATCAGCTCTCGAGGGGGAACTCCACGCCAAATTTGAAATAAAAAACCGGCATGGGTTCTCTCTCCAGGAGCATACCAGGCCCTTAGGTCTGGTATGGATTTCAAAGGGAACCCCGTACGCCGAAAAAACGTTGTGGGGTCCCCCCAAAATCCATACCAGACCCTTATTCGAGCACGCAACCCGGCCGGTCAGGAAAGGGGGTGGGGAAGAGCGAGCGCCCTCCCCTGGACCGTACCAGGCTGCATGCCTTCAACATGGGGGGTGGGTGTTTTGGGGCAGGGGGGCGCCCTGCGGTCCCCCATCCCAAAGCACTTTGTCCCCATGTTGATGAGGACAAGGGCCTCTTCCCAACAACCCTGGCTTATCGGAATCCGGGAGCCCCCTTTAATAAGGGGGCCCCCAGATTCCGGCCCCCCACCCTATGTGAATGAGTATGGGGTACATCGTAATCCCGGCAGAGCATCTCCATAGCCCTAGATTTCTTGAGAAATGGAAGGAATTATGAATTAATCACGGGATTTCAGTTATGAAACTCATTGTTAAAGAGGAAAAAATTCAACTAGATGAGTTGACAACGGCCATAACTGAAAGTTCCCAGGGTTTAGAACCATTTAAGGAACAAGGAAGGGGTGGAACCCGACTACAGGGAAACGCCCCAGGAAACAGGTCCCAATATCCCCAGTCAACATTCTCCCAAGCAAAGCTCACAAAAAACCTAAACAAGGACCGGAATCTAAAGGGAGGAACACAAACCAGGAGCCAGAGGAATCGGAGGGGTCGGTAGCTACATCTAAACAAACTGGTGACATGAAGGTTATCAACCTCTCGGATTTCAAACTGGAAGAAAGACATATAAAATTATTACAACGAGGGATGTCTTTCTCCCCCAGTAGTCACATGGACGAGTTTACAATCTTTAAGGACATTACATTATTCCTTAGAAAGGTATTCTTTCGATCGTTATATATGGACAATTCCCCTAAACCAACAAAAATTGAT
Source organism: Lithobates pipiens (assembly GCF_037356315.1). NCBI lineage: Eukaryota > Metazoa > Chordata > Amphibia > Anura > Ranidae > Lithobates > Lithobates pipiens. The sequence continues at coordinate 109,966,198 of NW_027507789.1, forward strand.
GAGTTGAATAAACAGGATAGGGAGGTACTTGACATCCTCACCTCCTTATTAGAGGAAGGTGAGAATGACGAGGAGGTCCATGATATATACCAAAGGAAAGCAAAATTATACATTCGTTCAATGAAGATGCCACCACTTTCTAAAAATAAGTGGTTAACCCTTTTCTTGGGCATGGTTCAGATGGATTTGGAGAGAGTAGATTGGAAAGAAAAAATACATGATAACCTCTCTAGGGAAGAACGTAAGGCTTTACGTGAACTCTCAGAGGCTAAAGGTATTGTCATTAAAAGAAGCGATAAGGGGGGCAATGTTGTCCTCCTTAATGAAAAACAATATGAGAACGAGGTGTTTCGCTTATTAAGCGACACACTTACGTATAAAAAACTGTCCAGTGATCCGTTCCCTAATTTAGTGACCAATTTAAACATTAAACTTAAACAGGCAAGTGAAGTGGGTTTGCTCGCGAAGAAGGAATTTGAATATCTAAGCGTTGAAGAATATAATATTCCCATTTTTTACATCATCCCTAAGATACATAAGTCCTTAAGCAACCCTCCAGGGCGTCCCATTGTGTCCGCCATAAAGAGTCCCCTTGAAAGGATAGGCAAATATCTTGATAACCTTTTGAAAGACGTGGTGATGAAATTACCATCATATGTCAAGGACACAGGGGATGTCCTGAAGCGAATTGCTGATATTGAGGTATATGATGTATACTAGTGGGGATTGATGTGGAATCTTTATACACATCAATTCCCCATGAGTGGGGAATTAGAGCTGTAGAGGTATTCTTGGAGAAAAACTTTCCGTTTTGTGGCCATCAGAATGAGTTTTTGGTTGAATTGCTAACATTTGCACTCAACAATAATTTTTTTCAATTCCTAACAAGTTTCTTTCAACAGATCAAAGGCACTGCAATGGGTGCACTGTGGGCTCCGGCCTACGCTTGCATCCATTTAGGACTATGGGAAGAGGAGATGGTCTACGGGACACCTATGTACCTGGGCCACGTACACACGTGGCTCAGGTACATAGATGATATCCTGATGATTTGGAGAGGCGATGAACATTCGCTGAAGGAATTCATGAGTGTTCTTAATTTGAATGATCGCAATATTAGATTAACATATACTTGGGATCCAAAGAAAATCTAATTCTTGGATCTCACAATTAGCATGACTGATTCATCATTATCTACCCAAACCTTTCGTAAGGATACCTCTGCAAACACATTACTGATGGCTGACAGCCACCATCCACAGTGGCTGAAAAGCGGGATTCCAGTGGGGCAGTTTTTACGTATTAAACGGAACTGCTCCAATGCAGAGGACTACAAACGGGAGAGTGACGAACTCTATAACCGCTTCAGGGAAAGGGGTTATTCACATAAACAGATTAGGAGAGCTAAACGGAAGGCAGCAGAGAGGAATCGACCTTTGCTGTTAGAACAGAAGACCATAGCGGAAGTGCCCATTGAGAATGAGGAGTCTCCAGTGAGGATAATTACCCAGTTTGGTGCAGAATGGGAAGCGGTACAGGGTATCTTACAAAAACATTGGGACATCTTAACTGGCACCCCCGGTCTGGCCAGGATTGTGGGACCTAAACCAACAATGGTGGCCAGATGGGCAAGAAACTTAGGCAACCAATTGGTAGCCTCTGAATATACACGGGGCACAGATAAGTCGTGGTTGTCTCAGTTCCCTCATAGTAAAGGGATGTTCCCATGTGGACACTGCCAGGTCTGTCCCTATATACATCGCACTTCAGAATTTAGTGATGCACAAAATAAGGAAAGTTTTGAGATTCGGAGTTTGATCAATTGTGCTACCACAAGAATAGTTTACATGATAACATGTCCATGCAATAAATTGTATATAGGGAAGACCAAGAGGCAATTTAGAATTCGCATAGGGGAACATATGAGGGAAATTCTTGAAAAAAATCTGGATAAACCGATTTCCCAACATTTTGCGCAATTCCACCAAGGAAGACTAAAGGGAATGTTGGTAAAAGGGATTTATGCATTGGAATTTGTCTAACAGGAGAGGAGATTTTGACCAGATACTACAGCAAAAAGAAAAGAAATGGATATTTCGTTTAGGTACACTTACCCCTAAGGGGTTAAATACAGAGTTAAGCCTACAACCGTTCCTTTCTATGTAACCCAGACACTGAGTTATAAGTTTAAAATTGTGAGCATAAGTGATCCGTCAGGATAGTGATTCCGATGAGGTAAATATGCTGAATTTGATAACTGATATACCTGGGCAATGATTAGGTTGGACTCTGCGGTTACCAATATTTATTCTGACTGACCCAGGGATTCAATGTTCAGCATCTTGCCCCATCGGTTTGGACAACAGATATATGCTGTATTGATGGTACTGCACTATGATGGGGTGTTGTTCACCCTTTGGTGGGAATCGTTGCTCAATATACCTCATTGTCGGTGCTTTGTCTGCAGTGGTATCTGATGCATATATTTACATGCACAGGATTATCTGTTTGTCTATTTAGTCTTCCATATATTCCTGTGTGTTATTGTCCTCTATTTGTTTGCTGTCTTCCGTTTCTCTTTTCCTTTTTTTCCCCTTTCCCTAAGAAGATTAGTTTGTAAAGCGGCAGTAAATTTCTAGATTCTTCAACACAGTAAATGAATGCCATATGTGAATGTAATGGGCATCCTCGTATGAGGCATTTAAAATTGACTAGTGTTGCTACGGTAATGTTTTCACTAATGGGGAGTACTCCTTTACATTGGGTATGTGTGAGGGCTGCGGCGGGAAATGGATTGAATAAAAAGGAGAACCCGCGCAGACTCACTACGTCCAGACGAAGCTACGCATTGGTGTTTGCGAAACGCGTTGACGTCTTTTCCGTTCGGACGTCACACTGCGGAAGCAGTGAGAGGGAACTCCCATAGGGTGACGAGCCGCGCGTAATATGAATGGTGTATGATGGACGAACCAGGAAATGATGGATACCGCCAGGGATTTTGTGGCAGAGCGCTCTAATCCACAGAACGAATATTCTTAGGCCGCGTACACACGGGCGGATTGTCTGGCCAACTAAGTTCATCAGACAATCCGACAGACAGTCCGTCCAACTTTTGAATGAACGGACTTGACCACACACGATGAACAGACAGTCCGCTGAAAGCTTGCGCGATGACGTATACAGCACGTACGACGGGACTAGAAATACGACGTCCAATACACTGCAATGCGGCCGTGTAAATCCTTTCTGAGCATGCGCCATACTTAGTCCGTCCAACTTGCCTACACACGAGCGGACTGTCCGCCGAAACCAAGTTTGGACAGACAAAACCAAGTTTGGACGGACAAAATTACGGAAATTCCGAAAGACTTAGTCCGTCAGACTGTCCGCTGAAAAAGTCCGCTAAAGCCCACACACGAGCGGATTGTCCGCTGAAACACGGTTCAGCGGACTAAGTTGGGCAGACAATCCGCCCGTGTGTACGCGGCCTTAGTGTGAAGACTGGCGATTAAAACAACCATAGACACACGCAAGTACCCACATCTAAAAATCTCTCTGTGACATCCTTAATGTATAAGGGACACTGTGGACAAGCCAGTATGTGCGGTTCATGATATGGTTATATCAGTGTGCAACAAGCTGCCAACTAATAATATCACGTAATGCTGGATGTTTAAAGGGGACACCGCAGTGTTTTATGTTGCGACATACATCTTCAATACCCCAAACCAACATAGACCCTGGATATCAGTGACTGCAAAACTTTGTATGATAATAGTATTCATTATATGAAGGATCTATTGAAGGTATTTTGGGAAGTGTTTCGTGGCTGTATACCACAATACATGATTACCTGGGTAATTTCTGTCCTATCATCTTTTTCTTTTTCTATTATTGGCTCGAGCTACCGGGAGGTATCGGACACTGGCCCCGGAACTATGTAATAAAATTGGGTTATAACTTATGTGGCCAAATTACTTTAGTAAATAGACAAATTTACCAGACCGGGACTAGTGTCAGATCCCATGGGCGTCCGGACGGTGTTTACATGTTACATGTTGTTTGTTACCACAAGTCTTTTGTGTATTTATGTCCTACCCCAATTGAGTGTTTATCTGGATAGGTGAAGTACTACACAATTGTGGGTATTTACCCACCTGTATTTTTCTATTTTTTTTATTTTTTATATATACAGGGTATCTATAAATTCTTCCATACATTTTGATCCAGTGACCCATTTATAATAAATGTATATATTTTGGATGGTAGAAATGTTTTTTGTACTTAATACATTTTTGTAATATATATATTTTGATGGTTATTGTTTCTCAGAGAGCCTCACTTTGCTCTGTGGGTTTCCGTTCTCTGGAAACCCACACCATTTGTTTGTAGATATTTGGTTGGAGGTTAGAGAACTATTCCATCTAGGAGTCGCTGTAGGACACGATTGGCCAATCTTATTTTCTTTTACAAATATTTTATTGAAAGTTAAGCATAACATATAAAAAAAAAACGATCAAAAACAGCGCATCAAAGGGACTAGTAGATTGATGTGAAAAAGACTTTAAAATGTCATTTATTAAATGTAAAAAATGAACACAGACATCTGATCCCAGCAGGATCTCAAACACATAAAAAACACCAATCATAAAACGGACAGATGTTTGATAATGAAAAGCTCCTCAGATCTCTCAATTATAACTTTGGAAAGGTCAAAACCAAAGACCAATGTGCACAGCTTTCGAATGCCTAATAAATGCAATCAATCATCTGAAAGAACCCAAAAAGTCAGTGTAAACGAATGGAACAACGTTCCTAGGGACACTCACTTCATAGGTGTTCAATGGGCTGCAGAGCTGATGAGTCCAGTCTGATGACCGAGGGGGAGGTGTTTATTTCAGCTCCATCTGAAGCGTTCGGCTTGGAGGCAGAGGTGTAATGCTGCACGCTAGGTGGTAAGGATCAAGCTTAGTCACCAGATGATATCAGCTGTACACATAGGCACATTTGACAAAGCGCAGGAGCGCGAAACATGTAGGCAGGAGAGTCGGCATAGCAACCTTCCCCTTCACAGCCTTCCACGTGACAAGCCTCTCATGTGATCCACAGCCGCTCGGACAAGCGGCACTGCAAGCAGTGCAGCGTTCTCCAAGCTGCCTATGTGTACAGCTGATATCATCTGGTGACTAAGCTTGATCCTTACCACCTAGCGTGCAGCATTACACCTCTGCCTCCAAGCCGAACGCTTCAGATGGAGCTGAAATAAACACCTCCCCCTCGGTCATCAGACTAGACTCATCAGCTCTGCAGCCCATTGAACACCTATGAAGTGAGTGTCCCTAGGAACGTTGTTCCATTCGTTTACACTGACTTTTTGGGTTCTTTCAGATGATTGATTGCATTCATTAGGCATTCGAAAGCTGTGCACATTGGCCTTTGTTTTTGACTTTTCCAAAGTTATAATTGAGAGATCTGAGGAGCTTTTCATTATCAAACATCTGTCCGTTTTATGATTGGTGTTTTTTATGTGTTTGAGATCCTGCAGGGATCAGATGTCTGTGTTCATTTTTTACATTTAATAAATGACATTTTAAAGTCTTTTTCACATCAATCTACTAGTCCCTTTGATGCGCTGTTTTTGATCGTTTTTTCTGCTGCATCCATTTTTTGCCAAGTCCATAATGGGTTAACAGCCGCACATTGAGACCATCTACAGGACATTTATTTAAATAAACAAACATCCCACGAGATAGTCAAACGCTCTTAAAGAGACCATTCATTTGTGCGCCAACTTTATATTGTTTTGTTTTACGTTAAGCATAACATATCAATACAGACATGTGACTGAGACATCAGACAGAAAAATGAGGGAAAAAGAAACGAGTGTCTCAATGAGGGGAGGATACATAGGTGTTATAATGTTCCACAAGACAATAAAGGTAGTAAAAGAAAAAAAAAAAAAGCAAAGGCCCAGTATAAACAGATAATCAAATTGTAAATTCAATTGCGTCTCAAAAAGGCCATATATAGTGCAGCCTAGCTCAGGTAACATCAAAAATATTGATATAAAGACACATAGGTGCCAGGCTTTGCTGCTAAACAGGCATACAGAAGGAGCGATGGAGAAAAATAAAGATAAAAAGAAAATGGAATTTTCCTCCCTGAGATGAGTCACCTCGACTTCAAAATATCTCATATCAGTATAATCGTCAACCACATGTCGACTCCTCTAAATGGGAGTCACCAAAAAGGACAAATAGAAAAAAAAAAGAGGGATAGATAGAATACAGACCGTGGGTAAGAGTGCCCACAAAGAGGGAGTTAAGAAAAAGATAAAAAGCAAAGGGGGGGGGGAAGAAGAAAGAAAAGAGAAGGGGAAGAGGTCCTCTGGGGCCGCGCCCACACGCCCCTAAATTGAAAGAAGTTGGTCATTAAACCTAGAGGGCCGGATAAAAGTTATCCATGGTTGCCACACTCTGAGGAATTTGGCATGGGTGTCAGAGGTAAACGATGTCAGCTTTTCGTTAACCATTATGTCGTTCATGCGGTTTTTAACAGCTTCAAAGCTAAGTGTTGGAGTTTTCCACGCTCTTGCAATAGTAATCTTAGTGGCACTAAAAAGATGCTGGGCTAGCTGCCTCTCCGGGCGAAAAAGTTCTGGGATGGGTTTACATAAGAGGGCTTCGAAGGGGTCCCTTCTAAAATTAGAGTGGAGCATATTACGCAGTAGGGTATAAACCCTAATCCATAATCTGCAGGCCTTAGGGCATGTCCACCAAATATGGGCCATGGTGCCTGCACTTGCACAGCCCCGAAAGCAATTGGGTGAGTAGGAGGGGATAAAGCGAGCTATCCTGGATGGCGTATAATACCACCTGTAAAAAACTTTATATGCATTCTCGAGGATGGACACATTTCTGGAACTTTTCATAAGGGACAATGTCATGGTCTGCCAGTCCTATACATCCAACCTCTTGCCCAGGTCCGTTTCCCATTGAAGATGATACTTCCTAACGGGGGGTTTCTTAAAAGTAGTAATAAAGGAATAAATCAAAGATATTATTCCGGAGGAATGAGGTTGGGTCCTACAGACACGTTCAAAGGGGGTCAATGCGTACGGGGTAGGAAGAGCTTTGAGAAGCTGTTGAATGAAATGCTTGAGTTGAAGGTAACTGTAATGCTCTCTAAGGGGGATATCATGGGAAGATCTCAGGGAGTCAAACGTAAGCATTCTCATTGGGGTGAGCAGAGAATGGACATCCGTAAAGCCATTATCCGCCCACCAGGAGAATTGCCTAGGATTTTTACAGCTAGGGGGGAATAAAGGGCAATGAACAAGACGTAATAATGGCAGGTGGGGGGACAGTAATCCCGCCGAGTATTTGAAAGAATCCCAGACCCGGAGGGAATGAGTCATACAAGGCCCAAACCCACGCGGGCGGTCCTTTGGGGGCAACCATGGTATTGAGGAGATAGGAATAGGATGAGAATCAACAAGGTCCATGGTAGCCCATAGAGGCATTTGATAAGTGTCGTGAAGGTGGGCCAAGGGAGCCACGGTCGCCGCAACATAATATGCTTGAAGATTAGGGACCGAGAAGCCTCCATTAATTCGACGAGCGTACATTATTTGCTTATGAATTCGAGGCCTAGAGGAGCTCCAGATAAATTTTAGTAATCTCTTTTGATGAAGTCGGAGGATATGGGAAGCTACCGGTACCAGTAACACTCGAAAAAAGTACAATAATTTTGGGAGATAAGTCATGCGTACCGCGACGATCCTGCCGAACCAGGAGAGCGGAAGGTGAGTCCAAGAAGATAACGAGTCAGTAAGTTTCCTAAATAGAGGAGGAAAATTTGCCTGGTACAAGCCCTCATAGGTGGGAGTAAGACGTATCCCTAAATAGGGCAGCGAGGGGAGCCACTGAAAAGGGAAATTCATTTTTAGGGAGGCCAATTCTGATAGAGGGAGATTTACCGACATTGCTTTTGATTTAGTGGGATTGACTCATAGACCAGAGAGAGATGCAAAGGATTCCAATAGAGAGAATAGGTTGGGTAAGGAGACTCTAGGAGACGTCAGTGTCAATAGGATATCATCTGCGAATAATGACATTTTATGCTCAGAACCAGCAATCGGAATGCCTTTTATGTCTGGATGCGAGCGAATTGCCTCAGCCAGTGGTTCCAAGGCCAAGACAAACAATAGGAGTGAGAGTGGACAGCCCTGCCGAGTACCCCTCCGTATGGGAAAAACAGGGGATTCAAATCCATAGTATTTTATTTTAGCTTGAGGGCATCATATAGGGCCTCCAACCACCGCATAAACGGGGCACCGAATCCATAATGGCAGAGCACTGACATAAGGTAAGGCCAGGACAGAGTGTCAAAGGCCTTATTCACATCTAGAGATAAAAGCATAGTCTCCAAACAGCGGTTACGAGCTACAAATTGTAAGTGAATGATTCTCCTGATGGCATCCCCTGCTTGTCTCATGGGGACAAACCCCACCTGGTCCTTCTTAATTAAACGGGGAAGAAAAGAGTTTAGGCGGTTAGCCAGGATTTTAGTGAGAATTTTCATGTCAAGATTAATCAATGATATGGGTCGAAAATTAGCCCAAGAGGAGTGATCTCGATCTTGTTTCGGTAGCATCACAATGTTAGCTGTGAGTAAGTCAGATGTTAGTTTTTGTCCGTTTTTAACTGCATTTAACATGTTGGTCAGAGGAGAAGTTATTACATCCACCATCTTTCTATAATAGAGGGCTGTGAAGCCATCTGGACCAGGCTTCTTACCAACCTTTAAATCTCTAATACATTGTCGCACCTCAGATTCTTGTATGTCACGGTCCATAAGCTCCCTGTGAGTCTCAGACAAGGTCGGGAGCGAGATGTGTTGCAGAAAATCTGCCCGAGCTCGCTCACTACCTGGGTCAAGAGCAGAATATAGCTTAGAGAGTCTATAACGGAATTCTTCTAGTATACGGATCGGGTTGCTGGTGAGCACGTTGTGTCGAGTGCGTAGGGTAATAGGGGAAGGTTTGGGGTTAAAAGTCCGTAGTCTTTTGGCCAACATCGCGTTAGGTTTGTTCGCTTTAACGTACCAATGTTGTCTAGACCAGCGGAGCACACGCTCCGCCTGGTCTGTGAGGCTAAGGTCCAATTCCATACGAGGCTGGTCCAGAAGCCTACGATTATTTAGGGTGGGGGATTGTTTAAAAGATGTGGAGATGGTCTCGAACTGAGATTCTAACATCGCTTGTAGTTTTAGCCTCTCTTTTTTCAGTTTAGATGCTATCTGTATAATGTGCCCCCGAAGCACGGCCTTATAGGCTTCCCAGAGGGTCACCGGGGAGGAGACGGTTTAAGAATTAAGACGAAAGTATTCCTCGGAAGCTCTAAAAAGATCTTCCCTAATATCTGGGAGTGCCAATAGGGAGTCATTCATAATCCATGCAGATCGGTGGGGGTTATGTACTAAGGACCGACAGACCACCAATATTGGGTCATGATCCGTCCAGGGAGCCGCCAAAATAGAGACGGATTCTATCAGTGGGAGGTGTTTTCTGAGCATTATCATGTGGTCTATTCTAGAATGGGAATGGTGTGGATGGGAATAGTACGTAAAATCTTTACTCGTTGGGTGAAATTCCCTCCATAAGTCTACTAAATCGTGGGAACGTAGGGAATGGGAAAAAGTTTTAGCAGCGGATGTCGCAACCACACATTCCGATGGATATTTGTCCAATCTTGGATCAAGGGCAACATTTGAATCCCCGGCTAAAAGCAAGGTCCCCATTTGGTGAGATAGCAAAAGAGAACAAACGTGTGGCGCGGAGCACGGGGATTAGGCAGCCATCTCCCGCGATCGCGCGATAGCGCCCCCGGCCAATCTTATTTTTATCTCATCTGGAATATGCAGTTTAGTTTTGGGCACCAGTTCTCAAAAAGGATATCAGGGGAACTAGAGAAAGTGCAGAGAAGGGCAACCAAACTGATAAGTGGCTTGGAGGAGCTCAGCTATGAGGAAAGATTAGAGGAACTGAATTTATTCTCTCTTGAGAAGGAGATTAAGGGGGGGATATGGTCAACATGTACAAATACATAAGGGGTCCATGTAGTGAACTTGATGTTAAGTTATTGACTTTAAGGGGGCACTCTTTATGTCTAGAGTAAAAGAGATTTCATCTCCAAATATGTAAAGTTTTCCTCACAGTGAGCCCTTGTACACACAGTCGGAGAATCTGTCGGAATGATTCTTATCAGACCATGTCGTCAGATAATCCGACTGTGTGTGGTATGCATCGGACTGATTCCGTCCGAATCTCCGTCCGACCCAATTTTCCAACATGTTAGAAAGATTTCCCGACCAACTGGGCCGGACGGACCTAATCCGATCATGTGTAGAGCATTTTCATCGGACCAAGTGCCACGCATGCTCACATTCAAATTCCGACATGGAAGCGCTTGTTCAGGTAAAACTACTGCTCGTAAGCGATATAGCACATTCGTCACGCTGCAGTGTTAAAAAATCATTCATCAAGCGCATTCTCTTGTTCTTTACAATGCTGCAAGAACCAACTTCTTTTGATGCTCATAGTCACACACACTTCTCCCGAACGGATTTCATTACTCTTTTTTAACCATTTCAGCAATACAATTTTAGTTTAAGTCACATCTATATAATGTTTTTTTTTATTTTTTGGATGTTTTTTGGGGGAGGGATTCCCTAAAAATCTCCTTTAAAGACACTGCTCATTTCTCCTTTTTTTTTACTTTTTATTTTTGGGTGTAAACTTACAACAACAACATTATTGTATTTTTTAGATTTTCTTTTGCTTTTTTAATCTACAGGAGGTTGTTTAGTGTTGGTACCCCTTGTTATTTAGTTCACTTTGTATTTTGGAAATGTACCTGCCTGCTCACAAATAAACTCTACTTTTTGAAGGAAAACACATTACACAAATATTTCATCAAACAAAAATAAAATTAATTTTTTTTGCTCGAAAATAAAAATAGGAACGCAGCACTGGAGAAACTTCTTAACTTTGGTGCAGCCTTTGGCCCCCAGGGCAGACATGACTAAATGACACAAAAAATTGATGGCCTGAGGAGTAGATATCTCAGGGAGAGAAGTCTGCTCCTGAAGTCCTAGAGAGCAGGAAATTCAGATGACATTTCTGTCCCCAGGATGGTGATCTTGAAGAGGCTGCATCTTCTGGCACACCAGACTCATTCCAGGCCATCACTCTCTGGTCTTACTTTGTGACTTCCCACCAGGCATCCTTCCAGGCTGTGGCTCGGCTACTGTAGCTTGGGCAGGAGGAGAAGGAGGGCGTTGTTGGACCTCCTGGCTGCCACTTGCCACAGCCTCCCCCCGACTGAGGTCTTCTTGTGTATGAAAAGGGGACATAGTTTTAGTTTTTTGATCATCAATCACAACATTTTGTGCTCCTGGCTTTTGCTATTTGACTGTTACCAAATAGAACAGACTATCATTCTGACACCAGCATTTTTCTTTCCCGTCCAAATCATTTTTGGTCACTACTGTCTATTGAGATGTAAACCACTTTGAGAAATCACAACTTACTGATCAATAACAACATCTAGTTAACATCATTAAATGTAACACATAAATATGTTCAACAATGCAATACCTGTCTCAAGCTGGGCCCCACCACATGGTGCTGCCTGGAAGGCCCAGGTTGTACATCAGAAGCCTCAGCTGGGGGTGAAGGATGCCTTGGAGGAAGCCTGGAGAGTGGTGGCCTGAGTGGTGGCCTGGGTACCCCCTGGTCTACCAGAAAATGCAGCCTGTCAAAGTGCACCATCCTGTGGTAATAAACAGCATCTGGATCTCCTGCTCTCAAGGACTCCAGGTGCTTCTTTCTCTCCCTGAAATATGTAAGCTTCATGGCCACAATTTTGCGATTCAAATATGTCATGTCTGCCGTGGGGACCCTGATCTGCACCAAAGCAAGCAGTTTCTCCAGTGCTGCGTTCCTCTTTGATCTGTCATAATAAAATTTGTTGTGGAACTTCCACAGGCAGGGCATCTCCATGTAGAGCTTGAGGAATAGCCCCATAGTTGGGATTGTTGAATGGGTCCATTTTGTCTGCAAGACACAACACAAGACAAACCCTCAAATACTAATAATGCAATTAAAATCCCTCCTAATCTTGTCCCAACAGCGGCCTAGATACAAGCAGTCTAGTCTAGTGAAGCACAAAGTTAAAAATGTTACCTTCGTTTCAACGTTCGCCACGTCTGTGACTCACACTCTCCTCCCAGATCGTACGGACGATACACATGTGTGGAGTTTTATATACAGTGCGCATGCGTGAAACTCCGCCCGCCCCTGATGTTCTTTCCAGACTATTCCCGCCCCTTCGCTTCCCGAGGAGGAGGGTGAGGAAAGCCCGGAGCCTGAAACATCCCGATCCAGGAAGACAAGATTTAAGGCCTCAAATATGTCTTTTGGAGAGATGTTGGAGATGGTCGACATATTGAACAGGACCGACTATGATGGGAAGTATGGACCTTACCCAAACCCAAATATCAGAAAGGCCAAGATCATGAATAAAGTTGTGAAGAGTCTTCTGAAGAATTTTGGGGTACGCCGATCCAAGGATCAACTGAGAAAACGCTGGTCAGACCTGAAACTGAGGGAGCACGAGCAGTACCTAAGGATCAAGCGTGTTCTTAAAAAAAGTAAGTAGTTGTCGTGTGTTCATATGATTATTCTTGCTTGCATACATGTATGAAACATTGTTCTGCAGGGAAGTATTCCAGCTTAACAAAGTGGCCCCAATAATGTTCTCACCTTGTAACTTGGCCCAAAAAAACAATTGTACAACACTTCCAAGCAATGTTTCATATTCCTATTTCTGCCCTCTGTGTGCTAATTAATCTTTGTTTATATTCTCATAGGGGAGAGAAGTATGAGGACACCAGGGACCATGAGGACACCAGGGACCACACCCCTCCCGAAGAAGGGCAACTTCCAAAAGAAGAAACAGAGGAGCAGGAGCAGGAGGAGGAGGAAGAAGGAGAGATCGTGGAGGTTGGCCAAATTGTCACCACAACAGGTGAGTGTCGGAGAACACAGCTTCCGGTAAGCTCATCAATGTATATCACCATATTTGGATTACATGGTGTGTTTGCTTTTTTCCTTCTAGGTGATGTGGAGGAAGATTCCCGTTTTACCAGTGAAAGTGCCCAGATCTTGATCGGGGAGATAATGGGGTGCAATAGGGATGTGGAAATTGTACAACAAAACATCAATGATGTTAAAAATAAAATGAAGAACATCTTTGATGTTTTGGGGAGAGTGTGAAAACGAAAAAACTAGATAGGGTTTTATTTTTGCTTTTTAAACAAAAAATGTTGTATTTTGCATAATTCCAAATTTGGAAGATGCACAGAGTGTGTAAACATGCGCTATCTCCCATCATGGGGGACCAATGTACATGTTTTGTGGAAAGTGTCTGAGATGAAGGGGTTGCAGCCCCAAAGCATGTACATTGATCCCCCATGATGGGAGATAGCACATGTTGACACACTGTGTGCATCTTCCAAATTTGTATTTTTCAGGGTCACACCCCATGTGATGAAGGCAATATCAGCCCAGTTTGTACATACTCATGTCTGATATTGTCTTCACTTTTCCAAGTTGAACTTTGTAAGTTCCTGTGTTCTGTATTTTACGGTTTGATACATGCCTGTTTACACAAAAAAACAAGTAAAAAATAAATATGATTAAACTGGGTTTTGGATACCCAAAATATCTTGGTTTGTTGTAAAAACCTTTACTAAACGCACATATGAATGTGCTTGTATTAAAAAGTTGAATTCTCAACAATGTGTGGCTTCCTTTTTCATTGGGATTAAAATGTATTTGTAGTGAAATTTGAGTTTGTGCTGAGAAGGAGTGTGATTTACTAGAGGCAACTCCACTTTGCACTCCAAGTGGAGTTTCAGGTGTACTTTTGCAGTGCACTTGTAGTGCATAGTGGATGTGCCTTTAGTAAAAAGCACTCACAGTGATGTGTAAATTTGGACAATCATGCCATTTTCCTGCCAGGGTGCTGAAAATGAGCATGATTTAGATCAGTAATGCACTACACATTAGTTAACAAAAAGAAGGTGTGTGTGTGTAGCAGACCCACAACATAATAAGATTATCTGAAGAAGAGACTGTCCCCTCATCTCACTCTGAACTTGGGTTTGCACTGTTGCTGAAAAAGGCACAACTTGACGAAAAATGGCAAAGTGGGAGGCCACAGTCTACCATTCCTGTGGCGTTGAAGGACACTGTGTAGTGACACAAGAAAAAAAACTAGTAATTTTACAAACCAACATCGCATGCAGATTAGACACCCTCATTTGTGGACAAAATTAGTATAACATTTTTTAAAATTAGTATTTAAAGCCTAAAGTATAAGGTCCCCTTATGAGAGTCCTAACCCCCCCACCCCCCCATCTGATGGGCCCTTGATAAAAAATTAGGGGGGATGTTTAGGAGAGGTAACCCTCTACACTTGATTGAGAGCTGAATGCCTAAATAATGTGTGATACTTTGGGAAGCCCCACCTTAGTTACACTATTGGCAGCCCACCGGACAGGTAAGAAGTGTCATAATAACAAAATGGAAGCACATTTTGACATTCTGCTATTACATTTCAAGAAAATTAATGTGTTAAAAAAAATCAAAATAGCATTTGAAAGTATTGAGGCAGGCCCTTACACTACATGCTTTGGTGAATTGATCCATAAATGTTATCATGAAAAAGGTATTTAGAGTGTGTATTGGGTTGGGTCAAGTCATCAGATAGAAGATTTCTATCAGCTGAGGTAACAGTTGGGGAGAGGGGGGTTACTAATAAGTTTGGCACAACTCCAAAAAAAAAAAAAAAAGGTCACTTTGCATGAATTGAAGCACACACATCACATTAGGGGGTGTTTAGGGGAAAGCAATACTATGGAGCTGCCAAAAGGCATTGTCAAGTGACTAGACTATAGTTTTAGGGGCCAAGAAGAGCATGGTGGGGAAGTTAGTGACGCAAATCCGCATGAGGACAAAGGGGCAGAGCATATGAATTAGAGCATATTGCAATGATGGTAATTAGGGAATGAGGAAAGAAATGCAAGACATTAGCAATCATGAAATACATAGAATGTGATGTTTAAGGTTAAAAATTAGCATAATATAGTCCTTCAGCAGGAGCTGAATGATGGCAGAACAGGTCTCTGGAATAATGATCCCCAGAGCCTGGGGGGAGATGTCTGTAGAGAACTTGAGGTCCTGAAGGTTCGTCTACGTACTCATCGTACAGTTTGTCCTGTGCAGAGGTTCTTACTTTGACTTTGACACAAGCCCTTTGGCTTGTGTCAAAGTCAAAGTAAGAACCCCTGCACAGCACAAACTGTACGATGAGTACGTAGACGAAACATGTTTGGAAAACGGTCGGCTGGTCAGAACGGACACCAGAAAGCAACACTAAACAGCAAGGCCTGAAAGGACGACCTGAATAGCAGAAGCAAGCAGACAATAAAAAATGCCTTTCAAAGCGTACTATACCAAGATAGAGTCCACAATGAGAAGCAAATACTTAATGACTGCACGCACTGATTATCAGATACGCAAAGACAAGCACAAACTGAAGAGCAGTAGCGATCTGAATCACTAATCTGAAAAGAGCGAATCGTCTTTCACCAAACTTCTACTAAAACACGAAATCAGCAGAAGGAGCCCAAAGGGTGCTGGACGTGGTGCTGAACTTCCTTTTTCTAGTCCCGCCGTACATGGCTTATGTCACCGCGTTCTTGGCAACCGCGAAATCAGACAACTTGGCCCGACCGTGTGTATGCAACAGTTTCGGACACATTCCGTCGGACTAAATCCGATGGGCAAAATCCGACGGATTTGGTTGGCAAAATCTCCGACCGTGTGTACGTGGGCTAAGAGCTGTGAAAATGTGGAATAGACTCCCTACAGAGATGGTTCTGGCTAGCTCAGTAGATTCTCAGGGATTAGGAAGGAGTTTTTTCCCCTGCTGTAGCAAAATGGATCATTCTTTGCTACGGGTTTTCACTGTTCTCTGGATCAACTGTGAGTATAGGATTCTGTATATGGGATTGGATGATTTATGGACTTGTGTCTGTTTTCAAACTGACTAAGTAACTCAAGAATATTCCAACAGATTACACAAAATATAAGATCCTGGGCACTTTTACCCCCTTCCTGACCAATCCAATTTTCAGCTTTCAGTGCTGTCGCATGACAATTGCGCGGTCATGCAATACTCTACCTATACAAAATTTGTATTATTTTTTTCCCACCAAGAGTTTTCTTTTGATGGTAATTAATCACCACCAGGTTTTTTATTTTTTGATAAATAAACGAATAAAGACCAAAAACTTTTTCATAGTTTGTTATAAAATTTTGGAAACAGGTACTTTTTCTCCTTCACTAATGTTTATTGATAAGACTGCAATGATTGCCACAGATAGGTTGCACTGATGGACACTGATGAGGCGGCACTGATGGGCATTGATGGGCACTGATAGGTTGCACTGATGGACACCGATAAGGTGGCACTGGTGGGCACTGATACACAGCACTGATGGGTACTGATAGGTGGCACTAATGGGCACTGATAGGTACTGGTAGGCAGCACTGATGGGCATTGCTAGGTGGCACTGATAGGTGACACTGATAAGAAGGCACACATAGGTCATACTGGTGGGCATTGTTGAGACTGCACTGATAATCAGGACACTGATAATCAGTGCCCTGACTATCAGTGTGTATGTCCCTTTTAGAGGAGCCGGTTATCATCTCTCTTCTCAGATCCTCATGCTGTCTAATATAGCATCCATACAGCTTCCTGTTTATACCAGAAGTAAGCTGTGTTTAATGTGAGTACCAATATGGTGGCCACTATACTTCCGCTGCACGCGAGAAGGTTACTACAGAAAGTATGAGCATGGCAGTTGATGTGACTTCCTGTGCGCATGGGAAGTCAGCTTCAAACAAATGAGAGTAGTAACATGGAGGCTGATACACTTATTGTGGTAACAGGAAACTAAATGATATACATCATAAGCAGCAAGAGTAGTAGGAGGTTTGGGTACAATGGGTTGGAAAAGACAGCCAGTCATGGACCCCCCTTAGCTTCTAAAGACGCCCAGTGGGAAGGGCGAAACGCATCAAGTAGAGACCAGACACACAAGGTTCAGTGACAGCTGGCAGCATGCCAAGGCTGCAATTTTTACCTGTATGCCCTTCTTTGATGTAAGTGCATTTCTTTTGTGAGTTTAACAATAAATTTTAGCAATATTACGCTATGTGCATCTCTCTCTTCATTGGTATATGTATTGCCCATACCACTACAATAGAGATCTAGTAATGGAGTAATAAGAAGGCGATATCTCGACTAATCTTGGAGTCCTTTATAATCAATGGTGAAAGGAGACATCCTGATTGTTGTTGTGGGATAAAGATCTTGCATGTTTACAGCTTACTGCTGATGAGTGGGGACTCAGGAGGGGAGCAGAGAGTGGCACTAGAATCCTTACAAGCAGAAGTCTACACGTTTATTTTGTATTGAAAAGACTTAATGCAGTTTTGCATTTTATTGCACTTTATTACACTATGTATTTTCACTGTACTTTATTTCATTGAATTTATATTGTTTATTAAGGATATATTTTGGAGCAGAGTTGAGTATAATAATTTTGGATCACTGTTTTATCCATCTTTTTATCTTACACGTTAGCAGTAGCTCAATTAT
The DNA here is from genome assembly GCF_037356315.1 of Lithobates pipiens. Taxonomy (NCBI): domain Eukaryota; kingdom Metazoa; phylum Chordata; class Amphibia; order Anura; family Ranidae; genus Lithobates; species Lithobates pipiens. Next base: position 109,983,996 of record NW_027507789.1, read on the forward strand.
AATTTGTTTATTTAGTGTAATTAGTTATTTATGTACCGTAGCATGGGAACTTATACAATTTTTTACATATCCTTGTGAATTTTGCAATTTCACCTAGCAGCAATGGAAGTATTTAATTTCATTAGTAACAAAAGAATTAACACAGAGGAAATATTTTCACAAGACACAATGTAGATGTTGAACACTTTTGGATAAACAGGTGAGAGTTTGGTGGGATATTATCATTTTGGAGCAGTATGTTAAAGATGCCATTACTCCTAAAAGACTTTGATGGGATATAGCCCCTAATGATGTATTAGATAAACCAGGGATAAAACAGGAATGGTATATTTTTTTCAGCGTCAATAAACAAAAGCTCCTGCCACTCATTATCTTTAGAAGGAGAACTAAACCAAGATTATTGGAAAGTAAAATATCTACATTGAGAGAATCACACAATCCCATATTAAATACCACAGAATATAAGGATAAAATGCAACGGATACAAGAATTTATTTCTAAATTAGACAAGGACACACAAAAGAAAAAAAATCCATCAATTAGTCAAGACATCTTGACTAATCTTGGAGTCCTTTATAATCAGTGGTGAAAGAAGACATCCTGATCATTGTTGTAGGATAAAGATCTTGCATGTTTACAGCTTACTGCTGTTATATTATATATTATTTATACATACATATTATATATATTATACATTTTTCTACATGAGGACAGGCGTGCTGATCACCGGCTTCTATTTACATCCGTGATCAGCTATGATTGAACACAGCTGATCACATGGTAAAGAGCCGCTGATTGTCTCTTTACCTAAATCTGTGCTCAGCATTGTCCGTGAGGACACTGAGATCACAAAGCGCACCTCCCGCGCTCATGGACAACCTCCCAGAATTAGCCGCCTGCGTTGTAGTCGTCATTCGGCTATAGTGCAGTCGGCAAGTGGTTAATATGGGCAGGTATTTTACTTAACGTCCCTTTAGTGGGGGAAAGCAGCAGAGCGGTCCTTTTGTTGTAGATGTTCTGTGTCTTCAGCTAAAAAAATGAGTGTGGCCTCTATAGTGGGTTACTAAAGTAAGGATTTGTACCATCATCCAGAAAAACTAGAAATAACAAGAATTGGGAGCCAATTTTTCCCTCCCCTTTCCTCCTCCCTTTATCTCCTCCCTGCTTGATTCTTTTATTTTTCTCCCCCCTCCCTTCCCCTTTCCTGTCCCATACTGACCATATTTCACAGATTTTTTTTCCTTGTCAAAAAGATTTTATTGAACATACAATAGAGTATTTGACAATAGGTTAAGTACCTAATATACAACATAAGTAATGAAGCTCAGAGTTATATATTCAATACAATGTAAATGATATATTCAACTATAATTACTACTATGACAATAACGCATATTAATGGTATTGTTTATTAGAGGAATTAGCTTCTTAAGTAGGAAAGAGCTTCAAAATCATAATAGGAATAGATAGAGAAGAAAGGAAAGATAGGAAGAGAAGAAACTAGGAAGGGAAGAAGAGAGGTCCGCAGGGTCGAGTCAAGGGCCGCCATATCACTCAGAATCCATATACTGTAATCACTTACCCATCGGGTCAGCTACCATGGTAATAGAACTTCTTTGTTAAAATTTGATGGTAAATAATTTTTTATCCACGGATGCCATAGTTTTTCAAATTTGATAAGCGTGTCAGCTTCAAGAGCTGCCATTTTGGCTTGTGCCATAGTGTTGTTCATCCTATTCACTACCTCATCCACAATCAATGAAGGGGATTTCCAGGCTCTTGCAAGTGTTTGTTTTGCTGCGGTGAATAAATTAACAATTCATTTAAATTGGGTGTGTGTTAGAAAGTCTGGCTTTCGATTGATGAGTGTCATTGAGGGATCTGGTGTAATGGATATTCCTAACATTTTAGATGCTATAGTAAAGATCTCATTCCAATAAATTTGAGCTTTGGGACATGACCACCAAATGTGGAAATGTGTTCCTAACTCAGCGCATCCAAGGTAACAATCTGATGAGTAGTTATACACATATTTCGCTATTCTAGCTGGTACAAGATACCATCTTATTAGTACTTTATAATTCGCCTCTACCGCTAATATATTTGGAGAGGCTGTTTTGGTTGTTAACTAGACTTGATTCCATTCTGTGGTTTCCAGTGTTTGTTCTAAGTCCACCTCCCATTTCTGGACATAAGCTGGTTTTACTGTTTTAGGTTTAGCTAAAAATTGAACATATAATGTCGAGATTATGCCCCTAGCATGAGGGTAGTTTTTACAATATTTTTCAAAGTTAGTTAAATTAGTTGATTGATCTGGAGGTACCTAAATAGTTCTGATTGCGGTATTCCATAATTATCACAGAGGGTTGGGAAAGGGATAAAGGACGAGGAATTCACAAATTTGTGTAACTGCAGCATATCACTTCTAGCCCATGCTCTGAAAGATCTAGGAGATACCCATGCTGGGTAAAATGCAGGGTTTTTGTAAAAAGATAGTAGAGGATTATGTAATGATTGCAACTGATTTCTGAATTTATATCTGTCCCATAGGGAAACAAAATGTTTTGTAATTGGATTACGCTATCCTCTACGATCTCTCGGTGAGAGCCAAATCAGGTTTGCCATTGACAAGGGATCACATTCAGCAGCTTCGATCAATACCCATAGAGGGGATTCTTGTAGTGCATGATATTTAGTTACTAATGCTATATGTGCTGCTCTATAATAAGATGCGAAATTAGGACAACCTAGATCTCCATTTAATTTAGGGAGGTAAAGTTTGTGTTGCTGTGTACGTGGTCTAGAAGAACCCCATATAAATGCATTTGCTTTTTCTGTATAATTCTCAGGTAATAGGCAGGAATTGGAATTGGTAAGACTCTGAAAAGGTACAATAATTTGGGTAAGACGGTCATTTTTATTGTGCTGATTCTTCCGAACCATGATAAAGGAAGGTGGTTCCAAGATTTCAACATATTTGTTATATTTTTTAACATTAGAGGGTAATTAGCTGAAAAAAGATCCAAGAGTGATGCAGTGAGGTGTATTCCTAGATATGGAATTGATTTATCTGCCCAGGTAAAGGGGAGACCTGCCTTAGCTGAACTTAATTCTAAATTTGAAAAAAATATATTTAGTGTTACACATTTCTTGGATTAATGAAAAGGCCAGAGAAGGTAGCAAAGTCATCAAGTATTGGCATTAGGTTAGGGCCTGATACTTGTGGCGATGAAAGAAATAGGAGGATATCATCCGCGAATAGACAAATTTTGTGTTGAAATCCCCCTACTTCAATACCCATTATGGTGGGATCTGATCTAAACCGTTGGGCAAGTGGTTCTATAAGAAGTGCAAATAACAGGGGTGAAAGCGGACACCCCTGCCTAGTGCCCCTTTCAATATGAAAGGTATCAGATTTATAACCTGCATATTTAACATATGTTTTAGGTTTATTATATAGTGCCCCGATCCAGGTAGTAAAATTTGGGCCAAAACCCCACTTCTGTAATGTGTAATGCAGGTAGGACCAGGATATAGAATCAAAAGCCTTTTCAATATCAAGTGAGAGAAAGCAGGAGGGACTGCGACGTGTTTTGGCAATTTGTGCTAAAAGAACTGCTCAGCGTACATTATCGCCTGCTTGTTGTGTTGGCATAAAGCCAACTTGATCACGATTTATAAGTGTGCCAATGAATCTACTTAGATGGGATGCTAAGATCTTTGCAAGAATTTTGATATCAAGATTTAGCATTGATATAGGTCGGTAGTTAGTACAAGAAGTATCATCGGAATGGGATTTGGGAATTGTGTTATTTGTGAAACAGTTAGTTCAGGTAGGTTAATTTGTGAGAACAAGGAATCTGCTTCGTTTGAATTGAATGTATTTGATTCCATGTATAGTGTATTTAAGTGAAAACGAAATTTGTGAACGATTTTAAGGGGGTTGCTTGTATATATGTTTTTAGATAGTATTAATCTAATTGTTTTAAATTAGTTATTTGTTGATCTGAGTGCCCTCGCCAGATATGTGCCTGGTTTGTTAGATTTCATGAAGAAAGCATGTCTGGAAAGACGCAGTAATTTATCAGATGATTCTGTAAGAAAAAGATCATATTCCAGGCGTGCCTTCTCTAAATTATTTTTAGTAGTTGGATTAGGATTGCTTTGGAAAGCTAAGAAAAAGGAGTTAAATTGTGTTTCTAATTTACATGCAAGATTTCTGCATTCTCTATTGAGTATTTATGTGCTTCCCACAATGTTATTGGGGAAATTTCTGGGCTTTTGTTGAATGTTAAATATTCTTTCAGAGCATGTTCAATTTTGTGACAATATAAAGGGTTTTTAAGTAATATCTCTGGTAAATACTATAAGGTAAATGAGGGAACCATCTTGTTAGAAGACATCCATTTTGGGTATTGGAAAATTACTGTTAGCATGACATAGAAATCTATTGCTTAAGGTCATATGTGTTTTTTACTTGTACAATGTATTTTATCACAAGGTTAGTTATCTGTTCAGAACAGTTGGATGTGGTTAAGCTACTTCCTTTTAAGAGCAGAAGTAACTTTATGGCGTTAGACCACAGGCCTATCTTGGATTACATCTAAGAAACATTCTAAACTGTGAATATATATATTTAGCTTTTTGTTTCTAGGCAGAAATTGTTTGTACAAAAAACCATGATGACGTAGTAAAATATACTATCTTGCATATTTTATGTGGCAGTCCCTGATTGGTTAAACCACAGGGCTGTCCTTCTGTTCAAACTAAATAAAATTGTTGTGTGTGCTTCAATAGGCACATTCATTATTCACGTACAATAGCGTGTATGTGTAATGTTTTGTCCACCGGTGAAAGGGACCTCCGCTCTTCAATCCTAGCCTAGGCTACCAGGGGTTACTTACAGAAGCCGAGCAACCTAACAGTTTTGGTACCAGCAAAGTGGGGTTCGTCTCGTCTTGCGACAGGTAAGTCACTTTACTCTTTTTTACCTGATTGGTGAATGGTGTAAACACTTACTCTGTCCGGGCGGCCGCTACGAACTTAGTTTAAAATTAAAAGAAGTAACTGTGCCTTCGCGAGGAACTAGGCTGGTCCCTCGGGAGGTTAAAAGGGCTCGCAAGGAATTTATAGGTTTAGGGGAGTCCGACTAGGTTGGTCTGACTTAAAACTATTGGTGATAGTATTTTTAACACGGGAAGTAGTAGATTACGCCCGTGACAAAGGGATTGGTGGAGTGGACGCCCATTTGAAAAAATTTTTTTTTAAAAAAAAAGTGCACTATAAATTGATAAATGTATTGCAATACGGTTATTTCATGTCTTAAAGTATATTAAGAATATGTCTGTTTCTCTCTAGGTACACGTGTAAGTATATAGAGTATAAGTTTTAATATAGAGTATAAGGAAAATAATTGTTGTTGTTTAAATAAGTGCAGAATATGAGGAGCCCTCTTGTAGTGACATAGTATCCGCCTGCCCCCATTGCACGTTAGGTCTACTCTTCCTAAGAATAGATGACAAGTGGATTTTACTGACCACCAGACCAGGGGGGTTCTCTTGCAGACTTGGTGTAAGAGGGGTATATCCCGCCACCAGGAAAAATTTACCCTTTATCATATATTAAGGGTGAATCTTCATAGTTTTATATAAGTCCATCTGCCCCAAAAAAGATCAGGGATCCTACTCCCAGACCAGAGACCGGATTGTTGGACAAACCGGGTGTTATCACCTGTGTCCTGCCACTAGACACACACTGCCCAGACTACTAGATGGGGAATACTGCAGCAACCCAAGCCATGGCCACCCCATCACCCTATGAATTTGTCAGTAATATGATCCCTGGCCCCCAGGTAGAACCATTTTGGACACAAGTCCGAGAAAGGTGTCAGCAATTGGGGATACATGACCCAGGGCCATATGGTCCTTGTACTGAGGAAGACTGGCAAGAAGTCAGTAAAATTTGTCAGGTACATAAGCATTCTTATCCTCCCTGCAAAGGGGCTGACCCACAATACATGAAGGATTGTTTCTGTGCATGGAACAAATGCCTTGGAAAATATAGGCAATTGTGGACAGCAAGGACATTGGAAATCCCAGTGCCCTTATAGGACTGGACAGATTAGAGCAAGAGGCAGAGGCAGGGGATTTAACCCCCAGACCCGCCCACAGTATCCCCGTTATCTGCCATACCAGAACCCTCGTCAACCACTACCCCAATATCCTACACAGCCACAAATAATGCACCGAGGGAAACTCTGTTGGTATTAATGGGACACCTGTCACCCATCCCATCACTCCACCACTGACTGTAGCCACTCCAGAAGGACAGAAATTATGTACCCAAACTTTTGCCGTCTTGTCCTCATGCCCTGTGCCCCGTATGGGACGGGACCTCTTGGCACAACTGTGTATTACCATTAAGTTTAATAAAGAAGGTTCCCTTACCGCTAGTTCACCATTATGTGACTTACATGGCCCTAAGCGACATGCACACAGAGGGTTCCCAAAAAGACATGCACACAGGAGTTTCTTTCTAATGATACCTTCCTCCCTTGACCATCACACAATTTGGGCAGAAAACAAAGGTAGTGTGGGCTTTATTAATTGCACACCATATGCACCCCAAATGCGGTCAGATGCAGGGATACAATATCAAAAACAGTATCCCCTACCCCCAGAGAAAGTCAAAGGCATCTCCCCTCAAATTAATGATTACATATCAAAAGGTATCCTGAGACCAATCATCAGTCCCTGGAACACGCCCATTTACCCTGTAAAGAAGGCCAGTGGCGAGTGGAGACTCGTCCAAGACCTCAGAGCAGTAAACAAACAAGTGATTCCCCTCCCACCCCTAGTCTCAGACATCACTTTTATTTTCTCATGCATACCGGCAGACTCTCTATGCTACACAGTAATTGATTTAGCGAATGCTTTCTTTAGCATTCCCATTGCAGAGGAAGCCCAACCTATGTTTGCTTTCTCCTGGGCCGGGGGCCAACTAACCTGGCAAGGGTATGTAGACAGTCCAGCCGCCTTCTCTATGGTACTCAACGAGACTGTCAAGTCTTGGACATCTGAGCGAGGGTCGGTACTGATACAGTATGTGGACGACTTGCTCCTGTGCAGTCGAACTGCTGAAGAATGTGCGGTCGATTCAACATCACTGTTACAACACCTAGCTCACGCCGGGCATCTAGCCTCAAGGAAGAAAATACAATGGTGCCAGCCACAGGTAGAATACCTAGGGTGCATTCTAAAGGAAGGGACAAGGCTAGTGTCCCCCAAACGTGCCGCAGCCCTTCGAGCTCTCAGTCCCCCAAAAGACAAGGCCGCCCTACTCTCATTTTTGGGTGCAATTGTATATTGCCGCCAATGGATCCCTGACTGTTCTCATTGTGATAGTATCCTAAGAGAGGCTACTGGCTCGACAGCCCCTAAATTAATAGATTGGACTGAAGACAGACTACAAGCTTTTCAAGCTCTATTAAACAGTCTGTCAAATGCTCCCGCCCTAGGGTTGGTAGACTATGGTAAAGCTTTTCAACTATACTGTGTAGTCTCGGGGACCTCTTTTGCCGCCGTGCTAACACAACAGCATGGAACAGGCTACCGCCCTGTCTCCTACCTATCTAAAAAAACTCCCCATCCAAGTACAGGGAATGCCATTCTGTCTCCAAAATCTTGCTGCCTGTGCAATGGCTGTACAAGATGCAAACAAATTAGTGCTAGGTCACCCATTGACTCTCTATACCACTCATTCAGTCACGCATCTTATTCAGAACATGAATACCCAACATATGACCTCGCAAAGACTTAGTGGTTATGAGATAACACTGATGAACACTGATAACCTCACACTCAAATATGTGCCTGCCAGCAACCCCGCTGTGCGCCTTTTGCATTCCATGTTGCGTTTACCACATGACCCAGACATTATACATGACTGTTCGGAAAAGGTTGCTGCTATTACCAGTCCCAGACCGGATCTCACTGACACCCCTATCTCAGGTGCAGAGGATGTTTTCGTTGACGGTAGCTGCTCACGTCCCTCTGACTCCACCTTTTTAACCGGTTATGCAGTTGTTCAACTACCAGACATCGTACTGGAGGCAAAATCATTACCTCCTTCTTCAGCCCAGGTAGCAGAGTTAGAAGCCCTCACTAGGGCCTGCATTCTATTCACCGGTAAAGAGGTGAACGTCTACACAGACAGTAGATATGCTTTTGGAGTGGTGCATGATTTTGGTGTGATATGGGCCAATAGAGGTTTTAAAACAGCAGACAACAAAATAATTGCCAACTCCACACAGATTAGTGCTCTCCTCCAAGCCATTCTTCTTCCAGAAAAGGTAGCCATAATTAAAGTAAAGACACACTCCTCTGACAGCAGTCGTGTTTCAAAAGGGAATGCTCTTGCTGACAGAGAAGCTAAAAGAGCTGCTGCCTTTTCCCCTAACCCACCTGCCCCCACAACAATGTTTTTCAAGGAACACTTCGCAGCACCTAACTTTAAAACTGTCATAGCACAGATGCAATCAATGGCCACAGAAGATGATGTCCATTTTTGGACAAAGGAAGGATTGACCAAAGACCCTGAAGGTCTTTGGTCAAAAGAGGGGAAGATCCACATGCAAGAACAAAACTATCACCCTTTGAGGTCCTCATGGGAATCCCCGCAAACATAGAATTACCCCCATTAGACCAAGACACTGATATTGACATTTATTCCCAACAGGAAATGTACGTGAAAAATCTGGTAAGTATGCTCCACGAAATAAACGAACAAGTTTCTGTCACCTTTTTTCCCTCTTCCCACAGAACCAACGCATCCCTTCATCCCTGGGGATAAAGTGCTGATCAAACAATTAGCACAAAGAAAGAGTATCGGACCGGCTTTCTCAGGACCATGGAAGGTGGAAAAGGTATCCAGGACCGCAGTGTTAACAGACCTAGGAAACACCTGGATCCACGCCAGCCGTCTTAAAAAGTGTCCCCAGCTTCCCTCGACTCCAGAGCCCCTGGCAGTGACAGAGAGCAGCAACTCCCAAGAACAAGATCTACAAGAAGTTCAGAGAGGCATAGAACAAATTTCCCTGGAAGATCCCACACCCCCTCAAAAGGACAAAACAGAGCCAACAACTGCCGGGATGAGAAACGAAGAAGAAGAACAGAACTCTTAGATAACAAATAATCAGAACTTTAAAAAAACAAAGATGCTTTCTCCATCAGTGTCAGGGAAGGCTGTATGCCTTTGGGGTAGTCTGGTACTATTTGTATTCCTGCCCACATGGTTGATAGCTAACTGTATATATCATCCAGAAGATTTAGGTTTATTAAAAGGGATATGTGGACCACCTAAGATGAATAATACCCCCGGCCAAAGACATAGTAGAAGTATTGTACCCATTAACCACTTTCAGACCGGACCATTTTGCTGGTAAATGACCAGAGGTCTTTTTACACTTTGGCACTGCGCTGCTTTAACTGGTAATTGCGCGGTCATGCAATGTTGTACCCAAACAAAATTTGCGTCCTTTTCTTCCCACAAATAGAGCTTTCTTTTGATGGTATTTGATTGCCTCTGCGATTTTTATTTTTTGCGATATAAACGTAAAAAGACCGCAAATTTTGAAAAAAAATGATATTTTCTACTTTTTGTTATTAGAAAAATCCAATAAACTCAATTTTAGTCATACATTTAGGCCAAAATGTATTCAGCCACATGTCTTTGGTAAAAAAAAAGTCAATAATTGTATATTTATTGGTTTGCGCAAAAGTTGTCACATCTACAAACTAAGGTACGTTTTCTGGAATTTACGCAGCTTTTAGTTTACGACTGCCTATCTCATTTCTTGAGGTGCTAAAATGGCAGGGCAGTACAAAACCCCCCCAAATGACCCCATTTTGGAAAGTAGACCCCCTAAGGAAATTGATAAGAGGCATGTTGAGCCCATTGAATATTTTATTTTTTTGCCTCAAGCGATTGAATAATGACAAAAAAAAAATTTTTTTTTTTTTTTTACACAAAGTTGTCACTAAATGATATATTGCTCACACATGCTATGGGCGTATGTGAAATGACACCCCAAAATAAATTCTGCTGCTTCTCCTGAGTACGGGGATACCACATATGTGGGACTTTTTGGGAGCCTAGCCGCGTACGGGGCCCCGAAAACCAAGCACCGCCTTCAGGCTTTCTAAGGGCGTAAATTTTTGAGTTCACTTCTCACTACCTATTACAGTTTTGAAGGCCATAAAATGCCAAGATGGCACAAAACCCCCACAAATGACCCCATTTTAGAAAGTAGACACCCCAAGCTATTTGCTGAGAGGCATGTTGAGTTCATGGAATATTTTATATTTTGCCACAAGTTGCGGGAAAATTACAAACTTTTTTTTTTTTTTTTTTTTTTTCACAAAGTTGTCACTAAATGATATATTGCTCACACATGCCATGGGCATATGTGAAATGACACCCCAAAATAAATTCTGCTGCTTCTCCTGAGTACGGGGATACCACATATGTGGGACTTTTTGGGAGCCTAGCCGCGTACGGGGCCCCGAAAACCAAGCACCGCCTTCAGGCTTTCTAAGGGCGTAAATATTTGACTTCACTCCTCACTACCTATTACAGTTTTGAAGGCCATAAAATGCCAAGATGGCACAAAACCCCCACAAATGACCCCATTTTAGAAAGTAGACACCCCAAGCTATTTGCTGAGAGGCATGTTGAGTCCATGGAATATTTTATATTTTGCCACAAGTTGCGGGAAAATTACAAACTTTTTTTTTTTTTTTTTTTTTTTCACAAAGTTGTCACTAAATGATATATTGCTCACGCATGCCATGGGCATATGTGAAATGACACCCCAAAATAAATTCTGCTGCTTCTCCTGAGTACGGGGATACCACATATGTGGGACTTTTTGGGAGCCTAGCCGCGTACGGGGCCCCGAAAACCAAGCACCGCCTTCAGGCTTTCTAAGGGCGTTACAGTTTTGAAGGCCATAAAATGCCAAGATGGCACAAACCCCCCCCAAATGACCCCATTTTGGAAAGTAGACACCCCTAAATTTAGGGGTACACTAGTGAGACTAGGTAATAAATGGCGGGTGCCCTGAAACTATAAAAAAATAACTAACCAACCAGCGTCACCTGTAACAGTTATATGGTGATCACTGGTGAAAGGGTTAACTAGGGGGCAATCAGGGGGCTTTATGCGGTAGTATATGGGGGTCCCTGGCGCTATAAAAAGCTGCGGCGAACCTAAATACCTACTTGCCTAACTAGCGTCACCTGTGACACTAATACAGCGATCAGAAAAACGATCGCTTATTAGGCTGGGTTCACACTGGAGCGATGCGGGAACGCCACGAATGCGCGGCGGGTTCCCGCATCGCATGCCTCCCGGCGGCAGTTCACACTGCCCTATGCGAACTGCTGGGAGTGTCAGTGAAATGTTACTGACACCCCCAGATCAGTTCGCATATCGCAGTGCGATCTGCAAACTCGGATCGCATGGTGTGAACACCCATGCGATCCGATTCTGCTGCGGGCCAAAAAAAGGGTCCCGTGCGAATTTGCGGCGGGTGCGGCGGGTGTGGCGGGTGCGGCGAATGGCTGAACTCGAATCGCACAGAGATCGGATGTGATTTGCACTGCAGTGCGAATCACATCCGTTCTCAAACCGCTGCAATCTGAACCCAGCCTTAGTGACACTGGCGACGGGGGGTGATCACGGGGTTAAACCTTTATTGGGGGGGTTAGGGGGGTACCTTAGAACTAAAGGGGGCTAACCCTAACTGCCCTAACAGTTATTAGTCACAAATGACACCCGCCGGGTGATCAGGGGGTTAAACCTTTATTAGGTAATAAATGGCGGGTGCCCTGAAACTATAAAAAAATAACTAACCAACCAGCGTCACCTGTAACAGTTATATGGTGATCACTGGTGAAAGGGTTAACTAGGGGGCAATCAGGGGGCTTTATGCGGTAGTATATGGGGGTCCCTGGCGCTATAAAAAGCTGCGGCGAACCTAAATACCTACCTGCCTAACTAGCGTCACCTGGGACACTAATACGGCGATCAGAAAAATGATCGCTTATTAGGCTGGGTTCACACTGGAGCGATGCGGAAACGCCGCGAATCCGCGGCGGGTTCCCGCATCGCATGCCTCCCGGCGGCAGTTCACACTGCCCTATGCGAACTGCTGGGAGTGTCAGTGAAATGTTACTGACACCCCCAGATCAGTTCGCATATCGCAGTGCGATCTGCAAACTCGGATCGCATGGTGTGAACACCCATGCGATCCGATTCTGCTGCGGGCCAAAAAAAGGGTCCCGTGCGAATTTGCGGCGGGTGCGGCGGGTGTGGCGGGTGCGGCGGGTGCGGCGAATGGCTGAACTCGAATCGCACAGAGATCGGATGTGATTTGCACTGCAGTGCGGTGCGAATCACATTCGTTCTCATAAACCGCTGCAATGTGAACCCAGCCTTAGTGACACTGGCGACGGGGGGTGATCACGGGGTTAAACCTTTATTGGGGGGGTTAGGGGGGTACATTAGAACTAAAGGGGGCTAACTCTAACTGCCCTAACAGTTATTACAGTCACAAATGACACCAATGCAAAAAAAAAAAAAAAAAAAAAAAAAATGACATTGGTGTCACTGTGACTGGGGGGCAGGGGTAATTGGGGGGGTGATCGGGGGGTAAAGGGGGGGTGTGAGTGTGCCTGGCATGTTCTACTGTGTGTGGGATGTGTTGGTGCAACTCACTGATCCGCTCTCCTCCGTGTCGGAACGAAAAATACCGACACGGAGGAGAGAATACATCACTTCCTCTCCTGTGTTTACATTACAGGAGAGGAAGTGATGTCACCGGGGATTTCTATTCGTCGGGAGCGATCGCGAGGGGGTGGCCATGAATGAATGGCCGTCCCCTCGTCCGGGATCGCTCCCGAACGAAAACCGACCGCCGCAGGCACCGGGCGGGGGCCCGATCGGGCCCCCGACCCGCGGGAGGCAAATCACGTACATGTACGTGCTTATGCCTGCCCGTGCCATTCTGCCGACGTACATCGGCGTTAGGCGGTCGGCAAGTGGTTAATGAGTCACCTAAGGGACTGACTAACAAGATGTTACTACTAAAATTCAAATATAGCTATGCTCAAAAATCTGGTTTTGAGAAATGCTGGATTTGCAGCAAGCTACATCCCAGTACAGCTAGAATCCCTCTCATGGCAGTCCCCTTGAATTTTACCCCCCTCCTTAATGGAACACCCCCTATCGTCCTAACGAATGTTACTAGGACCCGTCCAAATAAAACCCTCACTTTCCAAATTATAGGTAGAAGCCACTTCCCAGACTGGTGTTTCCGACTGGGAAACACCACAGATGGAGCCGAGGTTTGCAAACAAGCAAAACTTAACATTTCAATGACATCATTTAACAGTCCTTCTTTCTTCCATACTTCAGATCCCACCCTAAATGCCACCTTTTTAGACTTTCTTAGCTCCAGTACCAAGACTACAATACACCAATTAATGTCAATACTGGTGCTCTCTGGCCTTTCTGATACTCTTAGGAACGTGTTCCATAAACGACCCCTAGCTCTAGGAAATACCATATATATATGCTGCGGCAAACTCTGTCACCCCTGGATCCCAACCAAACCCCAGGGGTGGTGTTACCTTGCAGCCCTGGTTCCTATTATGGGGGTATTAGGGGATAACAAGGGAAGTCACCTCCTTGAAGCCAGCATGCATCCTAGATATCCCCTTAGACACCGTAATAAACGAGAATTGTTTTTAGGAAAAGATATGGCCTGGGCATGGTTCCCTTCCTGGACAGGGTGGGGAATTGACCTAATGAAAAGATTAAATAATTACACTGGCATAATTGATGAGATTCTGGAGGAAAATTCTGATGACATAACCAAACTAAATCTAGAAACTAGGGCAATTAGGAAGCAACTAGAACTACATGAGTTGGCTATAGAAAGTATGAGTGCAGCCCTTACTGGCCTCTGTGAGACTACTGAGGATTATGAGTGCTGTACCTGGATTCATAATACCAGCATCGAAGTCCCAGACTACTATGACGTTATTGCTCAACACAGGGAAGAGGTAAATAAACTACAGAAAGAGGCAAGGAACATAGGAAAAAACTGGGATCCCTTCTCGAGCAGTTTTAGTTTTGGGGGATTAATATCTTGGCTCCGAAATGCTGCCATGACAATTGTCACTGTGATTCTCTTCATTCTATTTTTATATGCCTGTTATAAGATAATCAAATGTTTATGTAAAAAGGGAAACACGGTCGCTCCGAAGGATCTGAAACTCACTTCCATTGTTAAGGATCCAACGGTATGGTATAGAAACCAAGAGCACAAGGGTTCGGAGTATGAAGCCTGTGCTATTAAATTAGAAAAGGAATGATCATTATGTAAATCACAGAATGATCAAAGGAAGGATTATAAGGTAAATGAGGGAACCATCTTGTTAGAAGACATCCATTTTGGGTATTGGAAAATTACTGTTAGCATGACATAGAAATCTATTGCTTAAGGTCATATGTGTTTTTTACTTGTACAATGTATTTTATCACAAGGTTAGTTATCTGTTCAGAACAGTTGGATGTGGTTAAGCTACTTCCTTTTAAGAGCAGAAGTAACTTTATGGCGTTAGACCACAGGCCTATCTTGGATTACATCTAAGAAACATTCTAAACTGTGAATATATATATTTAGCTTTTTGTTTCTAGGCAGAAATTGTTTGTACAAAAAACCATGATGACGTAGTAAAATATACTATCTTGCATATTTTATGTGGCAGTCCCTGATTGGTTAAACCACAGGGCTGTCCTTCTGTTCAAACTAAATAAAATTGTTGTGTGTGCTTCAATAGGCACATTCATTATTCACGTACAATAGCGTGTATGTGTAATGTTTTGTCCACCGGTGAAAGGGACCTCCGCTCTTCAATCCTAGCCTAGGCTACCAGGGGTTACTTACAGAAGCCGAGCAACCTAACAAATACCATCTTGTGCTTTAGGTAAGGTTGATGCAATAGTTGTTAGGACTGCATTATGGTCAGACCATGGGATGGGGATTATATTTGATGAGAGAATCTCAGGTATCATTCCTGTGGTCAGGAAAATGTGGTCAATACGACTGAATGTTTGGTGAGTGTCAGGGCTCCGCTCGCGCTGTACGAGCGAATCGCCGTGCGCGCATGCGCACACACGCCGTTAGGCAGCCCGGGCATCGGCGCGTGTGTGCCGATGTGCACCTCAGGCGCGCGCACGTGTGCGCGCTAGCACGGTTGGCGCCAGTGGCCCTATTTAAAGGTACTAGCTGCAGATGTTCTGTGCTGTTTGTCTGCAACTAGTACCTGAAAACCATGTTACCTGTTTGCTGATTACCGTTACTGACCTGGCTCTCGTTTGACTCTGCTGATCTCTCCTGCCCCCATCCCGGCTTGCCTGACTTTGCTACGGACTGCTTATTGCTGCTGAACCCCTGCCTGCTTGTGACTGTGCGTTGCCTACCGTTCCTGCCTGATAACCTGTCTGTTTGACCCAGCCTGCCTGACCTACCTTGCCTGGGTCTAACGTTCTGAGTCCTTCCAGAATCCGCTGCTGCCATCCAGGGCCTTCTCTTACACTGATTGCCACTGGTCTACCTGCCCTGCCTACTGCTGCCAGCTCTGCCAGCCGTCTCCTGCTTCCACCAGCTCCTGCGGTTCCAGCATCTGGAGGATCACCTACCCTGCCTGCATCAGCTGCTGCATCCAGCCCAGGCGCTCCTACCCCGCTGCACTCACATACCACTGTTCTCACTCCAGTGGGACTTGAACCAGAGCCGTAAGAGAGGTCTTCTTCCGTCAAGTCAGGCTCACCACCCAGGTACCTAACAGTGAGGGTGTGAAAAGTAGGTGTAATTTCTTTTTGTTGGATTATTCTCTCTCCATGAATCAATTAAATTGTGTTTGGAAAGGAGAGAGAGATATTTTAGAGTGGTTACGTGGTGGAGTATATGGTGTTTTGTCCAGAAATGGTAGGAGAACCTGGTTGGAATCACCACATACAATGACTGTTCCCAGTCTATGTGCATTTACTACCTGTAATAGCTGTGTTAAGAATGCAATTGGCTGTTTGTTAGGTGCATAATAAGAAACCACAGTTCCACAGCGTCCCTGCACTTTTTTCACAGCGGGAACGCCGTTCCCTTTGCAGGACTAGAGCCGCCCGAGCCGAATGAGATGTATGCAGAGTAGCGCAGGAAGCGCCTGTCTGTAATAGATTCTCTCTCTTGTCACTGTTCGCTCCCCTGCGGCCCCTCCTCTCTTCTCGTCTATCCCCATTGGCTTGTGATATCATCTGGGATAGACGAGAAAAGAGGAGGGGCCTCCGGGGAGCGAACAGCGCTGAGTGACAAGAGAGAGAACCTATTACAGACAGGCACTGCGTGATATGAGAGAGAGAACTTACTACAGACAGTCGCTGCATGATATGAGAGAGAGAACGTACTACAGACAGGCGCTTCCTGCGCTACTCTACATACTGGAAAGTAAGATCCCCTCATGTGCCCTGTAATGTTCCCCCTGATGTGCCCCGTGCCCTGAGTGCTATGTGCTCCATGCCCTAATGTGTCCCATGCCCTGATGTGCTATGTGCCCCATAATGTGCCCTGATGTGCTATGTGCCCCATGCCCTGATGTGCTATGTGCCCTGTGCCCTGATGTGCCATGTGCCCTGATGTGCCCTGTGCCCTTATGTGCTATGTGCCCTGATGTGCTATGTGCCCCGTAATGTGCCCTGATGTGCCCCATAATGTGTCATAATGTACCCCGATGTGCCATGTGCCCTGTGCCCTGATGTGCCACGTGCCCTAATGTGCCCCATGCCCTGCTGTGCTATGTGCCCCATGCCCTGATGTGCTATGTGCCCCATAATATGCCCTGATGTGCTATGTGCCCCATAATGTGCCCTGAAGTGCCCCATGCCCTGATGTGCTATGTGCCCCCTGCCCTGATGTACTATATGCCCCAATGTGCCCCATAATATGCCCTGATGTGCTATGTGCCCATAATGTGCTCTAATGTGCCCTGATGTGTCCCGTGCCCTGATGTGCCATGTGCCTTGATGTGCTATGTGCCCTAATGTGCCATGTTGCCTGATGTGCCCCACACCCTTATGTGCCCTGTGCCCTGATGTGCCCCATGCCCTGATGTGCTATGTGCCCCATAATGTGCCCTGATGTGCCATAATGTGCCCCGTGCCCTGATGTGCCATGTGCCCTAATGTGCCCCATGCCCTGATGGGCTATGTGCCCCATAATGTCCCCTGATGTACTATGTGCCCGAATGTGCCCCATGATGTGCCATAATGTGCCTTGATGTGCCCCGAGCCCTGATGTACCCCATGCCCTGATGTGCTATGTGCCCTGTGCCCTGATGTGCCCCATGCCCTTATGTGCTCCGTGCCCTTATGTGCCCCGTGCCCTGATGTGCTATGTGCCCCATGATGTGACCTGATGTGCCATAATGTGCTCCAATGTGCCATGTGTCCCATGCCCTGATGTGCTATGTGACCTGATGTGCCCCATGCCCTGCTGTGCTATGTGCCCCATGCCCTGATGTGCTATGTGCCCCATAATATGCCCTGATGTGCTATGTGCCCCATAATGTGCCCTGAAGTGCCCCATGCCCTGATGTGCTATGTGCCCCCTGCCCTGATGTACTATATGCCCCAATGTGCCCCATAATATGCCCTGATGTGCTATGTGCCCATAATGTGCTCTAATGTGCCCTGATGTGCCCCGTGCCCTGATGTGCCATGTGCCTTGATGTGCTATGTGCCCTAATGTGCCATGTTGCCTGATGTGCCCCACACCCTTATGTGCCCTGTGCCCTGATGTGCCCCATGCCCTGATGTGCTATGTGCCCCATAATGTGCCCTGATGTGCCATAATGTGCCCCGTGCCCTGATGTGCCATGTGCCCTAATGTGCCACACGCCCTGATGGGCTATGTGCCCCATAATGTGCCCTGATGTACTATGTGCCCGAATGTGCCCCATGATGTGCCATAATGTGCCTTGATGTGCCCCGAGCCCTGATGTCCCCCATGCCCTGATGTGCTATCTGCCCTGTGCCCTGATGTGCCCCATGCCCTTATGTGCTCCGTGCCCTTATGTGCCCCATGCCCTGATGGGCTATGTGCCCCATAATGTGCCCTGATGTACTATGTGCCCGAATGTGCCCCATGATGTGCCATAATGTGCCTTGATGTGCCCCGAGCCCTGATGTACCCCATGCCCTGATGTGCTATGTGCCCTGTGCCCTGATGTGCCCCATGCCCTTATGTGCTCCGTGCCCTTATGTGCCCCGTGCCCTGATGTGCTATGTGCCCCATGATGTGACCTGATGTGCCATAATGTGCTCCAATGTGCCATGTGTCCCATGCCCTGATGTGCTATGTGACCTGATGTGCCCCATGCCCTGCTGTGCTATGTGCCCCATGCCCTGATGTGCTATGTGCCCCATAATATGCCCTGATGTGCTATGTGCCCCATAATGTGCCCTGAAGTGCCCCATGCCCTGATGTGCTACGTGCCCCCTGCCCTGATGTACTATATGCCCCAATGTGCCCCATAATATGCCCTGATGTGCTATGTGCCCATAATGTGCTCTAATGTGCCCTGATGTGCCCCGTGCCCTGATGTGCCATGTGCCTTGATGTACTATGTGCCCTAATGTGCCATGTTGCCTGATGTGCCCCACACCCTTATGTGCCCTGTGCCCTGATGTGCCCCATGCCCTGATGTGCTATGTGCCCCATAATGTGCCCTGATGTGCCATAATGTGCCCCGTGCCCTGATGTGCCATGTGCCCTAATGTGCCCCATGCCCTGATGGGCTATGTGCCCCATAATGTGCCCTGGTGTACTATGTGCCCGAATGTGCCCCATGATGTGCCATAATGTGCCTTGATGTGCCCCGAGCCCTGATGTACCCCATGCCCTGATGTGCTATGTGCCCTGTGCCCTGATGTGCCCCATGCCCTTATGTGCTCTGTGCCCTTATGTGCCCCGTTCCCTGATGTGCTATGTGCCCCATGATGTGACCTGATGTGCCATAATGTGCTCCAATGTGCCATGTGTCCCATGCCCTGATGTGCTATGTGACCTGATGTGCCCCATGCCCTGAGGTGGCAAGTATTAAATAAGGAGAGCTCTTTTAACCATTCTATTTAGGTAAAGAGAAAAATAAACGTTGTTTCATATATTGGAGATAGCTGATGAAAATGATGTTCCCATATGATTGTGCTCAGCATATTCAGGTGTAACCTTAGTAGGGGATTTCCCCTGACCCATAATGTATTCTATTCATAGGATACAGGTGCAGGCTGCAAATGAGCATAGTTAATGAGTTCAGTATGTTATTGTTCCTCTGGGAACATATCTCCCATATTAGCTTATAACTGTATTTCTTAAACAATACCCTGTCAGTCCATTGGATCTTCTTGGCCCTGTGGGGGGGAAACATAGGGACCCCTTTTATGTGTGTGATGAACCCCATTTTTCCCGGTTGCATGGGATGAGTTAGGTAGGGAAGAGATAGATTCTGTTCTTCTACATGAGGTTGTAGCTGCAGATGTTTCATCGATCAATTTAAGGTCAAGTAAGGCTTGTTGAAGTTCGTTCGGTGATCTACAGATGTGTTTGGTACCTTTGTAGCTGAAGCGTATGGAGAATGGAAGACCCCATTGGTATGTGATGTTATGACGTTGAAATTCCATCAAATGTGGTTTCATGGCACGTCTTTTAGCCCTTGTACACACGGTCGGAGAATCCATCGGAATGTGTCCTATCGGACCGTGTTGTCGGATAATCCGACTGTGTGTGGTATGAATCGGACTGATTCCGTCGGAATATCCGTCAGACCCAATTTTCCAACTTGTTGGAAATATTTCCCGACCAACTGGGCCGATCGGACATACTCCGATCATGTGTAGAGAATTTTGATCGGACCAAGTGCCACGCATGCTTAGATCAAATTCCTACATCAAAGCTATTGGCTACTAGCCTGAATGTAGTCCCATCGTAACGAAATTATGTCATCACGTTCTGAAAGATCGGATTTTTCGACAACTTTGTCCGACCGTGTGTATGCAACAGTTTCGGACAAGATCCGATGGGCAAAATCCGATAGATTTGGTTGTCGAAATCTCCGTACAATGTGTACAGGGGCTAAGAAATGGTTACTTGAGAGAGATCAGCGAAAATCTGAAAATTGTGACCCTGGAAGGTTAGGTTGTCTTTCTCTCTGGCTGCAATTAAGAGTTGTTCCTTTGTGTGATAAAAATAGAACTTTGCTATGATGTCACGTGGAGATCCATCTGCTTTTTTAGGAATGAGAGCTCTGTGCACCCTGTTCATTTCCAGCCTTTCAATCTGTATTCCTAGTTGCAATTCTTGGCATAATGCTGTTATTGTGGCAGATAAGTCAGTGATCGATTCAGGTATGCCTCTGAATCGCAAATTGGACCTTCTTGCACGGTTCTCATAATCTTCCAGTTTATTTTGTAGTGTTTTGTAATGTTTTCTTCTTTTTCCATTTTATTCAAGTGTTGAGTTTTCTATTTCTTCAATTTAAATTTCCAGCGCAGCTGTGCGATTTCCCAATTCTCTGATTTCTTTAGTCAGGTTACTGGTTATTTGTTCTGAGGTAATCTTTAATGCTTTGTTCAGAATCTTGTAAAATTGTTTCATAAGACTTTGGGATGCAGTTAATTCATGTGAAGATTTCTGTGACAGAAATAATTCAGTGTCAGATTCTTCTGAGGAGACTTGCTGAGACCGCTGTGTTTTTCTCCTGTGTGCTGAGGTCATTGTGCCTGTAGCTGAGGAGACTGGTGCCATTTTCACTGCAGTCTTTGCCTCAGCGCCTCCTCTGGGGCAATTTTTAAACTTATTCCGGGCTCCCCCCAATACCATTTTTAGTCCAAATGATTCTCTCACCTCACAGGAATGTTCAGACAGAGTTTCTGTAAGAAATAATTTGGCGGGCTGTCTTTGTTTAGCAGTTCTCCTTCTTCACAAAGCAGAGCTCTAGTGGGACATGTCCATTGAGCTAGACTCCGCCTCCTGAGCCCCATTTCACTGATTTTTGTTGCTCCTTTTCTTTTCCATCTTCCTCCCTTCCCTTCCTTTTCCCCATTCTTTCACTCCCCTATCCCCACTTCGCCCCACATCCAACACCCCCTTTTTCACTTCACTTTCCCCCATTTATTGTTTTATAATTTCACTTACGGTACTCACTATTTAATTTTCTTCCTTTACACTATGCTCAATGTGCACTTTGCACATCTTCACCCCAATTTCATAACTTTCACTATTGATTTCAGCACCCCATCTCCTTCACTACTCCATTCACTCATTTCAGTGAGCTGTGGAGCTGCACTGGCCAGAGTCTGATCTGTTACAGGTCCAGACACTGATTGCTGATAACTTTGGTGGGAGATTAAAAAAGGGTAGAGAGGATCACCAGCCGAGTGCAGGTGTGAGAAAGGCCTTGAACTGTGGTCTGCTTTTCGCATGATCTCACCCAGGAATTGTGGCATAAATGGATTGATTCACTATTCTGTTTGAGGGAGTGGCCAGTAAGGAAATGGCTGTACTTGGGAGGATTGTCACCAGGACACCAGAGTGGTGAGGGGCCTACTGGCCACCATTGTGTGCTTATTTCCCATCTGGTTTGTTTACATCTGCTTTTTGTTGCCCAGTAGGGATGAGCCGAACACCCCTCTGTTCAGTTCGCACCAGAACCTTCGAACGGACCGAAAATTCGTATGAAATTTAAAACCCCATTAAAGTCTATGGGGCTCTAACATTTGAAATCAAAAGTGCTCATTTTAAAGGCTAATATGCAAGATATTGTCCTAAAAAGGGTTTGGGGACCCAGCTTCTGCCCCAGGGGACATGGATCAATGCCACATTTTTTTTTTTTAAACGGGTGTTTTTTCAGGAGCACTGATTTTAATGACGACTAAAGTGAAAAAAAAGTGAAATATTCCTTTAACTATCATGCCTGTAGGGTATCTATAGTATGCCTGTGAAGTGGCACGTGTTTCCCATGTTTAGAACAGTCCCTTCACAAAATGACATTTCTAACGGGAAAAAAAGTCATTTAAAACTGCTTGCGGTTTTAATGTAATGTCTGGTTCCGGCAATATGGATGAAAATCAGTGAGTAAAAATGGCATGGGTAGTCCCCCTTCCCATTACTAGCCTCTTTGGGTCTTGTACGGATATTAAGTGAAACCTCATACCCAAATTAAAAAAAGGAAAGGCGTGGGGCGTCCAGGCCCTATATACACAGAACAGCAGTATACAGGCGGTGCAAACAAGACAGGGACTGTGTAGGTTTGTTGTGTTAAGTAGAATCTGTTTGAACTGGTACATTTTTAAAGTGTAGCTCCAGTCAAAAAAACTATTTTTAAGCTTTTTGGAAAACATAGGGAAGGGTTATCACCCCTGTATAATATTTTTTTGTCGTCTGTCTTTTTTCATCTCCCTTCCTGTTGTCTCCTTCCGTTTGCAAGTAGGAGACGTTTGTAAGTTGGATGTTTGAAAGTAGGGGCCTGCCCTATATGCTCTGCAGAATTTGGGCCCAAGGTGTTGGTGTTGCTACAACACTGTAAGCCCTCAAAGTGACTCTTGGTGGGCGCTGGAGCGCCCTGCTGTGAACAATTATATCAAGAATTATAATTACATGCCATTGTTGAACAGTGGTAGAAAAATTGGGCCTTTGGTGGTTGTGGTGGTGGTGCTGGTGCCATAACACTGTAAGTCCTCACAGTTACTCTCGTTGGGTGCAGGAAGGGGCCCTGCTGTGAAATATTTTATCAAGAATTGTAATTACATGCACCTGTTAAACGGGCGGAAAAATTGGGCCTTAGGCACTGGTGCTGGTGCCACAACACTGCAACCTCTCCCAGATACTCTAGTTGGAGTGCAGGAATGAGCCCTGCTGCAAAGCATTGCATCAAAAATTGTAATTACATGCCCCTGTTAAACAGGGGCTGAAAGATTGGGCCTTAGGCACTGGTGCTGGTGCCACAACACTGCAACCTCTCCCATATGCTCTAGTTGGAGTGCAGGAATGAGCCCTGCTGCAAAGCATTGCATCAAAAATTGTAATTACACGCCCCTATTAAACAGGGGCTGAAAAATTGGGCCTTAGGCACTGGTGCTGGTGCCACAACACTGCAACCTCTCCCATATGCTCTAGTTGGAGTGCAGGAATGAGCCCTGCTGCAAAGCATTGCATCAAAAATTGTAATTACACGCCCCTATTAAACAGGGGCTGAAAAATTGGGCCTTAGCCACTGGTGGTGTCACCCAGAACCAAAAATGTCCTTCCAAGCTACCAGCAGGATCATTGAGGAGGAAGAGGATAGTCAGTTAACATAAAAGGACAGTCACTCAGGATTAGCATAGGCAGTCTTGAAGGGATGTGACATTTAAAAAAAAATTATTCGGTTACATCAGCTTCAGGTGCTTGGTAGCTGGTGGTGATCCCAGACTGATTCATCTTTATGAAGGTCAGTCGATCAACCGAGTCGGTGGACAGGCGCACCCTGTGATCGGCTACAAACCCTCCAGCAGCACTGAAGATGTGTTCCGAAAGAACGCTGGCAAGGCCAGTAGCTCAATTGCATACTGTGCAAGCTCTGGCCAGTGATCCATCCTCAAGACCCAGTAAGCCAGAGGATTTTCGGTGGGAAAGGTGTCCAAGTCTGACCTTGCCCCTAGGTATTCCTGCACCATGTAAATCAAACGCTGGCGATGGTTGCTGGAACCGATCATACCTTGGGTCTGCAGACTAAAAAATTGTCTGAACGCATCGGTCAGACAGCCACCTTCTCCACCGCTCCTTCTAGGACTGACCGAAGCCTCAGCAACACGTTGTCCAGGACCAGGAGTTTGTAACCTCCCAGTCTCTGGGAACGCGTTGCACAGACCTTTCTGCAAGGCCTCCCGGGGATGTCCCATCCTCTGCTCCCTTTGCGATGGCAAGATAAGGTCCGCAACCTTACCATTGTACCATGGATCAAGGAGAGGGGCCAGCCAGTAATGGTCCCTCTCCTTGATCCGAAGAATACAAGGATCCTTCCGTAGCCTTTGCGGGATCAGGGAGGCCATGCAGCATAGGTTAGCTGAGGCATTTGTTCCAGAGTCCTCTGGGTCACTAAGGACAACATGATCCGCAGCCACCTCCTCCCAGCCACATACAAGTCCAAGGGTTTCTTGGGACTGAAAATCATCCCGAAAAGACTGCTGCTGCTGATGCTGAGTGCCAGGCTCCACCTCCATGCTGACAGAAGCCTCCTCCTCCTCCTCCTCCTCGTCCTCTTCCTTTGTGATGGGTGGGACAGCAGGAACACTGTCTGGATAAAGGGGGCTTTGAGAGGCAAGAAAGTCCTTTTCTTCCTGCCTCTGTTCTGCCTCAAGTGCCCTGTCCATTATTCCACGCAGCGTGTGCTCCAAAAGGTGGACAAGAGGTACAATGTCACTGATGCATACACTGTCACTGCTCACCATCCTCGTGGCCTCCTCAAATGGTGACAGGACAGTGCATGCATCCCTGATCATGCCCCACTGCCATGGTGAAAAAAACCAAGCTCCCCTGACCCTGTTCTGGTGCCGTAGTCGCACATTTACTCATTGATGGCCCTCTGCTGCGTAGGCAGCCGCTGCAGCATGGCCAGCGTTGAGTTCCACCTGGTGGGCATGTCACATATAAGGCGGTGCTTGGGCAGGTTCAACTCCTTTTGGAGCTCAGACAGCCGAGCACTGGCATTAAATGATCGGCGGAAATGCACACAGACTTTCCTGGCCTGCCTCAGAACATCCTGTAAGCCCGGGTACCTGCCCAAGAAGAGCTGCACCACCGGATTAAGGACGTGAGCCACACGGGGCACATGGGTCAGTTATCCCTGTCGGAGGGCGGAGAGGAGGTGCCATTGTCACAAACCACCATTCCTGGCTTAAACTGGCATGGCGTCAACCACCTCTCGGCCTGCCCCTGCAGAGCTGACAAAATATCTGCTCCATTGTGGCTCCTGTGCCCCAAACAAACCAGCGCAAGCACGGCATGGCATCTTTTTGCCTGCGCACTTGCGTAGCCCCTTGAACGCCTATGGACCACTGGTTCCGAGGACAAAGCACTGGAAAAGGCCAAGGAGGAAGAAGAAGAGGAGGGGGTGGAGGAGAGATGTGTGTCACAACCAGTAGTAGCATTTTGGAGGCGTGGTGGCAGAACAACCTCCAACACTACTGCACCTTGTTCCCAGCTGCCAGAAGAGTGACCCAATGGGCCGTGAAGGATAGGTAACGTCCCTGTCCATGCCTGCTGGACAATGAGTCAGCGGTAATATGAACCTTACCGCTGACCTCCTTGTCCAGCGAGGCATGGACATTGCCTTCCGCATGTCGGTAGAGAGCCGGAATCGCCTTCCGTGAGAAAAAGTTGCGTTTGGGGACCTGCCACTGAGGAACCGCACATTGCACAAACTCACGGAAGGAGGCCGAGTCTACCAACGGAAAAGGCAGCAGTTGAAGTGCTAGCAATTTATCCAAGCTAGCATTCAACCGCTGGGCATGTGGATGGCTGGGAGTGAACTTCTTTTGACGGTCCAGCAGCTGGGGCAGGGAAATTTGCCTACTACAATCGGACGTGGGTGTACTGCTAGCAGAGTGCCCGCAAGCACTTGGCTGTGACACACCTAATTCTACACCTTCATTCCTCTCAGTGAAGGTTTCAGAGAGGACTGAAGGTCTAGTGGGGTTGGAGATCCCAGCTGATGAGGAGCAAGGAGAGGTCCGCTTTGTTCTTTGGTGTGGGTCTTTAAGGTACGCTTGCCAACGAGCTGCATGGCAGGTCAACATATGTCTGGTCAAGCATGTGGTGCCCAAGCGGCTGATGTTTTGGCCACGCGAGATACGCTTGAGACATATGTTGCAAATAGCAGTGGTGCGATCTGATGCACTCATCTCAAAAAGGGCCCACACCAAAGGACTTTTGGAATAACTCGCAGAGGCAGCGCCCTGCACAGGCAGAGCTCTGCGGTGTGATTCAGTTGGTGTGCTGCCCCTAAACTGGACCATCCTGCCTCGTGGGAGATGTGCCTCCCCCTCCTCTCTCCTATCAGGCACCCACATGGAGTTAGTGACCTCATCATCCCCTCCCACTTCATCACTGGAACATGACTGCCAGATTGCTTCTTGAGCATCCCCTCTCTCTGCACTCACACTACTGCCTTCCTCTAGCTGGGTATCATCATCAGAGCCTTCAAAACGCTGGGCATTCTCTTGGAGCATGTACCCAACACTGTGCTCAAACAGTTCGGGGGACTTCTCAGTAGGACATGGTGGATCTAGGGAAGGAGTGACTGATGACATTGAGACGAGGGAAGAGGACACATTGACAACTGATTTGTTAGTACCCTGAGCCTGGGTGAGAGAGGATGAGGAGGAGGAGGAGGGCTTGGTCCTCCACTCTATCAAGTCTTTGGCATGATGCGGCTCAACACGTCCAGCTGCTGAAAATAAGGACAAGCGTGTCCCATGGCCACGTGCTGATGACGATGCACCGCACTCTCTTTTATTGGCTTGTGACTGTCTGCCTCTCCTTGTTGGCCTTCCAGACATAGTAATGGCCTGCAGGGAGATGGAAAAAACAACAATTGGGTAGGTTTAGGTGCACACTGAGCAGATGACACAGTACACTGACTATAATTACTGCAGCTGCCTGCCTGTTACAGAAACAGAACAACACCAGCAATAAGGGGTAGCTTCAGGTGTATACCGTGCAGGAGGCACACAACACCCACTGTAAATGCTGCAGATGCCTGTATTACAGAACATCAGCAATAAGGGGTTTCTTCAGGTGTATACTGTGCTGGAGGCACACAACACCCACTTTAGCTCCTGCAGATGCCTGTATTAGAGAACACCAGCAATAAAGGATAGCTACAGGTGTATACTGTGCCGGAGGCACACAACACCCACTTTAACTCCTGCGGATGCCTGTATTACAGAACACCAGCAATAAAGGGTAACTACAGGTGCATACTGTGCTGGGGGAACACAACACCCACTTTAACTCCTGCAGATGCCTGTATTACAGAACACCAGCAATAAAGGGTAGCTACAGGTGTATACTGTGCTGGAGGCACACAACACCCACTTTAACTTTTGCACATGCCTGTATTAGAGCACACCAGTCATAAAGGGAAGCTACAGGTGTATACTGTGCTGGGGGCACACAACACCCACTTTAACTCCTGCGGATGCCTGTATTAGAGAACACCAGACATAAAGGGTAGCTACAGGTGTATACTGTGCTGAAGGCACATAACAGCCATTTTAACTCCTGCAGATGCCTGTATTAGAGAACACCAGCAATAAAGGGTAGCTACAGGTGTATACTGTGCTGGAGGCACACAACACCCACTTTAACTCCTGCAGATGCCTGGATTAGAGAACACCAGCAATAAGGGGTAGCTACAGGTGTATACTGTGTTGGAGGCACACAATACACACTTTAACTCCTGCAGATGCCTGTATTACAGAACACCAGCAATAAGGGGTATCTTCAGGTGTATACTGTGCTGGAGGCACACAACACCCACCTTAGCTCTTGCAGATGCCTGTATTAGAGAACACCAGCAATAAAGGATAGCTACAGGTGTATACTGTGCCGGAGGCACACAACACCCACTTTAACTCCTGCGGATGCCTGTATTACAGAACACCAGCAATAAAGGGTAACTACAGGTGCATACTGTGCTGGGGCCAACAACACCCACTTTAACTCCTGCAGATGCCTGTATTACAGAACACCAGCAATAAAGGGTAACTACAGGTGTATACTGTGCTGGAGGCACACAACGCCCACTTTAACTTTTGCAGATGCCTGTATTAGAGAACACCAGCCATAAAGGGTAGCTACAGGTGTATACTGTGCTGGGGGCACACAACACCCACTTTAACTCCTGCAGATGCCTGGATTAGAGAACACCAGCAATAAAGGGTAGCTACAGGTGTATACTGTGCTGAAGGCACATAACAGCCATTTTAACTCCTGCAGATGCCTGTATTAGAGAACACCAGCAATAAAGGGTAGCTACAGGTGTATACTGTGCTGGAGGCACACAACACCCACTTTAACTCCTGCAGATGCCTGGATTAGAGAACACCAGCAATAAGGGGTAGCTACAGGTGTATACTGTGTTGGAGGCACACAATACCCACTTTAACTCCTGCAGATGCCTGTATTACAGAACACCAGCAACAAGGGGGTATCTTCAGGTGTATACTGTGCTGGAGGCACACAACGCCCACTTTAACTTTTGCAGATGCCTGTATTAGAGAACACCAGCTATAAAGGGTAGCTACAGGTGTATACTGTGCTGGGGGCACACAACACCTACTTTAACTCCTGCGGATGCCTGTGTTAGAGAACACCAGCGATAAAGGGTAGCTACAGGTGTATACTGTGCTGAAGGCACATAACAGCCATTTTAACTCCTGCAGATGCCTGTATTAGAGAACACCAGCAATAAAGGGTAGCTACAGGTGTATACTGTGCTGGAGGCACACAACACCCACTTTAACTCCTGCGGATGCCTGTATTACAGAACACCAGCAATAAAGGGTAACTACAGGTGCATACTGTGCTGGGGGCCAACAACACCCACTTTAACTCCTGCAGATGCCTGTATTACAGAACACCAGCAATAAAGGGTAGCTACAGGTGTATACTGTGCTAGAGGCACACAACGCCCACTTTAACTTTTGCAAATGCCGGGATTAGAGAACACCAGCAATAAAGGGTAGTTACAGGTGTATACTGTGCTGGGGGCACACAACACCGACTTTAACTCCTGCGGATGCCTGTATTAGAGAACACCAGCGATAAAGGGTAGCTACAGGTGTATACTGTGCTGAAGGCACATAACACCCATTTTAACTCCTGCAGATGCCTGGATTAGAGAACTTTAGCAATAAAGGGTAGCTACAGGTGTATACTGTGCTGGAGGCACACAACGCCCACTTTAACTTTTGCAGATGCCTGGATTAGAGAACACCAGTAATAAAGCGTAGCTACAGGTGTATACTGTGCTGGAGGCACACAACACCCACTTTAACTCCTGCAGATGCCTGGATTAGAGAACACCAGCAATAAGGGGTAGCTACAGGTGTATACTGTGCTGGAGGCACACAACGCCCACTTTAACTCTTGCAGATGCCTGTATTAGGGAACACCAGCTATAAAGGGTAGCTACAGTTGTATACTGTGCTTGGGGCACACAACACCCACTTTAACTCCTGCGGATGCCTGTATTAGAGAACACCAGCGATAAAGGGTAGCTACAGGTGTATACTGTGCGGAAGGCACATAACAGACATTTTAACTCCTGCAGATGCCTGTATTAGATAACACCAGCAATAAAGGGTAGCTACAGGTGTATACTGTGCTGGAGGCACACAACGCCCATTTTAACTTTTGCAAATGCCTGGATTAGAGAACACCAGCAATAAAGGGTAGTTGCAGGTGTATACTGTGCTGGGGGCACACAACACCGACTTTAACTCCTGCGGATGCCTGTATTAGAGAACACCAGCGATAAAGGGTAGCTACAGGTGTATACTGTGCTGAAGGCACATAACACCCATTTTAACTCCTGCAGATGCCTGGATTAGAGAACACCAGCAATAAAGGGTAGCTACAGGTGTATACTGTGCTGGAGGCACACAACATCCACTTTAACTTTTGCAGATGCCTGGATTAGAGAACACCAGTAATAAAGCGTAGCTACAGGTGTATACTGTGCTGCAGGCACACAACACCCACTTTAACTCCTGCAGATGCCTGGATTAGAGAACACCAGCAATAAGGGGTAGCTACAGGTGTATACTGTGTTGGAGGCACACAATACCCACTTTAACTCCTGTAGATGCCTGGATTAGAGATCACCAGCAATAAAGGGTAGCTACAGGTGTATACTGAGCTGAAGGCACACAACACCCACATTAACTCCTGCGGATGCCTGGATTAGAGAACACCAGCGATAAAGGGAAGCTACAGGTGTATACTGTGCTGGAGGCACACAACACGCACTTTAACTCCTGCAGATGCCTCTGTTAGAGAACACCAGCAATAAAGGGTAGCTACAGGTGTATAGTGTGCTGGAGGCACAAAACACCCACTTTAGCTCCTGCAGATGCCTGTATTAGAGAACACCAGCAATAAAGGGTAGCTACAGCTGTATACTGTGCTGGAGGCACACAACGCCCACTTTAACTTTTGCAGATGCCTGGATTAGAGAACACCAGCAATAAAGGTTAACTACAGGTGTATACTGTGCTGGGGGCACACAACACCCACTTTAACTCCTGCAGATGCCTGTATTACAGAACACCAGCAATAAAGGGTAGCTACAGGTGTATACTGTGCTGGAGGCACACAACACCCACTTTAACTCCTGCAGATGCCTGGATTAGAGAACACCAGCAATAAGGGGTAGCTACAGGTGTATACTGTGCTGAAGGCACACAACACCCACTTTAACTTTTGCAGATGCCTGGATTAGAGAACACCAGTAATAAAGCGTAGCTACAGGTGTATACTGTGCTGGAGGCACACAGCACCTACTTTAACTCCTGTAGATGCCTGGATTAGAGAACACCAGCAATAAGGGGTAGCTACAGGTGTATACTGTGTTGGAGGCACACAATACCCACTTTAACTCCTGCAGATGCCTGGATTAGAGAACACCAGCAATAAAGGGAAGCTACAGGTGTATACTGTGCTGGAGGCACACAACCCCCACTTTAACTCCTGCAGATGCCTCTATTAGAGAACAGCAGCAATAAAGGGTAGCTACAGGTGTATAGTGTGCTGGAGGCACAAAACACCCACTTTAGCTCCTGCAGATGCCTGTATTAGAGAACACCAGCAATAAAGGGTAGCTACAGGTGTATACTGTGCTGGAGGCACACAACGCCCACTTTAACTTTTGCAGATGCCTGGATTAGAGAACACCAGCAATAAAGGGTAACTACAGATGCATACTGTGCTGGGGGAACACAACACCCACTTTAACTCCTGCAGATGCCTGTATTACAGAACACCAGCAATAAAGGGTAGCTACAGGTGTATACTGTGCTGGAGGCACACAACACCCACTTTAACTCCTGCAGATGCCTGGATTAGAGAACACCAGCGATAAAGGGTAGCTACAGGTGTATACTGTGCTGAAGGCACACAACGCCCACTTTAACTTTTGCAGATGCCTGGATTAGAGAACACCAGTAATAAAGCGTAGCTACAGGTGTATACTGTGCTGGAGGCACACAATACCCACTTTAATTGCTGCAGATGCCTGTATTACAGAACACCAGCAATAATGGTAGCTACAGGTGTATACTGTGTTGGAGGCACACAATACCCACTTTAATTGCTGCAGATGCCTGGATTAGAGAACACCAGCAAAAAAGGGAAGCTACAGGTGTATACTGTGCTGGAGGCACACAACACCCACTTTAACTCCTGCAGATGCCTGGATTAGAGAACACCAGCAATAAGGGGTAGCTACAGGTGTATACTGTGCTGGAGGCACACAACGCCCACTTTAACTCTTGCAGATGCCTGTATTAGGGAACACCAGCTATAAAGGGTAGCTACAGTTGTATACTGTGCTTGGGGCACACAACA
Source organism: Lithobates pipiens (assembly GCF_037356315.1). Taxonomy (NCBI): domain Eukaryota; kingdom Metazoa; phylum Chordata; class Amphibia; order Anura; family Ranidae; genus Lithobates; species Lithobates pipiens. The sequence goes on from NW_027507789.1 coordinate 110,015,782, forward strand.
CCCACTTTAACTCCTGCGGATGCCTGTATTAGAGAACACCAGCGATAAAGGGTAGCTACAGGTGTATACTGTGCTGAAGGCACATAACAGACATTTTAACTCCTGCAGATGCCTGTATTAGATAACACCAGCAATAAAGGGTAGCTACAGGTGTATACTGTGCTGGAGGCACACAACGCCCATTTTAACTTTTGCAAATGCCTGGATTAGAGAACACCAGCAATAAAGGGTAGTTACAGGTGTATACTGTGCTGGGGGCACACAACACCGACTTTAACTCCTGCGGATGCCTGTATTAGAGAACACCAGCGATAAAGGGTAGCTACAGGTGTATACTGTGCTGAAGGCACATAACACCCATTTTAACTCCTGCAGATGCCTGGATTAGAGAACACCAGCAATAAAGGGTAGCTATAGGTGTATACTGTGCTGGAGGCACACAACATCCACTTTAACTTTTGCAGATGCCTGGATTAGAGAACACCAGTAATAAAGCGTAGCTACAGGTGTATACTGTGTTGCAGGCACACAACACCCACTTTAACTCCTGCAGATGCCTGGATTAGAGAACACCAGCAATAAGGGGTAGCTACAGGTGTATACTGTGTTGGAGGCACACAATACCCACTTTAACTCCTGTAGATGCCTGGATTAGAGATCACCAGCAATAAAGGGTAGCTACAGGTGTATACTGTGCTGGAGGCACACAACACCCACTTTAACTCCTGCGGATGCCTGTATTAGAGAACACCAGCAATAAAGGGTAGCTACAGGTGTATACTGTGCTGGAGGCACACAACACCCACTTTAACTCCTGCGGATGCCTATATTAGAGAACACCAGCAATAAAGGGTAGCTACAGGTGTATACTGTGCTGGAGGCACACAACACCCACTTCTGCAGATTCACAAGAAAAGAACACACTGTCCCTGCCTATGCTGCTCTCTCCCTGCACGTCGGAACACAATACACAAGTCCGCCGCACTGGTGGCCTTATATAGTGTGGGGCGTGTACTAAATCCCCTGAGCTATAATTTGCCACAGGCATCCTGCCTGTGGCCAATTATGGCTCTCCTCATTGCCGGTACTGTAATTGGCCAAGCATACGGGGTCACAGTGCATGCTTGGCCAATCATGAGCCAGCAATGCACTGTGATGGCGTAGTGCATTGTGCGCCGTTCGCGCCACATGAATATGGTGTGAACGGCCCACAAAGTTCTGATTTCGCCGAACAGATGAACGGTCGAGGTTCGAACACCGAGCTCATCCCTAGCTGTCAGCCAATTGCCATTACTCATCAGTCCACAGTGTTTTACCTGGTGATTATTTCCTGGTCCTTAGTCCAGGCTACAGCCAGCTTCTTCTGGCTATTTAAGCTGCCTGGTTCATTTCTTCCATGCCTTTGCTTTGGTCAAACATCTGGAGACTCTTTGCTGTGTTCCTTAAGGGAGGGGGAGATGGAGTGCTGTTTTAGGAGCTGCTAGTGAAGTATCATATGTCAGTAAAAGAAAACAGTTTCATGCGGATTAAAAAGCTGTTTATTTAATCCAGACCTATGTTGGTAGCTTCTGGTGTATGTTGCAAGCGGCAGCCAACTCTGAGAGAGAGAGGTAGAGCAGCACCACTCTAAGGGTAGTAAGTAGGTTAAAACAAGCATAGGATAGTGCTCTTTACTGTCCTTGGTTGTCCTCCGGTTTGCTGCTCGGCTGTGGTGGGGGGGTCCGACCCCGGTCACCTCCGGTGGCATCCGTGGCTCCGAGGCTGGGATTTCACACAGTCAGCACATAAGCAGGTTCAGCGGCAGGAGACGTCAGATGCTTGAAAGTGGGGGGGCGGGGCTTCAGCGCTCGCTTTCGGAGCATGCGTACTCCTTCATGACACCTGATGAAGGAGTACGCATACTCCGAACGGAATACAACAAGGATATCTACATGCCCATTGTATCCAACAGCATTTGTTTGAGAAATGTCTGTGAAACCAGGATGCTATGTGTCTTATAGAAAATATTTATTTCATATCAAAAGCAACACACTATCAGGTTGACTGCCCGCCTCTCCTGGCGCTGGGACAGCCCTGCCAGCATGATCTAAAGATTAAAAAAAATCACTGCCAGCCCTCATAGATCCTTTGTACACTGTGTAAGTGTCATTGTAAACCTAAGCCTCATTAGCTCGGTTCATTCTGGCCGCTCTCCTTCTCCTCCTGCTCGTGTAGCTTTAGATTGGAGGAGAGGAATGGTCACGTAACCATCCATGAAACATCAGAAGCGAGCGGTCACATGACCGGCCCGAAAGAACAGAGCTAATAAGGTATTTAGAGGCAACAGTTTACAATGACACTTACACAGGGCCGCTGATAGAAATCATGGGGCCCCGTACAGCCTACCTGACGGGGCCCCCTTCAGCTCCACCCCTGGCCCCGCCCATGGTCCTTCCTTCAGCCCCGCCCCATCCCAGCCCCTCCCCAGACCCCGCCTTGAAACAACGTGCAGGTTTGTCTACAAGCGATAGGCATGGCTGGCACTGTCTGTAGCACATTACGGCATTGGCGGCATGGGTGACACTGTCTGTAGCACATTATGGCATTGGCGGCACAGGTGGCACTGTCTCTGCAGGCAGCACATGCGTTATGGGCCATAAAGCATGTGCTACCGGCAGACAGTGCCGCCAATGCTGTAACGTGCTGTAAACAGTGCCAGCCGTGACACTAATGGCATAACGCATGTGCTACTAGCTGACAGTGCTGACATAATGCCATTGGCAGCATGGATGGCACTGTCTCTGCAGGCATCACATGCGTTATGACATTAGCGTCATGGGTGTCACTGTCTGCAGCACAATATGGCATTGGCGGCATGGGTGACACTGTCTGCAGCACATTACGGCATTGGCGGCATGGGGGGCACGGTCTCTGCAGGCAGCACATGCGTTATGGCCCATAATGCATGTGCTGCCTGCAGAGACCGTGCCACCCATGATGCCAATGCCATATTCTGCTGTAACAGTGCCACCCATGCCGCATGCGTTATTGCCCATAACGCATGTGCTACCTGCAGACAGTGCCACCCATGCTGCCAATGGCATAATGTAAAGATGCTGCTGCAGTAGTAGTAGATCTTGAATCCACCCCCCCCCCCCCCCCAAGCAAGCACACACCTGTGTTCTGTGTTAGCCGTGCCCCAGGAGTCACTTCTTCCTTGATCCTGTTGCTGGTGGCTGTCTGGACTGGAGTGCGAGTGTCCACAAAAGTTTCCAGTCAGATGCCAGATCGATCTGTTTCTTCCGGTACCCGCGCTCGTCTCTCTGCTTTTTCTCCGCTTCTCTCTGCTTTTTTTGGCCGAGTGAAGAACATAGCAGAAGGGGAGGAATCACTCCGCTCCAGGGAAGGCAATATAGAGGACGCGCTGGCCGGAACTTGAGCCAGCATGAGGAGCGGGCGCAGAGAGGACATTCTTCCGTGTCCGAAATAGAGAAAATAGTCCCTCCACCTGCCTATTGAGCTATCGGCCTAAATTTTTTTTTAAAAAGAACGGCAAGGGGTGGGGGGGTGGGTGGAGGGGGAGAGTGTTCAGTTGGTTTGGTGTAGTTGATAGTGTTCAGTCAAGGTGGCTGGGGGATTTTTTTTTTTAACATTAATTAGGTCTCTGTTTAGGTTGCCCGGGCCCCCCTGCTGGCCGGGCCCAGTACAACAGGGCCAGTTGTACTGGCCTATCAGCGGCCCTGCACTTACACAATGTAGGAAGAATCTATGAGAAGGGACTGGCAGTAGAGATGCACAATTAATCGTTAAAAAATCCTGATCTTGATTAAACCCCCCTCATGATCATTATGCAGAATTTCCTGATTCATTCATCTAACAAGTATAGAGAGTTCACTGCTCACTCAGCTGTCAAAAGAAAAGGACAGCCTGCCAAGTTTGTACTAGATAACTATAAACATTGTAACTTTTAAACATTGTAACTTTTCGTTCTTAAGCCGCGTACACACGGGCGGACTGTCTGTCCAACTTAGTCCGCTGAAACACATTTCAGCGGACAGTCCGCTCGTGTGTGGGCTTCAGCGGACTTTTTCAGCGGACAGTCTGGCGGACTAAGTCTTTCGGAATTTCCGTAATACAGTCCGTCCAACTTTGGTTTCAGCGGACAGTCCGCTCGTGAGTAGGCAAGTTGGACGGACTAAGTATGGCGCATGCTCAGAAAGGATTTACACGGCGAAAGGTTGCATTGCAGTGTATTGGACGTCGTATTTCTAATCCCGTCGTACGTGCTGTACACGTCATCGCGCAAGCTTTCAGCGGACTGTTTGTTCATCGTGTGTGGTCAAGTCCGTTCATTCGAAAGTAGGACGGACTGTCTGTCGGATTGTCTGACGGACTTAGTTGGCCAGACAGTCCGCCCGTGTGTGCGCGGCTTTAGATCAAAGGGAAGAACTTCAGTGTGTAGATGAGGGAAGTTTAACCACTTAAAGACTAAACCTTTTTCTGACACTTGTTTCTTACAAAGTTAAAATCTGTATTTTTTGCTAGAAAATTACTTGGAACCCCCAAACATTATATATATATTTTTAGCAGAGACTCTAGGGAATAAAATGGTGATTGTTGTAAAATTTTATGTCACACTGTATTTGCGCAGCGGTCTTTCAAATGCATTATTTTTTTTTTAAAATACACTTCGATGAATAAAAAAAACAAACAATAAAGTTAGCCCCATGTTTTTTGTATAATGTGAAAGATGATATTACGCCATGAAAATTGTGCAGCTCAGGCAGTGTTTTTTCTTTTTTTTTTTTTTTTTACTTTAGAGTACGCTGGCAGTGCTGTCCCAGGAGACTGGAGTCTCCTGGGAGTGCAGGGGGGCTGTGTACTGTGCAGAAGGTGGCTGTTCAATGTAAAGGGGCGCTGTATAATGAAAGGCCTTATAGGCCGAAATGCATCAACTGACTTAATCTGCGTTTGTTCACTGTGGCTATTCAATAAAATATATCAATTTTAAGAGCAACAACCAGACTGCTGATTATTTTTTTCACAATCCGTATAATGAAAGGGGCTGTGTACTCTGCAGGGGGAGGGGCTGTGAAATGTATAGAGTGGCTGTGTAATATAAAGGGTTCTGTGTAATGTAAAGGGGGTCTGTGTAACGTGCAAGGGGGCTGTGAAATGTATAGGGTGGCTGTGTAATATAAAGGGTTCTGTGTAATGTAAAGGGGGTCTGTGCAACGTGCAAGGGGTCTGTGTAATGTAAAGGGGTCTGTGGAATGTGCAGAGGGGGCTATGGAATGTAAAGGGAGCTGTGGAAAGTTTTTTTCCTGAAACTTTCCTCTTTAAATTAGGGTGTGTGTTATACACCTGTTCATGTTATACACCGATAAATATGGTAAGTAATGGTCCAGGCATGTGATATTTAGGCAATGTAAAAATATAATAGACAATTTTGAGTAGTGACTACCTTTTTGGATCAATAGTCTCTCAACAGTAATGCATAGAAACCTAAATATGGAAAAAAATGCAGAAGCAATGGGATTGATTCACTAAAGGCAAGTGCAGTTGCTCCAGAGCTTAGTAAATTAGGTGAAGCTTCACAAAAAATACCCTATCACATGCAAGGAAAAAAAATGCACATGATTGGGTGGTGAAAGTAATCAGAGATCCCCATCCTTTACTAAGCTCTGGAGCAACTGCACTTGCAAAGTGCTTAGTCTATTTGCATTTAGTAAATCCATCATACTGTATTACATGTGGTAAAATATATATATTTTCTCCTGTCATTTCACCAAATTTTCTGAGACTTTTTTGGTGTATATACAGCATATACATAATTTGCTGCTTAAACTTCCCAATCACTCCAAGCATAATACAATGTACATGCATATCACAATAGAACATACACTATATTGTCAAAAGTATTGCGACGCCTGCCTTTACACGCACATGAACTTTAGTGGCATCCCAGTCTTAGTCCGTAGGATTCAATATTGAGTCGGCTCACCCTTTGCTGCTATAACAACTTCAACTCTTCTAGGAAGGCTGTCCACAGGATTAATGCCGCGTACACACGATTGGACTTTCCGGCAGACTTGGTCCGGAATTTGTTGGACAATTCGATTGTGTGTGGGCTCCAGCGAACTTTTTTTTCCCCAAAAGTCCGACGGACATAGAAATAAAACATGTTTCAAATCTATCCGATGGACTCAAGACTAAAAATCGGGAAAACCATTCGTCTGTGTGCTAGTCCAATGGACCAAATGCGAAGCAAGGGCAGCTATTGGCTACTGGCTATTGAACTTCCTTTTTTAGTCCCGTCTTACGTCACCACGTTCAAAACGAACGGACTTTCGAATGGACTTAGTCCGGTTGTGTGTGGCCAAGTCCGTTCATTCAGAAAGTCCATCGGACCACCGCTGAAAGTCCGTCAGACTAAGTCTGTCAAAAAGTCCGGTCATGTGTACACGGCATTAGGAGTTTGTTTATGGGAATGTTTAACTATTCTTCTAGAAGCACATTTGTGAGGTCAGGCACTAATGTGGACAAGAAGGCCTGGCTCGCAGTCTCCGATGTAATTCACCCCAAAGATGTTGGGTTGAGGTCAGGACTCAGGACTGTGCAGGCCAGTCAAGTTCCTCCACCCCAAACCCACTCATCCATGTCTTTATTTGATGCCATTTGATCACCAGAGATAAATCACATATTTTCACATGCAAAAGATTGGTGCACGTTGACCTGGATCAGGGGCTGACAAGGAGATTTTTTTTTCTTGGGTAGCTGGATATCTGCTTTAACCACTTACTGACCTGACCGCCTGTATCACAGTTTCTGGTCGGGTTCACACTATACTACAAACAGTAGTATGACTTTCAGGCCGGGTTCTCACCTGTACGACAAACGCTCTGACATTTGGAGCTCATGTCACATGACGTGTGAAAATCAATGTTTCCCTATGGGAGCCATCTTAACTGGTCTGACACAAGTCGTTCCAACTTTGAAGATGCTTCCTGCACTACTTTGGTCCGACTTTGATCCTACTTCAGCCCATTGACTATCATTATAAAAAACAACAGTACAGCGCAGAAAAAGATACACACTCCACAGAGTAATAATATTAAAATAAAGAAGAGATGCAGGATAGGTAAGGTAAACTTCAAGAGTCCACAAGTGCAGGGTGTCTTCTTTCAGCAAAAAAGTGATGATGTGATCCCTTCTACCAAAGGATAAGATGGACTCTCACCTTAAGCAATGGACCCCTGACAAGTCAGACAGGTCAAACAGGCATATCCCCACCAGGGGTTAATCACAGACATCAGCATTCAAATATAGGTGCTCCGGGAATTAATACTTCTCATATCCCATATGGTAGCATGATTCCATAGTATGTATGTGAAAACATAAGAGGACAATATCTAGTGCTCTCCGTTTCAAAATTTATTAAAAAATACTCATTAAAATGATACACTCACATGATATAGCACTGCTCTCCAGTGCCAAGTTACAGACGAGACTTAAACACAATCGAAAAACATCCATGCACGGATCAGCGTTGTAAACAAGCGGGTGACGTCACGGCTAATGTCACGTGGCCCGTACGCGTTGCGTCCCCACAGGTAGGCGTGACTTCTTCAGCAGCGACGGCGTGACGTCAAGCGGCTGCTATTATACTACTAGCGCTGATCAATAGCCAATAAATATTTTTTTTTTTCTCATGCACGGATCAGGGTTGTAACGGGTGATGTCATCAGCTGTTGGTTTTTTGTTATTTTTAGAAATGTTTTGCTGGTTAGTTTGGATCAGATGAGGGATATTCATTCCCCTCAATAGAACTAACATTAAGTGAATATATTTTTTAGAGTTTTATTTTAATTAATTAATTATTGCTGTTTGAGGCAAAGTATGTTATTCTCCCTATGGGATAGCTTTATAGTTATCGCTTATTAAGGGATAGCTGGAGGTGTAGTTTGTGCTTTTCGATTCCCCGCTTTTATCTGAGGCTTTTTTGCCCTGTCCTATTAATTGTTAAGGATATGATGAGCGGTGTTGTGTTTTTGGGTCACTTTGCCTCTCTGGCCGATTCACTAATTATCCTTTGTTTTTCCTCTCTCGTTCTGGGACATGTGTGTATTTTCGACTTCTGGGGTCACGTTTGTAATGTTTACCCCGTTATTTGACCTGCGCATGGGCGGATTTTTTATTGGCTATTGATCAGCGCTAGTAGTATAATAGCGGCCACTCAACGTCACGTCGTCGCCGCTGAAGAAGTCCCGCCTACCTGTGGGGACGCAATGCGTACGGACCACGTGACATTAGCCGTGAAGTCACCTGCTTGTTTACAACGCTGATCCATACATGGATGTTTTTCAATTGTGTTTAAGTCTCGTCTGTAACTTGGCACTGGAGAGCAGTGCTATATCATGTGAGTGTATCATTTTAATGAGTATTTTTTAATAAATTTTGAAACGGAGAGCACTAGGTATTGTTCTCTTATGTTTTCACATACATACTATGGAATCATGCTACTATATGGGATATGAGAAGGATTAATTCCCGGAGCACCTATATTTGAATGCTGATGTCTGTGATTAACCCCTGGTGGGGATATGCCTGTTTGACCTGTCTGACTTGTCAGGGGTCCATTGCTTAAGGTGAGAGTCCATCTTATCCTTTGGTAGAAGGATCACATCATCACTTTTTTGCTGAAAAAAGACACCCTGCACTTGTGGACTCTTGAAGTTTACCTTACCTATCCTGCATCTCTTCTTTATTTTAATATTATTACTCTGTGGAGTGTGTATCTTTATCTGCGCTGTATTGTTGTTTTTTATATTTTCTAGTGTGGGATTTGGTATTTTGACCTATAGTATTCTAGCCGCAGTATCCTAGTACGAGTTTATGTATATTTTTATTTTTAGTTTATATGTGCAGCGCTGATTGATTTGTTTCTGAGTTTTCATTGACTATCATTGAAGTCGGCTCAAAGTTGGATCACGGTCTTGCATGATCCGACTTTGGCTGTGATGATCTTGAAACTCCACGCCAAATTTTAAATAAATAACCAACATGGGTTCCCCCTCCAAGAGCATACCAAACCGGGTGATGTCAACATCAACATCAACACACATCGTGTCAACATCAGAAGAAGACCAGATAGTAGAGGACGACGGAGAAGACCGGCCCAACTCTAGCAAAAGAGCAGAAGATAGCAGAGGAGCCCGGCAGAAGACACTCAAGAGCAGGAGAAGAACCGGAGACCGTAAGAAGAGGCCGGAGAGCACGGAGAAGTCGGAAGAGACCTGCCAATTTGGGAGAGACCCCTAGAGCGGCCTAATAAATTACTTTAAAAACCTGTCTAGTGTTTTTTTTTAATTTAGGCTTTTTCCCCCAGGTGGATGGGTAGGGGTACGATGTACCCCATACTCATTCATATAGTGTGCGGGGTTGGGGGCCCCCTTATTAAATATTAAATTATAAGCCTTCTGCCCGCAGACCCCGACAACCAACGGCCAGGGTTGTTGGGAAGAGGCCCTTGTCCTTATCAACATGGGGACAAGGTGCTTTGGGGTAGGGGGGCTGCAGGGTGTCCCCCTGCCCCAAAGCACCCACTCCCCATGTTGAGGGCATGCGGCCTGGTACAGTTCAGGAGGGGGAGCGCTCGCTCGCCCCCATCCCTTTTCCTGACCGGCCGAGCTACGTGCTCAGATAAGGGTCTGGGTCTCAGTTTTTTCAGCATAGGGGGTTCACCTTAAAATCCATACCAGACCAAAGGGCTTTTGGAGGGAAAACTCATGCTGTTTTTTTATTTAAAATTTGGCGTGGAGTTACTCAAGATTCATACCAAACAGTGCCTGGTATTGGCGGGGATCCAAGTCGGATCCCTGTTCATTGAAAGTCGGACATATGTCGGGTTCAAGTCGCAGGGCAAAGTCGGATCCAAAGTAGGAAGGCATCAGTCCTACATTGGTCCTACATCCATCCGACTTTGATGAACATGATACTACTTTGATCTGACTTTTCAGATAGTACAACTTGTCCTTTGACCAATCAACTAACACACAATGGGAGGGGCTACAGCAGGGAAAATCGGATGCCAAGGTCAGATGGTTAGGACAAGGGTCTGACTTTGATCCTACTTCAATGATATTCAATGGGCTGAAGTAGGATCAAAGTCGGACCAACGTAGTACAGGGAGCATTTTCATAGTCGGACCGACTTGTGTCGGACCAGTTAAGACAGCTCCCATGGGGAAACATTGCTTCTACAGAGTGGCAGCTATTCACCTGATGAAGTATATACAGTATCTCACAAAAATGAGTACACCGATCACATTTTTGTAAATATTTGATATACTCCTTGGAAGAAGGTGTTAATCCCTAAGGAGTAGGGCCCGCTTCACACTGTTAATATTTTAGTGTACAGTTAATTGCTAGAACTGTAGAGTATGTAAAAATATACTGTGAGTTTCCCTTATACACTCTTGTCTTCCTTGGCTGAGAGCAGTGAGCATTCTAAATAGATATACAGTATCTCACAAAGTACACCCCTCACATTTTTGTAAATATTTTATTACATTTTTTCATGTGACAACACTGAAGAAATGACACTTGGCTAACATGTAAAGTAGTGAGTGTACAGCTTGTATAACAGTGTAAATTTGCTGTCCCCTCAAAATAACTCAACACAGCAATTAAAGTCTGAACCGCTGGCAACAAAGGTAAGTACACCCCTAAGTAAAAATGTCCAAATTGGGCCCAATTAACCATTTTCTCTTCTCTGTGTCGTGTAACTCGTTAGGTGTTAGAAGATCTCAGTTGTGAATGGGAAGTAGGCGTGTTATATTTGGTGTTATTGCTCTCACACTCTGATACTGGTCACTGGAAGTTCAACATGGCACCTTGTGGCAAAGAACTCTCTGAGTTTTTGAAAAAAAGAATTGTTGTTGTACATAAAGATGGCCTAGGCTATAAGAAGATTGCCAATACCCTGAATCTGAGCTGCAGCACAATGGCCTCAGAACAGGCCTCGCCGTGGTCAAACAAAGAAGTTGAGTACACGTCAGCATCATATCCAGAGGTTGTCTTTGGGAAATAGATGTATGAGTGCTGCCAGCATTGCTGCAGAGGTTGAAGGGGCGGCTGGCCAGCCTCTCAGTGCTCAGACCATACACTGCACACTGCATTAAATTGGTCTGCATGGCTGTGGTTCCAGAAGGAAGCCTCTTCTAAAGATGTTGCACAAGAAAGCCCGCAAACAGTTTGCTGAAGACAAGCAGACTAAGGACATGGATTACTGGAATCTGTGATCCTGTGATGAGACCAAGATAAACTTATTTGGTTCAGATGGTGTCAAGTATGTGTGACAGCAACTAGGTGAAAAGTACAAAGACGAGTGTGTCTTGCCTATAGTCAAGCATGGTGGTGGGAGTGTCGTGGTCTGGGGCTGCATGAGTGCTGCTGGCACTGGGGAGCTACAGTTCATTGAGGGAACTATGAATGCTAACATGTACTGTGACATACTAAAGCAGAGCATGGTCCCCTCCCTCCGGAGACTGGGCCACAGGGCAGTATTCCAAGATGATAATGACCCCAAACACACCTCCAAGATGACCACTGCCTTGCTAAAGAAGCTTAGGGTAGAGGTGATGGACTAGCCAAGCATGTCTCCAGACCTAAACCCTATTGAGCATCTGTGGGGCATCCTCAAACAGAAGGTGGAGGAGCACAAGGTCTCTAACATCCCTCAGCTCTCTGATGTCATAATGGAGAAGTGGAAGAGGACTCTGGTGGCAACCTGTGAAGCTTTGGTGAACTCTATGCCCAAATAATGGTTGCCACACAAAATATTGACACTTTGGGCCCAATTTGGACATTTTCACTTAGGGGTGTACTCACTTTTGTTGCCAGTGGTTTAGACATTAATGTGCTGAGTTATTTTGAGGGGACAGCAAATTTACACTGTTATACAAGCTGTACACTCACTACTTTACATTGTAGCAAAGTGTAATTTCTTCAGTGTTGTCATGATACTAAAACATTTACAAAAATGTGATGGGGTGTACTTACTTTGTGAGATGCTGTATATGTGATCCCACTCTTCCAGGTAGCGGGTGCGTGCCACTGGCGGCTCGGTCCCGATGTCATTGTACACAGTGGGAGCTGATCAATGGATATTGCAAACTCGATGTCTGCCGGCACCTGCCAATCTTTCAGTACAAAGGCAGAAGGGCAGTTTATGTAAACAAGTCAGATTGCTGTTCTGTCAGTAAGGAAGGCATGAATCCTGTGTTCCTGCAAAGCAAGGACAAGGATCCATGTCTTCCCCTAGTAAAAGCACCTCCCACACAAAAAACAAAAACACAGGCTAGGCACAACGTTAACCCTTTGATCGCCCCTGATGTTACCCCTTTCCAGCCAGTGTTAGCATTAGCATAGTGACAGTGCATATCATATTTTTAGCACTGATAACTTTATTAGTGTCACTGGTTACCAAAATAGAAGTGTCTGATTTGCCCACCACAATATCGCAATCCTGCTATAAGTTTCTGATTGCACCCATTACTAAAAAATGAATAAATAAATAAAAATTCCTTAAACATGCCCAATGTTTGTAGACGCTATAACATTTGTGCAAACTAACTAACTCAATATACGCTTATTGGGATTTTTTTTAACCAAAAAATATGTTGCAGAATACATATTGGCCTAAATTTATGAAGATTTTTTTTTTTTACATTTTTTTTATTGGATGTGTTTCATAGCAGAAAGTTGATCTCTTTTTGAAGAAAAATTCTTGAATGAAAAATTGTAGAGGTATCAAATACCACCAAAAGAAAGCTCTATTTGTGAGAAAAAAGGGACATCAATTTATTTGGATATAGTGTCACAAGATCACACAATTGTCAGTTAAGGTAATACAGTGCTGTATCACAAAAAATGGCCTGGTCATGAAGGCGTGTAAATCTTTTGGAGTTGAAGTGGTTAAAATGTCACTAAGGCTCCATTCACACCTGAGTGATTCAGAGCAACTCTGCTCACAATTCCAGAATTGCAGCAAAACGCAGAACGCATTTGGGATGCCATTATTTCTTAATGACACCCTAAACGCAGCACAATTTTGCTGCAATTGTCAAGCAACAAAACACACTACAATCACAGAAAAAAATCATAAACAGGAAACGCTCCTGGCTCTGTGCCAAGATTTGGAACATGAGTTTCTATGTAGCATTTTTGTAGCAGAGGGAGGCCCATTCCAATGAATGGTGCTGCTAAAAAAGGAGCTGCAGCAGCTTTTGCTGCAGATCACTCAGGTGTGAATGGAGCCTAAACTCAAATCATAAATCAACTATGAATACATTGTAACTGTATTATATGTGGTTTATACTCAGTCACCATGAGATTTGTTCTCTGTATTGTGTAAAAAAAAGCCTGGTTGATCCTGCTGTTCTCTATCTCTCCCTTCTGTCAAAGTCCCCAATGCAGCTCGGGATTTTGCAAAGCAGTGTTGGCAGCTCTGCACATGCTCAAATTTTCAGCGTGTTTTTATGCTGAGTATTTCCTCCCTAAAACATCACGCATGTGGGCGCATACAGAGTGGTAAATGACAGCTCACTCCCTCCCTCCTCCTCCCTGTCCACTAACCAGTTAACCACAATGGGGGCAGGATATTACATGTAGATTGATGGAGTCTTCACCTCTTATTCTAAAAAATAATAAAGGGTTGATTCCAAATATATATTTGTATGGTGATTTAAAACAGTTTATTGATATTCATTTTTTTTCTACTCTCTATTCCAAAGGCTATTTTTTATTTTGAACATGTGAACAAGCAGCAGTGGACTAGAAGCTCCCCCTGCTTATGTTTTCTTGCAGACAGGCTGGGAAAGAGTTGGATCATGTGACAGTTGTATATCCATTAGGAAAACGGTTCTTAGCTTTTTTTTTTTATTAATATAATTACAGTGTCATCATCTATATACAGAAATATAAGGGACAATGTAAATTAAACAGGACGGGGTTGATTTACTAAAACTGCAGAGTGCAAAATCTGGTGCAGCTGTGGATCAGCTTCTAATTTCAGTTTGTTCAATTAGCTTTGACAAAAAAACCTGAAAGCTGATGGGTTTCTATGCAGAGCTGCATCAGCTTTTGCACTCTCCCGTTTTAGTAAATCTACCACTGTGTGTTTAATATCACTTTAACTTTTTTGTATAAGAGCATAAGAGTTATGCCCATATAGGAAAACAAAGTCTCTGACAGCAGCTACTTCAGAGACAAGGCTGGTCTTGTACCCAGCATCACATTGTCTTCTGTTCTGAAGAATGTGGCACGTAGGTTTGAATGAACAATGAATGTATATGGAAACAAGTGGGGGCATGTGGAATAGAAAGATCCCTGACATATACCCTAGACCGTCTTCTCCTTTATGTTTTTTTACTCATTTTAAATCTTCACTTATACTCCACTCTTTCTTCACTTATACATCTCACCGTGGTTCCTTAGTACTGGGGTGAAAAAAAAAAAAAGACAAAATAATAAATATATATACAGTACATATAGCAGATTTTGCTAAATTTCAAAACAAGGAAGGATAGAGCCTCTTTTAAGTTTCAGTGCTATCTGTGCAGAGAGATGACTCCAAAAGGTAAAAAGACTAAAGTAAGAACCAGTTTTAAATATAGTGGGAATAGCTTAGAACCTCTGTCTGGTTTATATTGCTGCCTAAGGACTTGTTTAGACGTTTTCCCCTAAAGTGGTTGTAAAGTAGAGTTGCCACCCTTTCTTTAAGTCAAACCCGAACACTTTAGCAGCACACATCGTTTTTTTTTTTTTAATAGTATAAACTATACATATGTTTTGTGATTAAATAACATTTCTAATCATATAAAGTTATTCACAAGAGTCCACAGGTTTCCCTTTTATATCTGAATCCACAGAATTCCCCTTTTATATCTGAATCCGCAGAGTCACACCCCCTCCCCCCCCCCTTTTATCTGAACTCGCAGAACTGTTAAACCCCATACACACTATTCGATTTTCTGCATATTTTTGTCTTCAGATTTACCAAAACCATATAATATGAAGTCAAACCTTAAGAGTTTCAATTTGTATGCAATCAGGCAGGCCCTAGTACTACATGGTTTTGGTAAATCTGAAGGCAAAAATCTGCAGAAAATCTTATAGTGTGTATGGGGTCTAAAGGGGTGACTCTGCAGACTCTGATGTAAGGGAGAGCTCTAGGAATTCTAACATAAGGGATTCTGGTGGGGGACCCAAAATGGAGCACCTGGACTGCTCTGTGCAAAATCACTACACAGAGCAGGTAATTAGAGTTTGTGTTTTTTTAATAGTTTTTTCATAAAAAAACAAGGCTTTAGCATCACTTTAATGCGTTGACCCCGTGACAACATTGTCACCAGTAATTTAAGCAGTCCCATGTTTGTCCCTGAAAATGCCCTTGATTTTTAATATTACTTCTGTTTAATGCAACTTTTATTCACTCTTTAACCACTTCAGCCCGGAAGGTTTTACCCCCTTAATGACCAGAGCATTTTTTGTGATACGGCACTGTGTCGCTTTAACTGACAATTGCACGGTCGTGCGATGCTGTACCCAAACATAATTGACATCCTTTTTTTCCCACAAATAGAGCTTTCTTTTGGTGGTATTTGGTCACCTCTGTGGTTTTTATTTTTTGCACTATAAACAAAAAAAGAGCGACAATTTTGAAAAAAAAAATTTTTTTTTTTTACTTTCTGCTATAATACATATCCAAAACTAATTTATTCTTCAGTTTAGGCCAATATATATTCTTCTACATATTTTTGGTAAAAAATAAAAAATAAAATCTCAATAGGCGTATATTGATAGGTTTGTGCAAAAGTTATCGCGTCTACAAACTCTGGGATCGATTTAGGGACTTATATTTATTTTGTATTGTTTTTACTGGTAATGGCAGCAATCTGCGATTTTTATCGGAACTGCAACATTGTGGCGGACAAATATGACCCCAAATGACACTTTTTGGATACAAGTGACATTATTACATTCATCAGTGCTATAAAGATGCACTGATCAATGTAAAAATTACACTGGCAGGGAAGGGGTTAACACTAGGGGGTGATCAAGGGGTTAAGTGTGTTCCCTCAATGGGTTCTAACTGTAGGAAGGGATGGGCTTACTGAAACATGACAGAGATCACTGCTCCCGATCACTGGGAGCAGCAGATCCCTGTCATGTCACTAGTCAGAATGGGTTAATGCCTTGCTAACATGCAGTTCCCCATTCTACCTCTCCTTGTCACGATCGTACCAACTATCCTGCTTTTATGAACTGACTTACAGGTACGTCAGTTTCCACAGGAGTGCCCTTCTGCCGATGTATATTGGCATGAGCCGGTCGGCAAGTGCTTAACCTCTATCAATATTATTTGGTCTGATTAATATTTCTTGATGAGCAATATTCCTAATCGTATGGCTTAAAATTCTTAATGTATGAATGTGTTTTTATTTTTTATATTACTCTGTGGTCCTGGTTAAGAAAGCAAATATCCACTTCAGCACCAATGTGCCTAGAAGCTCATTTAAAATGTCGACAACAGTTTGAGCAAATAGGCAAGACCAGGGCCACTGATAGAAATTATGGGGCCCTGTACAGCCTACCTGATGAGGCCCCCTTCAGCCTGGCTCCTCCCCAGACCCTGCCTTGAAAATTTCCTCCCCCCCCCCCCCCCCCCCCCACAAATAGAGCTTTCTTTTGTTGGTATTTGATCACCGCTCTGTTTTTTACTTTTTGCGCTATAAACAAAATAAGACCAACAATTTTGAAAAAAATATATATTTTTTACTTTCTGCTATAAAAAAGTAAAAAATCTAATTTCTTCATCAATTTAGGCCAATATGTATTTTGTTTCATGCTTTTAGTAACAAAACAAAAAACAAAAACAAAATAAGCATATATTGATTGGTTTGTACAAAAGTTACAACATCTACAACTATGGGATATTTTTTATGGAATTTTTATAAATTTTTACTAGTAATGGAGGCGATCAGCGACTTATAGTGGGACTGTGATATTAAAGCAGACAAATCAGACACCTGACACATTTGACTCTTTTTTGGGGACCAGTGTCACTGGCTGGGAAAGGGTTAACATTTAGACCATCAAAGGGTTAAAGTGGTTGTAAACCCTTACAACACACTTTGACCTACAGGTAAGCCTAGATTAAGGCTTACCTGTAGGTCCAAGAAATATATCTCCTAAACCTACACGGTTTAGGAGATATTTGGCGAAAGACAGGCACCGCTGTCTACGGTGCATGCGCCGTAGACAGCGGCACGCAGATGCACTAAGCGTGGCACCGTCAACGGCGAATATGCCGCGCGTGGCGGCTCCCGTGTACATGCGCGGGAGTGACATCATCGTGGCTTCGCCGAATGACAGCCTGCGGAACAGTGAGACCCACCGTGAAGATGGATGCGCCGGACTACAGGGGACAGCGGTGACATCGGTGGCTCCTGTGTCAGGTAAGTGACACATAATGGACTACTATGCGATGCATAGTAGTCCATAATGCTTTACCTTGCAGGGAATGAAAGAGGAAGTAAACTCATCAGGGTTTACTTCCTCTTTAACCACTTGCCGACCAGCGCACGACGATGTATGTCGACAGAATGGCACGGGCAGGCAAATGGGCGTACATGTACGTCCCTTTAAATTTGCCGCCCTGCCATCGGGAGCGCGCCGCCGGCGGCACGCTCCCGCGCTGGTCGGGACCTCCGTGAGTCTGGTCGCGGGACCCGCGGACTCAATCACCGCGGGCATCCCGGCGATCGTCTCACGGAGCGGCCGAATGAAGAAATGCCGTTGTAAACAACATTTCTCCATTCTGCCTAGCAACTAGTGACGCTGATCTCTGCTCCATGTGATTGGAGCAGAGATCAGTGTTCACTAAATGAAAGCCCAACCCCCCCACAGTTAGTAACACACCCCTAGGAACACTTAACCCCTACACTGCCACCCACTGGTTAACCCCTTCACTGCCAGTGTCATTTACACAGGAATCACTGCATTTATATAGCAGTGATTATTGTATAAATGACAATGGTCCCAAAAATGTGTCAAAAATGTCCGATGGGTCCCCCACAATGTCGCAGTCACAATAAAAATCGCTGATCGCCGCCATTACTAGTAAAAAAAAATAATAAAAAATTATTAATAAAAATGCTATAAAACTATCCCTATTTTGTAAACGCTATAACTTTTGCGCAAACCAATCAATAATCGCTTATTGCGATTTTTTTACCAAAAATATGTAGAAGAATACGTATCGGCCTAAACTGAGGGAAAAAAATGTTTTTTTATATATTTTTGGGGGATATTTATTATAACAAAAAGTAAAAAATAATGCGTTTTTTTCAAAATTGTCGCTCTATTTTTGTTTATAGCGCAAAAAATAAAAACCGCAGGGGTGATCAAATACCACCAAAAGAAAGCTCTATTTGTGGGAAAAAAAGGACGTCAATTTTGTTTGGGAGCCACGTCACATGACCGTGCAATTGTCAGTTAAAACGACGCAGTGCCGAATCGCAAAAAGTGGTCTGGTCTTTGACCAGCAAATTGGTCCGGTCTGAAAGTGGTTAAATATGTGCCTAACAAGTTTTGTTCTTACTGTGGGGGAGGTGCTTTTACTAATGGAAGGCATAGATCCCTGTCCCTGTTTTTCAGCAACACAGGATCAATGTCTTCAATACGGTCTACAGACAGAACGGCGATCTGTCTTGTTTACATAGGCAGACTGCCGTTCTGCCGGTGTACTGAATGATTGGTGGGTATCGGCATACATCGAGTCCGCCGGACTCACCGATTCCCGAAAACACAGGATCACGTATATATACACATGATCCGCTCCCTGTAGCAGTAAATCTTCTATGGAGTGGTCAGCAACTGGTTAAAGTGGAGGGCCACCCTGAAAAACAAAAATACATTAAAATTTAGAAAAAAAATCAGAAAAAAAAAAGAAAACTTTTTTTTTAAAACTTACCAGAAATGCCTGTTGCTAGGCACATCGTCCTAATCTGCCTCTTCCTCCTCCGCGGTGATCTTCTGTCTTCTCTCCTCCGTGCGGTGTCTTCTGGGTAATGGGTTCTGGGAATTGTGAGTCCCAGAACACAGCGCGCCCCATTCACAAAGCGCTGCGCGACTCGCGCATGCGCAGTAGGAAACGGGCAGTGAAGCCGCAAGGCTCCACTGCCTGTTTCCCTTAGCTAAAATGGCAGCGCCAGGACCCGAAGGACGGGTCAGCCTCGGGAGGCCAACATCGCGGGCGCCCTGGACAAGTAAATCTGCTTATTAAAAGTCAGCAGCTACAATGTTTGCAGCTGCTGACTTTTAAAAAAAAATTTTTTTAAACTGGCCCTCCTCTTTAACATCATCAGCATTATGAGAACACACAGGCAACAGGTGCTCTATCATAGTTACATATAGTATAGTTACATAGTAGGTGAGGTTGAAAAAAGACACAAGTCCTTCAAGTCCAACCTATGTGTGTGATTATATATCAGTAATACATTGTATATCCCTGTATATTGTATATCCCTGTATGTTGCGGTCGTTCAGGTGCTTATCTAATAGTTTCTTGAAACTATCATTGCCCCTCGTTGAGACTGTTAGGCGCTCGTCTTCTTAATAATACCCCTGGTAGCCTAGGCTAGGATGGAAGAGTGGAGGTCCCTGGTCACCGGTGGTTAATCGATACACATACACACAGTTGTACGTGAAGAACGATTACAAAATTTATTAACTCACACATAGCCTTTTATGCATTACAAGAAAAAGACCCTGCCCCGTAGAGGGGCCAATTGGGTCATTACACATAAACATACGTCAGCATTATACTTCCTCAAGCAATAGTCGTTGTTTAGAAATATAGACCAAAAGTTAGTAAATTTGTCCTAGCTCGTTATGCTTACACATCAGTATCTGCTGACTGACCCCAAATATGTCAAGAGTTCAGCAAAACCATTCTCAACCAGTATTGCCCCACCATGCGGTCGGTGTCACAAGTTGAAACAGACAGTTGACTTCCTACAGCTGTTTCCGCAGATGTTTGTATAGAAACTTGAGACAGACCTTCTGGTCAGACTTGAGTAACATCTTCTTTTTGTCATGCTACTAATTATCACGTGATCAGTAGTTTGTCACGTACATATGGCTCAGGCTTTGCTACTTATAAAATAAAAGTAAAGCATAAATGTAAAGGTACCCCATACCTTATAATCCTCCCTTTGGCCATTCTGTACTATACAGAATGGTCAAAACCTAATCAGGGTTCATGTTCCTGATTCTCATACCAAATATTTGAACTATTGGGAATGGCGGTTAACTTTAGGGTCTCCTGATTTGATACAGTCCCCTTAGCAGAACAAAGACATCTTACAATTCTATAGCAAGCGTATAAAAATAAAATAAAAAGCAATATGATTACAATAGTCATGGCTGTGTTTTTTAACCAAGAGGTTATATTTTCAAGACTAAAATTGGCTAGAGGGTCCCATGTTATTGCAATATTCCTAGCCTCATCTTGGAGTTTATTTACTTCTTTTCTGTGTTGTGCAATAACATCATAGTAATCAGGTATTTCAATGCTAGTATTATGAATCCAGGTACAGCACTCATAGTCTTCCGTAATTTCACAAAGCCCTGTGAGTGCTGCACTCATACTTTTTATGGCCAGTTCATGCAGTTCTAGCTGTTTCCTTATTGCCCTAGTTTCTATGTTTAATTTAGTGATATCGTCGGAATTCTTTTCCAAGATCTCATCAATAATTCCAGTATAATTATTCAGTCTCTTCATTAAATCTATTCCCCATCCTATCCAGGATGGGAACCAGGCCCATGCCATATCTTTTTCTAGGAATATCTTTCTCTTATTACGATGTTTAAGGGGATATCTGGGATGAACACTGGCTTCAAGAAGGTGACTCCCTTCCTTATCTCCCAGCACACCCATAATGGGGGCTTGTGCTGCAAGATAACACCATCCCTGGGGTTTTGTGGGGATCCAAGGGTGACAAAGCTTCCCACAACAGATATAAGTATTATTCCCCAAGGCTATGGGGCGCTTGAGGAACACTTTATACAAGTTGTCGGAATAGCCAGAAAATGTAAGAGTTGATAAAAGTTAAGCCATAGGGGAAGTGGTGCTGGTATTTAAGAATTGGTACAATGTGGTGTTTAAGGTAGAGTCTTGAGTTCTATAAAAGGTCTCGTTTAATGCTGTCATTGAAATATTAAGCTTTGATTGCTTACAAATTTCGGCTCCCTTGGTAGTATTTCCCAACCTAAAACACCAATCTGGATAATGGCTTCTACCTATGATCTGAAAAGTGAGGGTTTTGTTAGAAGCTTTTCTTGTAACATTGGTAAGAACTATTGGGGGTGTGCCATTAAGGAGAAGGGTGAAATTTAAAGGTATGGCCATCAAAGGAATCCTAGCAGTACTAGGGTGAAGCTTACTACATATCCAGCATTTATCAAAACCTGATTTTTGGGCATAACTGTATTTACATTTTAATAACAACATTTTATCAGTAAACTCTTGGGGAGGTTCACTTCTTTTGTGTCTAACAGCGGGTGTGTTATTTGTCTTGGGGGAGGGAGTCCCACAAATCCCTTTTAATGGTCCCAAATCTTCTGGGTGGTATATACAGTTAGCTATCAACCAAGTTGGTAGGAACACCACTAGGGCAGTACAGCATAAGAGGCACAAGGCCTTCATGGACATTGACAGGGGAATCATTGTGTTCGGCTATCTAAGGTCTTGTCCTTCTTCGTCGTTTCCTGTCGGGGTGTCCAGCTCCGTTTTGTCTTTTTGGAAGGGATCAGAGTCTGTCAGAGATATTTGTTCTATCCCTTTTTGGGCTTCTCGCAACTTCTGATCCAAGGTAAGTTGGAGCTGTTCTTGGGTTTGAGGGAGTAAGGATGCACTTTCTTCGAACAAGCTGTCTTCCTCCCGGGCTGATGAGATAGGGACAAGGCGGTTGGGTGTTGACGTCTCGGTTGGAGGGTCCGGAGTCGGGGGAGGCTGCGGGCACCTTTTAAGACGACTGGCATGGATCCAGGTGTTCCCCATATCCGTCAGTACTGCTGTTCTCGATACCTTTTCCACCTTCCATGGTCCTGAGAAAGCCGGTCCGATACTCTTTCTTTGTGCTAATTGTTTGATCAGCACTTTGTCTCCAGGGATAAAGGGGTGTGTTGGTTCTGTGGAAAGAGGGAAAAAGGTGACAGAAACTTGTTCGTTTATTTCGTGGAGCATACTTACCAGATTTTTCACGTACACTTCCTGTTGGGAATAAATGTTAATGTCAGAGTTAGGGTCTAATGGGGGTAATAGTCAGAAGTTGGATTTGTTTATTCAAATTATTTGTACAAAAAGATTTATTATACAGGTTGGTTAAAGGGGGAAGCTCCTATGTGTCCTGGGCCATGGAGGTATGAGAGTATGAGAATGCAACTTGCTTCAGGTATTCCCAGTACCTTCCCCTCTTTTGTCCAAAGACCCTCGGGGTCTTTGGTCAATCCTGCAGCGACCCAGAAATGAACGTCCTGATCTGTGGCCATTGTTTGTATTTGTGCTACAATTGTTTTGAAGTTAGATGAAGTGAAATGCTCTTTAAAAAAAACTGTTGTGGGGGCAGGGGGGTTAGGGGAGGAGGCGGCAGCCTGCTTTGCAGTCCTATCGGCTAGGGCGTTACCCTTGGATATTTTACTGTTATCCGAGGAATGGGCTTTTACCTTGATAATAGCCACTTCCTTTGGGAGAAGGATGGCCTGGAGAAGAGCCATAATATGTGTTGAATTGGCAATTAGTCTATTGTCTGCGGTTTTGAAACCTCTATTAGCCCATATTACACCAAAGTCATGCACCACTCCGAAAGCATATCTACTGTCAGTGTAAATGTTCACCTTTTTATCAGTGAATAGAATGCAGGCTCTGGTGAGAGCTTCCAATTCTGCTACTTGGGCTGAAGAGGGAGGTAGCGGCTTGGCTTCTAGCACCTTGTCTGGTAATTGGACTATCGCATAACCTATTAGGAAAGTGGAATCAGAGGGGCGGGAGCAACTACCGTCAACGAAAACATCTTCCGCATCTATAATAGGTGTATCCGTGAGATCAGGTCTAGGGGATGTGATGGATTCCACTTTGTCCACACAGTCATGAAGCTGGTCTGGGTCTTGTGGTAGACGCAGCATGGAGTGCAGGAGGCGGACAGCAGGGTTGCTAGCGGGAACATATTTAAGAGATAGATTGTCAGTGTTCATAAGGGTAATCTCATAACCGCTGAGCCTTTGTGAGGTCATGTGTTGGGTGTTCATGTTCTGTATGAGGTGGGTGACAGAATGGGTGGTAAAAAGTGTCATTGGGTGGCCCAAGACCATGTTGTTAGCGTCCTGTACTGCCATAGCACAGGCTGCTAAATTCTGGAGACATGACGGCATGCCTTGAACCTGGACAGGGAGTTTCTTGGATAGGTAAGAAACCGGGCGGTATCCTGTTCCATGTTGTTGTGTGAGAACCGCGGCAAAAGAGTTCCCTGAAACTACACAGTACAGCTGAAAAGCTTTACCATAGTCTACCAATCCCAGGGCGGGTGCACATGACAGACTGTTTAATAGAGCTTGAAAAGCTTGTAGTCTGTCTTCAGTCCAATCTATTAATTTAGGGGCTGTCGAGCCAGTAGTCTCTTAGGATACTATCATAATGAGAACAATCAGGAATCCATTGGCGGCAATATACCATTGCACCCAAAAACAAGGGCAGCTTTGTCTTTTGGGGGACTGAGAGCTCGAAGGGCTGCGGCACGTTTGGGGGACACTAGCCTTGTCCCTTCCTTTAGAATGCACCCTAGGTATTCTACCTGTGGCTGGCACCATTGTATTTTCTTCCTTGAGGCTAGATGCCCGGCTTGAGCTAGGTGTTGTAACAGTGATGTTGAATCGACCGCACAATCTTCAGCAGTTCGACTGCACAGGAGCAAGTCGTCCACATACTGTATTAGTACCGACCCACACTCAGAAGTCCAAGACTTGACAGTCTCGTTGAGTACCATAGAGAAGGCGGCTGGTCTGTCTACATACCCTTGCGATAAACGCGTCCAAGTTAGCTGGCCCCCGGCCGCCCAGGAGAAGGCAAACATAGGTTGGGCCTCTTCAGCAATTGGGATGCTAAAAAATGCATTTGCCAGGTCAATTACTGAGTAGCAGAGGGAATCTGCCGGTATTCTGGAAAAAATTAAGGAAATGTCTGAAACCAATGGAGGAAGGGGTATAACTTGTTTGTTTACTGCCCTTAGATCTTGGACTAATCTCCATTCGCCACTTGCTTTCTTTACTGGATAAATGGGGGTGTTCCAGGGGCTTATGATTGGTTTCAGTATGCCTTTCGAAACATAATCATTGATTAACGGGGCAATGCCGTGTGTCTTCTCGGGAGGTAAAGGGTATTGCTTATGATATTGGGTTTCTGCATCCATGCGCATTTGTGGTGTGTAAGGCCGCGTACACACGCGCGGACTGTTTGCCCAACCTTGTTCGTCAAACAGTTTCGGCAAACAGTCCGCTCAAAATTTGCATGAGCGGACTTGCCCACACACGAGCGGACTGTTTGACGAACAAGGTTGGGCAAACAGTTCGCTCAACTTTTGAAATGAACGGACTCGCCCACGTAAGGAGGAGGCAAATCCGCCCATTTCGAGCGCGTGTACAGGTAGGCGGGGCCCGCGAAGGAGACGTCGCGGGCTCCGCCGCCTGGAATGGGCTTAAAGGGGAACCCCAACGCCGAAAAAAATCGGCGTGGGGGTTCCCCCCAAGTCCACACCAGACCCTTGTCCGAGCACGCTACCCGGCCGGCCAGGAAAGGGGGGCGAGCGAGCGCGCCCCCCCTCCTGAGCCGTACCAGGCCGCGTGCCCTCAACATGGGGGGTGCCTTGGGGAAGGGGGGGCCGCGCGGCCCCCCCACCCCAAAGCACCTTGTCCCCATGTTGATGAGGACAAGGGCCTCTTCCCGACAACCCTGGCCGTTGGTTGTCGGGGTCTGCGGGCGGGGGGCTTATCGGAATCCGGGAGCCCCCTTTAAGAAGGGGCCCCCGGATACCGGCCCCCCACCCTATGTGAATGAGTATGGGGTACAATGTACCCCTACCCATTCACCTGTGAAATAAAGTACAAAAAAAAACACAACACATGGAAAAAGTATTTTATTGCACAGCTCCGGGGGTCTTCCGTCTTCGGGGGTCTTCTCGCCGGACTCCTCCGCTATGTGTGTGTAGCTCTTTTGCTAGCGGAGGAGTCCGGCTTTCTTCCTCCCCGCCGCCGGCCTCTTCTCCCGACTTCGGGGGTCTTGTCCCCCTCTTCGGTTCTTCTGCCGGGCCACCGCGCCTGGTCCGGTGGCCCGGTCTTCTGTCGCCGTCTTCCGTTCTTCTGTCGCCGCCTTCGGTTCTTCTGCCGGGCCACCGCGCCTTCTTGTAGCTCTTTTACAGGCGGTGGCCCGGTCTTCTGTCGCCGCTGTCGCCGTCGCCGCCGCCGCCGCCGCCTTCCGTTCTTGTTCTTCTTCTTGTTCTTCTTCTTCTTCTCCTGGAGATGTTGACTCGACGAGCTCTCCGGCCGGAATGCCAGGGACACGCTCCGCTGCCACTTATATAGTGACAATGGGGCGGTGTCACATGGTATATGTCACATGGGTTGGTCACATGGGTTGATGTCACATGGGGACTATGACATCGTAAGGGGGCGGGGTCACCATGTGACCAACCCATGTGACATATACCATGTGACACCGCCCCATTGTCACTATATAAGTGACCGCACAGCGCGGCTCTGGCATTCCGGCCGGAGAGATCGTCGAGTCAACATCTCCAGGAGAAGAAGAAGAACAAGAAGAAGAACAAGAACGGAAGGCGGCGGCGGCGGCGACGGCGACAGCGGCGACAGAAGACCGGGCCACCGCCTGTAAAAGAGCTACAAGAAGGCGCGGTGGCCCGGCAGAAGAACCGAAGGCGGCGACAGAAGAACGGAAGACGGCGACAGAAGACCGGGCCACCGGACCAGGCGCGGTGGCCCGGCAGAAGAACCGAAGAGGGGGACAAGACCCCCGAAGTCGGGAGAAGAGGCCGGCGGCGGGGAGGAAGAAAGCCGGACTCCTCCGCTAGCAAAAGAGCTACACACACATAGCGGAGGAGTCCGGCGAGAAGACCCCCGAAGACGGAAGACCCCCGGAGCTGTGCAATAAAATACTTTTTCCATGTGTTGTGTTTTTTTTTGTACTTTATTTCACAGGTGAATGGGTAGGGGTACATTGTACCCCATACTCATTCACATAGGGTGGGGGGCCGGTATCCGGGGGCCCCTTCTTAAAGGGGGCTCCCGGATTCCGATAAGCCCCCCGCCCGCAGACCCCGACAACCAACGGCCAGGGTTGTCGGGAAGAGGCCCTTGTCCTCATCAACATGGGGACAAGGTGCTTTGGGGTGGGGGGGCCGCGCGGCCCCCCCTTCCCCAAGGCACCCCCCATGTTGAGGGCACGCGGCCTGGTACGGCTCAGGAGGGGGGGCGCGCTCGCTCGCCCCCCTTTCCTGGCCGGCCGGGTAGCGTGCTCGGACAAGGGTCTGGTGTGGACTTGGGGGGAACCCCCACGCCGATTTTTTTCGGCGTTGGGGTTCCCCTTTAAGCCCATTCCAGGCGGCGGAGCCCGCGACGTCTCCTTCGCGGGCCCCGCCTACCTGTACACGCGCTCGAAATGGGCGGACTTTCCGAGCGGGAACAGTCCGCTCATTTCGAAAGTACAGCGGACAGGCCCACACACGGGCGGACTGTTCGCTCAAACACAGTTTCAGCGGACAGTTTTTCGGAATTTCCGAAAGACTTTGTCCGTCCAACTGTCCGCTGAAACTGTCCGCTGAAACTGTCCGCTGAAAGCCCACACACGAGCGGACTGTCCGCCCAAACACTGTTCAGCGGACAAGGTTGGGCGAACAGTCCGCCCGTGTGTACGCGGCCTTAGGCGTGCAGTTGATAAATCCCACGCTCCCTTTATTTTCTGCCCAAATGGCATGTGTTTCCAGGGAGGCAGGTAATATCATGAAGAACCCTCTGTGCGTATGTCGTTTAGGGGCGTGTAAGTCACATAATGGGGAACTAGCTGTGAGAGAACCTCCTTTGTCAAACTTTATAGTGATGTTTAGTTTGGACAGTAAGTCTCTGCCCATAAGGGACACGGGACATGAGGACAAAACCGCAAAACTTTGGGTGCATAATTCCTGTCCCTCTGGAGTGGCTACAGACAACGGTGGGGTAATGGGGTGGGTGACTGATGTCCCATTTATACCAATAGAGTTTCCCTCGGTACATTGTGGTGTGTCAAAAGTCACATCGTTCACTGAACTAAATGTGGCCCCAGAATCGAGTAGAAAACACACTATGTGATTGTCTACCCGTAGTACAACTTGAGGAAGGCTTTTCCATGAGGGGTTGTAACACACTAAACTGAGGGAAGGGACATACTCTAGGTATCCCTATTGGGGTGGTGGCTGCCAATTGGATGGCCACTGCATAGAAATTCTGGGTGGTGGTCTATTGGGGACCTGAGGGTGCATTATTTGTGGCTGTGTAGGATATTGGGGTAGTGGTTGACGAGGGTTCTGGTATGGCGGATAACGGGGATACTGTGGGCGGGTCTGGGGGTTAAATCCCCTGCCTCTGCCTCTTGCTCTAATCTGTCCAGTCCTATAGGGGCACTGGGATTTCCAGTGTTCTTGCTGTCCACAATTGAAACAACCCTGGTCCGGGGATAAACAGCAGCTGGACCAGGATATGTTTGCATGGCCATTAGAGGAACGGACGTTTCTGCCGATACTAAAGTAAGGGAGGGAAATATTCCTCCTTTCTGCTCAAAGACTCCAGAGCTTTCCCTGGATCTTGCGTCTTTCATAAAATCGTCAGGCGCTTGATCTGTCCATTTGGGGGTGGTAAATTTGAGAAGTTGGGTGACTTTGGGATCACCACCTGACATAATGGTGGTTGTGAATAACTGTGGGGCTGCATTATCTACGTTACAGTGACATAGGGCGGGGGTGGCTCAAACGCAGATGTTGGGGCACTAGGAGGTGAGACTTTTTTCTTGGTCACTGGGATGTTTTTGGCATATCTCTTCCTATATTTTCCAAGGCATTTGTTCCATGCACAGAAACAATCCTTCATGTATTGTGGGTCAGCCCCTTTGCAGGGAGGATAAGAATGCTTATGTACCTGACAAATTTTACTGACTTCTTGCCAGTCTTCCTCTGAACAAGGACCTTGGGGTCCTGGGTCATGGATTCCCAATTGGTGACACCTTTCCCGGACTTGTGCCCAGAAAGGTTCCACCTTGGGACCCGGCAAGTTATGTTGAACATACTCATACGGGGTGGGAGTTCCCGGACCCTGGGGCTGGGTGCCTGCAGAATTCCCCATCTAGTAATTTGGGTAAAGTATGACTGGTATGTGGGCAGAGGTGATAACAGCCTGTTTGGTCAATAATTTGTTCCCTAATGCGGGGGTAAGTCCCCTGATCTTCCAGGTCAGATGGACTAATAAAACTGTGAAGATTTACCCTTAATATACGATGAAGGGAACCTTTCCTGGTGGCGGGATATACCCCTCTTACACCAAGTCTGCAAGAGAAGCCTGTAGGTCTAGTGGTCAAAAGAATCCACCTTTCGTCAATGCTAAGAAAAAGTAAACCTAGCGTGCAGCGTGAACAGGCGGGTGTTACCTCACTACAATCTGGTTCTTCATACTCTGTATTCATTTATCAACAGTTGGGTTTATTCAAACAGATATCCACTCTATATAATTATATCTTATACAACATTAATACTCTATATACTTACGCTTGCACCTAAAGAGAAACAGACATATATATCTTTATGGTTTAAAATTTCAGTTATAAGACTTTACATGTACATTATCAAGTAATCACATCATGATGCATTTCATTATTTATAGTGCACTTTAAAAGTTCTCAAGTGGGCGTCCGCTCGACCAATCCCTTTGTCACGGGCGTATTCTTTTACTTCCCGTGCTAATAAAACTATCACCAATAGTTTATAGTCAGACCAACCTAGTCGGACTTTTTCCTAAACCTATAAATTCCTTGCGAGCCCTTTTAACCTTCCGAGGGACCAGCCTAGTCCGCCGCGAAGGCACAGTTACTTCTTTTAAATTAAACTAAGTTCGTGGCGGCCATCTGGACAGAGTAAGCATTCACACCATTCACCATTTAGGTAAAAAGGAGTAAAATGACTTACCTGTTACAAGATGCCACACCCCACTCCTGGTACCAAAACTGTTAGGCGCTCGTCTTCTTAATAATACCCCTGGTAGCCTAGGCTAGGATGGAAGAGCGGAGGTCCCTGGTCACCGGTGGTTAATCGATACACATACACACAGTTGTACGTGAAGAACGATTACAAAATTTATTAACTCACACATAGCCTTTTATGCATTACAAGAAAAAGACCCTGCCCCGTAGAGGGGCCAATTGGGTCATTACACATAAACATACGTCAGCATTATACTTCCTCAAGCAATAGTCGTTGTTTAGAAATATAGACCAAAAGTTAGTAAATTTGTCCTAGCTCGTTATGCTTACACATCAGTATCTGCTGACTGACCCCAAATATGTCAAGAGTTCAGCAAAACCATTCTCAACCAGTATTGCCCCACCATGCGGTCGGTGTCACAAGTTGAAACAGACAGTTGACTTCCTACAGCTGTTTCCGCAGATGTTTGTATAGAAACTTGAGACAGACCTTCTGGTCAGACTTGAGTAACATCTTCTTTTTGTCATGCTACTAATTATCACGTTATCAGTAGTTTGTCACGTACACATGGCTCAGGCTTTGCTACTTATAAAATAAAAGTAAAGCATAAATGTAAAGGTACCCCATACCTTATAGAGACCACGAAGGGAATTTCACATCCTTGCCACTCTTACAGTAAAGATCCCTCTACGTAGTTAAGGCTAGGTTCACATTGCAGCGATGCGGAAACGCCGCAAATCCGCTGCGGGTTCCCGTATCGCATACCTCCCAGCGGCAGTTCACACTGCCCTATGCGAACTGCTGGGAGTGTCAGTGTCAGTGAAACGTTAATGACACCCCCAGATCAGTTTGCATATCGCAGTGCAATCTGCAAACTCGGACAGGAATCGGATCGCATGGTGTGAACACCCACGCGATTCTGCTGCGGACCAAAAAAAGGGTCCTGTGCGAGTTTGGGCCGGGTGCGATGCAAATTCAGCCATACTATCTGTATGGCTGAACTCGCATCGCACAGAGATCGGATGTGATTTGCACTGCAGTGCGGTGCGAATCACATCCGGTTCTCATAACCGCTGCAGTGTGAACCCAGCCTTAAAGTTAAGTCTCTTTTCTTCTAATTTTAATGAGTGGCCACGAGTCTTGTTAAAACTTTTTTGAAAAAGGGAGTTTATCCCTATTGTGGGGTCACCAGTATGGTATTTGTATATTGAAATCACATCCCCTCTCAAGTGTCTCTTTTCCAGAGAGAATAAGTTCAGTGCTCACAACCTTTCTTCATAACTAACATCCTCCAGACCCTTTATTAGCTTTGTTGCCCTTCTTTGTACTCGCTCCATTTCCAGTACATCCTTCCTGAGGACAGGTGCCCAGAACTGGACAGCATACTCCAGGTGCAGCCGGACCAGAGTCTTGTAGAGCGGGAGAATTATCGTTTTATCTCTGGAGTTGATCCCCTTTTTAACCACTTCGCATCCAGGCCAATTCTGACATTTCTCTCCTACATGTAAAATTCATAATTTTTTTGCTAGAAAATTACATAGAACCCCCAAACATTATATATATATATATTTTAGCAAAGACCCTAGAGAATACAATGGCGGTTGTTGCAACTTTTTATCTCGCCCAGTATTTGTGCAGCAATTTTTCGAACGCGTTTTTTTTCAGAAAAAAAACTGTTTCATGCTTAAAAAAAACAAAACAGTAAAGTTAGCCCAATTTTTTTTCATAATGTGATAGATGAAGATATGCCGAGTAAATAGATACCCAACATGTCACGCTTCAAAATTGCACACGCTCGTGGAATGGCGGCAAACTTTGGTATTTAAAAATCCCCATAGGAGACGCTTTAAAATTTTTTACTGGTTACATGTTTTGTGCTACAGAGGAGGTCTAGAGCTAGAATTATTGCTCTCGCTCTAACGTTCGCGGCAATACCTCACATGTGTGGTTTGCACACCGTTTTCATTTGTGGGCGGGACTTACGTATGCGTTCGCTTCTGCATACGAGCTCATAGGGACAGGGGCACTTAAATTTTTTTTTTTATTATTGTTAATTTTACTTTTATTTTTTTTAGTTTGACACTTAAAAAAAAAAAATTGATTACTTTTATTCCTTTTTTTTTTTTTTTTTTACAAAAGCTTGGCTCAAGGGATGACTTTCAATAGATCGCAGCAAGGTAGCTGCTCTGCTACTCACGAAACCCTGACCCAGAATCAGGTCGTCTACGAATGAGCTCCGGGAGAGAGGCGGCCCGCTTCCATCCGCGCTCCGGTCCCAAGGCGAGCGGCACTACGCGCCGGCCCCCGTGGTGGGGGCTGGCTATCCCAGGCCAACCTGGGCTCCGCGGCACTGCGGTTATTTCGTTTTAATCAGAAATACTTTATTCCCCCTCCCTTTATAGTTATTTTACCCCCTCACCTTCCCTCCCTCCCACACCCCATCATGTCAGTAGTTTTCCTCTTCCATATATCTTCTTCTATATAAGGGTCTTTATGGTCTTAATTGTGCTATATAACTCCATTCTCTCTTAAAATCTTTCCAACCTCTCAATTTTTTAATAAATTCTGCTCTTTCACCTTCATCTCCAATCCTTAGGCTTTCCATATTAAATATTTCCTCCACCGCATCCACCCACTCCCATGTCGTTGGGCATTCAACCTCCTGCCATTTCTTGGGGATCAGTTTTTTCGCTGCGTTCAGGAGATGGGGGATAATTGTATCTTGGTATTGTTTAACCCCTCCCTCTGTACCATGAAAAAGTACTATCCAGGGATCTACTTTCACAGTTTTTTTGGTTATTTCTTTTATCATTTGCAGGATCCTTCCCCAATATATCTTGATTTTTGGACATCCCCCCCATAAGTGTGTCATTGTTCCTATTGTTTTACAGCCTCGCCAACACTCGGCCGATCTTCCCTGTTGATATTTAGCAGTTTTATCCGGGGTATTATACCATCGAGATAGAAGTTTATAGTTCATCTCGCGGTTTTATTGTCTATTGCCGAACTATGTGTTAATTTCAGTATTTTATTTATTGTTTCTTTATCTTTTTGTGCCCCTAATTCTTTTTCCCACTTTTTTGTGTATGGCGGCATCTCCAGCTGGCTGGCCGATATCAGCAACCCATACATCCTAGAAATCATACCTTTAACCTTATCCGATATACAGAGTTGCTCCAACCCAGTCAGCTCATCTTCGGATCTAATTGGTTGAGGTAACCCTTCTATGAAGTGAGCCAGCTTCCCTTTTTTAATTATATCTTTTATTTGTAATTTTTCCTTTTTTTATCCAATTCCCACCTATTTCCCTTCTACCAGGGGGGAAATACTCATTATCTTTCAAAGCTATCAAAGGTGAATTATAGTGTCCATTTAATCTTTTATACACCCCATCCCATATCTTGAGTGCAATCTAGTGCCCTACATTTTGGAGGATTCCATACTGTCTTACTAAGTTGTGCCTTACTATATATACATTCTAGGTTCACCCACCTTTTCTCATCCTTTTTCTCCCTCACCCATTCGGCAATTCTAGACAACACTACCGCCTTATAATAGTATTGCAAATCTGGGACTGCCAATCCCCCTCACCTTTTCTCTTGTTTTATTACGGTATGGGAGATCCTTGGTTTTTTGTTGTTCCATATATATTTACTCAT
The DNA here is from genome assembly GCF_037356315.1 of Lithobates pipiens. Classification (NCBI taxonomy): domain Eukaryota; kingdom Metazoa; phylum Chordata; class Amphibia; order Anura; family Ranidae; genus Lithobates; species Lithobates pipiens. The sequence continues at coordinate 110,048,776 of NW_027507789.1, forward strand.
TAGGGATTTTAGCTTTAAGAAATAACTGGGGGGTATTGCGATCGGCATCATCTGAAATTTATATAACATTTTGGGGAGGATAAACATTTTAAACACATTTATAGAGATCTATTAGCTACCCTTCTGAGTTCAGTTTTAATTTAGTTTAATAATGGGATGTAGTTTAAATGGTAAATCTTACCTAAGGTACGGGCCAATTTTATTCCTAAGTATTTCAATTCTTTCCCCCACGTAAATTTACAGTATTCTTGGATTAGTTGTACTTCTTGTTTGCTGACATTTATATTGAGAATTTCAGATTTAATTTGGTTAATTTAAAAATTTGACAGTTTCCCATAGTCGTCAAGGGCCTCAATTATCTTGGGCATGGAACTTTTAGGTTTACTTATATAAAACAATACGTCGTCGTCGTAGGGGTTCCCGACATGTTTCGTCATAGGACTTAATCATGGGACCTATGACGAAACATGTCGGGGGCGTGGCTATCTGGCAACTATCTTTGATACACTGAGCACTGCAACCGAGGCGGAAGGAGGTGTCTAACACGAGGAACAGAACTGGGAGATTGTGGCGCTGTGTTTAAACTGTGAGCTCCGCTGTGAGGTACCAAACAGCAGAAGGAAGGGTGAGAGACAGTATCTGTGCTACTAATCTAACCAGTATCCACTGTGACCACCAATGCCTTGGAGTAGAGTGCGCTGTTACTGAGGAGTGTAGTGATTTTGAAGTGCTTTCGTTCAAGTTGTGTTCATGTGAGTGCAATAATGAGTGGATTTTAATTTTGGAATTAAAGATTTTTTACAGTGTTGCACTATGGGAGGTCTCTGTTTTTCTTTCTGAGGTGCTTTGAGGGGTAGCTCTATTGAAGCCTTAAAGGAGAATATACATTGAGTGCTGAAAATCTGCTGTCATCATTTGAGAGATCTAACGCCCATTTAGCTTGGCCCGAGAGTGCTGGGCGCCGCAGCTGGTGACTGCTCCAACGAGGGGGGTCACGGACACTGATGGTGTGTGTGGTGAAGGCTTTATCATTACTATATGGACACTGATAAGATTTGCACATGAAAAGGATTTAATTTTAAAGATTTTTTCCTATGGACTATTGTTTTTGTTCTAAAGGATATAAACACTTGTATTGTATTATTTTGGGATAATCACATTTAGTTTGTTATTCACAAATATTTCACAAGGAATTGTATACTTTTTTTATATATTTGGTTCTATATATGTTTTCGTGAGAAACACAAATTATTGTTGAGGGGTAACATTAATGCGGTTATCTTTTACACAGGTCTAGCGCTACAAGGTGATATTTATTTGGATGGGCAGATTTATACTCACTTTCTTATTTATCTAGTTATATATTTAAGTGGCAGCTGGGGGAGGGGTTGTGTTGACGCGGTGATGATACACTTAGTTGGCGATTTTTGAGGTGTGTATCGAGTTTTGTATAATAAGAGAAGCCCCTGAAAATACAAATAGGAAAAACATTTCTCTGGGAGGTGGCAAGGCGGTTAAAAACACATTATCTCAAAATACTATCGGCCAGTAAAAATAAGATAATCAGAATTAGAAAGTAAAGGGTTGCTGAACGAGGTGTACTGCAGTCTCCTACTCAGAAAAGTGAAAACGGAGTATCTGGTGAGAACTCCCTGCTGAGAAGCGGGGAAACGAGGAGACTAACAAACTGGGGAAATGACCACATGAGACAAAGAAAAGCAGCATGAGTAGACCCTCAAAACAAACCGCCAAGGGAGGCGGTCCTAAGACCCCAAAAAATACAACTACCGAAAGCACTATAAAACAATATATAAGGAGCCAGTCCGAGGGGTGGAGGGAAGGAAAAGCTGCGCCCTAATCCTGAGAAGAATAGGGGGACGGATAAAAAAACTAGGGAAATTTCAGATCAATCTAGAAATGAACTGACAACAGAGAGTGAACTGGAATTAAGTAAAAGTGAAGATCAAAGAGTGGATGACCAAGTGACAACAAAAGGGATGATGAGGGAGATGCTCCTAAAACTGGAGAATGCTATAAAATCACATATAAGTATGCTAAGAAGCGACCTAGGATATTTATTAACAAGAGTAGAGGCAGCAGAAGAAAGAATCAATATACAAGCTCAGGACCTAAATAAAGTGCAGGAACAAGTCAAAATAGCATACCGAAATCAGAGGAGAATTCTTTATCGACTCGAAGACCAAGAAAATAGAAATAGAAGACAAAATCTGAGAGTACGAGCTGTCCCAGAAAATAAGAAAGAGGAGCTAAGGGATATCATGGAAGATATATTCCGTCCTATACTGGATAGAGGAGAGGAGGAATTTCCCAGGATTGAGAGGGTGCACCGGGTGGGGAAAAAAAAGTTTGAGGAGACTGGAAGATCACGTGATATCATTGTAAGATTCGAACACTATGAAGACAAAGCGGAAATCTGGAGAAAATTAAGAGGAAAAGCTCCATTAAAATATGCTGGAACAGAGATACAAATCTTCCCAGATCTAGCACCTGAAACTCTGGCCAGAAAGCGTCTCTTAAAACCCCTGCTGGAACAGATGAGAGCCCAGAATATAAGATACAGTTGAGGGTTCCCGGCATGTTTGTTAGCATTTAAAGATGGAAGAACCGCTAGGCTGAGTTTCCCAGAAGAGTTAGGAGATTTTTGTGAGAAATTAGAAATTCAAACTCCAATCCTTCCAGGCTGGACAGATGGGCACGGGGAAATATTATAGGAGTACTGATGCCTGGGTATAGGAGGAGGGGACGAAGATCAATGGGAGGTGGGGGGGAGGAGGTGCGGAGAAGGGATAGTATGAATATGTGGTTGGACGGGAGGTGGGCCCATTACCCCCCCTCCTTCTTCGGGGATACATCTAAGGAAGGGGGGTATGGAGGCAGAACGAAGAACTCCACCTCGGAACACTAAAGACTTGGAAATGGGCAGAGATCTCAGGCCCATTACCAAGTCGAGGGCCGAATTGTGGCCAAAAGGGGGGGGGGGGAGGGGATTGGGGGGTTGTGGCGATGGGGGGGAAGGGAGGGATTGAGGGTCAGGGGGGGTAATGTCAGTAGTGGAATCTCAGGGGAAAAGAAAAGAAAACAAGGTCTAAATAGAAAATATGGATAACAAAATAACGGAGATTAATTTCCTGTCCTATAACGTCAAGGGGCTCAACACAGCAAAAAAAAGGTATAAAATTTTGGAAGAACTAAAACAATATAAGGCAGAGGTGATTTTCCTACAAGAGACCCATATCTCACACACATCAAAGATCAGGCTCTATTCTAAAGACTACCCGAGTTGGTATTATGGTGACACGATTACAAATAGGGGGAGAGGGGTAGCAATAGGATTTGGAAAAAATACTGGCTTCGTCCTGGAGGGAAGAGAAACAGACCCAGAGGGCAGATATCTATTTTTAAAAGGGAAAATTAGGAAATATAAGGTATACATTGATCAACATCTATTCCCCGAATAAAAATCCTATAATATTTCTAAAGGGAATACTGGCCAAAATACAGGAATTTAAAAGCGGATACATGATAATGATGGGAGACCTGAACTTCTGTTTGGACCCTGGGTTAGATAGTACGTCCCGTGCACAGGGAAGGAGTAATGCACAACTAAAAAAGATAAATCAAAATCTGAGTAATAGTCAACTAGTAGATTACTTTTATTCCTATTACAAGGAATGTAAACATCCCTTGTAATAGGAATATGGCACGATCGGACCTATTTACAGTGAGATATGGGGTCAATAAGACCCCATATCTCACCTCTAGGCTGGAAAGCCTAAAATAAAAAAAAATAAAAAACGATCACGGCTTCCCAGCCAAGGTGGCGCCGTTATTTTGAATGCAGAGGCCGGGCATGACGTAATAACATTGCGCCTGGCTTCCGAACGATCATAGAGACTCTGGGGACCATCTGGTCCACCGGAAATCTCTATGGTATCATCCGGGGGCCGGCGGATCCTGTGACCGACTCACCGATGGAAGGTGAGTCGGTAGAAGCACAGGAGGGCGGTGGGAGGGGGGACGTCCCCTCCCGCTGCCCGTAAGAACGAGCAAGCGGCGGAACAGCAGGGAATCGCCGGCTGAAAATGCCGATATCTGAATGATGTCTGTGGTCTCAGACATCATTCAGATATAACCCCCGAAAGGACGTCCACCCGGCGCGAAGTGGTTAATGCATGCCAATATTCTGTTTGCCTTGTTAGCAGCAGCTTGGCATTGCATGCCATTGCTGAGCCTATCATCTACTAGGACCCCCAGGTGCTTTTCCATCCTAGATTCCCCCAGAGGTTCTCCCCCCAGTGTATAGATTGCATTCCGATTTTTGCCACCCAAATACATTATTTTACATTTTTCTACATTGAACTTAATTTGCCATGTAGTTGTCCACCCCATTCATTTGTTCAGATCTTTTTTGCAAGGTTTCCGCATCCTGCGGAGAAGTTATTGCCCTGCTTAGCTTAGCAATAACTTCATCATGGCTGAAACTGTCACAGTGTCACATGACATGACTGTTGAGTGCTGACCTTGTTAACTTTTTACTAATAAGTTTAAAAAATCAGCACCCAACAGCCATTTCATGTGACAGTAACACACTGTGACATTGCACTGCCAGCCAGAACCTGCTGCCTGTGTGTATGGTACCATCCATGCCATAATGTGCTGCAGACAGAGACAGTGCAATGTACAGTATTATATTTTCAATCACCCCCAAGTAAAGCAAGCACACCTGTGTTGAAGGCATTGGCAGCCCCATGAATCGCTTCACCTCTGTTCCTGCCTGGACAAGTCTGTCAGCTGAATCAGCGGTGTAGGCCTTTGTCTTACAGGTTTATTTTTTATTGGGGTTTACAACCTCTTTAATAGCATAAAATCCCTCACTATGAGGGCATAACTACAAAAAGCTTAATTAGATCAAATAGTCCAGTAAACGGCTCAGAGGCAGAGGCAAGCATTAGAGTGGTTGTAACCCCCCCCCCCCCCACAACTTTGTCCCATGTAAATCAGCATAAAAAACCCTAATGAACACTGCTTGTAGATATCTCCTTACTTGCTTAGTATTGTTGTAATCTTTGTTGTTCTGTAGAATGAAGTCACTGAGCATGCCCAGATCTCCCCTGATTAATGGCACACTCTCTATGTCTTATCTATCTGCTATTAGGACTTCCTACGGCACAACACTGAACTCTGCTAATAACTCAGAGCTTCCTCCTACACACCATGTGACCTCACATACAGTCTAAACGTGGCCATTACTGCAGTATTATCAGCTGAAGCTGATAAGTCTGACAAAGAGAAACATTAGACAACGGCACAAGTAAATACTATGAAATAAACAAGTAAGCTATGAACAGGGAAGCAGAGTTGCCATAGAAATGTTGGATTGAGAAGGAGGCTTGGTTAACAGTACAGGAAGTGCTCAATGTAAGGGCAGAAATACACTCCACTGTGGACTCAGAAAACAATACTTAAGATGGCGCTGCCTAACCCCTGGAAACAAGTTTTTTAAAGTTTCTTTAAACAGTAAGTAATATGCGATTTGGGCTGGATTACAGTGGCTATAGTCTGATAATTACTTATTATAATGGACTAAATGAAAAGAAGCATCGGAGTGAGAGAGTTTACTTCCTCTAGTACTCCTGTTTGGATCCATGTGAAAAACAAGGAAAAGTGGCCTGGTAAGAAGAAGTAAAAAATCTGTCTTATGCAAAAGTAAGATGATTCAGTGGGTAATGCCACCTTTGAAACAGGGCTCTATGGAGTCCGAGATATATTAAAATAAGGATTGTCCTGCCAACTAGCATTCAGGCCACATGACCTGACAGTGACCCACATGAAGGTGAAAGGAACCACTTCAATGGTATCTATGTAATTTACTGGCATGGGTGCAAGGCCCCTAGCTCCAGCCATTAGGTTGGATGTCTGAAAACAGAGTGGTGGGGAAAGCTCTCCTGAATATATTACACTTTTAAGGCATCATTGTGAAGCATTGAGTAGTGTGGCCTTTGGGTTTAACCACTTCAGCCCCGGACCAATTGTCAGCCTAAGGACCAGAGGTCTTTTTACAATTTCGCACTGCACTGCTTTAACTGGTAATTGCGCGGTCAAGCAATGTTGTACCCAAACGAAATTTGCGTCCTTTTCTTCCCACAAATAGAGCTTTCTTTTGATGGTATTTGATTGCCTCTGCGATTATTATTTTTTGGGATATAAATGGAAAAAGACTGAAAATTTCGAGAAAAAAAGATATTTTCTACTTTTTGTTATAAGAAAAATCGAATAAACTCAATTTTAGTCATACATTTAGGGCAAAATTTATTCAGCCACATGTCTTTAGTAAAAAAAATGTCAATAAGCGTATATTTATTGGTTTGCGCAAAAGTTATAGCGTCTTTACAAAAAGTTGTCACTAAATGATATATTGCTCACGCATGCCATAGTTATATGTGGAATTGCACCCCAAAATATATTCTGCTGCTTCTCCTGAGTATGGGGATACCACATATGTGGGACTTTTTGGGAGTTTAGCTGCGTACGGCACCCCGAAAACCAATCACTGCCTTCAGGATTTCTAGGGGTGCAAATTTTTGATTTCACTCCTCACTACCTATCACAGTTTGGAAGGCCATAAAATGCCAAAATAGCACAACCCCCCCCCCCCCCCCCAAATGATCCCATTTTGGAAAGTAGACACCCCAAGCTATTTACTGAGAGGCATGTTGAGTCCATGAAATATTTTAGATTTTGCCACAAGTTGCAGGAATATTACAATTTTTTTCTTATTTTTGCACAAAGTTGTCACTAAATGATATATTGCTCACACATGCTATGGGCATAAGTGAAATTATACCCCAAAATAAATTCTGCTGCTTCTCCCAAGTATGGGGATACCACATGTGGGGGACTTTTTGGGAGTCTAGCCACGTACGGGACCCCGAAAACCAAGCACTGCCTTCAGGATTTAAATATAAAACGCTACCAAAAAAAACTGTTAGCGATCGCAGGGATCAGGCCTGACTCTGCGAACGCTGCAGTTATGTGTTTAGTGTTTTGTAAGTGACAGTGATCGATCGATACTGCACTTGGGTGGGCTGGGCGGAGGGGAAAAACGCAGGTGCTAGCAGGTATCTGGGCTGATCCCACTAACAATGCTGGGGACGCTAGTATAGATCTGGTCAGATCAGATATTGATCTGTTCAGATACTATACCACTACGGGAGGTGTATGCTTTGCGCGTGGGTGTTAGCGGTACTGGCACTAACCTAGCGCTGCCTGGGGCGACGCAGACCCTGACCCTAATACCTAATTGATATCACCTGCTGTGTGATCAGGGGGTTAAACCTTTATTGGGTAATAAATGGTGGGTGCCCTGATGCTATAAAAAGTAAACTAACTAACCAGAGTCACCCGTAACACTAAAGCCGCGTACACACGGGCGGACTGTCTGGCCAACTTAGTCCGTCGAAAAACACATTTCAGCGGACAGTCCGCTCGTGTGTGGGCTTCAGCGGACTTTTTCAGCGTGCAGTCTGGCGGACTAAGTATTTTGGAATTTCCGTAATATTGTCCGTCATACTTTGGTTTCAGCGGACAATCCGCTCGTGAGTAGGCTAGTTCGACGGACTAAGTATGGCGCATGCTCAGAAAGGATTTACACGGCGAAAGGTTACATTGCTGTGTATTGGACTTCCTATTTCTAGTCCCGTCGTACGTGCTGTACACGTCATTGGGCAAGCTTTCGACGGACTGTTTGTGCATCCGTGTGTGGTCAAGTCCGTTCATTCGAAAGTAGGACGGACTGTCCGTCGGATTGTCTGACGGACTAAGTTGGCCATACAGTCCGCCCGTGTGTACGCGGCTTTATACGGTGATCACTGGTGAAAGGGTTAACTAGGGGCAATCAGGGGTTTAAAATCTTTATTAGGTAGTATATGGGGGTCCCTGGCGCTATACAAAAACCTGACGGGGAACCTAAATAACGAACTGGCTAACCAGCGTCACCAGTGGCACTTATATGGTGATCGCTGGTGAAAGGGTTAACTAGGGGCAATCAGGGGGTTAAAACCATTATTGGATAGTATATGGGGGTACCTAGCGCTATAAAAACCTGGCGGTGAACCTAAAAAAATAACTATCTACCTAGCGGCACCAGTGACACTAATGCAGCGATCAGAAAAACTATTGGTTAGTGACACTGGCAAAAGGGGGTGAAAGGGTTAACTAGGGGCAATCAGGGGGTTAAAACCGTTATTGGGTAGTATATGGGGGTACCTAGTGCTATAAAAACCTGGCGGTGAACCTAAAAAAATAACTAGCTACCTAGCGGCACCAGTGACACTAATGCAGCGATCAGAAAAACTGTCGCTTAGTGACACTGGCAAAAGGGGGTGAAAGGGTTAACTAGGGGCAATCAGGGGGTTAAAACCATTATTGGGTAGTATATCGGGGTACCTAGCGCTATAAAAACCTGGCAAAAGGGGGTGAAAGGATTTACTCTAGGGGCAATCAGGGGTTTAAACCTTTATTGGGGGGGTAGGGGGCTACCCTGGACCTAATACTAACTGCCCTGACAGTTTTTTACTGTCACAACGGACACTAAATGCAGTGATCAGTAAATAAATGATCACTGCAATCAGTGGCACTGTGACTGGGGGGGGGGGGGGGGTGATCAGGGGGGGGATTTGTGTGCCTATGTGTACCTACATGTCAGTGTAGTGTTTGGTGCACCTACTTTCTGTGTTCTCCTCGCAGTCCGGTCAAAAAGACCGCCCAGAGGAGAATGACATCACTTCCTCCCTGCCTGTGTTTACTATACACAGCGGGGGAAGCTTCTCATTCGCCAGGAGCGATCGAGAGGGGATGGCCAGAAACCAACGGCCATCCCCTCATCCCGGATTGCTCCTGCAGCGAAACGGACCGCCGCATCCAGCGGGAGGGGGTCCGATTGGACCCCCCACCCGCTGGAAGGCGAGCACGTACATGTACGTGCTTGTGCCTGTCGGTGCCATTGCGCCGACGTACATTGCCATGCGGCGGTCCTTAAGTGGTTAAGGACCAAGGCACGTTAGAAATAAATAATGTATTTATAAATTGTGGATGTATTCTAAAACATCCATAATATACAATAAAATGTGACCATTTTGTAAACAGAGCTTGACCCCTAGGCTGTTGGTTAGCTATACATTAGGACTAGTTTTATTTTTTTCCTGAGCAAGGAGTGCATGGGTGAGGGGGGGGGGGTATAAAGCAGAGGGATTGTATTTGGAGTAAGGATCAAAGCTACACAAAACGCAGGAGAGATGAAGAGTTAAAGTAGTTGTATAGTGTTTTTTTTTTACTTTTACCTACAGGTAAGCCTATAATAAGGCTTACCTGTAGGTAAAAAAAAATCTCCTAAACCTGTATGGTTTAGGAGATATTCCCCTCGCAATGAGCCGCTGACTGCAGTGGCGCATGCGCACAGGGGATTTTTCAGCTGAAAGCCCGGCAGACGCTGGACGCTGCCGGAAAGAAATCTCCTGCGTGCATGCGCGGGAGTGACGATATCACGCCGGAGCCGCGATACCCGTAAGAACACTGACATGTTCCCTCGGCGTGGATCGGTGATATGTCAGGGTCTCGTTCTAAGGTAAGTATTTCATAATGAGCTAGTATGAGTATGTCAATACTAGCTCATTATGCCTTTTCCCTTGCAGGTCTAAAAAAAAAAAAAGTCAGCGGGTTTACTCCCGCTTTTAGAATCGGAGGAGGTAGATCTGAGAAACATGGGTGGAGAAAGACTTAAAGTGGTTGTTAAGCCAATTTTTTTCATTCCATAGTTCCCGCTGTTAAATAACATGATGCTCCCCGCTGTATTTGATTTATAAAGATATTCTGCCTAATACCTTACTTCCGAGTGCACACATGACTGCCCGCTGGTCTCCTCCCCCAATCTGATAGCTGCAGGAGGAGGGGCTCTGTATCCCCTGCTGACATCACCCGGCGGGTAGTCACGTGAGGGCGCCGAGCTTGGAAATAAAGTATTAGGCAGCATATTTTTATAAATTACATACACTGGGGAGCTTAATGGAGCATACTGAGCTGATAGGCAGGGAGGAGAGGGGGAGAGAGAACAGAGGAGAGCTGCGGATGACAGAACGCTGACCATGGTGTCAGGGCTTAGCAGCTATGATAAACCGTGGTCAGGTTACAGAAGGGAGGGCAGAACCAGGCATTTTTGGTAATACAGGGGTCCAAATTACACAGCACAAGCACTGTGCTGTATAACATGCTTTAATGGAACAGGATCCATTTTTTTTTAGGGAAACAAACACTTGTTCTAGATTTCGATAAGCCCCCTACCCACAGACCCCCACAACCATCGGCCAGGGTTGTGTGGAAGAGGCCCTTGTCCCCATCAACATGGACCACTACTTTCCAGAAACCTCCAGAAGGCAGGGCAAAGCAGAACAACCGAAAATAGTCATAAACAGTTGAACTGATTACAGCGAAAGCCAATAACTAAATCTAACTTGGCACCTATCTAGGAAGGTGCTACATGTGCATTTCATCTGTGAATGGCTGTAGTTCAGCTTTAGCTCTTGTCCACATTGACGCAATGCAGGAAACGCAGCAAATCTTGTACGGTTCCCATACCACATTGAAATCACACAGCGTCCATGCAATCTGCTGCGGGTGTCAGTGTAAGGCCTCATGCACACGAGACGCTGTTAAACGCGTGTTCAAAAGCAGTTGGACACTTTTTTTCAACTGCCCCTGAACTCATTCAATGTTATCCTATGTGTCCATGCACACAGTCTCGTTTTTTGCCGCTTTTATGCAGTTGCGTTTAACCTCGTTTTTCCAGAAGCAAAAAAATGGGCTCAGATGCAAAAATTGAATAGCCATGCAACTTCTGGAGTAAAAAGGCCGTAGCAGCCTTATTTTATTAACAAACTTATAAATATATATAAAATATAAATATATATATAATTAACAAACAAAATATAACCAACAACATCTGTTATGAAAAACAACCATCAGTCCTTCCAAGCGTTGGTCTTTGCAGGTCCTCAGTCAACCATAATGTATTCCAAAATGATGCTGCGGAACCTCTCAAGTGGATCATATGGCCTCAAGCCGACAAGCTGACTCAGAGACGCCCAACTGCCGCAGCTCCCTCATCACCAATCTCCAGATAACCTCAGTTACCTGGGATACCATAATCAGAACCCATCCCACCAACAGGTTCTGAGCTCATCCTTCCACAAAATTTCCTTCACCCGCAAAGACCAACCTCAGCCACAGCTTCCAAGGGAAACACTTTACCCTTGGAAGCCCCTCCACACCCGACATGCTCTCTGCGCACCGTCCTGCAGCCCAAGGGTCCACATATCAACACCTTAAATATCTCCAGGTCTCCACTTCAAGGTCCTCATGCCTTATGCCCAAACCCCCATGTTTTACCACAAACTTACTAATGTCTCTGTTAATTTTGCGCCTGGCCCTGTTCACCCCAACCACAGATCTGGCCATCCTCCATGATGTCCTAGCCACCATGTCCGACCACACTATAATCATTTCAGGGAATGCCATATGCAGACGCGATATGTCAAACTTCATGTCTCGAGTGACATCCAACATAGACCTAACCCCTAAATCATTCCCCCCACATGTAAAATTAACCCATCTGGAGGCCTGTCTAACCTAGCAAAACGGTGTACCTCCATGACCATCCTGCTCCACAACATCCCCGGAAATCCCAGCCATCGAACACAGGCTTCCCATCCTGAAAACCCCAGTTGACGACTGTTCGGCCTTACATCTGCCCTTCTTGCCCCCCAGAACACATAAGAGTGTCCCAAAATCCAAATCAAACATGGCCCTGTACCTGGAATAGAAGAAAACACACACACCAACATGAACTCAAAAACCTGACATGCATATTCCCCCTACCCGGGTGCCCCCTACTCCGCCTGAACACGACTAGCCAACAGTTGTGGGAGGATGTACAATTTAAACCTATTGGATTCCCAACGCCCAATACGCTTAACTGCATCCACATCCATACCATGCCTAGCTGCCTCTCTCGCTGCCCCTATCCTAAAGGAATGAGACGAGAATTCCTTGTCGTCTAACCCCAACTTCCTCAAACACCTCCTGAAAATCGTTATAAATTGAAATTTGGAAAGAGAAACACCGTCCTCGTGTATTAAAAAGGACCCCGCAACCGACGTCCTACTCTCCAAGAACCCCTTAACCACCGTGACCGGAAAAAAAGGGGAACGCCCACTGCAAATATCTGTATCATTTTGCCTCTACCCCCTTGGTCCATCTTAGTGCACCTTCTGAACCTTCTTAGATGGGCTAACCAACTCACTAATTCTAAACGCCCCAAAAAACGCCAAGAGGAAGGCCACCCTAAACAACCCCGCCTCGTAAGCCGAAGAACATAACCCACCCAACTTTCCCAGCATGCCCCTTAGGACCCCGAACGACACTGGTCGCCTGCTGTCTCTGTGCCCCATAGTCTTCTTGTACCCTTTAAGAGCTTGGTGCACCCAGAAATCCTTTGTGAAATCTGGAAGCCCTTGCCATTTAAATAAAAAGGCCAAACCCGCCATCTTTCTACTCAGTGATGACCCTGAGACCCTATCTTCCATATGTCTAGCTATAAAATACAATAGCAACAGCCTCACCTCGGGACCAGCCGGCTCCTCCCCTGTTCCCACAATAAAGGCAAACCACTCTTCCCATACTTTACCGTATGCCACCCACGTAGTCTCTGTCACCGACCTCCTGATCCATCCTACGAGCTTTCCAATGCAGTCTCCCACAACCAGCCGGGACAAGGTACTCCATGTTGCTCCACGTCCGGCGGCAACTCACGGAGCCTGTCCCACTGAAAGCGAGATAATGCATCAGCGATCACATTTTCCACACCAGGTAAATTCACCGCATGTATAAAGACGTTTAACTGCAGGCAGCGCAATACCAAGTGTTGCAATAACCGTATAACCGGCGGAGATGAAGCCGATACCTGGGTAAGCACCTGCACTACTCCCATGTTGTCGCAGTGAAAACGCACTTTCAGATCCCTGAAAGAAGCACACCACAGTTCTACCGCCAGTACCACTGGAAACAATTCCAGTAGCACCAGGTTTTTTGTAAACCCCGCATCAACCCAGGACTGCAGCCAGCGGCCCGCACTCCACTGTCCCTGGAAGAAGGCTCCAAATCATGATGATCCAGCGGCGTCCGTTACCAACTCCAAATCAAAATTGCTGACCGGGCCCGGATTCCAAGAAGCGATGCCAAATTTTCAAGCCATCCCTGTGAGTCCTCGCTAAGCGCACAAAGTGTGTGGGCGAATTCACCCCGGCCATGCTTGCTAACAGCCGCCGGCAAAATAATCTACCTATCGGCAGTATCCGACAAGCAAAGTTGATTTTCCCCAACAAGGATTGTAAGGCCCGAGCTGCACTTTACGCATCCCCAACATATCTGCTATAACCTTCTTAAGGTCTACCAGCTTATCCTCTGGCAATAGGCACTCCATGGCCTCTAAATTCTAAGACAATACCTAAGAAGCAGGGCCAGGCTAGGAATAAAAATCTGATATGGTATAAAGCAACTTGCAGCAGATCAGGGGCAGGCTGGGCTGGGGGGGCAGGCTGGAAATTTCCCCCCAGACCGGCGCCTACATTTCTTCTTTTTTTTTCATGCTGTGATGGGTGGCCTGGGTCACACAGTTCCCTTAACGTCGGCCGCAGCCGCCGCTGATTGGCTGGTTCGATGTTGCTGCCCAGCCTGCGCTGCATTGTGGGAGTTGTAGTCCAGCTGCGCTAAAGCTCCTGGAGGTGTGAGCACAGCAGACTACAACTCCCACCTCCCAGGAGTCTCAGAGGCAGGCCAGGTGTGTGGCACGTCAGGGGTGGGGACGCCCGGTGTCAAGAACGTCACGTCGCACGTGACCTGCTGGGAGGAGTGGCTAGCTGCAGTCTGCAGAGAAGACGAGACCTGCTTCATCACCCCCACCCCTGAAGAGTGGCAAGGACCTGGTGCAGTGTCTCCAGTGCTCACTGAATCAACGCTCCCCAGCCTGAAGTAAGGTATCTGTAATAACCTTCACAGAATGGGAAAAGTTAGTCTTCATGACAATTTTAAATTTTGGCAGTGGCAACACGTTTTTTTTTTTCTAACACCCTCCCCCCCACCAGCGGACTTAACACCCTCCCCCCACCAGCGGACTTAACACCCTCTCCCACCAGCGGACTTAACACCCTCCTTCACCAGCGGACTTAACACCCCCCACCAGCGGACTTAACACCGTACCCCCCACTAGCGGACTTAACGCCCTCCCCCCACCAGCAGACTTAACACCCTCCCCCCACCAGCAGACTTAACGCCCTCCCCCCACAGAGGACTTAACGCCCTCCCCCCACCATTGGACTTAACACCCTCCCCTCCCCCATCAGCGGACTTAACACCCTCCCCCTCACCAGCGGACTTAACACCGTCCCCCCACCAGCGGACTTAACACCCCCCCACCCGCAGACTTAACACCCTCCCCTCCCCCACCAGCGGACTTAACACCCTACCCCCACCAGTGGACTTAACACCTTCCCCCCACCAGCGGACTTATCTAACACCCCCCACCAGCGGACTTAACACCCTCCCCCACCAGCGGACTTATCTAACACCCCTCCACCAGCGGACTTATCTAACACCCTCCCCCCACCAGCGGACTTATCTAACACCCTCCCCCCCACCAGCAGACTTATCTAACACCCTCCCCCCCACCAGCAGACTTATCTAACACCCTCCCCCCCACCAGTGGACTTATCTAACACCCTCCCCCCCACCAGCGGACTTATCTAACACCCTCCCCCCACCAGCGGACTTATCTAACACCCTCCCCCTCCCCAGCGGACTTATCTAACACACACCCCCACCAGCGGACTAGTCCAACCAATCCCCTCCTCCCGTGCACACGGCCAGCAGCACAGACGCACACAGCCACCCCCTAGACCCCCCGGTCAGTGGAGCGGACAGATCCGGAAGGACACCCGCCCGCTGCATGCCTGCCACTTACCCCATCTTAGTGGTGGGTCAGGCAGCATGTGAATTGCAGCAAGAATCGTATAGGGGGTGGAGAGGAGAGAGGGGGCGCCACTGCATTTTGGCTCTTCTGTTTTGAACGGAGCCCTCCGTGCTTTCTGTGAATGTAACCCAGTCACACGTTGAAGTGTATTTGGAAATTCAGACTCTGGGCAGTGGGCACTGAGGGCTAGGACAGGCATGCAGAGATTTGCTATACTACATAGAACTGTGAGTTTGCTATCCCACAAGAATATATTCTTGCAATTGCCCGGAGAGATTTTGAGCTCCCAGTTCTGTATAGAGGGCTGTGAGACAGACCCAGGCCTTGACACCCTAGGCCCCAGCTGACCCCCACATCCCATGGGCACTGATCAGGCTGCACAAATGGGCACTTTTTGCACTGGTGAGGCTGTGTTGATGGACACTAATCAGGCTGCACTGGTGAGTCTGCACTGATTAGGCTGCATTGATGGGCATTGATCAAGCTGCACTGATGGGTGGTACTGTCTGCACTGATGGGCACTGTCTACATTGGTGACCGTGAGGCTGCATTGATGGGCACTGATCTGTGTGTTTTGAGAGCTGTGCATGCTGTTGTATGTTTTGAAGCTAGACTTGTATACCAGTGATGTATGTGGGAAGTAGGCATGTTGTTGCAGAATAATTTCCACCTATAGGCTCGGTTCTCATTGGTGCGATGTGGGAACCCTGCAAATCCACTGTGACTTCCCACATCGCACCTGACTCGCAGGCAGTTCATACTGCCCTATGTGAACCGCTGGTAGTGTCAATATAAGGTTAATGACACACCTAGATCAGTTTGCATATCGCAGTGCGAACTGTCAATTCACCCATGCAGGGGTCTCCAAACTTTGGCCATCCAGTTCAGGAACTACAATTCCTATCATGCCTAGTCAAGTCTGTGAATGTCAGAGTTTTACAATGCCTCATGGGATGCGTAGTTCTGCATCAGCTGGAGAGCCGTAGTTTGGAGATCCCTTGACTTTAGATGCTGATAAAATATGCAGCGGATATAAAAAGTCTACAGACCCCTGTTAAAATGTCAGGTTTCTGTTATATAAACAAATGAGACAAAGATAAATCATTTCAGAACTTTTTCCACCTTTAGACCTCATGCACATGGGACGTTTTTACAGTGGTTGTTTTTGGCTTCAGACGTTTTTTTCTACAGTCAATGAACTCCCCATCATGTTATCCTAGGTGTCCTTGCACACATAGGCTGTTATCAGCAGTTTTTTTACTGGGGCATTTTTTGCCTTTAAAAAAAAAAACACAAAACTAGTGGGTTCTGAGAGAAGTTTTTCAGCTGTAAAAACGTCAAAAAATGCTAATAGTAGGGCTGTGGAAAAAATCATTTTAAATCTTGAATCGAGTTTAGAGGTCAAATCCATTCAAATTTGTAGCAAATACATTTTTTTTAGATTTTTTTATTTTTTTTTCGACAGGACTGGCGCTGACACCGCGCCGGTCCTGAGGAGCTTGGGGCAGGAGTTTTTAGGAGAGGCCAAGGCTTTGGCCTAGCCTGCAGTGTCCGGCCTCACGGACTAGGCCAAAGTCTTGGCCTCTCCTAAAAACTCCTGCCCGCAGCTCCTCAGGACCGGCGCGGTGTCCATCATTTTTTTTTTTTGGAGAAAATCACCCAGTTCTAGCTGATAGACGACGATAAACGCTCAAAACGCGGCTCACCGCCATATTTTGACTTTTTTGATCCATTGAAAAAAGAAAAAGCTAACGTGGAAAAATGCTAAAAAGGCTATTGCAAAAAACGTTGCAAAACTCATTGCAAAGCTACTGGCGTTTTTAGAACGCTATTTTAACATCTAGTGTGCATGAGGCCTTATGTGACCTATAAATTGTACAACTCAGTTGAACAACAAAGTAAATCAAATCTTTTAGAAAAAAATTAAATAATATGGTTGCATAAGTGTGCACACCCTCAAACTAATACTTTGTTGAAGCCCCTTTTAACTTTATTACAGCGCTCAGTCTTTTTGGGTATGAGTCTATCAGCATGGCACATCTTGACTTGGTAATATTTACCCACTCTTTGTGAAAACACTCCAAATCTGTCAGATTGTGAGGGCATCTCCTGTGCACAGCCCTCTTCAGATCACCCCACAGATTTTCAATGGGTTTCAAGTCTGGGCTCTGGCTGGGCCATTCCAAAACTTTAATCTTTTTCTGGTGAAGCCATTCCTTTGTTAATTTGGATGTATGCTTTAGGTCGTAACTGTTATTTTGTGGCCTAGTGTTTCAAGCAGATTTTGCATACTACACATACGTTTGCTCCTAAAGTGAGCAGAAGTGTCCTACATTAGATATGTATTTTGCTTTGGGTTTTTTTCCCTATAATATTAGCAACATATTATTATTTTCTGTTAGATTAGTTTTCTTGTGATGTATTGGATTTCATGTATGAGCGTGTTTGTGAGATGTAGAATTAGTAATGTTTGCTGAATTTATGTAACTCATTGTCATATTTTGGTATTTTTTTTTTGCATAACCAAGTTTATTAAAACAAGAAAAAGTGCATACAAATTATTACATACAGCCAAGGTGTCATTGGTATCAGAAGGGTGTACAGTAAGTAGAGTACAGCCGGTTCAAAACCGGTGTCATGAATAACAAACATTTGTAAGAGGGAACAAAAACCAGGGAGAGAGTGGTAGCTGGTCCCGACCATGTGGGTCAGCCAGACCCAAACCAGAACACACAGTTAGGGGCAAACCATCTAACTGGCAACATAGATTCAAAGTGCCTTACGTACAAGTATCGGAGTCTTGTAACCAACGATCCCATATTTTGTCATATTTGGCCGGGCATCCCCTGTTAATATACACAACCTTTTTATATGGTAAATTATTATTGACCTCCGCCTTCCACTCCGCCAGCCCGGGGGGTGCGGGCCATATTTTGGTATTTAATACATTTTACAGTTTCATATTGATTAATATGGAGAGTAAAACAACAAAATCTAAAGAGAAGGGTGGTGCTCAGAAAGTATGAGAAAAACTGTCCAAAGACCTTGAGTTAGCAGGAAGGGATCCTAAACAAATGAAACTCTCTTTTTCGGTGGTATGTGAAAAGTTCAAAAGTTAAGGCTGGTTCTTACGTTTTAGGTGGCAGAAATGTATATTCACTCTTTGATAACAAGAGGGAACATACCTAGTCTGTTTAGAGCTGCACGATTAATCGCTATAGAATCAAAATCACGATTCAACTGTCCTTACGATCTTAAAACTGCATTTCCTGATTCTATATAACAAGTTCAGAGAGTTCTCTGCACACTTCTGACAGCTGACAAAAAATATATATATATATCCAGGAAGCCTGCCAAGTTGATAACAGAGATAAAAAAAAAAACTTTTTAAAAAAAAATCTGTTAAAATCAGTATATTTTGCTAGAAAATTATATATATAAATAAATAATATATATATATATATATATATATATATATATATATATATATATATATATATATATATATATATATATATATATATATATATATATATATATATATATTTTTTTTTTTGCAGAGACCCTAGAAAATAAAATGGTAGTTGTTGCAATATTTTATGTCACTCTGTATTTGCGCAGCAGTCTTTTAAACGTAATTTAAAAAAAAAATACACTTTGTTGAATTAAAAAAAATAAACAGTAAAGTTAGCCCAATTTTTATGTATAATGTGAAAGATGATGTTACGCCGCGATAATCGTGATCTTTATTCTAAGCAAAAAAATTGTGATTCTCATTTTGGCCAGAATCGTGCAACTCTAATGTGCATGATAAAGTTTTACATTTAAAGTGTTACTAAACCCACAACAGTAAAATCAGTCTGTATATGCAGTAATGCATGCTTGTTACACTCTATGTGAACCTAAGGGTTTAAACCTGCGCATTGTGGAAAAAGGCTGTTTCATCCTGTCTTTTCTGATCCTCCCCTTCTTTTACTGTCTCCAATCCCTCTCCTGATAGAACAGAGCATTGGGGGCACTCTATACATGCTCAGTTTGGTGTGCATTGCTGGAGAGCTTTTTTTTCCCTTGGGAGGGTGCATGTGATTGGCACTGGGCCAATCAGCACTGTCCAGACAGAGGATCGATGAAGAATGAAAACTCCTTATAAGCTTTAACCAGACACTGATAGAAGTCACAAGATTGCAATATACTGCTGATAAGGAAAGGTATTTAGCAGTTTATATTTACTATAATAACAGAAAATTTATGTCAAAATACTTACCGTAATTTTCCTTTCCTGATGGACTCCATGGCAGCCAACGTGTGGGTTTAGTCCCGCCTCCATTACCCTATAGGACGATACTCCCATAAATCTTTGCTCCCTGCCAGACGCCGTGTTCGGTAACTATCCTACTCCAGCCATTTGGGAGGGAACTCCTGCTGCCATGGAGTCCATCAGGAAAGGAAAATTACGGTAAGTATTTTGACATAAATTTTCCGTTTTCCTGACAGACTCCATGGCAGCCAACGTGTGGGAAATAACTCGCCAAAACACACCCGGGTGGGCAAAATGCTGCTTAACAAAGATTTATTTGACACCGTCAACCGACAAAACTTTAACGCCAAAGTCAACTGAGGATAGAGCCGCCGGCTCAACACAATAATGAGACATAAAGGTGTGTATTGAAGACCACGAGGTCACCCTGCATATCACGTCAGGAGCCACGTGGCGAGAGGCCGCCCATGAGGTAGAAAGACTTCTGGTTGAATGCGCCGTCACCGCCTGAGGAGGAGCCAAGCCCTTTTCTCTGTATGCCCACTGGATTGCTTGAACTCTCCATGCTGCAATTGACCTGACTGACGCTCTAGTGCCCTTGTTCTTCCCACAGAACAGAACGAACAGGAAGTCCGACTGCCGGAATGGAGCTGTAGCCTCCAAATAGAGCTTTAATGAGTGCCCAACATCAAGTGGATGAACTTCCAAGGAATCCGAGGATCTGAATATGGGTAGAGAGATTTCCTGATTTTCATGAAAAACCGAGGTGACCTTAGGGTTTGACCCCAACATTGGAACCAGGACCACCCTGTCCGGAAAAAAAGTTAGAAAGGGTTCCTTGACTCGTACAACTTGAATCTCTGATTCTCGTTTTGCCGAGGTGACCGCCACCAGGAATGCAGTTTTCAAGGTAAGTTCTCTGATGGAAAGAGCCTTATTGAAATGAGAAAAAAAGTCCAGAACTAGAGGCAGATCCCATTTAGGGAATCGTTTTTTTCTGGGGTCTCAATCTTACTGCGCCTTTGAAGAACTGCTGGATAAGGGCATGCTTGGCCCACGGAACCCCTGTAAATGCGGAGATAGCCGAGACTTGAACCCGAAGGGCACTAACTGACAAGGGTAAGTCCAAGCCTGATTGCAGGAAACCCAAGACGTCTTGAACTGCAGGTGAAACGTAGGAACTAGTTCTGGAGGACACATAAGATACAAATTTGGCCCAGATCCGTTCATACACCTTATTAGTACTTCTTCTCCTTGCACTTAAGAGGGTGGAAATGGCCTCCTTAGGACACCCTAGTGCTTCCAGCCTTCCCCTCTCAAGAACCAGGCCCTCAACTGAAGGTGAGCCGGACATGGATGGAGAATCGAGCCTTGGGAGAGCAGGTCCCATCTGGATGGAAGAGGAACTGGGTCCCGAAAACTGAGGAGGGATAGGAGAGGAAACCAAGGCTTGTTGGGCCAATGCAGAATTATTGCCAACACCTCCACTTCCTCCCATCTGAGTCTCTTCAGGAACTGAAAGATAATTGGAATTGGAGGGAAGGCGTATGCCTTGTGGAACCACCACTGCTCTGTTAGGGCATCTATCCTGTAGGCCTGCGGATCCTTGAACCTCGAATAGAACCTTGTTAGCTTCCTGTTGAAACGGGAGGCGAATAGATCCACTTCTGGAGAAATCCCCAGGGATAGAACCCACTGAAACACATCTTTGTAAAGGGTCCACTCGTTGTCCAAGTGGACTCGTGAGAGAAAGTCCGCTTGGACGTTGAGAACTCCAGGCACATAGGCTGCTGTTAGGTTGGCCAGATTCTTCTGGGCCCAACGCATTATTGGATCCACTTCCCGCAGCAGAGACCGACTTCTGGTGCCCCCTTGCTTCCTTTACGTATGTGACGGCAGTCGTATTGTCCAGCCTGAGGACTACGGATGCTCCCACTATCAGATGCGGAAATGCCAACAACGCTAGGAAGGCTGCTCGTAGTTCTAGCACATTTGACACTATTCCCCAAGAGGGAAAGTCCCAAATGCCCTGAGCCACTTCCGAAGCGCCCCCCAGCCCTTGTTGCTGGCATCTGACGTCACTGTGATCCATTTGATTGGAAGAAGGGAGTGGCAATTCAACAGGTTCTCCCAACGAAGCCACCAGAGGAGGGAACCTCTCATGGTCTGAGTAATCTCGATGGACTGGACCTTTTCTCCCGACCATTGGCGAAGAAAACCCAATTGAAAGGGGTGCATCCTCCACTGTGCCCACTTCACCATCGGTATGGTGGACACCATGGTGCCTATAATCTTTAGGCAATGAAGAGCACTGAGACGAAGAGAGGGCCAGGTGGATCCTGTCCCATACTACCGCAACCTTCTCCTCGGGCAGAGAGATGGTACCTTTTGCCGTATTGAACAGAGCACCGAGGAACACGAGAGACTGTGTAGGAACTAACTGGCTTTTCTCCAAATTCAGGAGCCACCCGAATTCCTTGAGGGTTGCGATAACTTGATCCCTGTGTTTCAAGAGACAATCCTTGTCCTGAGCCAGAAGAAGCAAATCGTCCAGATAATGATGAATCCAGATTTTCCTGACTCTCAACAATGCTACAACTGCTAGAAGGACCTTCGAGAATGTGCGAGGGGAGGTTGACAGACCGAAAGGAAGGCAGGTAAACTGTAAATGAAGCTGGCCAATGGAGAAACAAAGAAACTGTTGGAACTCTGTGGCCACCGGGACGTGAAAATAGGCGTCTTTGAGGTCTATTGAGACAAGTCAGTCCCCTGGCTGCACTGATTGTTGAATCGTGGACAGAGTTTCCATTCTGAATTTCACCTTTCTTATGAAGCGATTTAGACGCGTCAAGTCTATTACGGGTCTCCGCGTACCGTTCTTTTTCTGGACCAGGAAAAGAGGGGAATACATTCCCATGCCACGTTGGTTGTCTGGAACAGGAATAGCGGCGCCTTGATCCAACAAAGATTTTATGTAGGCTAAAAGAATTTGTCTTTTTTCTTCCGACCTTGGAATGGATGTGGGAACACACTTGAGTTTGGGGACACTGCTGAACGACCAAGTGTGCCCGAAGGAGACCGTCTTGACGGTCCAAAAATCCTGGATCGAGGCCGCCCAGATGTGCCGAAAGTGGAACAAACGAGCTCCCACCCGGACCGCCTGGACGGGCCCGATCTCAAAAGGACTTAGTAGGCTCCTTTTCCCCCCATCGAACTGCCCTTTGCAGATTTTTTGAGAGATGTCTGTCTGGACCTCCAAGATCTGGAAAATTCCCGCCCAGGCCTGTAAGTGCGTGCCTCCCTGGCACGGTCTTGACCCTGCTTTCTTGGGAACGATCTCCTTTGACTCTGCAGGTGCCTATCCTGGGGGAGAAACCCTGACTTACCCCCGGTGGCCCGAGTTATAGCACTATCCAGCTTATTGCCGAAAAGGGAAGAACCATCAAAGGGAATACGGCACCAAACCTGCTTAGAAGCGGGATCGGCTAGCCAAGGACGGAGCCACAGGGCACGCTTGGCAGTTACAGATGAGAGCATAACTCGAGCCACCAATCGGATAATATCAATCGAGGCCTCTCCCAAGAAAGCCGAAGCCAGCCTTAGTTCTTGAATGGGAGAACCCTTGGCAAGATCTTCTGAAACGTTTCTGAGTGTTTCATCAACACTATCAGACCAAGCTTCCATCGCTCTAGACAGAGCCGCTAAGGCCAGAGCTGGTTTACAGGCCATGCCAGCCGTAAGATAGATCCTCTTCAGGTCAGAATCAATTCTCCTGTCCAGAGCATCCTTAAAAGAGACTGTGTCCTCAAGAGGAAGGGTCACATATCTGACCAGTCTCATCACAGCCGCATCCACCAGAGGGGAAGACTCCACATTTTTAAATTCTTCCTCCTTAAAAGGGTAGAGTCTCTGGATCTTAGATAGAAGAGAATTCTTTTTCTATACCTTGCTCCACTCATCCGAGATCACTTCTCCCAACTCTGAGAGGAAAGGAAAGCTAATACGCTCCTTCTTCAATTGTTTAAAAAACTCTTTGCTTCGCCGGAGCTCTTCCCAGTTCAGCATTTCCTTGATGGCTTTGACCAAAGGAGGAAGCAAGGCAAAGTCAAAACCCGAACCAGACTCTTCTTCCTCAGATTCACTATCTGAGAGGACAGCAGACGGATGGCTAGGCAAAGAGGAATCCCATGTGTCCTGGGCCTGAGCATCCCTCCCCAGAGACCTTGGAGACTCTATGGGAGACAAATGGGGGGCTTCAAATTTCTTTAGACTGTCCTTGACCAATCTTTCCACCATAGACTTCAGCTGTTGGTCAGAGTCACTCCTTTCACCCGTCGCTTTAACATAACAGGCATCACAAAGGGACTTGTCAGCAGGAACCTGCGTCCTGCACCCCCAGCATAAACCTTCAGCTGCATGACTTGGGCAAGCTGTAGAAGGGCGGGAAGATTCCCGGCTACGGAGACTGGTTCTCGCAGGAGAATCATGACGTCTGGATCTGGAAGAGGAATGCCGGCAGTGGGACTTAGACTAATCACTTCCTCGGTGAGAACTCCGGCGTTGAGTAGACCTAGAAGGGCTGAAAAAGGGAAAAACCAGCAGTGTTAGCGGAACATCCCCTAATGTTCCACTGCCCCCCCCCCCCCCCCGGCAGGTAACCCAAAAAAAAGTACCTGCTCTGAGAGGGCTGGCCACTAGCAGGCGGCGAGGCATCCAAAGGATCCATCAGGGCTGGAAATAAAACAGCCCCAATTAAACACAGAGAACAGCTAAGATAAGCAAAGATAAACTGACCTTTCCCCATAGACACATACCTAATGCTGAAGAAACCAGGGCTCAGGAATGGCACTGCAGGCTTTACAAGCATCCCAGGGGCTCTGCAAGCTGATCTCTGTTTTTAAAACTGCCGCCTTAATGACGTCACGAATTACGCCATGAAAACGCTAGTGCGCATGCGCGGAGCCCGCAACGTGCATGCGCGAACCAAGCCTCGTCCTCGACGCCGGTCTCGCGCATGCGCAGAACGACCGAGCGGCGAACAAGGAAGTAGCTGGGCGGATGGAACGCAAGGAAACCAGCCGCCCAGCCTGCCAGATACATCGCACAGTGCTGTATGGGGGAAAAAAAAGAGACACACAGCACTAAACCAAGAACACACAGAAAATGACACAGAAAGGCTGCCATGGACAAACATAAAGCTCACCACTCCTGTACACGGACACCAGCCGAGGGAGGTCCCCAAACACATGCCGGACTTCTGGGGGGAGGGGGGGGCGATAGTCAGCTGCTAGTAGCTAGGCTCACGACTAACAAGCGGCTTCACCTGTCAGTGACCAGGCATACACCTCTTCAGCACCTCTTCCATATGCCCCTTTTCCATACTCCGCTAGTAGCTAGAGCTTATTGGAAATATGCGACTCCAAGTCGCTCGGCCGGTCCGTATCGCAGGAAAAAAAATGCAAGTCTTCAGGGTAAAAAGACATATGCTAGGTCCTATGGAGGACAAAAAAAGAACACGGCCTCTGGCAGGGAGCAAAGATTTATGGGAGTATCGTCCTATAGGGTAATGGAGGCGGGACTAAACCCACACGTTGGCTGCCATGGAGTCTGTCAGGAAAATTGCATTTCCATGTTCTATGCACTGTGGGAGAACAGATATAGTGAATGCAAGTTCTTGGTTTAGTAACACTTTAAAATTCAAGATGGATGATCAAGGAGTGTGCATACTTGACTTTCCTTGATGATCACAGTTTTTTAATTTAATATACGTTTTTAATTATTTTAAATCTCATAAAATCTTATATATAAGGTAAGTATCAATTATATCATGCCAAGCATTGAGTTTCTTTGTTACATCTAGAACTTTTTGGAAGTTTAAAGTTGACAAAAAATTTAATTTTAGACATGAAAGAACTGCTGTTGATGAGGTTTCTGCCAGACCAAGTAGTTTTTCAAACATGCCAGTTGTATCTGGCGAAGAGGATGTGAGCGCACAAGCAGAAATACAGGTGGATGAGGAGGAGCTGGTGTCAGAGTGCAGAGAGCAATCACATATGAATGACCCAGATGCTTTTGAAGACCTTCCTGAAATAGAATGTATCACACCAGAAGAAGACATATCAGAAACTGTGATAAGTGATCCATCAGAAATACCTTTTAGGGGGGGGCATGGCCAGCGCATGAGCTGAATGGAAGCTCTGTGAGAGAGCTCTGTGACACAAATGTGCATATTAGCGACAATTCACAGCGAATATCGGTAAAAAAGATACGAACAGACAACGGAAGAGTTCCTGAATCCGAAGGTGATGTCAAAAAAACGGAAAGACGAACGGAAAATGAAAAAACTAACGACATTCTCCTCTCAGTCAGCGGGAGGGAGAAAAAAGATGGCACAGATCCTCTCACAGCTGCTGTACCAGCAACAGCCTCCTCGGGGAGAGCGCAATACACTGACAGGCCTGATGCTGCTCTAGAGGAATCACCTCAGAAAACATATCTGGAATCTCCTCATGAGGAAGATTACCTCAGTCCTACATGTCGCAGCCCGGCTAAAACTCGTATCAAACTGGATTTCACAGGCCAGGAGGTAAGCTATAAAATACCTCATATTAGTCAAGATAACACAGTCATAACTCCTATAGCTTCACCTATAGCCGCATTCCCCACTAATAACCAGCCTATTCTGGACACCCAATTAAAAGAAATGCTATTAACTTTACATACTTCGCTTCATACGGATATTTTACAACTCACAAATCAA
The DNA here is from genome assembly GCF_037356315.1 of Lithobates pipiens. Classification (NCBI taxonomy): domain Eukaryota; kingdom Metazoa; phylum Chordata; class Amphibia; order Anura; family Ranidae; genus Lithobates; species Lithobates pipiens. The sequence continues at coordinate 110,074,891 of NW_027507789.1, forward strand.
TTCTCCAAAGCAGTGAACTCCTTAGGTGAAAGAGTACACACTATTGAGAACTCTATGGGAGACATGACCAATACTATTAATGATTTAATAGATGCTCATGAAGAAAATAAAGCTGAAAAAGAGTGGCTTAAATTTAAAATCGCAGATTTAGAAGACAGCTCAAGGAAGAACAATCTCAAAATCAGGGGTATCCCTGAAAATATACAGCAGTCTGATCTTAAAAAATATGCCACTGACTTATTCTCCAACTTGCTGCCAGCTATACCAGCCTTAGAGCTCACAATTGATCGTATCCATCGGATTCCGAAACCGTCATTTCTCCCTCCACAGATACCACGTGATGTACTACTTAGAGTACACTTCTACCATGTTAAAGAACAAATCCTATATAAAGTGCGACATCTAGGACAACTTCCACAACCATATAATACAATCCAGATTTATGCTGACTTGTCTAAACATACTCTAGATATGAGAAGACAACTTTCCACGATTACAAAAGCTCTGCGTAATCATAAAATTGAATACCGTTGGAAACAACCATCTAAACTACTGATACAGAAGAACGACACCTACCATACAATCACTTCTGTGGAACAAGGCATTAAGTTACTTCACGCATGGGGTATTATCCCCGAACCAACTCCACCTATCGGAGCTAAGAAGAATCTGGAGAAACTTACGCCACAATGGCATTAGCTTTCATTGACTAGATCCGGTCAAAATACAATCCTATCTATAGGAAACCGATCTATCAGCTTGCCCGCCGTGCCGTGCGATACTAAATCTTTGGAACAGCTGACCTTTGAACTAATTCCCCATTCTAATGTTGCAGTATACATTGAAATGTTTACCACTGCAAGTTAAGTTTAATGTTTGGTTATATTTTTGTTTGTGCTTTTACTTTTATTTTTTTCTTCACAGTATCCTATACACAACTCATAGCATTCAAAGGGACAGGTATGTTGTGAACCTACAAAATTTGAATCAAAACTTTTCAGTCACTAAATTTTTGGACATTCATAGTCATTTCAGACTACAGATTGTTCACATGGAAGTAGAATTTAAAGCTATTATCAGGGTAGTATGTACTTACTTTTTCCATCTTATTAATATCCTTTTATGAGTATAAAGTTAATATCTTTAAATACTAATGGTCTTAACCATCCAGCAAAAAGAGCGTCGATGTGGCAAATGGCTAACACCCAGCGATGTCAAATATTGTGTATACAAGAAACCCATTTCAAAACAGGCGCTACTCCCACTTGCACCCATAAGAACTTTCCTCACATATTTACAGCATCAGGCCAACAGAAAAAAAGAGGAGTACTTATTGCCATACATCATTCAGTTAATTTTCAATTGCATGAATCTATTGTAGATACCAATGGACGATACCTCATATTAATATGTACCATTGATAATACACTTACTACATTGGTAAATGTGTATGCGCCTAATAAAAGGCAATCCCATTTTCTGAATGGCCTGATGAGAAAAAAAGGTAAATGCCGAAAAGGTGCCTTAATAATTTGTGGAGACTTCAACACAATACATGAACAAGAACTAGACACTTCTAATCCCAAAACCAGAACCAACTGTGCACTTAAAACTTTTTTGAATAAAAGCGATCTCTATGATGTATGGAGATGCCATCATCCTGGAGATCGTGAATACACATATCATTCCCTGGTACATAATACCTATACTCGTATCGATTATATTTTTATGGATAAGTGGTTATTGCAGCGGGTGAGGGAGTCTGACATTGCACCCATCACTTGGACTGATCATGCCCCAATTAGTATGACTATTCTACCTAAACACTCTCAAACGACCCATTTTCTATGGAGAACAAATGCATATCTTATCAAAATGCCTACCTATGCTACAGCTATACAAAACCAGATAACTGAATTCTTTAAATATAATGTGGGGTCGGTGTCAGACTCCGCCACCCTATGGGGTGCTCATAAAGCATTTAGTAGGGGAATCCTAATGCAACTGAATGCTCAATTCAGGAAAAATAAAACGAAACTCATTGAGAAACTTACTGCTGACATTAAAACATTAGATTCCCAAAACCAATCTCACCCATCACAACAACTGAAAACTAAACTACAAATATTACGACAGGAACTCAGAACGACTTTATTGGATACATTTGAAAAACATACTAGAAAACTTAAAGCTAAATATTACCATACTAGCAACAAAGCAGGAAAAAACATGGCACTTCGGATCAAAGGCAGATATTCCAAATCAAAGATTCCATATCTATACCACCCTATTACTAGAGAAAAATTGCAAGACCCCCAAGACATAGCGAATGCATTTAGCTGTTATTATAGCTCCCTTTACAATCTTAAAGATGATTCTCAAACTCCCACACCTACCCCAAAGATAATAAGTGATTTCTTAGATACTATTAGTCTCCCATCATTAACTACTGATCAAATCTCTGATCTTAACATCCCATTTTCAGTGGAAGAAATTGCTAGAACTATAGACTCCCTGCCCAACAATAAATCTCCGGGCCCAGATGGAATGATAGGAGAATACTATAAATTACTTCGAGATATACTGGCTCCCCACTTATGCTCACTTTTTAACGAAGCGGCATCCAAATCAGAATTTCCGGCTGAGATGCTTCAGGCCTTGATCATAACACTGCCGAAACCAGGCAAAGATCCCAATGCTCCCCAAAATTTCAGACCGATTTCATTATTGAACATTGACATCAAAATATACGCCAAAGCAATAGCGAATCGACTGATGAACTACATACCAGACCTCATTCACAAAGATCAATCTGGCTTTACTAAAGGTCGACAATCTTCAGATGCAACAAGACGTCTGATTGATATTATACACTTCACTGAGAGACATCAAACGCCTTCTCTGCTCCTTTCTTTGGATGCAGAGAAGGCGTTTGATAGGGTCCATTGGGGCTATTTACAGTCAGTGCTTTTAAAATTTGGCTTTCGTGGAAATATTTTATCGGCAATTTTTGAACTGTATAAGGGCCCCTCAGCGAGAGTATACACAAATGATATGATGTCTAGGCCCTTTGGCATCTCGAATGGAACACGACAAGGTTGCCCCTTATCTCCTTTAATATTTAATTTAGCCATCGAACCTCTAGCAGAACGTATACGATCTGACACAAAACTATCTGGTATAAAAATTGGGCAAATAGATAATAAAATAAGTCTGTTCGCAGATGACATAGTGCTTATAGTGTCTGATCCTATTTCATCTCTCCCGAATCTCCAAAATATACTAACGACATTTGGAGCAGCATCATATTATAAAATCAATGAAACTAAGTCCAATATTTTAGACCTAGGATTAGATAACACAACCAGGCAGTTATTGTCTAATAAATACCCCTACCACTGGAAAGACGAGGGGATTTCTTACTTAGGAATCACTCTCACTAACAAAACAAAACAGTTATTTAAAACAAACTTTTTACCATTTAAGAAACATTTTGAAACAGATCTGACAACACTTAGTAAATTCGAATTTACATGGGCTGGTCGCCTGGCAGCTTTCAAAATGATGACCTTACCAAAATTATTATATCAACTCAGGTCCCTTCCAATATGTATCCCTAAATACTACTTTAAATCCTTACAAAGCAGTTTGGGAAAATATCTATGGAATGGCAAAAAATCCCGTTGCGCATACCATATACTAATTAAACATAGAAATATAGGTGGTGCGACCGTACCTGATCTACAGGATTATTATGACGCAACTCTTTTGACCCAATTGCAAGAATGGTTCTTGCCTACTCCTAAAACTTTATGGGGACAAATTGAGAAAGACATCACACGACAGCCTAATATGCAATTCTGGTTACTTAGTAGGAAAATTAAGTCCACAATTACAGCTCAATACCCACCAACGGTGAAAGCGACGCTACACTCTTGGCAGAGAATCATCACATACAAATGGGATAAAACTCCAATCACAGTGTTAAACCCTCCTCTAACAATTATACCAACATTAATTCCTGGCGTACAAATACACGACTGGAATTTGGGTGGGGATATCAAACTTGGTTCCTTCTTCCAACAGGGCTCATTAAAGTCTTTTTCTCAGTTAAGTAATGAATTACAGCTTCCGAATTCTGAGCGATCTACATATATTCAAATAGAAAAGTGTCTGCTACACAATCCACAACTCAGAGCTTCAATCCCGGTTAAAATATGGTCTTTCCTCAATAACCATGCCACCTCACAGAAAGGAGTAGCTACAATATACCCAATTCTAGGGGAAAAAAACATACCCAGCAAACTACCTTCCTTCCTTAAATGGGAACAAGATTTGGGGCAAGACTTTTCAATTAAACAATGGATGGCTTCCCTACGAAGCATATATAGGGCCACTGCATGTGTTACACTATTTGAACTGGCACAAAAAATTGTTCAAAGACAATACCTGACTCCACATATCCTAGCAAAATTCAAGGGGAACTCGTCACCTAATTGCTGGAGAAATTGTACCCAATTGGGGACCCTATTTCATATTATGTGGGACTGCTCAAGCTTACATAACTACTGGCAGGCAATCTCCCATTTACTCACTTCCGTAACAGGTATTGTCCTTCAACTTTCACCAGAACTAGCCATTCTGAATATGAATTTACATACGATTCCCAAACAATATCGTAAAGTAGTAACACATATACTTTTAGCTGCGAGACTATCCATAACTAGAAAATGGAAAACTGACTCTCTTCCTACTATGACAGAAGTTATAGAATTAACCCAACTCCACCACTCCTATGAATTGTTATTTCCTAATGACAAATCCCTATATATTAAGGAACAACAACTATGGGAACCTTGGAGTACATGGTACAAAAATTATACTTCCACAATTTAGATAATGCTGATTGTTTAATCATATAGAAGAAAGAACTCCTGTGCGTTTTAATATTTTTTTTTTTGGATGGCTTTAACCACTTTCAGACCGGACCATTTCGCTGGTAAATGACCAGAGGTCTTTTTACACTTTGGCACTGCGCTGCTTTAACTGGTAATTGCGCGGTCATGCAATGTTGTACCCAAACAAAATTTGCGTCCTTTTCTTCCCACAAATAGAGCTTTCTTTTGATGGTATTTGATTGCCTCTGCGATTTTTATTTTTTGCGATATAAACGTAAAAAGACCGCAAATTTTGAAAAAAAATGATATTTTCTACTTTTTGTTATTAGAAAAATCCAATAAACTCAATTTTAGTCATACATTTAGGCCAAAATGTATTCAGCCACATGTCTTTGGTAAAAAAAAAGTCAATAATTGTATATTTATTGGTTTGCGCAAAAGTTGTCACATCTACAAACTAAGGTACGTTTTCTGGAATTTACGCAGCTTTTAGTTTACGACTGCCTATCTCATTTCTTGAGGTGCTAAAATGGCAGGGCAGTACAAAACCCCCCCAAATGACCCCATTTTGGAAAGTAGACCCCCTAAGGAAATTGATAAGAGGCATGTTGAGCCCATTGAATATTTTATTTTTTTGCCTCAAGCGATTGAATAATGACAAAAAAAAATATTTTTTTTTTTTTTTACACAAAGTTGTCACTAAATGATATATTGCTCACACATGCTATGGGCGTATGTGAAATGACACCCCAAAATAAATTCTGCTGCTTCTCCTGAGTATGGGGATACCACATATGTGGGACTTTTTGGGAGCCTAGCCGCGTACGGGGCCCCGAAAACCAAGCACCGCCTTCAGGCTTTCTAAGGGCGTAAATTTTTGAGTTCACTTCTCACTACCTATTACAGTTTTGAAGGCCATAAAATGCCAAGATGGCACAAAACCCCCACAAATGACCCCATTTTAGAAAGTAGACACCCCAAGCTATTTGCTGAGAGGCATGTTGAGTTCATGGAATATTTTATATTTTGCCACAAGTTGCGGGAAAATTACAAACTTTTTTTTTTTTTTTTTTTTTTTAACAAAGTTGTCACTAAATGATATATTGCTCATGCATGCCATGGGCATATGTGAAATGACACCCCAAAATAAATTCTGCTGCTTCTCCTGAGTACGAGGATACCACATATGTGGGACTTTTTGGGAGCCTAGCCGCGTACGGGGCCCCGAAAACCAAGCACCGCCTTCAGGCTTTCTAAGGGCGTTACAGTTTTGAAGGCCATAAAATGCCAAGATGGCACAAACCCCCCCCAAATGACCCCATTTTGGAAAGTAGACACCCCTAAATTTAGGGGTACACTAGTCAGACTAGGTAATAAATGGCGGGTGCCCTGAAACTATAAAAAAATAACTAACCAACCAGCGTCACCTGTAACAGTTATATGGTGATCACTGGTGAAAGGGTTAACTAGGGGGCAATTAGGGGGCTTTATGCGGTAGTATATGGGGGTCCCTGGCGCTATAAAAAGCTGCAGCGAACCTAAATACCTACCTGCCTAACTAGCGTCACCTGTGACACTAATACAGCGATCAGAAAAACGATCGCTTATTAGGCTGGGTTCACACTGGAGCGATGCGGGGACGCCACGAATGCGCGGCGGGTTCCCGCATCGCATGCCTCCCGGCGGCAGTTCACACTGCCCTATGCGAACTGCTGGGAGTGTCAGTGAAATGTTACTGACACCCCCAGATCAGTTCGCATATCGCAGTGCGATCTGCAAACTCGGATCGCATGGTGTGAACACCCATGCGATCCGATTCTGCTGCGGGCCAAAAAAAGGGTCCCGTGCGAATTTGCGGCGGGTGCGGCGGGTGTGGCGGGTGCGGCGGGTGCGGCGAATGGCTGAACTCGAATCGCACAGAGATCGGATGTGATTTGCACTGCAGTGCGGTGCGAATCACATTCGTTCTCATAAACCGCTGCAATGTGAACCCAGCCTTAGTGACACTGGCGACGGGGGGTGATCACGGGGTTAAACCTTTATTGGGGGGGTTAGGGGGGTACATTAGAACTAAAGGGGGCTAACTCTAACTGCCCTAACAGTTATTACAGTCACAAATGACACCAATGCAAAAAAAAAAAAAAAATGACATTGGTGTCACTGTGACTGGGGGGCAGGGGTAATTGGGGGGGTGATCGGGGGGTAAAGGGGGGGTGTGAGTGTGCCTGGCATGTTCTACTGTGTGTGTAGAGTGTTGGTGCAACTTACTGATCCGCTCTCCTCCGTGTCGGAACGAAAAATACCGACACGGAGGAGAGAATACATCACTTCCTCTCCTGTGTTTACATTACAGGAGAGGAAGTGATGTCACCGGGGATTTCTATTCGTCGGGAGCGATCGCGAGGGGGTGGCCATAAATGAATGGCCGTCCCCTCGTCCGGGATCGCTCCCGTACGAATACCGACCGCCGCAGGCACCGGGCGGGGGCCCGATCGGGCCCCCGACCCGCGGGAGGCAAGGGACGTACATGTATGTCCTTATGCCTGCCCGTGCCATTGTACCGACGTACATCGGCGTGCGGCGGTCGGCAACTGGTTAAAAATAATTTCATAGCAAAGTGACAAATATATCACATATTTGTTTATCTGAATTGAGCTGCGGAGTAAGAATAGATCTTTATTTTCCTTCATAAAAGATAACTACTGTGTTTGAATTTCCTTTAGGATGTTGGCCTAGGTACTCCAAGACACAGATAGATCCCTGTGAGGGGTGTCTTGGGGTCCAGAAGTGGCCATTATCCATATCGCTATTTATAAATCTTACAATAATTATATTACAGACTTTATTATACAAATTTTAAGAGACTTACTCTTGTTCGAGTCCCTTTATGACTATGAATATTAGATACTTAGGAATACTACTTTATTCTTTATTGTGGATTATTTGTTTCTATGCTATATTATGCTGAGAAAACCCTGTCACTACATTATACTGTGTTATGTTACTTTTATTACTATATATTTTTTTTTTTTTTGTTTTGTAACCCTTGTTGTAACTAACTCTGCTAAAAATATCAATAAAAACATTTGAAAAAGAAATACCTTTTAGTCTTCCTCCTGCATGTTCCATAGGAGAAAAAATTAATTTTGTTGAAAAACACCCTTTTCAAGAAGTGGACTTTTATTACCGCAAAAAGCCTAATGGGGGTCGTATTAAGCGTTCATGGCTAAGCTGTAAGATGAAGAATCGAAAGTTAGAAGCATTTTTTTGCAGTATATGCATTGCCTTTTCTGATTCCTCTTCCTAGTTCACTGGTGGTTGTACTAATTTTCGGCATTGCTATCATGCAGAAAATAAGCATGAATCTTCTAAAAGCCATTGTGATGCTGTTAGTGCTTATTTCACCATGAAAAAGAATAGAAGCATTGACACATTAATAAATCAGGCTCATGCCTGCAAAAGAAAGATGGAGATACTTCAAAATATTGAGGTATTAAACAGAATATTTGATATAGTAAAATTGCTTGTTTGCCATTTTGTGCCCATAGCACTAATGAATCACTGTACAGTTTATATAACAGTGAAATAAACCATGGGAACTTTCTAGAAATTGTCCTACTTCTATCGCAGTATGATGTTCCCCTAAAAAATCACCTTGATAAATGCTTTCAGGAAATTGAAAAAAGAAAACAGCGATTGAAAGACAGAAAAACATCAGGAAAACAGACATCTGGACGTGGATCTCTTATAACATTTTTGTCCAGTAAGACAGTAAAAAACGTTTTTTAAGCAATAGTTCGATGCATGAAAACATTAATTGTGTCTGAAATAGGAGAAAAACGTTTCAGTATACAGGTTGACTCCACACAGGATGTTGGAATCGTAGATCAAGCAACAGTGGTTGTGAGATATGTAAAGGTGAAGAAATTAAAGAATGGCTTGTGGCGATTCTCCCTGTTAAAGATGCTACTGGGAAAGGATTTATGAACTTCTGATGTCCTGTTTTGATGTACTTGGTTTAGATTTCCAAAAAATTGCTGCTGAATCATTTGATGGTGCAGAAAATATGAGGAGTTAATATGTTGGACTACGTGCACAGATCGCAAAGGTAGTGCCAGATGCAGTCTATTTGGTGCTATTGTCATACTGGTCGGGGTCCGCTCATTACACAGAGAGCATTTAAACACACTTCTTTCATTCACAGTCAGTCCTCTGACTGATACACTTCCTGTGCAGTCTGCACCAGACATCGCTGGCTTTTACTCCTATATCGGCAACACTAGGTAACTACCACTATGACACTTATTTCATATATGGTTTTAATCCCAGGATTTTATTATATTTTCTGGGGATCTATGCTGTTTTGATATCAGTTCACACCCATTTTAGTCGGGCTCCTTTCTTTGATTAGTTCACATTTTTATATCTTTAGCACCATTTGGGGTATTTATGTTTTTTATTGTTTCACAGAATGGAGCCCCTTTGTTACATTGTTCCAGACACTCTGCGTTATGCCCATACTCATGTTTCCTGTGTTCCTATTGGACCCTACTACCACAGCTTCCGGAACAGGCATTCCTTTTGGCCCTAGCACCCCGGAAGTGTGTTTGTTTCACACTAAGCAGATAAGTGAATTTTACAGGGATGACCACCTTATCCTCCCTGTATGTATGTTCATTTCTTGTCCATGATAGGTTGATGTTGATATATTTACCTTTTTTTATAGATGTATCATGCATCCGCCCCTGATGATTGGATAGATCCCATGAAACGCGTCGGGCCTAACCTAGATGCAATGCATACATACTTGCATGGTTTTTGGATTCAGGCAATGCCGTGGATTATAACTGCTATATTATAATGATTTTTATGATTGAGGACAATACTATTATATATTGTATATTCTATTCATGTTTTTAACATGTAAATGTTTTTGGATACATGATTTGTTACACTATGTGCCATTATTGCATGTATTGTCTGGCATGTACCTACTCAATCATGGCAAACAAATAAATACTTGGTTATGTTTTACTTTGACTCCTTCGATTAGCTACAATATAGACACCTCATTTAAAGTCCCAACCTTTTTTCTCTATGTACTTGAACAGGGATGGAGATGCATATTACTGTGCATCTCATTTAAAGTCCCAAAAGCCCCCTCTATTGCTATTGTCATATCCTTAAACTGTGTGTCTCAGATTGCTGTCAAGTATTGGAAACCAAAAAAAATTTTGGTCTCCTAAATCGCTTGCCAACCTTTATTGGAGACTCCTACTAGGGAATGAATATCTGGAAAGATCAACTGGATAAAAGACATGGACAGGAAAAACTTTTAAAGTTACAAAAACTTGGAGAGACAAGATGGTGGGCAAAAGAAAAGGCCCTTAACTGGATTTTTGGTGAGAAACATTCTCTTTTTTTAGACACCATTGAATTTTTATATGTAATTTCCCAGAGCAACTTGTTTGATTCAAAAAACACTTCTGAGGCCTCATCCCTTTTTCACAATCTTTGTCAGTTTAGGACTATCTTAACAGCAAACATATTTTTGCAGGTTTTTGATGTTATAGGTCCAGTGTCAAAATATCTACAAACCAGTGGCCTTGATTTCATGGTAGAATGGCAAATGATCGAAAGTGCAGTTGAGCAACTGAAAAAAATAGATTTCAGCCATCTTAAACAAGGCTGAACACTTTTGCAAAAAAAACGAATTAATTGATGGATGAAAGTGATGTTCTCAGCTCCTTGGAAGTTGAGACTAGGCTTCCAGTTCGAACAGTGTCACGAAAAAAACGCTTGGCTGGAGAATCTTCACATGATGAATGACCTGAAGATGAAATACAATACTTTCGAGCTAGTGTGTTTAGACCAATTCTGGACCAAATCATACAAAGCTTAACAGAGAGGTTTTCAGAAAATAAGCAATTGATCCTGGATTCCCAATGCTTGGATCCTCACACTTTTCAGAAAATTAGGACAGATTACAAAATTCTATATGGAGGGGCACTAGAGAGAATTTCGAAGTTAGCCAGAGTAAATTAATGTTCTCTCAAAACTGAATTAATACGTTTTGCCAACCTAATTCCTAGTCTTACAGGATGTCTTTCTGAAGATGAGACACAGAATGTGGAAATAATTCTTGATGATGAGGAGGATCATGATGATGGTGATGACAGGATTTTCCCTACCGACAAACTAGTTGGGGTACAAAAGGAATCAAAGTGTGGTTCCTGCAAGCAGTGCTTTTTTTGCTGTCATAGGTTGTTGCTAAAATACAACCTTTATTCTGCAGCTTATGACAATATTTCAATCACCTATGAGTACCTGTTGACCCTTTCTTTTACAAAAGTATCATGTGAGCGAGCATTCAGCAAGTTGAAAATCATCAAGAACTGACTTTGAGCCACAATGGGACAAGAACTGCTTGATGCCCTAATGCTCATGTCAGTGGAGAGAGATCTTCTAGAATTGGTCCAGTTTCCTGATGTATTGGAAATTATTCGTCAGAGTTCTTCCTTGATGAGGTCTTTGCTACCTGTTTGAACAAATATTTAGTTTAAAAGTTTTATATAGATATTTCTTTGGCTTCTATATTTTTTTGAAAAAGTGAGAAGGTTTATCCATAAGGATTGGCTTCGCCTGCAGCGCAGATGCCCTGTTTAAGGAACACCCTGCTCGTGTGGAGATTCTCTGGCTGTTTCTTACCCCTGGCACTGTTTGTGGGGTTCTCTGTTGGATGTCAGTCTGGCGATGGGCCTGGGTGGCTCCTCTACTCTCCTACCCTGCTGGAAAATGCTGCACAGTCCCCTGGCACGCTCTTGTGTGTTTTCTTGTTCTTATTTGTTTTAGGCTGCCGGAGCAGTTGCACAAAAGATTTATTACATGCCAAATATCATCTTTATCTTTTGCTGAATATGATCCTCCTGAATGTACGACTACTCGCATGACTATGCACATTGGTTGAACAGTCTGGAACAACTTGGTGACAAGCCAAACGGTAATCAGCACAGAGCACTCCACCATGTTGCCATGCAGTTCTGGTTCTAGGACAGAGCTATTCAATGGCTTATTTCCATCTGAGGTGGATTTCTCTGCCATACTCGCAACACAGAGTTAAAGAGGCTATTTTTCCTACAGATGGTCTTTATATATGCCGTTGCACTATGATGACAATGCCCTATTGACGGACTTGCTTTCCTTACGGTTTCATGTTTTTAGTTTTGTGACATTTTAAACCTGAGTGTTCTCGGTTAACTTCCACAACGCATTGTCGGTCTCTAAGTCATGAGAACATGGTTTCCGAATTTGACACACATTAGGTACTTATGTGCTTTGCACCCATTACACTATTTGTTATGATGGCTGCAATGTGTACTGTATTGTCATGGAATTTCAGAGGCCTTGGTGCCCCCTTAAAACGTATTCAAGTGTTCAGTGCTATCAAACAATCCCATCTTACCAGTGAGTCAGGGGTAATGCAATATTATGCAATAATAGTTTATGCAATATTACTTGCTTCTGTGCTTTGTTTACTTTTTCATTAAAAAGTATTTAAAAAAAATGAATTACCACATTGTATCATATTTTTCTTGCTTCATAACATCAATCATCCGTTATAAAACCAGGTGGGCATGGATGGTGAGCTGATTCGGTGGTTCAGTGGGCCACTTGACTGGACTTGCCCCCCAGGCCTAAGGCTGCCAGCCCTCCCCTGCATCACATACTATATCATAAAACTGAATATCTAGTATGATTGTGTAATAAACCATGTGTGTCCCCACTGTGCAAATAATATAAAAATTAAAACCAACAGTGCATTAAATCCTATAAACACAAGAGTCTAAGTAGACATATTAAAGTCCATAAAACATCAAAATCCAAAATAAGTGACAAGAGGAAATGTCTTGAAATAATGAAGTGACTTGTGTGAGTTGACTGCACAAATCCACCACCATATGGAGAGAGGCTTACCGGATACTTTGGACCCAACTAGATATATACCTAATGAGTCTCACGTGCTTGTTGGTGTAAACACACCCAAAGAAATATGTGGCAACTTCCAAACTCCAATGTACACCAGAGCGGACGAAATATGGCCTGTAATGGATGCTGTGGATATCCACCATATAGGATAACTAAAGGACGGTAGTTCTTCCCCGTATAGTATAGACCAAAGGAGAAAAAAAATAAAAAATGGAGCCTCGTAGTGTGATACCGTTTTAAAAACTTTTATTTAAAAAACATATAAAATGGGTACTCACACGTGTGAAGACAAATGAAAGCATAAAATTACAATCTGGCAACGCAGTGGCATCAGCAAGCCCTTCCCGACGCGTTTCTCCTAAACAGGCATCATCTGGGGGTGCTCGCTCACTGTGGTCACTGCGTATTTATTAGTTATGGGGTACTCACACTGAGGGTCAGCTCCCTGACCGCTGAAATTCGTCTGAAATCTACTTCCGGTATCTCAAAGATGGCGCCAATGGCATGCACTCCAAGCCTCATTCTGATACATATATCCAGTTTATATGTCTACCGCTCAAGCCTCGCTCCCGCTCTAGAACAAACTTCCTGCTAAACTGCGCAGTATACAGTGGGTGGACTGGAACTGTATTTAGCAAATAGAACGCCTGATTGGATGCGAGGCTAATGAACCGCATAGCGGCCCAAACCTCACTATGCCCCGGTATCCCGGTAATGTCTCCAAAATGTCCCAGTATCCCGGTAGGCCAGTCCGGCCCTGCTAAGAAGGTAATCACTTTCCCATGCCCCTCTGTCTTGTCCGGCGACAATGGTATGCCACTCTACAATGTGTTCCAGCACAGCTAGGAGCAACCCGCAGATCTTCGAAGCTGGTGGACCCACGCAGAGGAAATCATCCAGATAGTGGATGACCGAGTTCACCTGTGCCAAGTCCCTCACCACCCACTCAACGAAGGAGCTGAATGTTTCAAAAAGGGCGCAGGATATCGAGCATCCCATCGGCAGGCATTTGTCCACATAAAACTTGTCGTTCCAATGACACCCTAAGAGCTGGAAACTTTCCGGATGAACCGGGAGCAATCTGAAAGCCGTTTCAATGTCGGTCTTTGCCATCAACGCTCCACGGCCATGAAGTGTAGCTGACCATACAGTCCTCTGGCCTAATGGCATCGTTAACCGATCCCCCTTTTGGAAAGGATAGGTGGTGAATTAGCCTAAATTTGTTAGGTTCCTTCTTTGGCACCACCCCTAATGGGGAGACCACCAAATTTGGAATCCGCGTGTCCGGGAAAGGGCCAGCCATACGCCCCAATTCAACTTCCTTACGCAGTTTCCATGAAACTACGTCCGGATGTATCATTGCTGACTTCAGATTGCGCGACACCAGCGGGACCGTCTCCAACTTACCTGGAATCCTAAAACCGTCATCAAAACCTGTCTCAAGCAAACGCGCCGCTGTCCTATCCTGATATCTAGCAAGAAATGGCCACATCCTATCCACTCTCATCGACGTCCTCCCTCTTGTGCGTAGCATTTCTGGCACGTCCCTTACCTTGTTCATCTGGACAGGAGGTGAGTCCCCCCGCAACCAGAACACTCGTGCTTGTACCGGCATGAGGTTCCAAACCTACAGGACCCCTCATTGTACTGCCAACACGTCCCCTTTTTCTTACTGGCCAGTTGTCCAGGGGAAGAAGGTCCACCGGTCCCCCCTTGAAAAAACTGACCCGGAGCTCTCACCGACGTCATGAGCCGCATCCAAAGGCTGATGTCCTTATGGTCCCACCTCAACGACGGCCGCACTTCCCTCCGTTGCCGAAATTGTTCATCGTATCTCAGCCAGGCTGTGCCCCCGTATACTCTGTACGCCTCTCCGACTGAATCCATGTAGCAAAAAAGAGCTGAACAATGCTCAGCGTTCTTTTCACCAATGACACTGGCCATGATTGTGAGCGCTTGCAGCCAGTTAGCAAATGTCCTGGGGATCCAGGCTGTGCCCCCGTATACTCTGTACGCCTCTCCGACTGAATCCATGTAGCAAAAAAGAGCTGAACAATGCTCAGCGTTCTTTTCACCAATGACACTGGCCATGATTCTGAACACTTGCAGCCAGTTAGCAAATGTCCTGGGGATCAATCTATACCTCATCTTTTCTTCATCTTCTTTTTTGGAATCATCGGGCTTCACCCTATCCAGGTTGAATTTCTCAAGTGGCAGAAAGGAAAATACGTATTCCCCCTTCCATATTTTCTCTCGCACCTCTGGCTTCAGATGCGCACCCAGCGGCCCTTCGAAGCAAACATACATCTCACATTTTGCGGAATCTGCCAAACGGATGATGTCTTTCTTGTTTGCGGCATCGCTGACGCCTGTGGTCTTGGGTGGAGCCGGCACCGCGCCAACCCCCACGAAGTTTCCCCTACCGTTGTGGTCGTACTTGTATCCACCCCGGGCCCCGGGGTTACTCCCGGCCCCCCGGTAGGTGGAACCCAGGCCGTCGTAGGGCTGGCGAGAGCTCTGTCATTCTTCTCGAACCTGCTAACCAATTCTTTAATACCCGCCAGAAAACCCAACATGCTGTTGTCCACCCCCCGCTCTGAGACTGAGCCCCACGCTTGCCACTGGCGCAGCCTCCCCTGGACTTACCTGCCCATCCACTGCCACCCATCCACTGCCCCTGATGGCTGGGTTACTCCCCTACCCTCACGTACTGCCCCCTCACTGTCCAACACTTCCCCCACAGTAGGTAATAGTAAACGTGACTTACCGGGCTGCACGGGGGCGAACCCAACAGCCGACCTCCTCGTCTCCCCCGCTGGAGCTTGCCTCAGGGGTAGATCGTCCTCAGACCCCGTCAGTTCTCCTTCGGATCTCTGACCAGCAACGTCCTCTTCCTCCTCTGACAGCCCTCCAGCCAGCCTTGCACTGGATGCCGAGGGACCAGCAGCTGCCGGCACACTCTTCATTACTTCATACTTTACATTTCCTCGCCGCCTTGCATGGACCGGTGCACTCCACCTCAGCCCTGCTAGGTGCCTCCAATGGGTGAGACTCATCCCGTCCTATGGCTTCCAACCCCTGGGGTGGCCTGGCCGTGGGGGTAAAAGTTCCAGCCACCGCAACGTCAGATATCCCCTGTTGCTGGCTCGTCCTGCCAGAGCTGCTGCGGTGGGCGGGGCCCACACCAGCCTGCTCCTGCTGTATAGTCCTGCTTGAACCCCCCGCCATGCTGTCCTGTCCGCCACGCGCTGCCGCCCACCTTCCCAGGGATGCGCTGGCCTGCCAGCCCCGTGCATTTTTGGCTGCCCTCTTTGCTGGCGGCCCTGATGGAGCCCGCACAGAACTCCGCTTCTGCTGCTGAGACCTGGGGGCGGGGTCGGGCGAAAACCGCTCCGGAGGCCGTGACCTCCATGCTCGCGTAGCCTCACCCCCCACCCCAGTAGGACCTTTCGCCGCTGTTCCCAGTACCTGCCCCAAAGTCTCCTCGAGCCACCCCGGGGGACGTGCCGCTGCCTCGGATCGCAACCGCGCTGTTCAAAATCCGCCTTTATAAGCAAAAGGAATTAGCTGCCTGGGACACACACAACTGCACCTGAAAATTCTCCCCACGTTGTGTTACAGGAAGCAGAGGGGCCATTCCCAACATTAACTCTGGCCCCTCCCCTGACTCCCCTTTGCCCAATCCTGGATAGCCTAACAACCACCAATAGTTGTTCCCCTGTTAACACTGTCATGCCAGCCTTCTGCTTACTTCCTGTTATTCGTACAGCTCCAGGCTTTTCTTGAGTGTAAATGCCCATGCAATGTGATTCACGTGCGGGGAAAAAAAGGGTCCTGCACCATTTTGGTGCAAATGTGATGCGATTTGAGCCATACAAAAAGGTATGGCTCAAATACCACTGCACAGACATTGCATGTGATGTGCACAGGAACGCGGTGTGATTCAAGTGCGAATTACATGCCGTGTCCCACAACGCACAAGTGTGAACTTAGGCTTAAAGCTACATTTTCACCATTAAACTAAGCAGAGAGATGATGCTGCTGCATGCGTGTACTGCAGAACAAACAGTGTTGTCATCCTGTTAAAGGAATTAGAAATAATGGATTTACTGGTAATAACCGGTAATAAAATTACCATTGTGTTTATGTTGACAGAGTGCAGCATATTACATTTTGCCCATAGTTCCACTTTAATAGTCGGTTAGGGCCATTTTAAACTTGCAGTTGTTACATGGCACAGAGAAATGCCCACCTGTTTGCATGTTGTCAATAGATCAGCAAGGCATAGATTCCTTGCTGGCAAAGGAGACTCTTCAGTGTTGCTATCTGCGAGAGAGTGACACTTCATTTTTTCTGGTCAGCAAGAGCAAGACACCATGGATAAATTAAAAATATATAGAGAGATCCATTCCAGGGAACTATAGGCCTGTCAGTCTAACATCGGTAGTTTGTAAACCATGTGTAGTAATCAGCATGGGTTTACAAAAGATCACTCTTGCCTAACCAACCTGTTAACCTTCTACGAGGATTTTGCAAAAGCATTTGATACGGTACAAGCTACAAGCTGAGGTCTGTAGGTAAAGACCGGGGGTCAGCAACCTGCCAGTCGCAAGCCACCTGTGGACCGCTGCTAGGTGACAGGTAGCTTGTGAACAAGTCCCGGTTTTGCTGCCCCGGTCTTCTCCTGTGCTCCGTGTGTGTGCAGTGCAGACGTACGGCACCAAATTCTACGTTGCGAAGGAAGCCTCCAATATCTCTCGGGCAGGTTCAGACTCTTCTCTGTGCACACCCGACCTCTTTCTCTTCTGCATTCATCCCTACTGGCCCTTCTCCCTGATCACCGGGGCTTGTGCGTGATACCAGGTCATGTAGGTTTTTAACGGCACCTTCCCTGTGCCACTCTGCAGTGAAAATAATGTCTGTGCTTTCCACCCCAGCCCCCTGACACCTCAGCCCTCCTGACACCCTTCCCCCCGATGCCCTCCTGACACCCAACCCCTGATGCCCTTCCCGACACCCACCCCCCAATGACCTCCTGACACCCACCCCCTGATGCCCTCCTGACACCCAGCCCTCCTGATGCCCTCCCGACACCCAGCCCTCCTGACACCCACCCCCAATGCAGTTTTTTCGGGAGCATGGATTATAATGACGCTTAAAGTGAAAAAGAAAAAGTGAAATATTCCTTTAAATATCGTGCCTGGGGGGTGTCTATAGTATGCCTGTGAAGTGGCACATGCTTCCTCCCTGCACAAAATTACATTTAACTGAAAAAAATTATGAAAATCAGTGAGAAAAATGGCATGGGTAGCCCCCCCCCCCCCCCCATGCCCATTACCAGCCACTTTGGGTCTTGTACAGATAATAAGGGGAACCCAAATTTAAAAAAAGAAAGGCGTTGGGCCCCCAGGCCCTATATACTCAGAACAGCAGTATACAGGAGGTGCAAACAAGACAGGGACTGTGTAGGTTTGTTGTGTTAAGTAGAATCTGTTTGTAATTTTGAAGTGGTACATTTTTAAAGAGTAGCTCCAGTCAAAAAATCTATTTTTAAGCTTTTTGGAAAACATAGGGAAAGTTATCACCCCTGTATAGTTTTTTTGGCCATCCCTCTTTTCTCATCTCACTTCCTGTTGTCTCCTTCCGTTTGCAAGTAGGAGACGTTTATAAGTTGGATGTTTTAAAGTAGGGGCCTGCCCTATATGCCCTGCAGAAATTTGGCCCTAAGGTGTTGGTGTTGCCACAAGTTAACACTGTAAGCCCTCAAAGTGACTCTTGATGGGCGCTGGAGCGCCTTGCTGTGAACTATTATATCAAGAATTTTAATTACATGCCATTGATGAACAGTGGTAGAAAAATTGGGCCTTTGGTTGTTGGTTGTCGTGGTGCTGGTGCCACAACACTGTAAGTCCTCACGTAAGTCCTCGCGGTTACTGTCGGTGGCGCTGGAACTATTATTATTATTCAGGATTTATATAGCGCCAGCAATTTGCGCAGTGCTTTACAATATACAAAGGAGACAATACAGTTACAATACAATAAAATACAAGAGGATTAAGAGGGCCCTGCTCAGAAGAGTTTCAATCTAATAGGGTGGGGCAGGTGGTACAAAAGGTTATAAATGTCGGGAATGAGCTGATGGAAGTGGTAGGAGATTAGTTGGAGACGTGATAGGCTTCCCTGAATAGATGAGTTTTCAGGGATCGCCTGAAGGTAGCAAGAGTAGAGGATAGCCGGACCAGTGGAGGTAGCGAGTTCCAGAGGATTGGAGAGGCTCTGGAGAAATCCAGGAGACGAGCATGGGAGGAGGAGACGAGAGAGCTTGAGAGTAGGAGGTCTTGAGAAGAACGAGGGGACAATTTGAGTGATATTTGGAGACAAGATTGGTGATGTAGCTCGGGGCAGAGTTGTGAATGGCTTTGTATGTTGTGGTTAGTATTTTGAATTTAATTCGCTGGGTGATTGGGAGCCAGTGTAGGGATTGGAGGAGAGGGTTGGCAGACACTGAGCGGTTGGTAAGGTGGATAAGTCTGGCAACAGCCTTCATGATAGACTCAGAAGATAGCGGAGGAGTCCGGCGAGAAGACCCCCGAGGACGGACAGAAGACCTCTGGAGCTGTGCAATAAACTATTTTAACCCTTGTGTGATGTGTTTTTTTTTTACTTTTTTTTACAGGTGAATGGGTAGGGGTACATTGTACCCCATACTCATTCACATAGGGTGGGGGGCCGGGATCCAGGGCCCCCTTATTAAAGGGGGCTCCCGGATTCCGATAAGCCCACCCGCAGACCCCGACAACCAACGGCCAGGGCTGTCGGGAAGAGGCCCTTATCCTCATCAATATGGGGACAAGGTGCTTCGGGGTGGGGGGGCGCACGTCCCCCCTTCCCCAAGGCACCCCCCCATGTTGAGGGCACGCGGCCTGGTACGGCTCAGGAGGGGGGGCGCTCACTTGTCCCCACCCCCTTTCCTGGCCGGCTAGGTAGCATGCTCGGATAAGGGTCTGATATGGACCTAGGGGGGACCCCTACGCCGATTTTTCGGCGTAGGGGTTCCCCTTTAACTCCATACCAGGTGACGGGGCCAGCGACGCCTCCTTCGCTGGCCCCGGCTACCTGGAGACGTGCTCAAAATGAGCGGACTTTCCTCCACGTGTGTGGGTGAGTCCGTTCATTTCAAAAGTACGGCGGATAGTCCGGCGGACTTAGTACGGCGGATAGTCCGGCGGACTTAGTACGCCGTATTAGTCCGCTGAAAAAGTGCCGTGTGTGGGCAAGTAGCTCGTTCAGAAAGTCCGGCGGGAAGTCCACCAGACTAAGACTGCCGGATAGTTGGCTACGTGTGTATGCGACATAAGAGAAACAAAAGTAGGCTTGTTTGGCAGCATGGAGGCAGGAATTGTATTTTAGAAGGGCAGATTTATATATGGTGAAGTCTTGGAGGCATTTGGTTTTACGCCATAGCCATTCAAGAGCATGGCAATGTCTCTTGAGATTTCTAGTGTTGTCATTTTGCCAGGGTTGTAACGGTCGGGGCCTGATTCTGCGTGTGGTTTAGAGGAGCAAGTGCATCTAGTGATGATGAGAGTGAACTGTTGTAGACAGAGATGACAAGGTCAGGACAGGACAGGGGAGAGATTATTTCATATAGGTGGTCATTAGCAGAATAGAGAAGAGAAGGCTTAAGGTGGCGAAGGTTCCTACAAGTAATTGTTTGCTTCTTGGAGGCAAGGATACAGTGAAACTAATGAAGTTGTGATCATAGAGAGGAAAGGGGGTGTTTGTGAGGTTGCCAGGGTTGCAGAGATGGGAGAATACAAGGTCAAGGGTATTACCATTGGAGTGAGTGGAAGTATGTGTCCATTGGGTTAGGTCAAAAGATGAGGTTAAGTCGAGAAGTTTAGCTGTAGTTGGGTTGTTAACGTTGACAGGAATGTTAAAGTCACCAAGAATGATCGTGGGTATTTCAGAGGAGAGAAAGTAGGGTAGCCAGGCAGCAAAGTCATCAAGAAAGCACGACACCGGTCCAGGAGGCCGATAAATTGCTGCAATTTTCAGAGAAATAGGAGAAAACAGACGAATACAGTGCATCTCGAAAGAAGAGAGGGAAGGACTTGGAAGGTGTATTGTGGGCATAGAAGGAATCCAACTCCACCTCCTTTCTGTCCATTGGGTCTGGGGGAGTGAGTCCAATGAAGACCACCATGGGAGATGGCAGCAGGAGAAGCTGAGTCCAAATTTTGAAGCCAGGTTTCAGTTATGGCGAGTAGGGATGAGCTTCGTGTTCGAGTCGAACATACGTTCGACTCGAACATTGGCTGTTCGTCCGTTCGGCGAAGTCCGAACATTTTGGTCCGTTCGCGCCAAATTCGTGTGGCGCTCACGGCCCACAATGCACTGCGATGGCGCAGTGCATTGCTGGCTCATGATTGGCCAAGCATGCACTGTGACCCCGCATGCTTGGCCAATCGCAGCGCCAGCAGCGAGGAGAGCCATGATTGGCCACAGGCAGGATGCCTGTGGCCAATCATAGCTCAGGCTGTGTAGTGCACGCCCCACACTATATAAGGCCGCCAGTGCGGCGGCCTTGTGTAGTGTGTTGGCGTCTGAAGCAGTGGGTGTTCTGTGTACCTTCAACACAGTACACACCGATAGTTTTCGGACGATTTTCGATCTTGCTGTTGTGTAGTGGTTATTGTCTGCGTGCCCTGACCGCAGTATACACCGCGATATTCACCTCACCTATATAGCTAGTGATCTATCTTTAATAATAGAGCTTGCAGTCAGTAGTGTTAGGAGATAGTGCGTGCTGTCTGCGTGCTCTGTACCCAGTACATACCGCTATATCCACCTACATAGCTGTTCTCTATTTGAGCCCACTTGCCATCTGCAGGAGTTATTGGAAGTTGTGTGTGCCTCCAGCACAGCACAGTATACATCTGTATATACCCCTTTATCTCTGGTGTTCTATAATAAAGGCATCTGCAGGAGTTAGTGGGTGTTGTGTGCCTCTAGCACAATATACACTACCCAACTGCTTTTTTACCCAACTCCCTTCAGGCCATTACCATGTCTGGAAGGGCAGCAAGGAGAGGCAGAAGAGGGCAAGCAGGCTCTGTGTCTAGAGACAACAGTGCTGGTCGTGGACGCGGTGCATTGTCATCAGCACGTGGCCATGGGACACGCTTGTCCTTCTTTTCGGCAGCTGGACATGTTGAACCGCAACATGCCAACGACTTGGTAGAGTGGATGACCAAGCCCTCTTCATCCTCCTCATCCTCTCTCACCCTGTCTCAGGGTACTAGCAAAGCAGCTGCCAACGCATCATCTTCCCTCCTCTCAATGTCATCATCAGGGACTCCTTCCCTAGACCCACCACGTCCTCCTGAGGAGTCTCCTGAACTCTTTGAGCACAGTGTTGGGTACATGCTCCAGGAGGATGCCCAGTGTTTTGTGGGCTCTGATGATGACACTCAGCTAGAGGAAGGCAGTAGCGTGAGCGCAGAGAGAGGGGATGCTCAAGAAGGACAGCAATCTGGCAGTCATGTTTCACAAGCTGCAGCATACTGCCAGGTTTGCTACAGCGATGAAGAGGGAGGGGATGATGAGGGCACTGACTCCACGTGGGTGCCTGGAAGGAGAGAGGAGGTGGAGGAGGAGGAGGAGGAGGAGGCACATGTCCAACGAGGCAGGATGCCCTCCGGGGGCCAGCTTAGGGGCAGCACACCGACTGAATCACACCGCAGAGCTCCGCCTGTGCAGGGCGCTGCCTCTGCGCGTTATTCTAAAAGTTCTTTGGTGTGGGCCTTTTTTGAGACGAGTGCATCAGATCGCACAGCTGCTATTTGCAACATATGTCTCAAGCGTATCTCACGTGGCCAAAACATCAGCCGCTTGGGCACCACATGCTTGACCAGACATATGTTGACCTGCCATGCAGCTCGTTGGCAAGCGTACCTCAAAGACCCACACCAAAGAACAAAGCGGACCTCTCCTTGCTCCTCATCAGCTGGCATCTCCAACCCCACTAGACCTTCAGTCCTCTCTGAAACCTGCTCTGAGAGGAATGAAGGTGTAGAATTAGGTGTGTCACAGCCAAGTGCTTCCGGGAACTCTGCTAGCGGTACACCCACGTCCGATTATAGCAGGCAAATGTCCCTGCCCCAGCTGCTGGACTGGCGAAAGAAGTTCACTCCCAGCCATCCACATGCCCAGCGGTTGAATGCTAGCTTGGCTAAATTGCTAGCACTTCAACTGCTGCCTTTTCAGTTGGTAGACTCGGCCCCCTTCCATGAGTTTGTACAATGTGCGGTTCCTCAGTGGCAGGTCCCCAAACGCCACTTTTTCTCACGGAAGGCGATTCCGGCTCTCTACCGGCATGTGGAAGGCAATGTCCTTGCCTCGCTGGACAGGGCGGTCAGCGGTAAGGTGCATATTACCGCTGACTCATGGTCCAGCAGGCATGGACAGGGACGTTACCTGTCTTTCACGGCCCATTGGGTCACTCTTCTGGCAGCTGGGAAGGATGCAGGACAAGGTGCAGTAGTGTTGTAGGTTGTTCCGCCACCACGCCTCCAAAATGCTACTATTGGTTGTGACACACCTCTCTCCTCCACCCCCTCCTCTTCTTCTTCCTCCATGGCCTCTTCCAGTGCTCTGTCCTCAGAACCAGCGGTGCTTCGTAGGCGTTCCAGGGGCTACGCAAGTACGCAGGCAAAACGATGCCATGCCGTGCTTGCGCTGGTTTGTTTGGGGGACAGGAGCTACACTGGGGCAGATGTTCTGTCAGCTCTGCAGGGGCAGGCCGAGAGGTGGTTGACGCCACGCCAGCTTAAGCCAGGAATGGTGGTTTGTGACAATGGCACCAACCTCCTCTCCGCCCTCCGACAGGGACAGCTGACCCATGTGCCCTGTGTAGCTCACGTCCTTAACCTGGTGGTGCAGCGGTTCTTGGGCAGGTACCCCGGCTTACAGGATGTCCTGAAGCAGGCCAGGAAAGTCTGTGTGCATTTCCGCCGATCATTTAATGCCTGTGCTCGGCTGGCTGAGCTCCAAAAGGAGTTGAACCTGCCCAAGAACCGCCTCATATGTGACATGCCCACCAGATGGAACTCAACATTGGCCATGCTGCAGTGGCTGCACACGCAGCAGAGGGCCATCAATGAGTACCTGTGCGACTATGGCACCAGGACAGTGTCAGGGGAGCTTGGTTTTTTCTCACCACGCCAGTGGGGCATGATCAGGGATGCATGCACTGTCCTGTCACCGTTTGAGGAGGCCACAAGGATGGTGAGCAGTGACAGTGCATGCATCAGTGACACTGTACCTCTTGTCCACCTCTTGGAGCATACGCTGCGTGGAATAATGGACAGGGCACTTGAGGCAGAACAGAGGCAGGAAGAGGAGGACTTCCTTGCCTCTCAAGGCCCCCTTTATCCAGACAGTGTTCCTGCTGTGCCACCCATCACACAGGAAGAGGATGAGGAGGAGGAAGAGGAGGAGGAGGATGATTGTGTCAGCATGGAGGTGGAGGCTGGCACTCAGCATCAGCAGCAGCAGCAGCAGCAGCAGCAGCAGCAGCAGCAGTCTTGTAGGGATGATTTACAGTCCCAAGAAACACGTGGACTTGTACGTGGCTGGGAGGAGGTAGCTGCGGATCATGTTGTCCTTAGTGACCCAGAGGACTCCGGACCGAATGCCTCAGCTAACCTACGCTGCATGGCCTCCCTGATCCTGGAAAGCCTGCAGAAGGATCCTCGTATTCTTCGGATCAAGGAGAGGGACCATTACTGGCTGGCCACTCTCCTTGATCCACGGTACAAGGGTAAGGTTGCCGACCTTATCTTGCCATCGCAGAGGATGAGACATCTTCGGGAGGCCTTGCAGAAAGGTCTGTGCAATGCGTTCCCAGAGACAATGTGTTGCTGAGGCATCGGTCAGAAGGAGCGGTGGAGAAGGTGGCCGTCTGACTGATGCTTTCAGACAATTTTTTAGTCCGCAGCCCCAAGGTATGATCGGTTCCAGCACCCATCGCCAGCGTCTGATTTACATGGTGCAGGAATACCTAGGGGCAAGGTCAGACTTGGACACCTTTCCCACCGAAAATCCTCTGGCTTACTGGGTCTTGAGGATGGATCACTGGCCAGAGCTTGCACAGTATGCAATTGAGCTACTGGCCTGTCCTGCATCCAGCGTTCTTTCGGAACGCACCTTCAGTGCTGCTGGTGGCTTTGTTACCGATCACAGGGTGCGCCTGTCCACCGAATCAGTTGATCGACTGACCTTCATCAAGATGAATCAGTCTTGGATCACCCACAGCTACCAAGCACCTGAAGCTGATGTAACAGAATTTTTTTTTTTTGAAATATCACATCCCTTCAAGACTGCCTATGCTGATGCTGAGTGACTGTCCTGTTATGTTGATTATCTATCCTCTTCCTCCTCCGCTGATATGTTGGAAGAACATTTCTGGTTCTGGTTGATGCCATCAGCCCAATTTTTCTGCCCCTGTTTAACAGGGGCGTTTAAGTACAATTTTTGATGCAATGCTTTGCAGCAGGGCTAATTCCTGCAATCAAACAAGAGTATATGGGAGAGGTTGCAGTGTGGTGACACCAGCACCAGTGCCTAAGGCCCAATTTTTCTGCCCCTGTTGAACAGGGGCGTTTAATTAAAATTTTTGATGCAATGCTTTGCAGCAGGGCTAATTCCTGCAATAAAACTAGAGTATATGGCAGAGGTTGCAGTGTGGTGGCACCAGCACCAGTGCCTAAGGCCCAATTTTTCTGCCCCTGTTTAACAGGGGCGTTTAATTACAATTTTTGATGCAATGCTTTGCAGCAGGGCTAATTCCTGCAATAAAACTAGAGTATATGGCAGAGGTAGCAGTGTGGTGGCACCAGCACCAGTGCCTAAGGCCCAATTTTTCTGCCCCTGTTGAACAGGGGCGTTTAATTACAATTTTTGATGCAATGCTTTGCAGCAGGGCTAATTCCTGCAATAAAACTAGAGTATATGGCAGAGGTTGCAGTGTGGTGGCACCAGCACCAGTGCCTAAGGCCCAATTTTTCTGCCCCTGTTTAACAGGGGCGTTTAATTACAATTTTTGATGCAATGCTTTGCAGCAGGGCTAATTCCTGCAATAAAACTAGAGTATATGGCAGAGGTTGCAGTGTGGTGGCACCAGCACCAGTGCCTAAGGCCCAATTTTTCTGCCCCTGTTTAACAGGGGCGTTTAAGTACAATTTTTGATGCAATGCTTTGCAGCAGGGCTAATTCCTGCAATAAAACTAGAGTATATGGGAGAGGTTGCAGTGTGGTGGCACCAGCAGCAGTGCCTAAGGCCAAATTTTTCTGTCCCTGTTTGATATAATATTTCACAGGAGGGCCCCTTCCTGTGCCCACCCAGAGTAACGGTGAGGACTTATAGTGTTGTGGCACCAGCACCACAACCACCAAAGGTCAATTTTTCTACCACTGTTCAACAATGGCATGTAATTACAATTCTTGATATAATCGTTCACAGCAGGGCGCTCCAGCGCCCACCAAGAGTCACTTTGAGGGCTTACAATGTTGTGGCAAAACCAACACCTTGTTCCGCCATTTCTGCAGAGCATATAGGGCAGGCCCCTACTTTCAAACATCCAATTTACAAACATCTCCTACTTGCAAACGGAAGGAGACAACAGCAAGTGAGATGAAAAAAGATGGACGACAAAACAAATTATACAGGGGTGATAACCCTTCCCTATGTTTTCCAAAAAGCTTAAAAATAGTTTTTTTGACTGGAGCTACACTTTAAAAATGTACCAGTTGAAAATTACAAACAGATTCAACTTAACACAACAAACCTACACAGTCCCTGTCTTGTTTGCACCGCCTGTATACTGCTGTTCTGAGTACCGTATATACTCGAGTATAGGCCGACCCGAATATAAGCCGAGGCCCCCAATTTACCCCCAAAAAAACTGGCAAACTTATTGACTCGTGTATAAGCCGAGGGTGAGACATGCCTGTCCATCCCTGTGTGTGTGTCCGTCCATCCCTGTGTGTCCGTCCATCCCTGTGTGTCCGTCCATCCCTGTGTGTCCGTCCATCCATCCCTGTGTGTGTGTGTGTCCATCCATCCATCCCTGTGTGTGTGTGTCTCCATCCATCCATCCATCCATCCCTGTGTGTGTGTGTCTCCATCCATCCATCCATCCCTGTGTGTGTGTGTCTCCATCCATCCATCCATCCCTGTGTGTGTGTGTATCCATCCGTGTGTGTGTGTGTGTGTGTGTGTGTGTGTGTGTGTGTGTGTGTGTGTGTGTGTGTGTGTGTGTCCAGCCTACCTGTGTCCCGAGCCTTTGTCCCGAGCCTCCGTCCCGTGCCTTCCCTCCTTGCCGCCGTGCCTTGCCTCCGTCCCGTGTCGTGCCTTGCCTTGCCTCCGTCCCGTCCCGTCCCGTCCCGTGCCGTGCCGTGCCTTGCCTTGCCTTGCCTCCGTCCCGTGCCCTCTTCGTCGGCGCCTCGGCGGCCATTGTAAAATTCAAAAGCTGCGCCGCCGCCTTCGCCTGTGATAGGCGGAACACTGAATTTCCCAGCAGCCTGTGTTCCGCCTATCACGGACATCGTATCATCCTCGTCCGTAGTACGAGGATGATACGATGTCCGTGATAGGCGGAACACAGGCTGCTGGGAAATTCAGTGTTCCGCCTATCACAGGCGAAGGCGGAGCCGGAGGCGCGGCTTTTGAATTATAGAATGGCCGCTGTCTGTCTGCTCGACACGCTGATCGAGCGGGCAGACAGCGATGACTCGAGTATAAGCCGAGGGGGGCACTTTCAGCCTCAAAAAAGAGGCTGAAAATCTCGGCTTATACTCGAGTATATACGGTATATAGGGCCTGGGGGCCACACGCATTTCCTTTTTTTAATATGGGTACGGGGTTCCCCTTAATATGCGTACAAGACCTAAAGGGGCTGGTAATGGGCAGGGAGGGCTACCCATGCCATTTTTCTCAATGATTTTCAACCATATTGCAGGAACCAGATAAAACATTAAAACCGCAAGCAGTTTTAAATGGTGTTATTTCCGTTTAATGTCATTTTGTGCAGGGACTGTTCTAAACACGGGAAACACGTGGCACTTCACAGGCATACTACAGACACCCCCCAGGCACCATATTTAAAGGAATATTTCACTTTTTTTTCACTTTAATCGTCATTAAAATCAGTTCTCCCGCCAAAACGGCCATTTTGAAAAACATTTTAGGCATTGACCCATGTCCCCTGGGGCAGGAGCCAGGTCCCCAAACCCTTTTTAGGACAGTATCTTGCATATTAGCCGTTAAAATTAGCACTTTTCATTTCGAACGTTCGAGTCCCATAGACTTCAATGGGGTTCTAAAGTTTGTTCGAATTTGGGGTCCGTTCGAAAGTTCTGGTGCGAACCGAACCGGGGGGTGTTCGGCTCATCCCTAATGGCGAGTATGTTAAAGACATGAGAGATGAAAAGGTCATGTACAGATGTTAGCTTGTTACAGATGGAGCAGGCATTTCAAAGAGCACATGAGATAGGTGGGCTGCTTTGAGGAAGCAGGGGGATAGAAACTAAACTAAGTGGATTGCGTTGGTTGCCAGAGAGGGAGGGGTGTTGGAGATATGGCTTGCAGTTTGAGAATGGTGGCCCAGGATTAGGAGAAATGTCATCTGAGACTAGGAGAAGGAGAAGGGTGAGGAACGCAAGATGGGAGTGAGATGTGCATGAGCAAATGTGTCTAGTGGCCTTGGAGTTTATTCCAGCATGTGGATGCAGCAAATGCAGGAGATGATGGGTGTTGTAGCAGGGAGAGGGTAGGAGTGAGGGTGATATGTGCATGCTGCAGGGTAGGGAGGAGGGGTAGAGTACGGAGAATTTGAGGATAGAAGACACTGATGTGAGAAAGAAGAGAATGAGGAGCATCGAACTAGATAGAGTGGGAATCCGACTTGATACAAAATAAATGTGAAATGCTGGTTTGCTTGTCGTCTTGCAGAGTGGAGTAGAGTTCTTGTTGCATCTGCATCCAGCTTTAGTTAAACTGCTTTGGTGAAACTGCGCAACACTCATGACAGAGCCACTCAGGACAGAGCCATGATATCTGCGCCTTGCCCCTGTCTGCGCCACCCCATAGGCTGCTTTAAATTTATAGGGAGAGTAAGCAGGCATGCATTTCTCTATTGGTCATCATAGGGTCTGATTTAAGACACCTGAATATGGCAGAGAAGATGGCCAATACCAGACCAGACACAGGCTAGGGTTGTAAAGCTAATTACTTCTCTTGATCACTCAAGCCAAATGGGGTTTCGAATCAATCACCAGTAATGTTGCTATTGTAGTGTGGTTGTTACATAGCTGGCATTAAATATAGAAGTTTAAAGAGATGACAGCAGAAAACATTTACCAAATATGTTACAGCAATGTCAGTTCAGCAGAGTAGAGCGTACAGATGGATAAGACATTGTATTATATTATTATATCAAGAATTGTAATTACAGGCACTGGTGCCACAATACTGCAACACCTCACAGAAACTTTAGATGGAGAGCAGGAATGAACCCTGCTGCAGAGCATTGCATCAAAAATTGTAATTACACGCCCCTGTTAAACAGGGGCAGAAAAATTGGGCCTTAGGCACTGGTTCTGGTGCCACAACACTGCAACCCCTCACAGA
Source organism: Lithobates pipiens (assembly GCF_037356315.1). Lineage (NCBI taxonomy): Eukaryota > Metazoa > Chordata > Amphibia > Anura > Ranidae > Lithobates > Lithobates pipiens. The sequence continues at coordinate 110,104,468 of NW_027507789.1, forward strand.
TACTCTAGTTGAAATGCAGGAATGAGCCCTGCTGCAAATTATTGCATCAAAAATTGTAATTACCAGCCCCCAAATTGGGCCTTGGGCACTGATGACGGTGCCACAACACTGCAACCTCTCCCAGATACTCTAGTTGGAGTGCAGGAATAAGCCCTACTGCAAAGCATTGCATCAAAAATTGTAATTACATGCCCCTGTTAAACAGGGGCTGAAAAATTGGGCCTTAGGCACTGATGCTGGTGCCACAACACTGCAACCTCTCCCAGATACTCTAGTTGAAGTGCAGGAATGAGCTCTGCTGTAAAGCATTGCATCAAAAATTATAATTACACGCCAGATGAAAAATTGGGCCTTAGACACTGATGCTGGTGCCACAACACTGCAACTTCTCCCATATACTCTAGTTGTTGTGCAGGAATGAGCCCTGCTGTAAAGCATTGCATCAAAATTTTTAATTGCACGCCCCTGTTAAACAGGGGCTGAAAAATTGGGCTTTATCCACTGGTGGTGGTGCCCAGAACCAAAAATGTTCTTCCAAGCTATCAGCAGGATCATTGAGGAGGAAGAGGATAGTCAGTCAACATAACAGGATAGTCACTCAGCATCAGCATAAGCAGTCTTGAAGGGATGTGACATTTCAAAAAAAATTATTTGGTTACATCAGCTTCAGGTGCTTGGTAGCTGGTGGTGATCCAAGACTGATTCATCTTTATAAAGGTCAGACGATCAACAAAGTCGGTGGACAGGCACACCCTGTATTTGGTTACAAAGCCTCCAGCAGCACTGAATGTGCGTTCCCGAAATAACGCCAGATGCAGGACAGGCCAGTAGCTCAATTGCATACTGTGCAAGCTCTGGCCAGTGATCCATCCTCAAGACCCAGTAACCCAGAGGATTTTCAGTGGGAAAGGTGTCCAAGTCTGACCTTGTCCCTAGGTATTCCTGCACCATGTAAATCAGACGCTGACAATGGTTGCTGGAACCGAAGTCTGAACTTGTCCCTAGGTATTCCTGCACCATCTAAATCAGACGCTGGCGATGGTTGCTGGAACCGATCATACCTTGGGGCTGCGGACTAAAAAATTGTCTGAATGCATCAGTCAGACGGCCACCTTCTCCACCGCTCCTTCTGTGACTGACCGAAGCCTCAGCAGCACATTGTTCAGGACCAGGAGTTTTTAACCTCCTAGTCTTTGGGAACGCGTTGCACAGACCTTTCTGCAAGGCCTCCCGGAGATGTCTCATCCTCTGCTCCCTCTGCGATGGTAAGATAAGGTCCGCAACCTTACCCTTGTACTGTGGATCAAGGAGAGTTGCCAGCCAGTAATGATCCCTCTCCTTGATCCGAAGAATACGAGGATCCTTCCGCAGGCTTTCCAGGATCAGGGAGGCCATGCAGCGTAGGTTAGCTGAGGCACTCAGTCCGGAGTCCTCTGGGTCACTAAGGACGTCATGATCCGCAGCCACCTCCTCCAGAGCCATGTACAAGTCCACAGGTTTCTTGGGACTGTAAATCATCCCTAAAAGACTGTTGCTGCTGATGCTGAGTGCCAGGCTCCACCTCCATGCTGACACATCTTCTTCCTGTGTGATCGGCGGGACAGCAGGAACACTGGATAAAGGGGGCCTTGAGAGGCAAGGAAGTCCTCCTCTTCCTGCCTCTGTTCTGCCTCAAGTGCCCTGTCAATTATACCATGCAGCGTATGCTCCAACAGGTGGACAAGAGGTACAGTGTTACTGATGCATGCACTGTCACTGGTCACCATCCTCTTGGCCTCCTGAAATGGTGACAGGACAGTGCATGCATCCCTGATCATGCACCACTGGCGTGGGGAAAAGAAACCAAGCTCCCCTGACCCTGTCCTGGTGCCACAGTTGCACAGGTACTCATTTATGGCCCTCTGCTGCATGTGCAGCCACTGCAGCATGGCCAACGTTGAGTTCCACTTGGTGGTCATGTAACAGATGAGGCGGTTCTTGGGCAGGTTCAAATCCTTTTGGAGCTCAGCAAGCCGAGCACTGGTATTATATGATCGGCAGAAATGCACACAGACTTTCCTGGCCTGCCTCAGAACATCCTGTAAGCCTGGGTACCTGCCCAAGAACTGCTGCACCACCAAGTTAAGGACGTGAGCCACACAGGGCACATGGGTCAGTTGTTCCTGACGGAGGGAGGAGAGGAGGTTGGTGCCATTGTCGCAAACCACCATTCCTGGCTTTAGCTGGCATGGCGTCAACCACCTCTCAACCTGCCCCTGCAGAGGTGACAAAATATCTGCCCCAGTGTGGCTCCTGTCCCCCAAGCACACCAGCGCAAGCACGGCATGGCATCTTTTTGCCTGCGTATTTGCATAGTCCCTTGAATGCCTACGGAGCCACCACTGGTTCAGAGGACAAAGCACAGGAAGAGGCCACGGCGGAAGAAGAAGAGAAGGGGGTGGAGGAGAGAGGTGTGTCAAAACCAGTAGTAGATTTTGGAGGTGTGGTGGCGGAACAACCTCCAACACTACTGCACCTTGTCCTGCATCCTTCCCAGCTGCCAGAAGAGTGACCCAAGGTGCCGCGAAAGATAGGTAACGTCCCTGTCCATGCCTGCTGGACCATGAGTCAGCGGTAATATGCACCTTACCACTGACCGCCCTGTCCAGCGAGGCATGGACATTGCCTTCCACATGCCGGTAGAGAGCCGGAATCGCCTTCCGTGAGAAAAATTGGCGTTTGGGAACCTGCCACTGAGGAACCGCACATTGCACAAACTCACCGAACGGGGCTGAGTCTACCAACTGAAAAGGTAGCAGTTGAAGTGCTAGCAATTTAGCCAAGCTAGCATTCAACCTCTGGGCATGTGGATGGCTGGGTGTGAACATCTTTTGACGGTCCAGCAGCTGGGGCAGGGAAATTTGCCTGGACATCGGTGTACTGCTAGCAGAGTGCCCGCAAGTACTTGGCTGTGACACATCTAATTCTATACCTTCATTCCTCTCAGTGTAGGTTTCAGAGAGGACTGAAGGTATAGTGGGGTTGAAGATCTCAGCTGATGAGGAGCAAGGAGAGGTCCACTTTGTTCTTTGGTGTGGGTCTTTAAGGTACGCTTGCCAACGAGCTGCATGGCAGGTCAACATATGTCTGGTCAAGCATGTGGTGCCCAAGCAGCTGATGTTTTGGCCACGCCAGATATGCTTGAGAAATATGTTGCAAATAGCAGTGGTGCGATCTGATGCGCTTGTCTCAAAAAAGGCCCACACCAAAGAAATTTTGGAATAACGCACAGAGGCAGCGCCCTGCACAGGTGGAGCTCTGCGGTGTGATTCAGTCGGTGTGCTGCCCTTAAGCTGGCCACCGGAGGGCATCCTGCCTTGTTGGAGATGTGCTTCCTCCTTCTTCTCCTCCTCTCTCCTATCAGGCACTCACGTGGAGTCAGTGACCTCATCATCCCCTCTCTCTTTATCACTGGAGCAAACCTGGCAGTATGCTGCAGCTGGTGGAACATGACTGCCAGATTGCTGTCCTTCTTGAGCATCCCCTCTTTCTGGGCTCACGCTACTGCCTTCCTCTATCTGGGTATCATTATCACAGCCTTCAAAACGCTGGGTATCCTCCAGGAGAATGTACCCAACACTGTGCTCAAACAGTTCAGGGGACTCCTCAGGGGGACATGGTGGGTCTAGGGAAGGAGTGACTGATGACATTGAGACGAGGGAAGAGTACACGTTGGCAGCTGCTTTTACAGTACCCTGAGCCTGGGTGAGAGAGGATGAGGGGGGCTTGGTCATCCACTCTATCAAGTCTTCAGCATGTTGCGGCTCAATACATCCAGCTGCCGAAAATTAGGACAAGCGTGTCCCATGGTCACGTGCTGATGAGGATGCACCACGTCCATGACCAGCACTGTTGCCTCTAGACACAGAGCCTGCTTGCCCTCTTTTATTGGCTTGTGACTGTCTGCCTCTCCTTGTTGACCTTCCAGACATACTAATGGCCTGCAGGGAGATGAGAACAACAGCAATTGGGGTAGCTTTAGGTGCACACTGAGCAGATGACACAGTACACTGACTGTAATTACTGCAGCTGCCTGCCTGTGGTATAGGATCTGAAGAACACAAGCAATTGGGGTAGCTTCAGGTGTATACTGTGCAGGTGGCACAATACACCAACTGTAACTGCTGCAGCTGCCTGTGGTATAGGAACAGAACAACACCAGCAATTGGGGGTAGCTTCATGTGTATACTGTGCAGGTGGCACAATACACGGACTGTAACTGCTGCAGATGCCTGTGGTATAACAACAGAACAACACCAGCAATTGGGGGTAGCTTCAGGAGTATACTGTGCAGGTGGCACAATACACTAACTGTAACTGCTACAGCTGCCTGTGGTATAGGAACAGAACAAAACCAGCAATTGGGGGTAGCTTCAGGTGTATACTGTGTAGGAGGCACAATGCACCAGCTGTAACTGCTGCAGCTACCTATGGTATAGCAACAGAACAACACAAGCAATTGGGGGTAGCTTCAGGTGTATACTGTGCAGGGGGCACAATACACCAACTGTAACTGCTGCAGCTGCCTGTGGTATAGGAACAGAACAACACCAGAAATTGGGGGTAGTTCCAGGTGTATACTGTGCAGGGGGCACAATACACCCACTGTAACTGCTGCAGCTGCCTGTGGTATAGGAACAGAACAGCACCAGCAATTGGGGGTAGCTTCAGATGTATACTGTGCAGGGAGTACAATGCACCAACTGTAACTGCTGCAGCTGCCTGTGGTATAGGAACAGAACAACATCAGCAATTGGGTTTAGCTTCAGGTGTATACTGTGCAGGGGGCACAATACACCGACTGTAACTGCTGCAGATGCCTGTGGTATAGAAACAGAACAACACCAGCAATTGGGGGTAGCTTCAGGTGTATAATGTGCAGGTGGCACAATACACCAACTGTAACTGCTGCAGCTGCCTGTGGTATAGGAACAGAACAACCAGGGCCGGCGCTACCACTAGGCGCTACCACACAGCCTCTGTCCAGTGTTAGCTCCTCTCCTGATCTCTCGCCCCCCTGTGGTGTGCCGTTGGCGCCACCAATCCCCCATGTTTCCCACTGTGCTCACACGGGTTTATCTCACAGCGCTGCTCTGGGACTCCTTTGCTCCTTTGTCCATCTGGAGCGGCGCTGTGTGTCTGTGTGAGTGCCAGGGACATCGTGGAGCGGGGTGGACGGCGCTGGCCTGGTCCCGGCAGGGACATCGTGGAGGCGGAGCGGGTGGACGGCGCTGGTGTGGCCCCGGCGGGGACATTGTGAAGGCGGAGCGGGTGGACGGCGCTGGCGTGGCCCCGCCGGGGACATCGTGAAGGCGGAGCGAGTGGACGGCGCTGGAGTGGACTCCTGAACAATTCTGCACACCCAGTGGGGAGGAGTCGGAGAGGCCCGGATGATGGTCACTGAAGGCAGCATCAAAGAGCAGAGGTAAGGAGGAGGATGGATCCTCCCCGATCTACATTGAGCTGTATGGAGGGGGTTTGTGTGTGAGTAATGCAGGAAGTAGGAGTCAGGTAGGTCAGTGTGATATGTGCCAGTGTATGTGTCAGTGCCAGTGTATGTGTCAGTGCATGTGTCAGTGTATGTGTCAGTGTCAGTGTATGTGTCAGTGCCAGTGTCAGTGTATGTGTCAGTGTCAGTGTATGTGTCATGCCAGTGTATGTGTCAGTGTATGTGTCATGCCAGTGTATGTGTCAGTGTATGTGTCCTTGTCAGTGTATGTGTCAGTGCCAGTGTATGTGTCAGTGTATGTGTCAGTGCCAGTGTATGTGTCAGTGCCATTGTATGTGTCAGTGCCAGTGTCAGTGTATGTGCCAGTGTATGTGTCATGCCAGTGTATGTGTCCTTGTCAGTGTATGTGTCAGTGGCAGTGTATGTGTAAGTGGCAGTGTATGTGTCAGTGTATGTGTCAGTGTATGTGTCAGTGTCAGGGTACGTGTATGTGTCATTGTCAGTGTATGTGTCAGTGTATGTGTCAGTGTATGTGTATGTGTCAGTGTGATGTGTCAGTGTGACGTGTCAGTGTCAGGGTATGTGTATGTGTCAGTGTCAGTGTGATGTGTCAGTGTATGTGTTTTCAGGGTATGTGTCAGTGTGATGGTCAGTGTATGTGTCAGCGTGATGGTCAGTGTAGGTGTCAGCGTGATGGTCAGTGTAGGTGTCAGCGTGATGGTCAGTGTATGTGTCAGTGTGATGGTCAGTGTATGTGTCAGTGTGATGGTCACTGTCAGGGTATGTGTCAGTGTATGTGTTTTCAGTGTATGTGTCAGTGTGATGTGTCAGTGTATGTGTTTTCAGTGTATGTGTCAGTGTGATGTGTCAGTGTATGTGTTTTCAGTGTATGTGTCAGTGTGATGGTCAGTGTATGTGTCAGCGTGATGATCAGTGTATGTGTCAGTGTGATGGTCAGTGTCAGTGTAATTGGCAGTGTAGGTGTCAGGTGGGTTAGTGTAGATGGCAGGTAGGTCGGTGTAATTATCAGGTAGGTCAGTGTAGGGGTCAGTGTGATGTGAGTAGTGCAGGAAGTAGGAGTCAAGTGGATTAGTTTATGTGTCAAGGGGTCAGTGTAGGGGTCAGATAGGTCACGTGTAGCAAGGGCAGGGTAAGGTGGAGTCATGGGCGCAGCCGAGGGGGGGGGGCAAAATTAGGTTTCGCCTAGGGTGTCAACGATCCTTGCACCAGCCCTGAGAACAACACCAGCAATTAGGGGTAGCTTCAGGTGTATACTGTGCAGGAGGCACAATACACCAACTCTAACTGCAGCAGCTGCCTGTGGTATAGGAACAGAACAACACCAGCAATTGGGGGTAGCTTCAGGTGTATACTGTGCAGGAGGCACAATACACCAACTCTAACTGCGCTAGGTTCAATCACAAGAAAAGAAGACCCTGTCCCTGCCTATCCTTCTCTCTCTCTCTCTGAACGCCGCAACACACTACACAAGGCCGCAACACAGGCAGCCTTATATAGTGTGGGGCGTGTACTAAACCCACTGAGCTATAATTGGCCACGGGCATCCGGCTGGTGGCCAATTATGTCTCTCCTTGCTGCCAGCGCTGTGATTGACCAATCATCAGCCAGCAATGCACTGCGATGGCATTGTGGGCCGTGAGCACCACATGAATATGGACCGGACAGCCCACAAAGTTCTGGCTTCGCCGAACGGGCGAACAGCCGGTGTTCGAGTCGAACATGCGTTCGACTCACACCCAGCTCATACCTACTGGAGAGAGTCCATAAAAGAGAAACTATATAAAATTATATTTAAAAAAAGTTTAAAAACAGCCAATAATAACTCATATTTCTACCTACTCTAACCAGTTTTCCTACCTACTCTTGAATCTCCGCTCTTATGTGATCCTTGGAATTCCTACACATTCAGCACTGCCCTGTGACTCCCCTCCTGGAATCCCCTGACAGGCAAAGGGAGTGTTCCTAGAAGGGAAACATCTGACTGTTAATGATTTCAAGCACTTTTCCACTTGCCATAATAAGCAGAGTTTTCCATTTTCCACAAAGGCGTGCCCTCCCACCTGCCACATACTAAGCTGGAGGATTTTAGATGCGAACACTGCTTACACTGAAAGTTGTATTTTAAAAAAATGCAAGTAGCTAAGTGTAGTGACAAATAGTAACCAATCACAATTAAATTCAGATTTTTACATAACGGATTTAAATTTGTTTAGATGTCCTGTGCTTTGCACTTAGGCTCCATTCACACCAATGCATTTTTTCATGCTTTTTGCAGAAACGCAGGACTTTTTTTTTACATGGATTCCTATGGCACATGTTCACATCCATGCATTTTTGTGCCTCTGTATTTTTGGAAAGGTCAATGACTTTTTAAAAAGCAAAACGGTGCTTTTTGCTTTTTTAGTTCAATAGACTTCAATGCAGAAGCTGAAAAAAGCATGTAGTGCGTTTTTTACAGCAATTTAGCCAGGATTTGCGTTTTTAAATCTGCCTAACAACAAACTTTTCAAAAAAAGCATAGAAAATGCAAATCATGGCAGAAAGTACAGCAAAAAGCATTGCAGAAACGCTCAAAAGCAACATACAGAGATGTGAATCGAGCCTGAGGCTTGTGAGAGTTCTGGAGTGCTTTTTGCTGTGCTTTCTGTGTCTTTGTAACCACGTTTTTACCACAATTTTGCCGTGATTTGTGTTTAGCAATTTGTGTCTTTTTTTTTTTTTTTTTTTTACATTCACTGTATATAGCTGGTTGCTAAGGAATGGGTTGGGAAGCCAGCTGCCACGTCCTTAGCAATCGATGTCAACAGGCTTTCCCGCTGACAGCTGTATGCTAAAAAAAAATTCACAAAAAAAACTGCATGGGATCTCTCCCCCAGTCCATACCAGGCCCTTCGGCCTGGTATGGATTTGAAGTGGACACCCCCACACCAAAATAAAAAAAAAAATGGCATGGGATCCCCCCAAAATCCATACATTTTGAAGCCTATTAGAGCCTCTGGCTCTAATCAGGTGCTTCAAAATGTACCACCCCTCCATAGGAATCCATGCGTCCGGCGTCCTGAAAGGGGCCGGATGCATGGATGGCATGGGGCCCCCCAAATTAGTGTATATTATTTGGTCTTTGTGAAAGTTATAGAATCTACAAACGATGGTTCCAATCACTGAAAATGTATCACACCTGATCATACCTATTGTATTGAAATCCTATCTAATTTCTTGAGACACTAACAAGTCAGGAAAGTACAAATGACCCCTTTTTAGAAAGTAGACATTCCAAGGTATTAAATAAGTAGCATGGTGGGTTTTTTAAGTTGTATTTTTTTCCAACAATTCTTTTCAAAATTAAGATGTTTATTTTGTTTGTCATATTAACAAGTTTTTTCCCCTCAGAGCATATGCATACAACAAATTACACCCCAAAATACATTCTCCTACTCTTCCTGAGTATGGCAATCCCATATGTGTGAGACTTTTATACAGCCTGGCCACATATCCAACATTGAAGTAGCACCTTCAGGTGTTCTATGAGCATAAATTACACATATCATTTCTCAACCACCTTTTACACTTTTGAAGGCCCAGGAGCAGCAGGACAATGGAATTGCCCACAAAATGACCCCATTTTGGAAAGCAAACACCACAATGTATAATCTATGAGGCATAATGAGTCTTTTGAACGGTTAATTTTTTTTCCATACGTTTTTGGAAAATCTGGAAAAAAAATGAAAAAAAATTTTTTTACACAAAGTTGTCCATTTATAAGATATTTCCAACACATAGCAGAAACATAGCAAAAATAACAACCCAAAATACTTTCTGCTACTCCTCCTGTGTATGGTGATACCACACGTGTGAGACTTTTAAACGGCTTGGCCACATACAGAGGCCCAACATCCAAGTAGTACCATCAGGCATTCTAGGAGCATAAATTACATATATCATTTCCTGGCAACCTATCATTTTTGAAGGCCCTTCATAATCATATACACATAGCATATATATACCAAGAATTACAATCCAAAATAAATTCTATTGCGGAAAGGATAAAAAAGAAAAAGTATTACCTGTGCTTTTAGTAGTGTCCACAGAGGAAAGCACTGGTCCAGGCAGCAGGCAGGGATGTGCTTAGCGACAGCAATAGTAATTATCCAGGCAGCAGGAAGGAATATTGTCTATAGTCAGCACAAGGATATTATCAGCACGGCCAAAGCATTTGTCCATAGAAATTGTGTAGGCAGAGACAGCCAGCACAGCCATAATATTGGTCCTGGTACACTGTTACCTGCAGACACTCATTATTGTACCGCTCTCCAGCCCTTCATAAACATACTGCCTCTTGCTACAGCTAATTATTTGCATAGTCAAGGTAGCAGGCAGAGGTGTGGTCCGTTCATGCGGTAGGCAGAGGCATGATGGCAGTAAGTCAGCAGCAGGTAAGACCTGTGCACAGGGGCACAGGGGTAAAACATACAATTTTTCCAGTTGTGCCCATGCAGGCTGGACACTCAGGGGGCTAGAGCTGGGAATCTCTTCCTTCATATATGCGGAACGCATACAGATATCCGTGACTCTCTCACAGAGCTTGTAAAATTTTACTCCGTATTTGGCACTTTTGTTAGGAATGTATTGCTTTATTCCTAGCCAGCCTGAAAAGGGTACCAGAGACTCATCTACACATACAGTATATTCTGATCGGGGACATAGAGTTCTGCAAATCTTTGGGAAAATAAATTTATCAGTGGGCGAATTTTATTTAACTTATCGTAATTTGGATGATTGCAGGGAAGGCAAAGGGTATTGTCGCTAAAATGAAGAAATTGCATAATCACCTCGTATCGGGACCTGGACATTACGGCAGAATAAATGGGCATGTGGTGGATGGGGTTGGTGGACCAATAGGCATGTCCTTCATTTTTTTTGTAAGCCCCATGTTTATGGTGAGGTCCATAAACAATTTGAACTCCTCCAAATTCAGATCTCTCCACTCAAACGGACGGGCATATGATGATTGTGGGTTGTTGGCAATATACTACTGGGCATATAAATTGGTCTGGTCGACAATGAGTTGCAGCAAAGTATTGGGCAAAAACAGATAAAAGCAATCGATCTCTGTGAAATAATTGGTAAACTCCAGTCGAAAGGCAGCCATGTTGTGTTGGCAAGACCATCTGGCATTCATGTAGAGACCCTGGCTCTTGGGGGACGTGACACTCCAGTAGTTGGGAGATTTGAATTTCCTGTGCTGGTACTCAGGTGTGATGTGGCAGCACTATTCCCGGGGCCTATAGTCGGCGGCAGCACTGGTACTGGGCATTTGTTCCCGGGCATATCGCTGCTGGCACTGGTACTGGGCCTGGGAATTTGTTCTTGGAGCCTATTGCTGGCGGTAGCGCTGGTACTGGGCCTGGGAATATAATCCTGGTTGCTGGTGGCTGCCTGGTTTCCAGAGCACTGTGCCCTTTTAGGAGGGACCCATTCTTCATCCGAATCATTTGCTGACCTTCTACTCTCAATCGGTTCAAATGCCAAATTTCATTCGGAATTAGAATTGGAATCTGATGAGAACTCCCCGCTGCTCTCATCAGTCATGCAGAGGATCTGGAATGCCTCCTCACTGGTATATAATCTTTTGGACATGATGCTGATGGCTGTGTGATGGGTGGCAGGTGATGGTCACTGACGGGTGATGGTCATAGACAGGTGACAGGCCACGGTCACTAATGGGTGATGGATGACAGACCACGGTCACTGATGGGTGCACGCTGATGGTCACTGATGGGTGATAGGTTAAGAGTGATAGGCCCCGGTCACTGATAGGTGCACCTCTGACGGTCACTGATGGGTGACAGGTCACTGATGGGTGACGGGTGCAATGCTGACGGTCACTGATGTGTGATGGGTGATGGGTGACAGGGCACAGTCACTGATGGGTGACAGGTGCATGCCTGATGGTCACTGATGGGTGACAGGCCACGGCCACTGATGGGTAGTCTCTTATCTGACAGGTGCACTTTATTGGGTGACAGATGACAATGGGGGGGTGATGGGACAAGTGTGGTGTTGGTGCATACACTACAGAACACAGATCGGTAACTCACTGCTCCTGGCTCTTCTCTCTTCACACTGGATGGTTTGTGAGGAGAGAAGAGGCGGTAACAGGACTGTGTTTACATTTAGTGATCGGCTATGAATGGATCACAGCCGATCACATGGTAAACAGCTGCCAGCCAATGGCTATTTACCAGCGTCGGTGATGAGCAGTGTTCCTGGGAACACGCTGCCACCGACGTGATCGCGCTCATGCGTCGTGTAAAGTGTGACTTCATCACGGCCAATCACGTGGTAAACAGCCATGGCCAAATGCCAACAGCCATGGCTGTTTACCCCATCGGTGACGAGCGGTGTCTTGGGGACACGCCACCACCGAAAGTACAGGGCTGCACACACACGATCGTGCACATGCCCTGTTTAAATGGATGGACGTCATACAACGCCCACCCAGAACGAGAGCCACACCGCCCAGCCATCATATGACGATGGGCAGGAGGCAAGCGGTTAAACGAAAATCGGACATTGTGTTCACGTATGATTAAAATGTTATAGTCTGCACATCCAGTTTTTGTCTTACGAAAAATCTTAACCTGCTGTCGAAAACACCATACTAAAGCCGCGTACACACGTGGCGGACTGTCTGGCCAACTTAGTCCGTCAGACAATCCGACGGACAGTCCGTCATACTTTCGAATGAACGGACTTGCCCACACACGGCACTTTTTGAGCGGACTAATACGGCGGACTAAGTCCGCCATACTATCCGCCCTACTTTTGAAATGAACGGACTCGCCCACACACGCGGAGGAAAGTCCGCTCATTTCGAGCGCGTCTCCAGGTAGGCGGGGCCCGCGAAGGAGACGTCGCTGACCCCGCCGCCTGGTATGGACTTAAAGGGGAACCCCAACGCCGAAAAAAATTGGCGTGGGGGTCCCCCCCATGTCCACATCAGACCCTTGTCCGAGCACGCTACCCGGCCAGTCAGGAAAGGGGGGGCGAGCGAGCGCCCCCCCTCATAAACCGTACCAGGCCGCGTGCCCTCAACATGGGGGAGTGCCTTGGGGAAGGGGGGCCGCGCGGCCCCCCCACCCCAAAGCACCTTGTCCCCATGTTGATGAGGACAAGGGCCTCTTCCCGACAACCCTGGCCGTTGGTTGTCGGGGTCTGCGGGCGGGGGGCTTATCAGAATCCGGGAGCCCCCTTTAATAAGGGGGCCCCCGGATACCGGCCCCCCACCCTATGTGAATGAGTATGGGGTACAATGTACCCCTACCCATTCACCTGCGAAAAAAAGTACAAAAAAAACACAACACAGGGTTAAAATATTTTATTGCACAGCTCCGGGGTCTTCCGTCTTCGGGGGTCTTCTCGCCGGACTCCTCCGCTATCTTCTTGTAGCTCTTTTGCTAGCGGAGGAGTCCGGCTTTCTTCCTCGCCGCCGGCCTCTTCTCCCGACTTCGGGGGTCTTGTCCCCCTCTTCAGTTCTTCTGCCGGGCCACCGCGCCTTCTTATAGCTCTTTTACAGGCGGTGGCCCGGTCTTCTGTCGCCGCCGTCGCCGCCGCCGCCTTCCGTTCTTCTTCTTCTTCTTCTTCTTCTCCAGGAGATGTTGCCTCGCCGATCTCTCCGGCCGGATTGCCAGGGACGCGCTCCGCTGCCACTTATATAGGGACAATGGGGCGGTGTCACATGGCTTTATGTCACATGGGTTGGTCACATGGGTTGATGTCACATGGGGACTATGACATTGTAAGGGGGCGGGGTCACCATGTGACCAACCCATGTGACATAAAGCCATGTGACACCGCCCCATTGTCCCTATATAAGTGGCAGCGGAGCGCGTCCCTGGCATTCCGGCCGGAGAGATTGTCGAGGCAACATCTCCTGGAGAAGAAGAAGAACGGAAGGCGGCGGCGACGGCGGCGACAGAAGACCGGGCCACCGCCTGTAAAAGAGCTATAAGAAGGCGCGGTGGCCCGGCAGAAGAACCGAAGAGGGGGACAAGACCCCCGAAGTCGGGAGAAGATGCCGGCGGCGAGGAAGAAAGCCGGACTCCTCCGCTAGCAAAAGAGCTACAAGAAGATAGCGGAGGAGTCCGGCGAGAAGACCCCCGAAGACGGAAGACCCCCGGAGCTGTGCAATAAAATATTTTAACCCTGTGTTGTGTTTTTTTTTTACTTTTTTTCACAGGTGAATGGGTAGGGGTACATTGTACCCCATACTCATTCACATAGGATGGGGGGCCGGTATCCGGGGGCCCCCTTATTAAAGGGGGCTCCCGGATTCCGATAAGCCCCCCGCCCGCAGACCCCGACAACCAACGGCCAGGGTTGTTGGGAAGAGGCCCTTGTCCTCATCAACATGGGGACAAGGTGCTTTGGGGTGGGGGGGCCGCGCAGCCCCCCCTTCCCCAAGGCACCCCCCATGTTGAGGGCACGCGGCCTGGTACGGCTCAGGAGGGGGGAGCTCGCTCGCTCCCCTTTCCTGGCCAGCCGGGTACCGTGCTCGGACAAAGGTCTGTTGTGGACTTGGGGGGGACCCCCACGCCGATTTTTTTCGGCGTTGGGGTTCCCCTTTAAGTCCATACCAGGCGGCGGGGTCAGCGACGTCTCCGTCGCGGGCCCCGCCTACCTGGATACCCGCTCGAAATGAGCGGACTTTTCTCCGGGCGGGAAAAGTCCGCTCATTTCAAAAGTACGGCGGACTGGCACACACACGGGCGGATTGTCCGCCGAAATGCGAGTCCAGCGGACAGTATTTCCAACATTCCGAAATACTTAGTCTGCCAGACTGCACGCTGAAAAAGTCCGCTGAAGCCCACACACGAGCGGACTAAGTAGGCCAGACAGTCCGCCCGTGTGTACGCGGCTTAACGATCCGAAAATCTACAGATCATTCGTCGGACGGAATTTTAAAATAAACAGTTTTTTATTTTTTTTATTTTGCACTTTTTAAAATGGAAAATGTGTAAATATATGTTAAAAATTTAACAAACAAAACAAAAATAGTTTAAATATTAATAGACGAAACAAACCAAAAAAAATTTGCTTGATAGTTGAAAAGAGAAGAAGACTAAAGAATTGTTTAGAGCTGCTTAGAGTAAACTAAAGGTTAAAAGGGGAAATGTGGCTTGGGGTTCATGAGAGCGGCTGCTTAGATCCACAGCTCTGGCTCTATCTTCTCATCCTGCAGGCATCCTGTGTCCAAATTTCTCCCAAAAGACACCAAATCCTTCCTAAGGATGGCGGGAATCCGACACAGGAATGATGGTGAACATATGTGGGCCACCCGCAATCTGTGGAAGAACAGCTAGCTAAGTACAGCAGGCAAGATGGTGCCGATCCCTCAGCCATGCATGAAGCCATGCTGCAGCCTTCCCTTACCTCAGCACAGCTCTCTACACAAGGGGTGAGTGACTCTCTGCCTAATACCTTCCACACCCAGGCTGACCACCTAACACTTCTAGATTCCCCTACATGCTCAGGAGAATGCATTTCATCAGGCCCCTCTTCAGATGAGCCCACCTTAGCTGAAATCGTGCTGGCTATTAAAGACTGTAAGGCCTCCCTCACAGTTTAAATAGAAAGTATCCATATTGATTTCGCCCTACTGAAGCAGGAAGTGCAAAAACTGCAGGAGAGGATGGGGCGGAAGAACTTATTAGCTCCCTGGAAGACACGGTACACCCCTTAGCGGCTACTGTACGCATGGCTACAGATGAGACCAGTTAGATGATTTGGAGAACCGTTCTTGCAGGAACAACCTGTTTTGAGGTTCCCGGAATGCTCTGAGGGTTCACACCCTGAACGATTCCTTCATTCATGGCTGCAGGATGTTTTTGGGATGGAGGTGCTATCCCATACCTTTGTAATTGAACGTATACACTGCACCCCTCCACGTCCTCCTCCCTCGGATCCCCCCCCCAAAATCCCCGATTGCTAAAATCCTCAATTTTGAGGACAAAGTCTGTGGAATATTCTTTGGAATGTACTTTTCCTATTCCTTCCTACTGGATCTACCCAGAGGGGTATCTGATCATGCCCATCTTTCTGTGGATCTCCTCCTCCTGCCAAGCACAGGCCCCCACATCTGGCATTTAAACTCCCACTGGCTGGAGGATGAGATTGTACAGAATGAAAACCAGAAAGGTATTGCTGATTACTGGCGTGTGAATCATGGTCCCCCGATACCTGGGAGCCCTCCAAGGCTGTGATGAGAGGCACCTTTATGTCCATTACTGCCATTTTACGCAAGAATACCCAACAGCGCACTGAAGGAACTGGAAATTATAATGGTGATTGCAGAGGCAGCCTATGCTAAGAACCCTGGTACAGCCAAGCAGACTTTGTGGCCACATAGACCTAGAGAGTATGGGCTCTGCTTGCTGGACCTCACTAAAAAAAACGTTTGCTCTATGTTACCCATGAGATGTTTAAACATGGCAAAATGCCAGGTCGCCTACTCGCCTACCTAACTAAGTTGGACCTCACCCCCAACTGCATTCCCAGGATCCTGACCTCCCAAGATAAGATTAGTGACGTCTCTCAAGATATAATAGACGCCTTTCTATCTTTTTACTGTGACCTGTTTACTACTAGACAAACAAGATATTTGGCGGGCAACACCCAAAAAGATGCATAAAGATGGTGCTGCCATAAGACCATACAACAGAACAAAAATATTACAGCGCACACATGCAAAACTAACATTTACCTCCAGCAAGGCTTTTTAAAAACACCTAGACATTTTCAAAAAACATTATCAAAAAATATGGGGATTTGGTCACACCATATTGCTATACGGTACTTAAGCTCACGTACTGCGACAAAGTACCCCATGATTAGTGGGTCCTACACTATCCATAGACTAGGAGATCCTGCTTCTCTGAACCATGGGAGCTATATTCCTCTATATGGGAGAACATGAGGTCTCCACCATGACACTGTTGTATGTGCAGATAGCCGCGCTTAGGAAAAAGGGAAAAAAACAAAACAAACCATGACCACCATGAGACTGGTGGTCACTAATGAGAAGTAATTACTGAGGGAGTGGGGTGCTCCACCCAACAGGATTTGGTCAGCATCCATACAATAGACAAACAAGATATTTTGGGGGCAAACCCTAAAAAAATGCATAAAGATGGTGCTGACATAAGACCATACAACAGAACAAAAATATTACAGCGCACACATGCAAAACTAACATTTACCTCCAACAAGGCTTTTTAAAAACACCTAGACATTTTCAAAAAACATTATCAAAAATATGGGGATTTGGTCACACCATATTGCTATACGGTGCTTAAGCCCACTTACTGCGACAAAGTACCCCATAATTAGTGGGTCCTACACTATCACACTGGTGATCTCAAACCATGCAGAGCTTATTTCTAATGTCCAGATAAAGGTATACCTGGGTAGCAGTGATCATAACATGATTTCCTTTGATTTTAGCGCTAAACAAGAAATACATATGTGTAAGATAAAAACACTTAACTTCAAGAGAGAAAATTTTCCAAGGATGAGGGCTGCTCTCCAGGACTTGGACTGGGAGAGAATATTCGCTTTAATGGGCACAGAACAGAAATGGGAATTCTTCAAAAAGACTGTTTGGGACCTCACTGCAAAGTATATTCCCATGGGCAATAAGTTTAAAAGGCTAAAAACAAAACTTATGTGGCTCACGGCCAAAGTTAAAAAAGCTATAAACTATAAGAGAAGAGCTTTTAAAAAAATATAAAAATGAAGGATCACTAGTGTCATTTAAATGTTACAAAGAATTTAACAGAATATGTAAAAAGGAAATCAAGGATGCAAAAATTCAAAACGAACGACAGATTGCAAAAGATAGTAGGACAAACCCCAAAAAATTCTTCAAATATATTAATAGTAAAAAAGGTCAAGTCTGAGCATGTAGGCCCTTTACAAAATAATCTAGAGTGGGTGACTGGTGACAAAGAAGGCTACTTTATTAAATACTTTCTTCAGCTCTGTGTACACAAAAGAGCATGGGGGAGCGCATGTCCATAATGGGGGTGATAGTGACACAGCCCCAAATGATCCACAATGGCTCAAAAGTGATATGGTCCAGAAATATTTAGACAGAATAAAGGTGGATAAAGCACCTGGCCCTGATGTCATCCACCCACAGATCCTAAAAGAATTGAGCTCTGTAATTTCAGAGCCATTGTATCTAATTTTTAGGGACTCATTAATGACGGGAATAGTCCCACTGGATTAGCGAAGGGCGAACGTGGTGCCTATATTTAAAAAGGGATCAAAGTCTTTACCAAGTAACTATAGACCTGTTAGCTTAACTTCTATAGCTGGGAAGATACTGGAGAGTTTAATAAAAGACCACATCGACGAGTTCTTGCGGAACAAAAACACTTTAAGCAACAGACAACATGGATTCATGAAAGACAGAAGTTGTCAGACAAATCTGATTTCTTTTTATGAGGAGGTAAGTAAAACCTTGGACAGAGGGGTGGCGGTGGACGTGGTATACTTGGATTTTGCAAAAGCGTTCGATACAGTTCCCCACACATGGCTCATGTGTAAGGTAAAGTCTACAGGTTTGGAAATATCAGTTTGTAAATGGATAGAAAATTGGCTAAAAGACAGAATTCAGAGAGTAGTGATTAATGATTCTTACTCTAAATGGTCTAAGGTTATCAGTGGTGTACCCCAAGGACCCTTACTTTTTAACATCTTTATAAATGATATTGGGTCTGGGATCAAAAGTAACATTTCTGTCTTTGCAGATGACACCAAGATATGCAGTGGAATAACATCCTTACAGGATGTCTCCAATTTACAAGCCGACCTCAATACACTGCCTAATTGGGGCGACTATGTGGCAGATGAGGTTTAATGTTGATAAATGTAAAGTTATGCACTTGGGGGCTAAGAATATGCATGCATCATACATGCTAGGGGGAGTACAACTGGGGGAATCCATAGTGGAGAAGGATCTGGGGGTTTTGGTAGATCGTAAGCTCAATAACAACATGCAATGCCAAGCTGCTGTTTCCAAAGTGAGCAAAGTCCTTTCTTGTATTAAGAGAGGTATGGACTCCAGAGAGAGAGATATAATTTTGCCCCTGTTCAAATCATTAGTAAGACCTCACCTGGAATATGCAGTTTAGTTTTTGGCACCAGTTCTCAAAAAGGATATCGGGGAACTGGAGAAAGTGCAGAGAAGGGCAACCAAACTGATAAGAGGCATGGAGGAGCTCAGCTATGAGGAGAGATTAGAGGAACTAAATTTATTCACTCTTGAGAAGAGGAGAATAAGGGGGGATATGATCAACATGTTCAAATATATAAGGGGTCCATATAGTGAACTTGGTGTTGAGTTATTCTCTGTACGGTCAACCGAGAGGACACGGGGGCACGCTTTATGTCTAGAGGAAAAGAGATTTCATCTTCAAGTACGGAAAGGTTTCTTCACAGTTAGAGCTGTGAAAATGTGGAATAGACTCCAGCCAGAGGTAGGAAGGGATCAACAACCTTGACCCGAAATCTTCGGTTAAAACTTGTCAACGACTCACAGCCTCTATATAAGCTTACTTTTGATATTCAAAAGAGGAATAAAACATTCCACAAAATATGGGGCAGATGGCTAGCTAGTCCGCTGACCCTCTCCCCTATACTGTTATAAATGAAGATCACACTGTGAATTATGTATTGCACTACTATTTATACCATTACATGACCATATCCACTGTCACTACCGAATAAATCCAAATAGTGGCAGTGGGTCCCTCTTAAAGAAATAAGTCCTTATGTCACTCCTCAGAGTCTACAAGGCCGAAGCCGTAGCTAACATATAGTCAGAAAAAAAGAAAGAAAAGAAACTTTTCCCCTGCTGTTGTGTCCCGCTTTAAACTTGCGTACCAACACCAGGAGAAAAGAAAAGTAGCTACCTTAGGTTTCGGTGAACACATAGGACATTTGATTTAATATCAAAAATATTTTTTATTTCTTTCTATACATAAAACAATAAACCCTGATTGAATTGCATCAATCGATCCTAGATGTTAACACAATATTAACCAAAGATGACCCAAAGATCATCCTTATCCGCACAGTTCATACACCCTGACTTTCAACAATCAAAACCAGACAAACATACTCATACATACAACAATAAAACAGATAGAGGCGCCTCCTATGGCCATACATGTGGAGATATACCGAGTATGATCAAATTGTACCATTAATGTCCTTCTATTTAGAAGCATGAGATAAAAATCTCTCGGAAATCTGCACATGTATGGTCATCAAAGTAGCAGTGTTTGGAAATGGGGATAATTATGACCAGACAACGGTCCTAATTTCTCATTAGTACCTCCATTTAACCTACATAACAATTCTCTTTGGTTGAAAATAGGGATATCTCAGGTTCGTGATTATAACAGTCTCATGAAGATTTCTCAGTTAGTGCAATCAATTTATTATGACTCTGAGTCTCCTTCTACTTCATCACTTATTGCAAAAGTGTAGCAAACCTGAAGTCTTCACTTTCATCCTTTTGTAAGCAGTGGCATAAATGACAGGCAGTACTGAAAATGTAACAATCAATGGCAGTGAATTGAAACTCCTGTTGTATATAAAGTGCACTATTTATCACACATGTCCGGCTTTCCTATGATACTGTGACTGAAAGTTCCATATATTCAGCGGTTCCAATATTACGCTTCTATTAGGAAGCATGAGATAAAAATCTCTCAGAGATCTGCACATGTATGGTCATCAAGGTAGCAGTAATTGGAGATGGAAATAATTATGAGCAATCACCAGTCCTGATCTCTCACTAGTACCTCCATTAAATCTACATTGCAATTCTCTTTAGTAGAAATAGGAAAATCACTGGCTTGTGATTATAAAAGTCTCATGAAGATCTCTCAGTTAGTTCAGTCAATTATTATAGCTCTGAGTCTCCTTTTTTAATCACTTGCAGCTGAGTTTAGCAAACCTAAAACTGTCATGTTGAAGCCTTCATCTTCACTTTTAGCCTTTTGCAAGCAGCGGCATAAATGACAGTCAATACTGAAAATGTAACAATCAGTGGCAGTGAATTGATTATATTCAAATTCAGTCGTATTTAAAGTGCACTATTTGTCACACATGTCAGACTTTCCTATAATACTGTGACTGTTTTAAAGTTCCATATATCCAGCAATTCCATAAAAAATGCCTTGCACCAAAAATGAATGGTTCTCAGACACACTGGCTTACCATACCCTGGGGATTTCACTCTGATTTGCTGTGTCAGTATATATATATGAGATTCTCAGGCAGTTCATCAAACAAGCTGAATACTTGGATGCAATCTTTCTCCACAAACGATTTTAGTCGATCAAAAGTCCAATAAATGTGTGTAGGATCTTTCACCACTTGTTTTATAACATCCAAGTCTCACCACCTCTGTTATGCTGAATCCACTCCAGGGTCTTTTGCAATCAGCTGCACCAAAGGCCTTTCAACCAGGTGTCTGTTCAGATGGTCATTCATTCAGATATTCCATATTTCCGATCCAAACTGCTAATACTTTGATTCATGCCCAGAAGGGCGCCTACTATCCACACAAACGTCAACGCGTTTCGCAACGTGGCATCACATAGCTTCAACTGGACGTATCCTGAACATTGCTATGTCATGTTGTTTGGTACATTAATACCTTCCTTTCATGATTGATATCCATATCAGACGTATGCTGCACTGGATAGTATGCTGTATGATGCACAATTCCCTTTCTGTCATATGCTGGAATAGGAGCATTCTGTACTTTGTGTTGTTGTTCTGATTGTGTGTTCTTTTTTTCTGTATCTATGTTTGTTAAAAAATGCAATAAAAAATATCTTTAAAAAAAAAAGTTAAACAGAGGAACATTTTATTTAAAAAAAAAAAAAAAAACATTTATTTACTTGCCAGGTTGCTTTAACTGATTTATGGAGATCAAAAGTTTATCCCTTTGATCTGCAGATGAATGAACAAATGTAACACTATGCTAAATTTTATCTTTGTATAATGGGTGGTCTGAGCAGTGTTGTTTTTAAACACTTTAGCCTGCTTTGATGACAGGTAGAGCTGCCTAATTCTTATATGAGTATATTGTAATGCTGGCATTACATCCTCTCCCATTCTCTGGAATTCCCTGCCCCGGTATATCCGATCAGCCCCTAACCTGTCCACCTTTAGGAGATCACTGAAAACTCACTTATTTAGGGAAGCCTATCCCACACCCACCTAACAACACCATCAAATCATTCCCCACATCTATTACCTTTTGTACCACCACCCCCTCCCTTTAGAATGTAAGCTCTACGAGCAGGGCCCTCCTGTCCCTCCTGTATTTTACTGTAATTGTGTTGTCCCCCCTCTACATTCAAAAACGCTGCATAAACTGTTGGCGCTATATAAATTGTGAATAATAATAATACTCAGAGAAGACATTGGTATACTGGAAAGGAAGAGGGGGTGCCAGAAGTAAGGCAGAGAGACTGGATGTGCTACACATTTTTTGGGCATGTGTAGCACACTCAAAGTCTGCAACTAGTTAAGCAGTGTGAACATAAACACATGAATGAGTGAATATAAGTATATAAAGCTGAATGTGGCTAAAAAAAATAAAAATTCCCTACAGCTTTATTCACATCATTTAACTGTAATGAGGTAAGTCCCACATTGTGCAGGCAGTTGGTTCCTGGAGAGATCTTCGCCGCAAGGATGCCTGTCCTCATTTTGAACTTCCAGTACTGGCATGTTTAACATTGTGTTCTTTAAATGCTTTAAATGTTTAAAAAAAATAAAAACATTTCAAGTTTGGCAAATCAGTTCTAGTCACATGTTAATTTGAATATATATTAAATACCTATATCTAAAGTACTAAGGTTTCACATAAAAAAAAAATGTGCTACAGAACCACTTGGGGACCGCCCACCGGGGATGTACGTGATTTTTTTGAAGAGGGATATCTCGGTAACGGCAGCAGCTGCTGCCACAACCGAGATGTCCATCTCTTCAGGCGGCGGTCCTCTGTACGATAACGGTGGTCTCCCCCCCCTCCCGCCGCCCTCCCGCACCTTCCGCCGCTTACCGGAGCCGTCGGTAGCGGCGGAGGCGATCGGGTCCTCTTCCTAGCTGGGCATAGAGACAAGTGAGGCTAAGATGGCCCCCACTCGTCTCTATACCATAGCAGGGCGTCACTTCCGCCCATACCTCTTAAAGGTATATTTTTTTTTTTAAATGTCAGTTTTTTTTTTTTTTTTTTTTTGCATTTTAGCCCAAATATGAGATCTGAGGACTTTTTGACCCCAGATCTCATATTTAAGAGGACCTGTCATGCTTTTTTCTATTACAAGGGATGTTTACATTCCTTGTAATAGGAATAAAAGTGATCCATTTTATTTTTTTTTTAAAAACAGTGTAAAAATAAATAAAATCAATTAAAATAAATAAGAAGAAAAAAAAAAAAATTTTTAAAAACACCCCGTCACGACGAGCTTGCGCACAGAAGCGGGCGCATACGTGAGTAGCGCCCGCATATGAAAACGGTGGTCAAACCACACATGTGAGGTATCGCCGCGATCGGTAGAGCGAGAGCAATAATTCTAGCCCTAGACCTCCTTTGTAACGCAAAAAATGCAACCTGTAGAATTTTTTAAATGTCGCTTATGGAGATTTTTGAGGCTAAAAGTTTGACGCCATTCCACGAGCGGGCGCAATTTTGAAGCGTGACATGTTGGGTATCAATTTACTTGGCATACCATTATCTTTCACAATATAAAAAAAAAATTGGGCTAATTTTACTGTTGTCTTATTTTTTTATTCAAAAAAGTGCATTTTTTAAAAAAAAAGTGCGCTTGTAAGACCGCTGCGCAAATACGGTGTAAAAAAAAGTATTTCAATGACCGCCATTTTATTCTCTAGGGTGTTAGAAAAAAAACAATATAAAATGTTTGGGAGTTCTAAGTAATTTTCTAGCAAAAAAAACAGTTTTAAACATGAAAACACCAAATCTGAAAAAGAGGCCTGGTCCTTAAGTGGTTAAAGTGGTTCGAAAGTCAAAACTTCTTTTTACCTTAAAGGGGTTGTAAAGGCAAAAGGTTTTTTATCTTAATGCATTCAACGCATTAAGATTAGAAAAAGTCTGTGTGTAGCCTCCCCAGCACCCCCAAATTACTTACCTGAGCTCCATCTCTCTCCATGAGTGTGTAAGCCATCCAGGACACTACTCCTGATTGGCTGAGACACTGCAGCGGCGCCAGCTGTCAAAGTCAGTCAGCCAATCAGGGAAGAGAGGAGCAGGGCCAGTCAGGGCTCTGTGTCTGAATGGATACACGGAGCTCTGACTTGGCTTGTGTGCCTCCATAGAGAGCTGCTGGCTGTGGGGGCACCCGATAGGAGGGAGGGGCCAGGAGCAGCAAAGAGGGGCCTGAGAAGATGAGGATCCGGGCTGCGCTGTGCAAAACCATCCGCACAGTGGAGGTAAGTATAACATGATTGTTATTTTATTTTTATTTTTTAAAACGAGACTTTAAAAACACTTTAACATATACTTTTCATTAAGGTAAAAAACACCTCACTATTTGTCCTACCCCATCCTAAACAATTACCTGGCTCCAGGCATTGCTCCGGTGCTGTCTCTGGCTCCAGCACTACTTACCTCACTTCTTGCTTTCACAGGAGAAACTTAGGACAGCAAAGTCATAGGCCCTTGCTGTTGTCAGTCAAACTACTGTGAGGAGGGAGAGGTGATGTAGTTTACTGGTGCTGTGTGTCTCTATGGATGCACACAGCCCGGCTCAGGAGCATGAGCATGAGGTTGTCTTCTTAGCACTTGGCTTGCTAAGGAGGACCCGGAGCAGGGGGAAGCTGTGAGAGTAAGCAGGAGACTGAAGAAGATGCTTTCTAAACAATATTGTTGCACAGAACAGGTAAGTATAATCTTTTTTTTTTTATTTAAATAGACTTTAGTATAATTTTAATTGTACGTGCATATCCAACAAAGACCTGTTATTCTTGCTAGTGACATCAACCTAACACAGCTTCCTATGATGGGGTGGCAACAATGCCACGCTACTCTTGAATTCAGAGCAGAGTTGCCACTCTCATGTAAGCTGTGCCTCGGTGTACTATAGTGAGATGAGAAGATGTTGCAGGGGGTGTGGCTGGTACTAATTCACAAGCCAAGCTTGTCAATCAACACCTGGCCACACCTAGTCCTGCTCACTGCTTTCTAAGTTCGCACTGGTGTATTGTGCTGATCAGGGCCGGACTGGGAATAAAATCCAGCCCTGGAAAAAAATTCATACCAGCCCCACAGCATTATTAAACCAGCACAACAGCATAATGTCATTATTGTATTGTTCATGAAAGGGAAAAACATACATTTTTTTTCTTTCAAATGTTTTTATTGAGATTTTTAGGAGATTTAGTTACAACAAGGGTTACAAAAGAAATAATATATAGTAACAAAAGTAACATAACACAGTATAATGTAGTGACAGGGTGTTCTCAGCACCATATAGCATAGTAACAAATAGTCCACAATAAAGAATAAAGTAGTATCTAATATTCATAGTCATAAAGGGACTCGAACAAGAGTAAGTCTCTTAGAACTTGTGTAATAAAGTCCGTAATATAATTATTGTAAGAATTATAAACAACGATATGGATAATGACCACTTCTGGAACCCCAAGACACCCCTCACAGGGATCTATCTGTGTCCTGGAGTACCCAGGCCAACATCCTAAAGGAAATTCAAACACAGTAGTTATCGTTTATGAAGGAAAATAAAGATCTATTCTTACTCCGCAACTCAATTTAGATAAACAGACATGTGATATATTTATCACTTTGTTATGAAATTATTTTTAAAGCCATCCAAAAAATATTAAAACGCACAAGGGTTTTTTCGTCTATATGATTAAAGAATCAGCATTATCTAAATCGTGGAAGTATAATTTTTGTACCATATACTCCAAGGTTCCCATAGTTGTTGTTCCTTAATATATAGGGATTTGTCATTAGGAAATAACAATTCGTAGGAATGGTGGAGTTGGGTTAATTCTATAACTTCTGTCATAGTAGGAAGAGAGTCAGGCCGCGTACACACGCGCGGACTGTTTGCCCAACCTTGTTCGTCAAACAGTTTCGGCAAACAGTCCGCTCAAAATTTGCATGAGCGGACTTGCCCACACACGAGCGGACTGTTTCAGCGAACTGTTTGCCAAACAGTCCGCTCAACTTTTGAAATGAACGGACTCGCCCACGTAAGGCGGAGGCAAATCCGCCCATTTCGAGCGCGTGTACAGGTAGGCGGGGCCCGCGAAGGAGACGTCGCGGGCTCCGCCGCCTGGAATGGGCTTAAAGGGGAACCCCAACGCCGAAAAAAATCGGCGTGGGGGTCCCCCCAAAGTCCACACCAGACCCTTGTCCGAGCACGCTACCCGGCCGGCCAGGAAAGGGGGGCGAGCGAGCGCGCCCCCCCTCCTGAGCCGTACCAGGCCGCGTGCCCTCAACATGGGGGGTGCCTTGGGGAAGGGGGGGCCGCGCGGCCCCCCCACCCCAAAGCACCTTGTCCCCATGTTGATGAGGACAAGGGCCTCTTCCCGACAACCCTGGCCGTTGGTTGTCGGGGTCTGCGGGCGGGGGGCTTATCGGAATCCGGGAGCCCCCTTTAAGAAGGGGGCCCCCGGATACCGGCCCCCCGCCCTATGTGAATGAGTATGGGGTACAATGTACCCCTACCCATTCACCTGTGAAATAAAGTACAAAAAAAAACACAACACAGGGAAAAAATATTTTATTGCACAGCTCCGGGGGTCTTCCGTCTTCGGGGGTCTTCTCGCCGGACTCCTCCGCTATCTGTGTGTAGCTCTTTTACTAGCGGAGGAGTCCGGCTTTCTTCCTCCCCGCCGCGGGCCTCTTCTCCCGACTTCGGGGGTCTTGTCCCCCTCTTCGGTTCTTCTGCCGGGCCACCGCGCCTTCTTGTAGCTCTTTTACAGGCGGTGGCCCGGTCTTCTGTCGCCGCTGCCTTCCGTTCTTCTGTCGCCGCCTTCGGTTCTTCTGCCGGGCCACCGCGCCTTCTTGTAGCTCTTTTACAGGCGGTGGCCCGGTCTTCTGTCGCCGCTGCCTTCCGTTCTTCTGTCGCCGCCTTCGGTTCTTCTGCCGGGCCACCGCGCCTTCTTGTAGCTCTTTTACAGGCGGTGGCCCGGTCTTCTGTCGCCGCTGCCTTCCGTTCTTCTGTCGCCGCCTTCGTTTCTTCTGCCGGGCCACCGCGCCTTCTTGTAGCTCTTTTACAGGCGGTGGCCCGGTCTTCTGTCGCCGCTGTCGCTGTCGCCGCCTTCCGTTCTTGTTCTTCTTCTTGTTCTTCTTGTTCTTCTCCAGGAGATGTTGACACGTCGCTCTCTCCGGCCGGAATGCCAGAGCCGTGCTGTGCGGTCACTTATATAGTGACAATGGGGCGGTGTCACATGGTATATGTCACATGGGTTGGTCACATGGGTTGATGTCACATGGGGACTATGACATCGTAAGGGGGCGGGGTCACCATGTGACCAACCCATGTGACATATACCATGTGACACCGCCCCATTGTCACTATATAAGTGGCAGCGGAGCGTGTCCCTGGCATTCCGGCCGGAGAGCTCGTCGAGTCAACATCTCCAGGAGAAGAAGAAGAAGAAGAACAAGAAGAAGAACAAGAACGGAAGGCGGCGGCGGCGGCGACGACAGCGGCGACAGAAGACCGGGCCACCGCCTGTAAAAGAGCTACAAGAAGGCGCGGTGGCCCGGCAGAAGAACCGAAGAGGGGGACAAGACCCCCGAAGTCGGGAGAAGAGGCCGGCGGCGGGGAGGAAGAAAGCCGGACTCCTCCGCTAGTAAAAGAGCTACACACAGATAGCGGAGGAGTCCGGCGAGAAGACCCCCGGAGCTGTGCAATAAAATATTTTTTCCCTGTGTTGTGTTTTTTTTTGTACTTTATTTCACAGGTGAATGGATAGGGGTACATTGTACCCCATACTCATTCACATAGGGTGGGGGGCCGGTATCCGGGGGCCCCCTTCTTAAAGGGGGCTCCCGGATTCCGATAAGCCCCCCGCCCGCAGACCCCGACAACCAACGGCCAGGGTTGTCGGGAAGAGGCCCTTGTCCTCATCAACATGGGGACAAGGTGCTTTGGGGTGGGGGGGCCGCGCGGCCCCCCCTTCCCCAAGGCACCCCCCATGTTGAGGGCACGCGGCCTGGTACGGCTCAGGAGGGGGGGCGCGCTCGCTCGCCCCCCTTTCCTGGCCGGCCGGGTAGCGTGCTCGGACAAGGGTCTGGTGTGGACTTTGGGGGAACCCCCACGCCGATTTTTTTCGGCGTTGGGGTTCCCCTTTAAGCCCATTCCAGGCGGCGGAGCCCGTGACGTCTCCTTCGCGGGCCCCGCCTACCTGTACACGCGCTCGAAATGGGCGGACTTTCCGAGCGGGAACAGTTTGCTCATTTCGAAAGTAGCCTACACACGGGCGGACTGTTCGCTCAAACACAGTTTCAGCGGACAGTTTTTCGGAATTTCCGAAAGACTTTGTCCGTCCAACTGTCCGCTGAAACTGTCCGCTGAAAGCCCACACACGGGCGGACTGTCCGCCCAAACACTGTTCAGCTGACAAGGTTGGGCGAACAGTCCGCCCGTGTGTACGCGGCCTCAGTTTTCCATTTTCTAGTTATGGATAGTCTCGCAGCTAAAAGTATATGTGTAACTACTTTACGATATTGTTTGGGAATCGTATGTAAATTCATATTCAGAATGGCTAGTTCTGGTGAAAGTTGTAGGACAATACCTGTTACTGAAGTAAGTAAATGGGAGATTGCCTGCCAGTAGTTATGTAAACTTGGGCAGTCCCACATAATATGAAAAGAGTAAGGGCCGGTTCACACTGCGAGCCGCGGCGAGGCGTCTCCGACTTCCTCGCCGCGACTTGCAGGGGGGGTCAGCGGCGACTTGCAGAGGACTTCTGCATAGAAGTCAATGCAAGTCGCCCCCGAAGTCGCCCCGAAGTAGTACAGGAACCTTTTTTCTGAGTCGGAGCGACTCGAGTCGCTCCTCTCAGAACGGTTCCATAGCACTGTATGGGGGCGACTTGCGGGAGCGAGGCGAGGCGAGCCGTGTCGCCTCGCCTCGCGTCGCAGTGTGAACCGGCCCTAAAAAAAATTGTTGCGCTAAAAAGCAAAATAGATCTATATAAAACAAAATAGATCTTTTTTTTGTTTGTTTTTAGTTTGCAGTCACTAAGGGCTTTCATTCATGGCCTGAATCGAAATGATAGGGGCATAGTTTTGACCTTTGAAGCCAGCAGCAAGGAAATTCACTTTTTAGATTTGGACATTAGGGTGATAGATAAGAAGATTGTTACCAAAACTTTCTTCAAAGAAACTGACTGCAATGGGTTTATTAATATTAATAGTTGCCACCATAAGATCTGGTTGGATTCTATTCCCAAAAGTCAGTTTTTACGATTAAGGCGGAATTGCACCGAAGTTGAGGATTTTTTTAAGGAAGCTGGTATTCTGAGGGCCCGCTTTATTGAAAAGGGGTATCAGGAGGAAACTTTAGAAAAGGCCTTTCTTTCAGCTCTCTATAAGGATAGGGAAGAGCTGCTAGGGACGAGAGAGAGAGTTGAGGACAATTCCTTTAGGTTTTCGTTCATCACAAGTTATTCCAATCAATATTATGACATCAAAACTATAATGTCTAAATATTGGAATGTACTCAAAGGTGACAAGGTTCTTGGCTCTTTGTTGCCGGAACGCCCCAAAGTTGTCTATCGGGGAGTGCCCCCTTTACGACTGCAGCTGGCCCCTAATGTTATTAGTCCACCGAGAAAATCTTCCTTTTTTCAGAATATGGGTGGCTTCTTTCCATGCAGGAAGTGTCCCACGTGTAAACTGAATTCCCTTACCGGTAGGAGAACTGAATCGTTCCAGTCAACCTCGACTTTGGAAACGTTTCAGATAAAGCCATTTATTACTTGCTCCTCTAAATATGTAGTTTACCTAATACAGTGCCCATGTTCGAAACAGTATATTGGGAGGACCAAGCGGCAATTACACGTCAGGCTAGAAGAGCATATAGCCAATATCAAGAAGGGATTCCCAAAGCATAGTCTATCGAAACATTTTGCCCTAAAGCATAATAAGAACCCCCAGGGCACCATCTTTATGGGTATCGACAGATTTCAGGGGCACTGGAGAGGCAGTAATATGGTTCGTGAAATTTCACGTCTCGAAACTAAATGGATTTATCAAGCTCAGTGCTATGCCCCTTTCGGCATGAATGTCGAATGGGATGTGAATGCATTTATCAGTAATAGTTAATGTTGTTTTTTTTTTGTGTGTGTGTTTTTGATTTGTGACTTATGTACATGGATACCACTCCTTTGCTCCTGTACGGTGTTTACGGTCCCTTCCCCATAAAGCTATACTAGATCCTTGGGTGGATAGGTGTATAATATGATGCACCTTTTGATTCTGTAGGGTTAATTTTAAGTGATTTCTCTGTTTGGCGATATTATAATTACTTTTTTATATATAAATATGGTCCCCGTCAAAAGGGATGTATTATGGGTATATTTTAAGTGATATAATATATCTTTCTTTTTTTTGTTTTAATTTAATTGAATTTTTAAAAAAATTTCTTTTTTGCTGTTCCATATTTTAAGAAATTTCGTTTGGTTCATACTCCTGCTTTTGTTAGCAGTTCTCCTCTTTTTGTGTGGCCATTGGATGCTGCGTTGTGCTCTGGCTTTGGTCATGGTAAGGGGGGGGGTGGGTGTTCCCATTCAGATTCGTGCGTTTGCCTTTGTATGGATTAGCTGGATTGGGCGTCTCCGTTGTGGACTGCTTGTTTGTGGGCGGTTTTTACTCCTGCTGAGCGCATTGGCATTGAGGGAATTGTTCCCTCGCTGCTGAGTGCTCTGCGCAGGACCGGAAGTCTGTCATCCATGCGGTGGCTCTGAGAGGTGGAACGCATGTATACACCGGAAGTGGTGCGCCGTGTGACGCACTTCACTTCCGGGTATACTGAGTGACCTGACGGGGTTACCTCAGGAGCTGGATGCCCTGAGGTACTCGTTGGGTGGACTAATATAGTCTGTTTGGGGTTTTCTATGCAGGACACTTTTTTTTCATTTCTTTTGTTTTTGTTTGGAGCTTTTCTTTTCGCCGGAGCGCATCTTTAGACCGGAAGTTCCGGTGTTTTGACACGCACGGTGCACCGGAAGTGGTCACCTTGTTTACCTTCCCCCTGTTTGAATGCAACTGAATGTGCTGGCAACATGGCGGGACGGCGGTGATTTCTAATGGGCTGCACATTGCAGCCACAGACAGACACCTGAATCAAGGTAGGCCACTAATTGTTTGATAGTTATCTGTATTTATAGCTCTCCTTCTTCTGTCACGGTCATGCCCCTGAGGACGCACGTTGGGGGCGAAACGTCGGGCGTATTTTGGGACTTGTGACATCAGAAGGAGCACAGGAGTAGTCTTCATTCGTTATTTCATCTGTAGCCGATTGTCATTTGATGCTTGTATACCTCATCTTAAATGTGAGTTGAACTACGTTTTTAGAGAATAAAAGATTATTGATTTATCAGTAAACCTGCGCAATGAGGCCACTTTGTTTTATGTTTTCTATGGTTTTTGGGAGGATTGTTGGTCTGGAGATTTAAGCAGTTCCTGGGAAGTGAAGTGCCCACTAAGCAGGAATAGGAATCCTCTTTCCCCATTGGATTACTCCCATTGAGATGATTGCGTTCCTGTAGACGAAGGGAAATCAGCATAGAAAACTGCCTCTGCCTTGGTGATTTACTACATGCGTTTTTATCTGCAGACTTATGGTAAGAGTCAGTGATTTTGGGTGTTGGTGATGGTTCCCCTCCTCTTCAGCGTATGATATGGATCATGACTATTCCTTCTTCTGCCTATGGATGTGATTACCATATCTGAGGATATCGCATTTTGAAGCCATTCATTTTATTTTTGTTTATGAACTTTCAATTATTTCATATATTATGTTTGTTTTGGATAGAGCGCTATATCATTATTTATATATTTTTATGTATTGTTTCCACATAATATGAAATAGGGTCCCTAGTTGGGTACAATTTCTCCAGCAATTAGGTGAAGAGTTCCCCTTGAATTTTGCTAGGATATGTCGAGTCAGGTATTGTCTTTGAACAATTTTTTGTGCCAATTCCCATAGTGTAACACATGCAGTGGCCCTATATATGCTTTGTAGGGAAGCCATCCATTGTTTAATTGGAAATTCTTGCCCCAAGTCTTGTTCCCATTTAAGGAAGAAAGGTAGTTTGCTGGGTATGTTTTTTTTCCCCTAGAATTGGGTATATTGTAGCAACTCCTTTCTGTGATGTGGTATGGTAATTGAGGAAAGACCATATTTTAACCGGGATTAAAGCTCTGAGTTGTGGATTGTGTAGTAGACACTTTTCTATTTGATTATATGTAGATTGCTCAGATTTCGGAAGCTGTAATTCATTACTTAACTGAGAAAAAGACTTTAATGAGCCCTGTTGGAAGAAGGAACCAAGTTTGATAACCCGTCCCAAATTCCAGTCGTCTATTTGTACGCCAGGAATTAATGTTGGTATGATTTTTAGAGGAGGGTTTAACACGGTGATTGGAGTTTTATCCCATTTGTATGTGATGATTCTCTGCCAAGAGTGTAGCGTCGCTTTCACCGTTGGTGGGAATTGAGCCATAATAGTGGACTTAATTTTCCTACTAAGCAACCAGAATTGCATGTTAGGTTGTCGCGTGATGTCTTTCTCAATTTGTCCCCATAAAGTTTTAGGAGTAGGCAAGAACCATTCTTGCAATTGGGTCAAAATAGTTGCGTCATAATAATCCTGTAGATCAGGTACGGTCGCTCCACCTATATTTCTATGTTTAATTAGTATATGGTATGCGCAACGAGATTTTTTGCCATTCCATAGATATTTTCCCAAACTGCTTTGTAAGGATTTAAAGTAGTATTTAGGGATACATATTGGAAGGGACCTGAGTTGTTATAATAATTTTGGTAAAGTCATCATTTTGAAAGCTGCCAGGCGACCAGCCCATGTAAGTTCGAATTTACTAAGTGTTGTCAGATCTGTTTCAAAATGTTTCTTAAATGGTAAAAAGTTTGTTTTAAATAACTGTTTCGTTTTGTTAGTGAGAATGATTCCTAAGTAAGAAATCCCCTCGACTTTCCAGTGGTAGGGGTATTTATTAGACAATAACTGCCTGGTTGTGTTATCTAATCCTAGGTCTAAAATATGGGACTTGGTTTCATTGATTTCATAATATGATGCTGCTCCAAATGTCGTTAGTATATTTTGGAGATTCGGGAGAGATGAAATAGGATCAGACACTATAAGCACTTTGTCATCTGCGAACAGACTTATTCTATTATCTATTTGCCCAATTTTTATTCCAGATAGTTTTGTGTCAGATCGTATACATTCTGCTAGAGGTTCGATGGCTAAATTAAATATTAAAGGAGACAAGGGGCAACCTTGTCGTGTTCCATTCGAGATGCCAAAGGGCCTAGACATCATATCATTTGTGTATACTCTCGCTGAGGGGTTTTTATACAGTGCAAAAATTGCAGATAAAATATTTCCATGAAAGCCAAATTTTAAAAGCACTGTCTGTAAATAGCCCCAATGGACCCTATCAAACGCCTTCTCTGCATCCAAAGAAAGGAGCAGAGAAGGCGTTTGATGTCTCTCAGTGAAGTGTATAATATCAATCAGACGTCTTGTTGCATCTGAAGATTGTCGACCTTTAGTAAAGCCAGATTGATCTTTGTGAATGAGGTCTGGTATGTAGTTCATCAATCGATTCGCTATTGCTTTGGCGTATATTTTGATGTCAATGTTCAATAATGAAATTGGTCTGAAATTTTGGGGAGCGTTGGGGTCTTTGCCTGGTTTCGTGCAGTGTGATGATCAAGGCCTGAAGCATCTCAGCCGGAAATTCTGATTTGGATGCTGCTTCGTTAAAAAGTGAGCATAAGTGGGGAGCTAGTATATCTCGAAGTAATTTATAGTATTCTCCTATCATTCCGTCTAGGCCCGGAGATTTATTGTTGGGCAGGGAGTCTATAGTTCTAGCAATTTCTTCCACTGAAAATGGGATGTTAAGGTCAGAGATTTGATCGGTAGTTAATGATGGAAGACTAATAGTATCTAAGAAATCACTTATTATCTTTGGGGTAGGTGTGGGAGTTTGAGAATCTTCTTTAAGATTGTAGAGCTAAATGCATTCGCTATGTCTTGGGGGTCTTGCAATTTTTCTCTAGTAATAGGGTGGTATAGATATGGAATCTTCGATTTGGAATATCTGCCTTTGATCCGTAGTGCCATGTTTTTTCCTGCTTTGTTGCTAGTATGGTAATATTTAGCTTTAAGTTTTCTAGTATGTTTTTCAAATGTATCCAATAAAGTCGTTCTGAGTTCCTGGCGTAATATTTGTAGTTTAGTTTTCAGTTGTTGTGATGGATGAGATTGGTTTTGGGAATCTAGTGTTTTAATGTCAGCAGTAAGTTTCTCGATGAGTTTCGTTTTATTTTTCCTGAATTGAGCATTCAGTTGCATAAGGATTCCCCTACTAAATGCCTTATGAGCACCCCATAGGGTGGCGGAGTTTGACACCGATCCCACATTATATTTAAAGAATTCAGTTATCTGGTTTTGTATAGCTGTAGCATAGGTAGGCATTTTAATAAGATATGCATTTGTTCTCCATAAAAAATGAGTAGTTTGAGAGTGTTTATGTAGAATAATCATACTAATTGGGGCATGATCAGTCCAGGTGATAGGTGCAATGTCAGACTCCCTCACCCGCTGTAATAACCACTTATCCGTAAAAATATAATCAATACGAGCATAGGTATTATGCACCTGGGAATGATATGTGTTTTCACGATCTCCAGGATTATGCATCTCCCTACATCATAGAGATTGCTTTTATTCAAAAAAAATTTAAGTGCACAGTTGGTTCTGGTTTTGGGATTAGAAGTGTCTAGTTCTTGTTCATGTATTGTGTTGAAGTCTCCACAAATTATTAAGGCACCTTTTCGCCATTTACCTACTTTTCTCATCAGGCCATTCAGAAAATGGGATTGCCTCTTATTAGGCGCATATACATTTACCAATGTAGTAAGTGTATTATCAATGGTACATATTAATATGATGTATCTTCCATTGGTATCTACAATAGATTCATGTCATTGAAAATTAACTGAATGATGTATGGCAATAAGTACTCCTCTTTTTTTCTGTTGGCCTGAGGCTGTAAAGATATGGGGAAAGTTCTTATGGGTACATGTGGGAATAGCGCCCGTTTTGAAATGGGTTTCTTGTATACACAATATTTGACATCGCTGGGTGTTAGCCATTTGCCACATCAACGCTCTTTTTGCTGGATGGTTAAGACCATTCGTATTTAAAGATATTAACTTTATACTCATAAAAGGATATTAATAAGATGGAAAAAGTAAGTACATACTAGCCTGATAATAGCTTTAAACCCTACTTCCATGTGAACAGTTTGTAGTCTGAAATGACTATGAATGTTCAAAAATTTAGTGACTGGAAAGTTTTGATTCAAATTTAGTAGGTTCGCAACATACCTGTCTCTTT
The DNA here is from genome assembly GCF_037356315.1 of Lithobates pipiens. Taxonomy (NCBI): domain Eukaryota; kingdom Metazoa; phylum Chordata; class Amphibia; order Anura; family Ranidae; genus Lithobates; species Lithobates pipiens. Next base: position 110,139,728 of record NW_027507789.1, read on the forward strand.
GAATGCTATGAGTTGTGTATAAGATACTGTGGAGAAAAAAAAAAAGTAAAAACACAAACCAAAATATAACCAAACTTTAAACTTACCTTGCAGTGGTAAACATTTCAATGCATACTGCAACATTGGAATGGGGAATTAGTTCAAAGGTCAGCTGTTCCAAAGATTTAATATCGCTCGGCACGGCGGGCAAGCTGATAGATCGGTTTCCTATAGTTAGGATTGTAGTTTGACCGGATCTAGTCAATGAAAGTTAATGCCATTGTGATGTAAGTTTCTCCGGATTCTTCTTAGCTCCGATGGGTGGAGTTGGTTTGGGGATAATACCCCATGTGTGAAGTAACTTAATGCCTTGTTCCACAGAAGTGATTGTATGGTAGGTGTCGTTCTTCTGTATCAGTAGTTTGGATGGTTGTTTCCAACGGTATTCAATTTTATGATTACACTTTTGTAATCGTGGAAAGTTGTCTTCTCATATCTAGGGTATGTTTAGACAAGTCAGAATAAATCTGGATTGTGTTATATGGTTGTGGAAGTTGTCCTAGATGTTGCGCTTTATATAGGATTTGTTCTTTAACGTGGTAGAAATGTACTCTAAGTAGTACATCACGTGGTATTTGTGGAGGGAGAAATGACGGTTTCGGAATCCGATGGATACGATCTATTGTGAGCTCTAAGGCTGGAATAGCTGGCAACAAGTTGGAGAATAAGTCAGTGGCATATTTTTTAAGATCAGACTGTTGTATATTTTCAGGGATACCCCTGATTTTGAGATTGTTCCTCCTTGAGCGGTCTTCTAAATCTGCAATTTTAAATTTAAGCCACTCTTTTTCAGCCTTATTTTCTTCATGAGCATCTATTAAGTCATTAATAGTATTGATCATGTCTCCCATAGAGTTCTCAATAGTGTGTACTCTTTCACCTAAGGAGTTCACTGCTTTGGAGAATTGATTTGTGAGTTGTAACATATCCGTATGAAGCGAAGTATGTAAAGTCAATAGCATTTTTTTTAATTGGGTGTCCAGAATAGGCTGGTTATTAGTGGGGAATGCGACTATAGGCAAAGCTATAGGAGCTATGGCCGTGTCTTCTGGACTAATATGAGGTAGTTTATGGCTTACCTCCTGGCCTGTGAAATCCAGTTTGATACGAGTTTTAGCCGGGCTGCGACATGTAGGACTGAGGCAATCTTCCTCATGAGGAGATTCCAGATGTGTTTTGAGTGGATTCTTCTAGAGCAGCATCAGGCATGTCAGTGTAATGCGCTCTCCCTGAGAAGGCTGTTGCTGGTACAGCAGCTGTAATGCCGCGTACACACGATCAAACAAGCGGGTGGAAAAGTCCGGCAAACTGAAGTCCGCCTGACAATCCCCCCGTGTGTAGCCTCCGGCATACTTTTTTGACCCGAAAGAACGGCGGACTTAGAATGCCGTGTTACACTCCAATCTTCCCGGCGGACTCGCCTTTCGGCGGACAATCCAGCCGTGTGTGTGCCAGTCCGCCGTACTTTTGAAATGAACGGACTTTTCCCGCCCGGAGAAAAGTCCGCTCATTTCGAGCGGGTCTCCAGGTAGGCGGGGCCCGCGAAGGAGACACCGCCAGCCCCGCCACCTGGTATGGACTTAAAGGGGAACCCCAACGCCGAAAAAAAATCGGCGTGGGGGTCCCCCCAAAGTCCACAACAGACCCTTGTCCGAGCACGCTACCCGGCCAGCCAGGAAAGGAGGGGCGAGCGAGCGCCCCCCCCCCGAGCCTTACCAGGCCGCGTGCCCTCAACATGGGGGGTGCCTTGGGGAAGGGGGGGCCGTGCGGCCCCCCCCACCCCAAAGCACCTTGTCCCCATGTTGATGAGGACAAGGGCCTCTTCCCGACAACCCTGGCCGTTGGTTGTCGGGGTCTGCGGGTGGGGGGCTTATCGGGGGCTTATCGGAATCCGGGAGCCCCCTTTAATAAGGGGGCCCCCCACCCTATGTGAATGAGTATGGGGTACAATATACCCCTACCCATTCACCTGTAAAATAAAAGTACAAAAAAAACACAACACATGAGATAAAATAGTTTATTGCACAGCTCCGGGGGTCTTCCGTCTTCAGGGGTCTTCTCGCCGGACTCCTCCGCTATCTTCTTGTAGCTCTTTTGCTAGCGGAGGAGCCCTGCATTCTTCCTCGCCGCCGGCCTCTTCTTCCGACTTCGGGGGTCTTGTCCCCCTCTTCGGTTCTTCTGCCGGGCCACCGTGCCTTCTTCTAGCTCTTTTACAGGCGGTGGCCCGGTCTTCTGTCGCCGCCGCCGCCTTCCGTTCTTCTCTTCTTCTTCTTCTTCAGATGTTGCCTCGCCGAGTCCTCCGCTCACAATGACAGGGACCGGGCACGCGGCAACTTATATAGGGACAAGGGGCGGGGTCTTCGGTGGATGTCACATGGGTTCATGTCACATGGGTTCATGTCACATGGGCTCATGTCACATGGCGACAGTCCCAGCATCCTCCGGGACTGTGACATCGTAAGGGGGTGGGGGTCACCATGTGACATGAACCCATGTGACATCCACCGAAGACCCCGTCCCTTGTCCCTATATAAGTCGCCGCGTGCCCGGTCCCTGTCATTGTGAGCGGAGGACTCGGTGAGGCAACATCTGAAGAAGAAGAAGAAGAGAAGAACAGATGAACGGAAGGCGGCGGCGGTGACAGAAGACCGGGCCACCGCCTGTAAAAGAGCTAGAAGAAGGCGCGGTGGCCCGGCAGAAGAACCGAAGAGGGGGACAAGACCCCCGAAGTCGGAAGAAGAGGCCGGCGACGAGGAAGAATGCCGGGCTCCTCCGTCAAGCAAAAGAGCTACAAGAAGATAGCGGAGGAGTCCGGCGAGAAGACCCCCGAAGACGGAAGACCCCCGGAGCTGTGCAATAAACTATTTTATCTCGTGTGTTGTGTTTTTTTTGTACTTTTATTTTACAGGTGAATGGGTAGGGGTACATTGTACCCCATACTCATTCACATAGGGTGGGGGGCCGGTATCCTGGGGCCCCCTTATTAAAGGGGGCTCCCGGATTCCGATAAGCCCCCCGCCCGCAGACCCCGACAACCAACGGCCAGGGTTGTCGGGAAGAGGCCCTTGTCCTCATCAACATGGGGACAAGGTGCTTTGGGGTGGGGGGGGCGCGCGGCCCCCCCTTCCCCAAGGCACCCCCCATGTTGAGGGCACATGGCCTGGTATGGCTCAGGGGGGGCGCTCGCTCGCCCCTCCTTTCCTGGCCGGCCGGGTAGCGTGCTTGGACAAGGGTCTGTTGTGGACTTTGGGGGGACCCCCACGCCGATTTTTTTCGGCGTTAGGGTTCCCCTATAAGTCCATACCAGGCGGTGGGGCCAGCTACGTCTCCTTCGCGGGCCCCGCCTACCTGGAGACGTGCTCGAAATTAGCGGACTTTCCTCCGCGTGTGTGGGCGAGTCCGTACATTTCAAAAGTAGGGCGGATAGTACGGCGGACTTAGTACGCCGTATTAGTCCGCTGAAAAAGTGCCGTGTGTGGGCAAGTAGCCCGTTCGGAAAGTCCGACGGACAGTCTGGCGGAAAGTCCGCCAGACTAAGTACGTCGGACAGACGGCTACGTGTGTACGCGGCTTAAGAGGATCTGCGCCATCTTTTTTTTCTCCCTCCCGCTGACTGAGAGGAGAACGTCGTTGGTTTTTTCATTTTCCGTACGTCTTTCCGCTTTTTCGACATCACCCTCGAATTCAGGAACTCTTCCGTCGTCTGTTGGAATCTTTTTTACCAATATTCGCTGTGAATTGTCGCTAATATGCCCGTTCATGTCACGGAGCTCTCTCACAGAGTGTCCATTCGGCTCGCGCGCTGGCCACACCCCCTCCCGAAAACCATACATTTTAACCACCTCAATACAGTGCACTTACACCCCCTTCCTGACCAGACCAATTTTCAGCTTTCAGCGCTCTCACAGTTTGAATGACAATTATTCAGTCATTCAACACTGTATCCATATGAAACTTGCGTCCTTTTTTCCACACAAATAGAGCTTTCTTTTAGTGGTATTTAATCACTAGTGGGTTTTTTATTTTTTGTGCTATAAATAAAATAAAACTTAAATTTTGTGAAAAAAATGCCTTTTTCTTTGTTTCTGTCATACATTTTTGCTAATTAGTAATTTTTCTTCTTTGGCCAAAATTTATACTGCTACCTATCTTTGGTAAAAATAACCCACATTAGTGTATATTATTTGGTCTTTGTGAAAGTTATAGAGTCTACAAACTATGGTGCCAATCACTGAAAATCGATCACTTCTGATCAGGCCTTCAGTACATCAGGTGTACCTCATTTCTTGAGACACTAACAAGTCAGGAAAGTACAAATACCCCCCCAAATGACCCCTTTTTACAAAGTAGACATTTCAAGGTATTAAGTAAGTAGCATGGTGAGTTTTTGTAAGTTGTCATTTTTTCCCACAATTCTTTGCAAAATGAAGATTTTTTAATTATTATTTTTTTTTTTTACAAAATTGTCATATTATCAGGTTATTTCTCACACACAGCATATGCATACAACAAATTACACCCCAAAATACATTCTGCTACTCTTCCCGAGTATGGCGATACCATATGTGTGAGACTTTTACACAGCCTGGCCACATACAGAACACCAATATTGAAGTAGTACCTTCAGACGTTCTACGAGCAAAAATTACGCATCTCATTTCTCAACCACCTATTACACTTTTGAAGGCCCTGGAGTACCAGAACAATGGAATTTCTCCATAAAATTACCCCATTTTGGAAAGCAAACACCCCAACGTATAATCTGTGAGGCATAATGAGTCTTTTGAATGGTCTTTTGAATGGTTCATTTTTTTCCAAACTTTTTTGGAATATGTGGAAAAAAATTTAAACGCATTTTTTTTACACAAAATTGTCAATTTATAAGATATTTCTAACACATAGCATGTATATAGCAAAAATTACACCCCAAAACACATTCTGCTACTCCTCCCGAGTATGGCGATACCACATGTGTAGGACTTTTACACAGCCTGGCCACATAAAGAGGCCGAACATTGAAGTAGTACGTTCAGGCATTCTAGGAGCATAAATGACACATCTCATTTCATTCCTATCTATCAGACTTTTGAAGGTCCTGGACCACCAGGACAGTGAAATTACCCACAAAATGACCCCATTTTGGAAAGCAAACACCCCAACGTATATTCTATGAGACATGGGCTGCAAATGGGTACTCGGGTGCTCTGATGGGCTGGAGATAGGTACTCTGGTACTCTGACTGCCACAATAGTTGCGACGCCTGCCCGTCATTTGACAGCCGGTGGTCAGCAACTAGTTAAAGCACATTTGAAGAGTGTATTATATATAGATATGAAATTGCATAGGGCTTTATACATATATGTGTATATATGTATGTATGCAAATTCCAGTTAAAAGTGGTAAGTGGTCAATCATCAAGGGGGACCCCAGGAACTCAGAACGTGGGGGGGCACCTTCTGCAGAAAGAATACACTAAGGTAAGGGGGGTGGGTTACTAATATAAGGGGGAAACCCTTTATATCAGTGCTCCCTTACAATATCGTTTTCACTCCCCCCTTGCATCAGTGACCCCCCTTCAGACCGGCCTGGCGGCGCTGTCACTGATCTCCTCTCAGGTGCACCGTGCAGGGCTCAGTCAGTTGGCTCCAGCTCGGTGGCTCTGGTTTTATTCTATTCTATTCTCCTCTCCACAGTCCACACATGTCTGACTCCTCCCATGATCCCCATCCTGGCGGCACTCCCACTCTTGACTCCTCTCCAGACTGCCTCAGAGACTGCAGACATGATACAGGAGATGGTCAGAGACTGCAGACTTGATGCAAGAGCTCAATGCAGCCTCACCAGTGGTCATCAAATGCAGCCTCACTGTGCCCATTAATGCAGCCTCACTATGCCCACCAAATGCAGCCTCACTGTGCCGTAAATGTAGTCTCACTGTGCTCATGAATGCAGCCTCACTGTGCCCATCATTGCAGCCCCTCCTGTGCCCCATGTCCCAGTCTGCAGTCCCTGTCTGTGGGAAGGTGTGTTTTTGATGCTCGGTACGGTACCTTACATGCCAGCAGGATATCCATGACGGCCAGCAACAGGCAGGGTCTGTTCTCGTTTTGGATGGGGACGGTGCTCCTTCCAGAGGATCTGTTTACTGTGAGATGGAGTGGTCCTTGGTCACCTGCACCTTCAGCCGTCCTCATTTTCTGGCCCCAGTCAGCCTGTCCCCTGGTCCCAGGGAAGTGGAGAGCACTGGGTGGGAGCTGGAGAGAAGGGGGAGCAGAGAGTACTGGCAGGGTTGGAGAACACATGGGTGGGGTCAAAGAGCAGGGGGGAGTGGAGATCAGAGGGGTGGGGAGCGGAGAGTGCTGGGGGGGATAATTGAGAGAACTGGGGGGCCAAAAAGAACAGGGGTGGAGAGGGCGGCAGGCTGAGGGCACTGGGGGGGCTAAGAGTGTGGGATGGCAAAGAGCACTGGGGGGCAGAAAAACAGGGGTGGAGAGCACGGGGGCTGGAGAGCACTGTGGGTCCAAAGAGCAGGGGGGAGTGGAGAGAAATAGGGGGGAGCTTGAGAGCACCAGCGGGGGCCAGAAATAACAGGGGTGGAAAGCACAAGAGACTGGAGAGCACTATAGGGGTGGAGAGCACTGGTGGGGTTGGAGAGCACATGGGTGGGGGCAAAATGCAGGGGGGAGTGGAGAGTACAGGGGAGGGGAGTGGAGAGTGCTGGGGGAAGCTTGAGAGCACTAGAGGGGGAACCAAAATGAACAGGGGTGGAGAGCACGGGGGGTAGAGAGCACTGGGGGGCTGGAGAGCGATGGGTGGAGCTTGAGAGCACTGGGGGGGCAGAAGGAACAGGGGTGGAGAGCACTGCGGGGAGAACGAACAGGGGTGGAGAGCACTGGGGGGGGGAGAAAGAACAGGGGTGGAGAGCACTGGGGGGGAGAAAGAATAGGGGTGGAGAGCACTGGGGGGGAGAAAGAACAGGGGTGGAGAGCACTGGGGGGGGAGAAAGAACAGGGGTGGAGAGCACTGGGGGGGAGGAGAAAGAACAGGGGTGGAGAGCACTGGGGTGGGGGCTGGAGAGTGATGGGAAGAGCACGGCGGGGGAAGAACAGGAGTGCAGAGCACTGGGGGGAGAAAGAACAGGGGTGAAGGGCACTGGAGGGGGAGAAAGAACAGGGGTGGAGAGCACTGGGGGGGAGAAAGAACAGGGGTGGAGAGCACTGGGGGGGGAGAAAGAACAGGGGTGGAGAGCACTGGGGGGGGGAGAAAGAACAGGGGTGGAGAGCACTGGGGGGGAGAAAGAACAGGGGTGGAGGGCACTGGGGGGGGGGGAGAAAGAACAGGGGTGGAGAGCACTGGGGTGGGGGCTGGAGAGTGATGGGGAGAGCTGGAGAGCACGGGGGGGGCAAAGAACAGTGGTGGAGAGCACTGGGGGGAGTGGAGAGCACTGGGATGGTGGCTAGAGAAGAATGGGGAGAGCTGGAGAGCAGGGGGGGGGCAGAAAGAACAGGGGTGGAGAGACAAATGGTGGGGGGGGAGCTGGAGAGTGTGGTGGGGGAGGAGAACACGGGGGGGGGCAGGGAGCACAAGGTGAACGGGGGGCAGTAAAAGCAGTTGGATAGAACGATCAGCTTTCTAAAATGAGCTTAAAGAGGAAATTAGCTTTCTATATTCCTCTATGCAGCCGCTGAATGCTTGCAGGAGGTAGAGGCGGAGAATCAAGCATTCAGCGGCTGCATAGAGGAATATAGAAAGCTAATTTCCTCTTTATGCGACCCCCCTGCAGATCCTCCTATCCAGGCACACAGGGTGGGCATCTCCTCCTGTGGATCACAGAGCTGGCTGGGTCTGTGTTCGGCGGCGGCGGCGCTGTAACAAGGTCCCGCCCCCCTAGACACTGATTTTATCTACTATTACACGAGCCAGTCTAGGGGGGCAGGACCTTGTTACAGTGCCACCGCCGAACACATATCCAGCCAGCTCTGTGATCTGCAGGAGAGAGGGGAGCAATGCAGCCGCAACTAAAAGGGGCCCTAGGGCAGGCGGCGTACCGGGAAATCTCCCAGTATCCCGGTAGGCCAGTCCGGCCTTGGTGCCAATATGCGCTTGCTTGCTGTGAAAAAAAAAGTTGAGCAAGCCTTACTTTTCTTCAGATAATGTGACGCAAAATATGGTACACATATCAGGGCAATGTGCCCCAACGCACAGGAAAAACAGCAGGCAGCAAAAGTTTGGTGGGAATGGACCCAAACTTGTACGTTAAGGGCCAGTTTACACCATAGAAACGCATTCCAGATGCTTTTCTGCATGCGCATTTTTGATGCAGTCCACCTCTTTTTTATTAACCTTAAATAAGGACATGTGTGTTCCAGTGCATTTTTAGTGTGTTACATTGAGTTTTTTAATGCGTTTTACAGCATTCCATTCAGGGTGGATTTGATTGAAATCAATAGTAAAAAGGCTTGATTTGAATCAACTAGATTTAAATCATAATTTTTAAAGAGCGACTGTCATCTCTGTTCCGCAGCCGCTCCTCCTCTGACCCGCTGTTGACTCAGCGACAGTCCCATTCACTTTAATGGGACGGCTGGTAAAGCGGCAGTGACACAACAGGGAGAGTGACATGGTGGCAGCAGGTGAGTGGATGCCTTATGCGGACTTATTCTTGCTGGTAGTTAGAATCATCTAATATTTGCAAACAAAATTAAAGTTTCCTATTTAGAATAATAAGCTGTCAGGTTAGTATATATAGTATATAACAGCGATATCAGAACCGATTCAATCATACAGTTTGAAGTGTACATAGATTTACAAAAGAATGGGATAAAGAAATATTCCTGAACTTTATCTCATGGTTACTGTGAAGTTGTGTGAATGCAACAATGCAGTGCATGTTATCTCAGCTTGCAGAGCCTGGATTCATTGAATGAGCATACCAAAAATGTAAATATTACAGAATATACAGCCTCGTGCTACATACTGTAACTAAGCTCCATTTCATGCTGAATAATCCAAATTATTAATGTATCTTAATAGAAAACTATCTTTGGATAGATTTTTACTCTAAAAGCATGTTATTAAAATACATTTGATGAAAATAAAAAAAATCAGATTTAGATGCAGCTACTTAGGCACCTTTGTTGGGTTAGTTCACAGGCACAGCTCTTTTTCCACACATCCTGGATCACATCCACTTCCATCGATCATTTTTTTATCTGTAATTCATAGGTGTTTATTTACTATCACCCCCTGTGTTTCTGTTTTCATTGTCTAATAACTTAAAATGTCATATATATTTATGGCTGAAGCCCTATGACCGATACGTATCCGAACAATACAAACTTATCATGAGATACCCTATATGAAATGGACCTGAAAGTGTGCCCTGGTCTAATGGACGGTATACCAAAATAAGGGGGCATACCCAGTAATTACAAATGAATGTGTTTGAAGAGAAATGTTTTGATAAATGACCTAAAAAAGGGGATGGGAGGGTGGGTATTGCGCACAGGAAACCGACAAAGACCACAGGCGAGTGGGCTGGTTAAATACCCCCCGGGCTCCTCCCATAAATTCAGGCCACCATACTGGCCTTCTTACTTATGGCTGAAGCCCTATGACTGATACGTATCCGAACAATACAAACTTATCATGAGATACCCTATATGAAATGGACCTGAAAGTGTGCCCTGGTCTAATGGACGGTATACCAAAATAAGGGGGCAAAACACTTAGGTAGGGATAAGAGAGTTTTATTGTTTCCAGCTTAACCTTTATTGAGCAAGTTGAGTGAATGCTCGAGACATCTCTACCTGTGGGTTAGGGATGTACCGAGTGAAGCAGGCCGATTTCCACCTGCCCAATCTTTTGATGACGTGGTCCGGGACCCCGTGCCGGGATGCGGATGAAGCTGCTCCGATGCGGAAGGAGTGGCCGGAATACTCACCGGGATTAAGGAGCAAGTTGCGGAGGAGAATCCTAACATGTTTAATGAACTGGCAGTTCGTTAACAGTTTGACCGGGAAGGGCAAAAGAGGGCTAGAGTCCGGGAGCTTGGGTAACCGAGAGAGTAACTGTGTAAGCACAGCGACCGGGCACCAGGCGTTGTTGGTTTTGTAGAGGTGGATATCTACGCCGGTGCCTGTTTGCTGGGTCTTGGTTACCGAGAGGTGGAGGATGAAGTGATCCTGGTGACAGAGCAGATGACGTCTGCGAAGGACTGGAGTATGTGGGCTGTTATGAGTGAACTCGCTGGGCCGTAGGAAGCCATAGTAGGCCAGGTAAATGGCTGCCTGTATGACCAGACTGGGGAGAACACCGAAGGGGTAACTGGTAAGCATGGTGGACATGTCCCTGAAGATGGAACTGGTGATGGGGAGCCGTCTGACTTTTATTGGCGGCTGTTGCTTCTGGATGCCGCGCAGGATGGCTCGGATCGCGTGGGACGAGAAGATGGACGGCTTGGTAGGATCCTGAAGTGAGAGGAAGTGCTGTATGCCAGCTAAGTATAAGCGGATGGTGTTGAATGACAAGGCCAGTTGATTATGGCAGTATGAGGTGAAGGCTAGTATGTGCCTAGCGTCTGTGGGGGTGCCTACTGTGGAGGCGAGCAGAAATGTATTGAACGCCTTCCAGGCTACCCGGTAGGCTTTCAGAGTATTGTCCGATAGTGAATGGTTGATGAGCTGAGTGGCTCTATGTAGATGTGGCTCTAGTCCAGGGTCAACCGAGACCAATGCGGGATAGGAGCTGAGACCGTGTCTGCACTGGGAACCTGCTGAAAGAAGGACAGGAAATTAAAGCGGGACAATGCGTCAGCTGCACGGTTGTACTTTCCTGGGATAAACGTGCAGTAAACATTAAACTGATGCTGCAGAGACAGCTGCACCAGCCTGCGTAGGAAGGACATCACGGAAAGAGATTTGGACCTGCCCTTGTTGACAATTTCGGCTGTGGCCTGGTTGTCGGTGGTGAAACCTACAGTTTGTCCTGTCCAGGTATGACCCCAGAGCTGGGCGGCTGCTACCATGGGGTAGAGCTCGAAAAGGGATGACGACTGATTAAACCCAGGGATCCTGAGTATTTGAGAAGGCCAGGGTCCGGCGAACCAATGGTGGCCAAAAATTGCCGCAAACCCTGTGGAGGCTGCGGCATCTGTCACTACCTGTGGCGAGAGAGGTGAGATATATGGGATGAACAAAGAGATACCGTTCCAGGTGGACAGGAACTCATCCCACATCGACAGGTCTGCTAAGGCTGCGGTATCTAGGCATAGGATTTGATCCGGGTCTTGTGCCTGAGAAAGGTAGACCAACAGGCGTGAGACAAAGGAGCGACCTTGCGGAATTATACGCATGGCATAGTTGAGCATGCCCAACAGCGACTGTAGCTGCCTCTTTGTACATCCCCTGGTGCGGGTGAACTCGTGGAGAACTGCCCTGATGCGGGTTAGTTTGTCGAGGGGCAGGCTGGCCTGCATGGAGCTGGTGTCCAGATTGACTCAGAGGAAGGTGATTGATTGCGCGGGCCCGTCCACCTTATGTTCAGCGATGGGAACATTGAGGTTCCCAAAGACAGTCCTTAATTTGTCGAGGTCCCTTGGAGGTGTGCCTGGCTGTTCGATCAGCAGGAAGTCATCCACGTAGTGGATAACTTGCTGACAACCAACTTTGTGCAGGAGAATCCACTCGAGAGACTGCGCGAATGTGTCGAACAGCCACGGGCTGCTTTTAGAGCCAAACGTTAACTTGGTGGCGAAATAATATTGATCTCTCCATTTAATTCCGTGCCAGCACCAGAGGGACGGGTGGATAGGCAATAGTTTAAAGGCGTCGGATATGTCGGCTTTGGCCAGCCACGCACCTGTGCCTACTTTAAGGATGGCCTGAATCGCCATGTCCACCGAGGCGTATTTTAATGAGAACTCTTCAGAAGGAATCAAGGAGTTTAAGCTGGGAATGTGGGAAGAACGAGGCGCAGACAGGTCGTACACCAAACGATTTTTATTAGAAAATTTTCCCTTGACAAGCCCAATAGGGCTAACTCTCCACATATTGAAGGGGGGCTGTGAGAAGGGACCTATGACAAAGCCTCGTTCCACCTTCGTTCTGCAGCAGTTGGTCAATGGCTTGCTCGTCAGCGGCTGCTAAGCGGAGGTTTCTGCACTCGTAGGTCTGGTGGGGTAGGGAGATGAGGCCGGTGTGGAAGCCTGTCGTGAAGCCACCGATGAGGAAGGTGGCTAGTGAAGGAGTGGGGTGCATAGTGAGGTAGAAGCCCAAGCATAGGACGTCTATGCGGCTCAGTCATGAGCCCTTGTGTGCTTTGACCTCGCACAAATTTCTGGGGTGCGCTCTGTGACATACGACACAGATGTGCAATAGGCGGCACTGGCTAAAATTGCACAAGCCGTAGTTATAATTATTGCAGATGGCCGCTCCCCCTACGGTTCGGACCGTACGTCCAAATTTGTCCACTTGATTCTTTGGCGCAGGGCCTGATTGGCCTAGGGCTGCACCAGAGGTGGAGGGGAACTCTACCGGGCGACTAACCGGTATGTTGGCGCACCAGGAAGCGGTATGGGTGGAGGACTGGCAGATGGCACACAGGGGTGAACGAAGGCTGGCAAAATGCCGACAGAACAGTTCCGTGTCCATAAGGCTCCAGTCTGTGGGTGACTGGAACTGTGCCAGTTTAGCGGCTGCCTTGGCTGAGAATGACCGATGATAGTCGTAGAAGGAGAAGCCTCCGTATTTGTATCCTAGGTCCACTACCGTGTGGAGGTACAAATCCAGCTCTTCCCTCCTGGCAGGGGATGCTGAGCAAATGATGTCTCTCAGCATCCCAAAGGCTAGGGCAAACTCTGGGATGGAAAGTTTACGATTCAGCCTGGGGTCCTTAGCTTTGAGGACTATGGAGACGTCTCCCCAGGAGTAAGCCTTATTTTCTGCAAGGTCATGTACCGAAATGAGCAGGGAGGCCAGGTTGACATCCTTGCCGTCCAAGATGTCCTTCCTAATACCGGCCGGCACCAGATGTGCTGGACAGACCACGGGACATGTTCCTTCGTTACCTGTCGGCAGTGGTGACGGGACTGGAACCGGAACAGGGGTGGTTGTGGCTGGGAGAGCTTCTAGGAGCGTCACTCTGGCCTGGACGTCCGTGACCGTATTGGTTAGGGACGACACCATAGCGTGCAGTTGGCCTATAGCCGCTGAGATGGACTGGAGCGTAGCCTGAGGTGGGGTACTAGGCCCGGCCGTAGCTGGTGGGGTAGAGAGGAGCCTGAAAAGCTCTGCCTTCCTAGCCGTAGCGGGGAAAGGAATGCCCCTGCGTCTCAGCTCCGCTGTCAGCCTGGGGATAGTCCAACCCCTGAAGGACTGTACGCTGCCGCTCACTGAAGGCGGGCGAGGAGACAAGGGGGCGGTAAGGTCTTCGCTGCCGATTTGGGACATGGCTCCAGGTAAATCGTGCCCTAGGAGTGATGTCCTATCTCTTTGGGGACGAAGGATGGACGACCGGAACCTATAGAGGGTGACATAAGTCAAGACTGTTTCTCTATTTTACCAAGCAAACCCACCTATTTGCTGAGCACTAAGGCGGGAGCGAACGTGTATACATATATATATATATTGTCACAAGCCTTCACATACATATATATGTATGCCAGCATGGTTGCTGTCGCATTTTCCACGCCTTCCCTTCTCTCCCCCTTTTTTTTTTTTTTTACCTGGGAAGATAACGTCCAAGCTGGTGCAGGGTGGACCTACTGAACTTGACTGACCTGGAGAGAGAAACAACAGATGACAATTGGTGAGAACCTAACAAGTAAACTGAAGAGTGACGTGAACGGCTGGCTAACATGACCGAAGTGCACCGTTGAGTAGACATTTTCCCGCCACCACTCCTTTTTTATCACCGCCATTTATTTATCATCCTCATTTTTTTTTTCCTCTTTTTTTCCTTTTTTTTTTTTTTTGCTGTCCCAATCCGACGTATCATATGCGTAAAGGACGAAGTGCGAGATGACCCGTGTCCAATGCGGGAGCGTAAATAAGTGCTGTAGTTATGACCGTACAATAAGGCAACCTGTTGAAAAAGTGAAATGTGGCCGTTCCCTCTGGGGCACGCCGAACAGAATCGATGCATCACGGATGCTACTGGATTCGAGTCGGAGCGCTGTAAGTGACAGTGAAATGAAGCATGATTTGCCATGACAGAGGCACGAAATGGTCGTGTCGCAAGTGCGACTGACAACAAAGCGGACTCTGGAGCATGTACTGAAATGTGGGAAATAACCTGGGGCGAACCGGAACGAATCGGTGCATGTGTATGTGCGACTGGATTCGAACCGGAGAGCGGAGCGTGACAGTGAAATGAAATGAACAACTTCTGTCATGACAGAGGCCTGGATCGGCTGGCCACGAACTGCGACTGGAACCGACCGGTCTCTGGAGCATGCACTGAAATGAGGCTGAAAAAATACCTGGGGCCGTCCGGACGAATCGATGCACAGGGATGCGACCGGATTCTAACTGAACGCACTACGTGACAATAAATTGTTTCCCATGATAGAGCTACGAATCGGAGAGGACGCAGCCTGCGACCGTCAATGAGCGGGCTCTAGAGCATGTACTGAAATGAGGCCAACGCAACTGGGACACGTTGATCGAACCCATGCGTTTTGAGAAATGCGACTGGTTTCGAATCGGAACGTGATAGGTGACAGTGAAATGATTCCCATGACAGAGACCCGGATCGATTAGCAACGAGCGGTTTCTGGAGCATGTACTGAAATGAGGCCGAGCAACTGGGGCACACCGGAACGAACCGTCACATTTAAACGAATGCGACTGGATTCGAATCGGGGCGCGGTGAGTGGCAGAAATGAGTGAAATTATGAAATGACCTACGTGAGCCAGCTGTGGCAGAGGTACGAATCGTTGTGCCGAGAGGTGCGACTGGCGACGATTAGTCTGTGGAACATGGTGATGAGGCAGATAACACAACAATTTACGAAAACAGTGCAGATTTTCCTTTGAGCAATTCCTACTGAAATGAGGCCCGTGAAATGAAGGGCGCTGCGAAAATGGTGCGTTTTGAGTGATAAACGACCCGGTTTCGTAACGAATGACTCGAGATATTTCAAGTTTTACGATACTCAAAAATGAAACGTTTTAGTAAAGGAAGGTCAAACGAGACCCTTACCTGCGGCAGTCGAGCTAGAGACGTTGTACAAAACACGAACGGGAACGAAAACCACGAGACTTCTGGTAGAGAGAAGTTTCCGAACGGCAACGAAATTCGAGTAGTCGGCCTAGTGACGTAGTATTGCGCACAGGAAACCGACAAAGACCACATGTGAGTGGGCTGGTTAAATACCCCCCGGGCTCCTCCCATAAATTCAGGCCACCATACTGGCCTTCTTACATATATATATATATATATATATATATATATATATATTGTAATGTTGGGGTGATTAAGCACAATTGGTAGATGCACGTTTTAGTCTACATCAGGCAGGCGTTTTATGGTTAAGGGCCTGGTAGCCCACGTTTATTATAAGAAAACAAAAATATTTAGTTCATCCAGTAATCCCACGCAGGGGTTTAAATTCATTCAGCACACAAATGAACATACCAAGCCACCTGGCTCTCAATTGTCAACATTTCCTCTGCTTGCTCCCAACAGATTTGTCAACTCTTTCCAGCCCCCTGGACTCACCGACTTCCTTAGTCTTCCTGACTCTCAAGGTTGTCAGCCTTTCCCAGTCCCTTACACGGACTACAGTCTCCCACAGGGCAAACCACTCTTCAGCCAGCAGCAAGCTGTTCACACTCCTCCACCTTCCACCAACAGCCCTTCATTTATATGGCTTATATGCAGCTGGGCACACACCCTGCTCGTTAACATCCAGACCCAGACACAGGGCTGGAGATATGCAAACTCTGTGTCTGCGTCTCGTTTTCCTCCAATTTCATAGGGACAGAGCCTCGCTCTGTCACATATCCCCCCCCTTTGTTTCGATCCGGAGGGAGGAACACCAGCACCCATCATGATGGTTGGGACACCTCTGTGCTGGCTGTCAGCCACGTAGGCCCAACCTTTTTTCCGGGTGCGCTTCCAGGAACATTCCCCCCTGGATCTTAACAGGTTCCTATATTTTCCTATACTCAGCCTTCCTCTTCTTTTGGGGTCCCTGGGCTTATTCACTTTTCTTGGGGGAACTCTGCCTTCCTTGAGCCCTCCTTTCACCTTACAAATACCCATTTTACCCTTCACCATCGGTATTTCAGGTTTAAAACAGTTTCTCTTGGTACCCACTGCAACCAAATCATTGTTTACAGAACGAACTCTTAACAGATCACAGCTTTCCAATTCAGTGTTTGTTAGAAGAAGACCTGAGGAGGGACTACATCCGACGGGACCATAGCACAGCTCCATCTCACCCGTTGTCCAACACTCCATGGGTACCTGTTCTAACAAACTACCCTGACCCAAGCATAAACCATTTTTTTCAGGTATACACATTACATTGTTATGGCAACCAATATTAACACTTTCTTCCACAGTGTCTCCAGGCACCTTAACTTGTACCTCTGGGCCAGTGACAGAAAGCATCTCTGCTACTGCCGAGTCCATTCTGGGCCGTTCTTTCTCATGAGGCCTAGCGGGTAAGGCAGTATCTGCGCCCTCTACTGACAACTGCTCCGCCACACCTCGGACCACACCAGCAGAGATGTTTCTAGTCACCGCATCAGACGGAGAGACCTCTGATATCTTAAGCAGTTCTCTCGCGTGCCTTCCATACCAATCAATAACTAGAAGTACGCTCACAGAGAATCTGGAGATCCTGTGCCAAATGGGTAACCATTGGTCCCACCAATTCCACTGTTGGTCAAGGTTTCCCAGCACTGCCTGTACCACTTGGCTCCACCCATTGGTGCTACGCAGCACCACCTGGTCCAACTGCGGTGGAGATACCCAAGTATACAGCAAGTTCATTTTTACCAACTCTAGCATTTCCAGTAAGGTTTCTGTCATCTCTAAACATCCCATGTCTAAACAACAGAACTTTCTAGGGTCTTTTACCCTGTCCAAGACATGGAGGGGCTCAGCGACTGCAGGTTGAGAGGGTGAGACATTTGAAGAGACCTCATCCTCCTTGGAGGTACCCATCATCACAGCTTGTTGCTCCCCTGGAGAGCTGTCAGACACATGTCTCACACTTATCCCTTCTGCACCAGTGTTGGTGAGCCTCTGCAGGTCATTACAAGTCACACTATCACTTTGATACTCAATATCATTTAGCTGTGGAGCTGTGGACAACACATCTGCGATGCCAGTGCCCTGAACTGTTTCTTCAGAGGGGAGGGCATCAACCTTTGCAGGGACCAAGACGCCCTCAACCACCTGCGGGTCTGCGTTCCCCCTGTCTGGCATAGCAGTTGTGTCCACACCCTTGTTACTTAAGCTAGCCTTAGCCAGTATGGCTAGCAATTGTTTGGCCCAGCTGTCCCAGTCCATTGTGGTTCTACCATGGGTGTTCCACAGCGTTGCATCACCTGCTGTAGAAAGCCGCACAGAAACCTGGGATTCATTAGCTTTAACTGCACATTCCTCACTTCTATATACATCATTTTGTAACACCACACTTTTATCAACGTTGCATTGGGGTGATGCTTCATCACCTAAAGCTTGGTGCAGCACACCATTTTGAACACCTTTTTCTGGTGGCATTACAGACACATTCAGCTTTGTACACTCAGCTTTTGCAGGCTGAATTAACCCCTTGCCCACTGGGCTACACGTAGGGTTGTGGGGCTGCGCCCACACGCTCTCACTGTGTGAATTAGTCCCCCCTTGTTC
This sequence comes from Lithobates pipiens, assembly GCF_037356315.1. Classification (NCBI taxonomy): domain Eukaryota; kingdom Metazoa; phylum Chordata; class Amphibia; order Anura; family Ranidae; genus Lithobates; species Lithobates pipiens. The sequence goes on from NW_027507789.1 coordinate 110,157,632, forward strand.
CACCAGCATAGCACCAGAGCCATCCTGGGCAGCCTCTGACTCCAACACATGGAAACCCCATGAGACTTCCATGGACAATCCTGTGCCTCTGCCTGTCATGGGAGATCTCCTACTCTCATCATTGGTAGTGAACACATTACCAACCTCACTCTCAGATATGACATTACAAGAAATACATGCTTCAATGTCATTACACTCATCACGTTTAGCAATAGTATCACTTTTGTTAGTACGATCATTAGCATTCTCATTACATGTAGACACAACTGCTGTTTTTGTGGTTTGTTTATGAGCCACCATAACCTCTGAGCGACTCTTCACAGCACCCGCTCTCTGTAAAGGGGTACTTTTGCCTATTTGGGCAGCTCCATAGCTGACCTGGGAAACTCTCTGCTCTAACACTGCAAGCTCCTTGGAAGTTTCCCTGGGCAACCCTGCAGCAGCTGTCACTAGGGAACATGGTACCAGCACTGTTTTGGTCACCCCTTTGCCTAAGCGGCCATGACAGAAAACTTTACGTTTCTCTGGATTTCCAAATCCTAGGTCTTCCGGCGACACTTCTCCCGTCCTGGAGCATTGCTGGCGGCCCATGATACGATGGAACTCTCCTCTAAGAAGGATTTCCTCTTTAAACTTGCGATAGTCATCCTGGTCCCCATCCATCAAATGGTAAACCGACCGGAACTCTATCCGCAATAAGGTTTGCAGCAGTTTTGGCCACCGGTTCCTAGGCCATTTTCTCTTTACAGCAACTTTTTCAAATCTTACAAGGAAGTCTCCCACCTCCTCTGTAGGCAGCATGGGTTGCACATAGTCAGAGGCCAAGATCTCAGCCCCTTGCAGTGCACCCGACTCTTTGCGATTCCGCTTGAACCATTCATTCGCTGTCTCACATGCCACTGGCCCCTTTTTACTGGTCCTACAAGGTGGAGACATCTTCTCAGACCATGCTGAGCTCACTTCTTGGCATCTCGTCCATGACTGGCTCTCACTCGTTGCCATTGGATACCACTTCTGAGGACACAGCTGATCACAATCATTAGTAGATGAGCTCCAGAATTCATCAACCTCCCATCCAGCTTGGTTATTCCACAAACATTCCTGTGACAAGGGGCAATGGGCAACAGCATGCCCCCACTCACTACAACTAATGCAGCGCAGAGGCCTCCTTGCGTCATGCTGTGGCACCTTTGGGCTCAGGCTGCCAGGAACAACATCCTCTTTCACTTCTCCTTTAACTCGGGGTGACATGATCAATTTACCCCAGATCACAGCGATGTCAGACTCAGACAAATTCTCTGGTGTGGCTGGGGCATGTGGTGAAATACCCTCTAGCCACAATAGCCGCTCCCTGGCTTTAGCAAGGATTGCTTCCTTTTTTTGCTTTGACCGTCCCATCCTTGCAATCACATGCACACAGCAGCTTGTAACAGTTCTCAGCAGAGAAAGAAAAAAAAAAATCTGAGGTTTGATTCTTCCTTCACAGGTACACAACCCGCATGCAACACAGTCCATCAAATAAACGTATACGCAATGCTGTTCGCCTGGCTGCCACACACAGCTAGCAGTAGTTCCTGATGCGACTCACCATGGAGCAAGGACCCAGATTCCACCATCTACATGCCCGCATTCTCCACCACTTGTAATGTTGGGGTGATTAAGCACAATTGGTAGATGCACGTTTTAGTCTACATCAGGCAGGCGTTTTATGGTTAAGGGCCTGGTAGCCCACGTTTATTATAAGAAAACAAAAATATTTAGTTCATCCAGTAATCCCACGCAGGGGTTTAAATTCATTCAGCACACAAATGAACATACCAAGCCACCTGGCTCTCAATTGTCAACATTTCCTCTGCTTGCTCCCAACAGATTTGTCAACTCTTTCCAGCCCCCTGGACTCACCGACTTCCTTAGTCTTCCTGACTCTCAAGGTTGTCAGCCTTTCCCAGTCCCTTACACGGACTACAGTCTCCCACAGGGCAAACCACTCTTCAGCCAGCAGCAAGCTGTTCACACTCCTCCACCTTCCACCAACAGCCCTTCATTTATATGGCTTATATGCAGCTGGGCACACACCCTGCTCGTTAACATCCAGACCCAGACACAGGGCTGGAGATATGCAAACTCTGTGTCTGCGTCTCGTTTTCCTCCAATTTCATAGGGACAGAGCCTCGCTCTGTCACAATATATATATATATATATATATATATATATATATATATATATATATATATATATATATATATTTATTTATTTTTTTTCCCTTTTTTCCTTTACACTTTTTATCAGTCCCCGCTCACCTCACTTATTTTTACCTTTATAATCAATTTACATTCTACATTAATCACCCTTCTTTCTCATGCATTTATCTTGCATCTTAGGTTATCCATCAGGCTTACTGCATTTTCCTTTCACAAGGGTTGTCCATTCACACACACACACGGCCCACGAATTGTCTGTGCTGGTTGCTATCGCCCCTTTGGCGACCGTGGTGCCCGGAGATGAGACCCCGCAATGTTTTTTTGGTGACTTTCGATGCTGTTCTGCTGCTGCGCAGATGGAGATGTAGGTTCAATATGCAACCTGGTAACAAACCTTCATATACAATTTTTTTCTTTTATTTGCTTAACTAAAATCAATTTTCCTTTTGACCATTTAGAATAAATTTTTTTTGTTTTTAGATATTTTCCATGGTTTATGCTTCTGAGGAGCGGCTATAAGGCCGCGAAACGCATCAAGCCTTACACTTTACTATCATTCTACCATGGACAAATTTATATTCTCTACTACGGTTTTATTCATATTTATAATCATTCAGTATATGAATTATGTTTATTCCTTTTCATTTTTTATTTTATTTTTCTCCCCTCTTCTTATATTTTTTTGTTATATTTAGTTTTGTTTTTAATGTACCTATGTTTATAAAAATGTATCCATTGTCTGTTCTATAACTGTTTCAATGATTGCAGACTACTATGTAACTTAAGGGCCGGTTCACACAGCGGGCGATGCGAGGCGACACGACTCGCCTCGCCTCGCTCCCGCAAGTCGCCCCCGTTCTGTACAATGGAACCGTTCTGAGAGGAGCGACTCGAGTCGCTCCGACTCAGAAAAAAGGTTCCTGTACTACTTCTGGGCGACTTCGGGGGCGACTTGCATTGACTTCTATACAGAAGTCATCTGCAAGTCGCCGCTGAGGCCGCCGCAGGTCGCGGCGAGGCAAGTCGGAGACGCCTCGCCGCGCCTGCAGTGTGAACCGGCCCTTAATGATCAAATGCTTTTGGAGGTTATATACCCATTTAATTGTATGTTAGATTATACAACATGATTTAACCAGTATATCCCAGTCACCTGACTTCCCTTTGTGCTGCTGTGTGCTTCATATAAATTCCTGCCACTTGCTCTCAATTTTAATCAATGATAGGGATGGAGGCAGTTACCTCTTTGGTTCCTGCCTCATTTAGCCTGGATTCACACCTACGCAGTTTTAGGCTTGATTCACATCTATGCATGTTGCTTTTGAGTGCTTTTGCAGTGCTTTTTGCGGTGCTTGCCGCGTTTTTGAACACACGTTTTTACCGCGATTTTGCCGCGTTTTGTGTTTTTTTTTCCTTTTTTTTTTTACACTGCCGTTGCTTAGCAACCAGATATATACAGTGGAAAAACATGAAAAAAAACGCAAAACGCAAATCGTGGCAAAAACGCGGTAAAAACGCGGTAAAAACGCGGTACTTGCGTTTTTGATGCAGGTCCATTGACTTCTATTACATGCAAAACGCTGCATTTTGCATGAAAAAAAGTCCCCGAAAAAAAAGTCCCTTTCCAAAAACGCAGAGGCACAAAAATGCATTGATGTGAACATGTTCCATAGAAACCCATGTTAAAAAATGTCCTTGCATTTCTGCAAAATGCAAAATGCATCAAAAAACGCGCTAGTGTGAATCGAGCCTTAGTGCACTTTGCAGATTTGCACTACAGTCCATTGAACATTGTTTCCTATGGAACATTTTGTGTAGTGCAAATCTGCAAAATGCGAAAAACATTAAAAATGCATACGTGTGAATCCAGCCTCAAAGTGCCCAAAAAAATTTTTTTCTTCTCAAAAATACAGCATGTTCTACTTTTTTTTATGGAACTGGAACGCACTGGAACAGCAAACACTGGTGTGAACTATGCCATTGAAAACCATATGGGCTGGTTCACACCACAAAAACGCACTCCAGATCCATTCTGGCTGCGTTTCTGCATGTGTGTTTTTAACTCGTTCCGTTGCATTCTTTATGCTTTTTTCCATTTTTCTTTTTTTTCATTGTACTGGGATCCAGTGCTTTTTTGATGCGTTCTCTTTTTTTGTGTGTGTTTTACCGCATTCCAGTATAGTCTATTGCAGGAAAAATGCAACAAACTTTTTTTCTGGAACTGGAACATCCTGGAACTGACTGCACTGGTGTGAACTATGCCATTGGAAACCATGTAACCTACGTTCTATGTTTTTGATGCAGAAACAAAATGCACTGGGCTGCATGTGGTGTGAACTGGCCCTTAAACCTACTTTCCATGTCATTTTTGAATTGTTAATAATCTAGTATCTACAGTATGTTGCAAACTAAGTAAAACAAGATGTACAATCCCTAAAGTGGTATTACATTGATTGTAAACCTACAATTTTAATTGTTTAAAATAACAAAATACTACACTGTGTTGTTTTAACTGACAATTGCCCGGTCGTGCGATGCTGTACCCAAATAAAATTGATGTCCTTTTTTTCCCACAAATAGAGCTTTCTTTTTGGTGGTATTTGATCAACTCTGCCGTTTTTAAATTTTGCGCTATAAACAAAAAATGTCCGACAATTTTGAAAAAAAAAAAACCACAACAATATTTTTTACTTTCTGCTATAATACATATCTAGAAAAACAATGTAAAAACTAATTTCTTCATTAATTTAGGCCAATATGTATTCTTCCCAGTAATCCCAGTAAGCATATATTGATTGGTTTGCACAAAAGTTATAGCGTCTACAAAATAGGGGTTAGATTTATGGCATTTTTATTATTATAATTTTTTTTCTACTAGTAATGGCAGTGATCAGCAATTTTTAGCGGGACTGGGACACTGCGGTGGACATACAATGCGAAATATGCTATGCTATAAAAATGCACTGATTACTGTATATATTACACTGGCAGGGAAGGGGTTAACAGTAGTGGGAGATCAATGGGTTAAATATGCTCCCTGGTAAGTATTTCTGTGGGGAGGAAAAGAGTAAGCAGTGCAATGTGCTGGTAGTGCATCAACACAGTGCTGGTCTGGCTGGACTGCACACACTTTTTTTTTTTTATAGTTTTTTTACGTTATTGCTTTAAAAAAATATCAATTTTTGTCACTTTTATTGCCATCATAAGGAATGCAAACATCTTTGTGACAGCAATAGGCATGTGACAGGTACTCTTTATGGATAGACCTCCAAATCCCTCCTCTGCCCTCCAAAAGCATTTAAACACCAAGAACAGTATTTTCGAATGAAAGAATTCCTGTAATATTCCTGTAATATATTATTTGCCTAATGTACATAAAAGCGTTACAAAGCCTCCTGGCTGACCCATTATTAGTGGCATCGAAACTATTACTTCCTGTATAGGGAAGTATATTGATTTATTTCTTCAGCCAATAGTCAAATCAATACCATCCTTCTTGAAAGACACTAAGGACACCATTGCGAAATTTCAACAGGTCACTTATAGAAATTATCTTATACTAGTCACCTGTCATAAACTAGATGTAACCAGAACTGTGTGACTGCGACAGAGTGAACCAGACATAAATGGGTGAAAGTAAGTTTATTAAAGTAAATGCATATAAATGGGAACACACCACCAATACAAACTGAGTGAATAAACCAAACAATCAAACAGTGACGATAAACAAGCTAACCAGCATATGTAGCAAAAGGGAGTACCAGAATCGTAATCAAGCCAGGCCAGGGTCATAAACAGGAGGTCAGCAGATGGGGGGAAAAGTTGCAGGGATCAGGTTGCAGGACAAGGTTCCAGGGATGCAGGAATAGACAGGATCAGGTACAATAGGTTCAGGAGGCAGGAATCAAGGTTTCAGGATCAGGTAACAGATAAACAGGCTGCAGGTCAGGGCACAAGGACAATACCAGGGCAAGGTGTGTGTGCACTTGCCGGGTATTTATACAATGGCTGCTATCAGGCATGTGCTGCCTGATTGCAGAAGGTAATACCTGCTCCACACTGCTAGGATCCCTCTTCTGGTGGACGGCAGTACTGCGTCCCAAAGATGACATAATTCCAGCAGGGAAAAGCTCTTCTGACAGCTCCAAACTGCCAGGAGACACCTGCTGGTGGATCTCAGTACTGCACACCAATATTACCAGTGGAGGGAACCTTTCCTGACAGTACCCCCCCCCCCCCCCCTCGAAGGAGCGACCTCTGGACACTCCAACTAGCGGTTGCTGGGGAAAGTCCATTGCGTCAAGCCGGGCCATGAGCAAAGTCCCATCAGCTTGGGCAATAAGTACGTCAAGCTGGATAGCAAGCACAGGAACCTCAAGCTGAGTAGTCAATTACGGCTTCCACCCAGCTTTCCTACCCAGCTCAATACCAGAATGTACTGTTAATGCAGTTTCCGAAACCGTGGATTTTTTCTCCAACAATAAACTCCTAAGGGAGACTATGGCCAAGTCTCAGGAGTACTATAAAAAAATGTATGATACGAAGAGACATGGAGAACTTATCCTGGAGCCCGGCAACCAAGTGCGGTTGTCCACAGTTAACCTGAAAATGGCCTGTCCCTCTAGGAAATTAGGCCCTAAATTCATGGGTCCCTTCACAGTGAAGAGAAAAATAAATGAATCCACCTATGAACTTGATCTACCTGACTCTCTTAAAGTGCACCCGGTCTTTCACGTGACCCTACTGAAATCGGTTACCCCAAACCCCTTTGCTGGCTGCACTACCAGCCCACCTGAACCTGTCATAATTGACAACGAAGAGGAGTTCGAAGTCAAAGCAATTCTCGAGTGCAGAAAGAAGGGTAACGTAATTCAATACCTCATTAAATGGAAAGGGTATGGCCCTGAGGACATCTCCTGGGTGCCCGAGAGCAACTTGCATGCTCAGGAACTTTTACGGGCTTTCTAGAACCGCCATGCTTCCATATTGGCCCAATTGGGCAGCCGGAGTTTGCCCTTAAGGAGGGGGCACTGTCAGAGAAGTTACCTGGTTGGTTGCGGTGCTGGCTGTGCTGGTGGGCATCGAGGTGTGACGTGCGCGCTGGCGCGCGTGTTCCTCTGCTTGGCGCTGGTGCATGCCGATGTGCGCCTGTGTGCGCTACTGTTAGCATCTGTGCGCGCCGATGCACGCCGTTGTGTGTGCTCCTGGTGGCACTGGTGTGCGTGCTGGCGCTCGGGCACGCGCTTGTGCGCTTATGCGCGTGCACATGTGCAGTGTTTGGCGCCAATCGCCCTATTTAGGTCTGCCACATACTCCATTCAAGTGCTGCCTGATCATCAGCTCCTCCGTTCCCTGCTCCATTGCCTGTGTCTGCATTCCTGTATCTCCGATCTCCTGACGACCCGGCATGCTCTTTGGACACCCCTGATCTTCACCTGCACCTGACCTCGGCCTGTTCTGACCTCGCTCCTGCCTGTTCCTATTGTACCGTTGCTGCCCACCTGTTGCCAAATTCTGCCTGTACCTGGACCCGCCTGCTCAGCTCCTACTCCGCACCCAATTGCCTGTGTTTCAGCCTACCTGCTGCTTCGGGGTTCATCCTACTTCCAGGTTCTGGACCCTCTTCATAGGCTCTCATACCACTCCACACTCTCAGCCACCTGTCTACTCTACCAGGAGTTGAGAGTCGGACACGTACGGGACACCACCCTCTGCCCAAGCGGACTCACTGGTCTGGTAAGTGGAAGTCTGACAGCCGGTCACGTGTGGATCACGTGACTGATGCATATACCTCAGTGGTAGGAAGTCTGATGTGTTATTCGTCGGTCCGGTGAGGCCGTTGATTGGAGAATCAGAGTGAGGCTTGGCTCTGGCGCACACTAACCAAGTCAGACTGCACATGTTCGGATCAGGTGTTGTTTATGACAGTCATTACTATTCCCTATATATTACTGTTCGGGTGGCAGGCTGGCATATATACCAGCAGAAGTCTATGAGGACGAAACGCATCGGGTAGATATAGCAGTCTAGCCACTTTTTAAACCTTTGCGCAATTTTATTCGTTCAATTGAAACACTCTTTATTGTTTTGAGATGTTGGAAGATACACTCGATAAATAAACGTTTTACCTGTTGGATTTACACTATGTGGAGGCTCCCCTTTTTTCCTCTTTTTTTATATTCTGGAAAAACTTGAATGATCCATTGGGAGGAATATTGGAGCTACTAGAGAGTCTATTTGGGGCTGTGAACGCGGAAGTCATACGTTGGAGTCTAAGCATACCGTCCTTAGGGAGGTGTCGTTTCGGGTCCTGTGCCTTATTAGCAGCATCTCATTGATGTGGATTTGACCACTGTTCACACCTTGTCAGGTTATGTCTGTCTGACTCACGGCCATTGGTCTGGAGTCCATCACCATTGGTAAGAGTGCCCTCTCTTTTATTATTATAGTATGAAGATATCCACCAGAATGCTGGATGCCTATTAGAACATACTCACCAGTCATGTAGAGATTTGAACACTCTGGCTGATGCACGTGAACTTTTTTGATATATTGATGCAGACTTTATCTGACATTTACACATATATTTTTACACATTTGATCTATTTGTACATTTTTTGTTTCTATTACTAGTTTTGTTCATACTAACGTGTGATGGTTTCGATTCATCTATCTTGTAGATATTGCATTTGTATGATCCCTTTTTTTATGCAATATGTCCATGGTTTGTTACCATCTTAGGGGAATGTGAGTTCAGGTGCCCTAATTAACTTTTTTCTCTTTTTGTATACTGCCCTTGCTATATTCACTATGGATACTGCATAACTTTTGTATGATTTTTTAGCGATTTGCAAATCGCATTGTATCACACTTGTGATTTGGGTGTTGAATTTCACTTTATATATTTATTTTATTGGATTATTCACATTTTGAACGTATTTTGTTATATATAGGTATATAGGTTGTAATATCACCATTCACATATATTATTTTGATGGCTTTATCACTTTTTTAGATGTGGTTTGCATCCGGATTCACGTTTGAGATTTTTTTTTTATATCACTAGCGCTACACTTTGTTTTCATTTGTTGTACAATTTAGTCTGATTGTTGTGTTAGCTGCTCACATTTTATGGTTAGCGCGGTATTATCACCATATTTACAGTATTTTCGAATGCTTCTGGTTTTCTAAAAATGGTGCCGTTGATATCCAAGTAAACCTGAAGTGATGTCAGGTTAAGGCTTCCCCTTCCATTGCTTGTAAAAGCCATCCAGCGGCTAATTATTCGCTAAGATGGCTTTTACAAGAGAGCTATCTGCCGTCTTTAAAAAACGGTACCAGGATGATGATGACGTATAGGTACATCTCTGGTCCAGAAGTGGGTAAGGAGACACAATGCCTCCTCACATCTCCTGATTGGCTCGCAGGCAATCAGGAGTGCAAGAGATGCAAAACTCTTGTGGACATTACTGGATCAAGAGGCGGCATAGGTAAGTATTAGGTGGGCTGCTACACACAGAAGGTTTTTACCTTCATGCATAGAATGCATGAAAGTAAAAAACCTTCAGCCTTTACAACCACTTCAATTTTTTAATTCTAATGGCACTCTCATGCTGGCTGGCTCTGGACTGCACGGCTGCCCACCTATCTGTCTTTTTGAACTCTCCCAGCCAACGTGGATCATCTGTTATTGTTTTTATAATTTTCCCATGCTATTCCAATGAACCCTGTATGTAAGTACCTTTTCGACTAAAAATATCGTGCAGCTCATTATATAAAATTATCTGTTTTCATGTAAAATTGTATAAATACTATGTAGTATATCTATGTTGCAGATAACGATAAAGTCACCCAAAAATAAATCTCCCCTGATGACGGAAAATATGTACCAATAAAAATTTCCGAAAATATGTCGGGAGGCACGCTACAAATCTTTACAGACTGACCTCAGCTTGACTCTGGCAGTGCCTAGATTATTAGCGTTGGGTTTGAGATATATATATATATATATATATATATATATATATATATATATATATATATAAATACTTTCACCTTGTGTGTGCAGCCAGGCGGGAGAGAATCCAGCCCGACAGTCAAGGAACCAGCATTTGTAAAAGTCACTCGCAGTTAGAGAACAGTCAATGGAATTGTTGTTTTTTAGATTTATTAAAAGATTTCAACTTGGAGAGGGTATGGGAAAGGTCCAGGATGCAATTAATCCATTAACTTTATATATTGAAGACTTTATCCACTTCCCGCAAAATCACGTACCTTTACGTCATTTTGCTGAAATGGTTGTACCAGGGTGATGGCATCACCCCGGTACTGTTTTTTTAGAACCGACGGTCAGCTTTCTTGTAATAACAACTGACGTGGCTAAGCAGTCGCTCGGCTGTTATTACAAGGAGTGGGATAGTCCCTCCCGTCACTCTGCCTGTCTTCTGTCCCACCAGGAAACCTGAGCCACCAGCCGGCACATCCGCTGGCTGGCTGGAGACCGGAACAAAGCTGATTCGGCTTTGATCAGGTCTCCAAAGTAGAAACCCAGAAGCAACGTCACTTTCGGTTTACCTGGCAGCCAACGGCCCCATTTTTTTAAAAATGTCAGTATTCAAAACGGCCGATCTTGGCATTTTGAATACTTGCAAGTGCAGAGGAGGGGTTGGGAGTCTTTTAGAACTTAGATCCCTCCATAAAGAGTACCTGTCACTGTCTATTACTGTCACAAGGGTTTACATTCCTTGGGACAGCCAAAAAGTGATCAGAATTTTTTTTTAAAAGGGACAGTGTAAGAAATAAATAAAATAAATAAGTTTTTTTTTTAAAGTACTCCATCACTTCGTGCTCAAAAACTCATACATAAGTCATACCCGCAAATGTAAATCGATGTTCAAATCACACATGTGAGTTATTAGAGTGAGAGCAATAATTCTAGTGCAAGACCTCCTTTTTAACGCTAAACAGGTAACTGTTAAAACCTTTTAAAGCATTGCCTATGGAGATTTTTAAGTACTGTAGTTTGTTGCCATTCCACGAGTGTGTGCAATTTTAAAGCATGACATGTTAGGTATCTATTTACTTGGTGTAACACCATCTTTTACATTATACAAAAATTTGGCCTAACGTTACTGTTTTTTTTAAAAATTCATTAAAATGTATTTCTTCCCAAAGAAATGCATTTGAAAGACCGCTACACAAATACAGTGTGACATAAAATATTGCAACAACCGCCATTTTCTTATCTAGGGTCTCTGTTAAAAAAATATATATAAGTTTGGGGGTTCTAAGTAATTTTTTAGCATTTTTTTTTCATCTTTTATCTTGTAAACAACAAATGTCAGAAAAAGGCTTGGTCTTTAAGTGGTTAAAGCGGGGTTCCACCCTAAAGTGGAACCTCCGCTGATCGGATCCTTCCCCCCCTCCGGTGTCACAATTGGCACCTTTCAGGGGGGAGGGGGGTGGAGATACCTGTCAAAGACAGGTATTTACACCCACTTCCGGGCATGGACTCCCGTGGAAGTCTACGCCATTTCCTGTCCTGCCGCGCTGTCTTCTGGGACACACACGGGTCTCAGAGACAGCGCGGAGAATTCCTATTGCACTGCGCGACTCGCGCATGCACAGTAGGGAACCGGGAAGTGAAGCCGATTCGCTTCACTTCCTGATTCCCTCACCTAGAATGGTGGCGGCAGCAGCCGAGAGCCAAGCGATCGATCGGCCTCGGCTGCCGGCATCGCTGGAACCCGGGACAGGTGAGTGTCCATTTATTAAAAGTCAGCAGCTGTAGTATTTATAGCTGCTGGCTTTAAATATTTTTTTTTTTGGTGGAATCCCTCTTTAAGTAATCTTCAGACTGCCCAAGAGAAGCCTTCACACACCCTGCATTAACTGTATTTCCACTCTTCTTCTCACCCCACAGTCTCCAAATGCAGTATCTCACAGTCCTCCTATAGCAGGGATATGCAATTAGTGGACCTCCAGCTGTTGCAGAACTACAAGTCCCATAGCAAGACTCTGACAGCCACAAGCATGACACCCAGAGGCGGAGGCATGATGGGACTTGTAGTTTTGCAACAGCTGGAGGTCCGCTAATTGCATATCCCTGTCCTATAGCAAGGGGTGTGATTCCTCCTGGGATCTCTGGAAACTAGTTGGGCCCTATGCCTGGCTTAGGGTTGCCACCTTTTCCTCAAGCCAAACCCAAACACTTTAGCAGCGCACGGCATGGCACCCCGACCGTGGCGTGATTTTTCTGCGAATGTTGTCTGACAAATTGCGTCAAAATCCCGCAAACAGAATCGTGGGAAGCCTGTCACCCCAAATAAGTTTTGCTTATCCAAGCAAGCAGCCTGGCAGGCAAGGAAAGGGGGGGCGAACGAGCACCCCCCTCCTGAACCATACCAGGCCTCTTGCCCTCAACATGGGGAGTCCCCCCAAAGCACCTTGTCCCCATGTTGATGGGGACAAGGGCCTCATTCCCACAACCCTGGCCATTGGTTATGGGGGTCTGCGGACGGGGGGCTTATCGGAATTTGGAAGCCTCCATTAACAAGGGGACCCCATTCAACAAAAAAGCGGCAAAGAGTAAAAACCACAAAAGAAGAAGTTTTTGACCATTCCTTTATTAAAAAAAAAATGTCCTGCAATGTCCATCCATCGTCAATCACGGCGTTGTGATGAAGATGAAGTTACATTAGCATCAGGTGCATGAAAGCTGCTGATCCAGGACTGATTCATTTTTATAAATGTGAGTCTATCAACGGAGTCTGTTGACAGGCGCACTCTTTGATCCGTTACAACCCCTCCAGCAGGCGCACTCTTTGATCTGTTACAATCCCTCCAGTCAATGGTTCATCCTCAAGACCCAGTAACCCAGTAGATGCTCTGTTGGAAAGGTCTCCAAGTCTGCTCTTGCCCCTAAATATTCCTAGACCATACAATGCGGACACTGGCGATGGTTGCTTGAACCTATCAGACCTTGGCGCTGAGGACTGAAAAATAGTTTAAAGGCATTGGTCAGCCAGCCACCTTCTCCACCGCTCTTCCTCAGGCCGCGTACACACGGGCGGACTGTTCGCCCAACCTTGTCCGCTGAACAGTGTTTGGGCGGACAGTCCGCTCGTGTGTGGGCTTTCAGCGGACAGTTTCAGCGGACAGTTGGACGGACAAAGTCTTTCGGAAATTCCGAAAAACTGTCCGCTGAAACTGTGTTTGAGCGAACAGTCCGCCCGTGTGTGGGCTTGTCCGCTGTACTTTCGTAATGAGCGGACTGTTCCCGCTCGGAAAGTCCGCCCATTTCGAGCGCGTGTACAGGTAGGCGGGGCCCGCGAAGGAGACGTCGCGGGCTCCGCCGCCTGGAATGGGCTTAAAGGGGAACCCCAACGCCGAAAAAAATCGGCGTGGGGGTTCCCCCCAAGTCCACACCAGACCCTTGTCCGAGCACGCTACCCGGCCGGCCAGGAAAGGGGGGCGAGCGAGCGCGCCCCCCCTCCTGAGCCGTACCAGGCCGCGTGCCCTCAACATGGGGGGGTGCCTTGGGGAAGGGGGGGGCCGCGCGGCCCCCCCACCCCAAAGCACCTTGTCCCCATGTTGATGAGGACAAGGGCCTCTTCCCGACAACCCTGGCCGTTGGTTGTCGGGGTCTGCGGGCGGGGGGCTTATCGGAATCCGGGAGCCCCCTTTAAGAAGGGGGCCCCCGGATACCGGCCCCCCACCCTATGTGAATGAGTATGGGGTACAATGTACCCCTACCCATTCACCTGTGAAATAAAGTACAAATAAAAACACAACACAGGGGGAAAAAATATTTTATTGCACAGCCGGGGGTCTTCCGTCTTCGGGGGTCTTCTCGCCGGACTCCTCCGCTATGTGTGTGTAGCTCTTTTGCCAGCGGAGGAGTCCGGCTTTCTTCCTCCCCGCCGCCGGCCTCTTCTCCCGACTTCGGGGGTCTTGTCCCCCTCTTCGGTTCTTCTGCCGGGCCACCGCGCCTGGTCCGGTGGCCCGGTCTTCTGTCGCCGTCTTCCGTTCTTCTGTCGCCGCCTTCGGTTCTTCTGCCGGGCCACCGCGCCTTCTTGTAGCTCTTTTACAGGCGGTGGCCCGGTCTTCTGTCGCCGTCGCCGCCTTCCGTTCGTGTTCTTCTTCTTGTTCTTCTTGTTCTTCTCCTGGAGATGTTGACTCGACGAGCTCTCCGGCCGGAATGCCGGGGACGCGCTGTGCGGTCACTTATATAGTGACAATGGGGCGGGGTCACATGGTATATGTCACATGGGTTGGTCACATGGGTTGATGTCACATGGGGACTATGACATCGTAAGGGGGCGGGGTCACCATGTGACATCAACCCATGTGACATATACCATGTGACCCCGCCCCATTGTCACTATATAAGTCACAGCGCAGGGCGGCTCTGGCATTCCGGCCGGAGGGAGCGACGTGTCAACATCGCCTGGAGAAGAACAAGAAGAACAAGAAGAAGAACACGAACGGAAGGCGGCGACGGCGACAGAAGACCGGGCCACCGCCTGTAAAAGAGCTACAAGAAGGCGCGGTGGCCCGGCAGAAGAACCGAAGGCGGCGACAGAAGAACGGAAGACGGCGACAGAAGACCGGGCCACCGGACCAGGCGCGGTGGCCCGGCAGAAGAACCGAAGAGGGGGACAAGACCCCCGAAGTCGGGAGAAGAGGCCGGCGGCGGGGAGGAAGAAAGCCGGACTCCTCCGCTGGCAAAAGAGCTACACACACATAGCGGAGGAGTCCGGCGAGAAGACCCCCGAAGACGGAAGACCCCCGGCTGTGCAATAAAATATTTTTTCCCCCTGTGTTGTGTTTTTATTTGTACTTTATTTCACAGGTGAATGGGTAGGGGTACATTGTACCCCATACTCATTCACATAGGGTGGGGGGCCGGTATCCGGGGGCCCCCTTCTTAAAGGGGGCTCCCGGATTCCGATAAGCCCCCCGCCCGCAGACCCCGACAACCAACGGCCAGGGTTGTCGGGAAGAGGCCCTTGTCCTCATCAACATGGGGACAAGGTGCTTTGGGGTGGGGGGGCCGCGCGGCCCCCCCCTTCCCCAAGGCACCCCCCCATGTTGAGGGCACGCGGCCTGGTACGGCTCAGGAGGGGGGGCGCGCTCGCTCGCCCCCCTTTCCTGGCCGGCCGGGTAGCGTGCTCGGACAAGGGTCTGGTGTGGACTTGGGGGGAACCCCCACGCCGATTTTTTTCGGCGTTGGGGTTCCCCTTTAAGCCCATTCCAGGCGGCGGAGCCCGCGACGTCTCCTTCGCGGGCCCCGCCTACCTGTACACGCGCTCGAAATGGGCGGATTTGCCTCCTCCTTACGTGGGCGAGTCCGTTCATTTCAAAAGTTGAGCGAACTGTTTGCCCAACCTTGTTCGTCAAACAGTCCGCTCGTGTGTGGGCAAGTCCGCTCATGCAAATTTTGAGCGGATTGTTTGACAAACTGTTTGCCGAGCAAGGTTGGGCGAACAGTCCGCGCGTGTGTACGCGGCCTCAGACTGAACAAAGCCCCAGAAACACGTTGTACAGCACCAGGAAATGTTAACCTCCCAAGGTCTGGAAAGGCGTTACACAAACTTTTCTTCAATGCCTCCTGAAGATGTTTCATCCTCTGCTCCCTCTGCAACTTTACCCTTGTAACGTGGATCAGGAAGGGTTGCCAGCCAGTAATAATCCCTCTCCTTGATACTACAAATCCTAGGGTCCTTTTGCAGGCTTTGCCGAATCAGGGAGTCCATGCAGTGCAAGTTTGCAGAGGCATTCGATTCTGAGTCCTGTGGGTCACTAAGGATGACATTATCCGAAACTACCTCCTCCCAGCCACGTACAACTTCTTGGGTTTCTGGGGACTGAAACCCATCCCTTGAAAACTGCTGCTTATTATCCTCTACATACACGCTGACACAATCCTCCTCCTCTTCTTCCTTTGTGTTTGGTGGCCCTACAGGAATGCTATCTGCATAAAGGGGGCCTTGAGAGGAAAGGAAGTCCTCCTCTTCCTCCCGCTGTTCTGCCTCAAGTGCCCTGTCTATGATTCCACAAAACATGTGCTCCAGCAGGAAGACTAGAGGGACAGCGTCAGTGATGTATGCATTGTCGTTGCTCACCATGTTTGTGGTCTCCTCAAATGGTGACAAGACAGTGCATGCATCCTTGATCAGTAGCCACTGGTGTGGCGAAAAGAAACCAAGCTCCCCTGACCCTGCCCTGGTGCCATACTTGCACAGGTACTCATTGGTGGCCCTCTGCTGTGTGTGCAGCATTGCCAATGTTGAGTTCCACCTGGTGGAATTCCACCCTGTTGAATGTCAGCCTGGCTTGTATGACCAGCGGAAATGACCACAGACTTTTCTGGCCTGCCGTGAGATCTTGTAAGTCTGGGTACCTGGTCAAGAAAGGCTGCACCACCAAATTCAGGACGTGTGTCAAACATGGAACATGGGTCAAGGGTCCCTGTTGGAGGGCGGAGAGAAGGTTGGTGCCATTGTCGCATACAACCATTCCTGGCTCAAGCTGTCGTGGTGTCAACCACCTCTGAGCCTGCCCCAGTGTGGCTCCTGTCCCCTAGGCAGACCAACTGAAGCACCACATGGCATCTTTTAGCCTGACTGTTTGTGTAGTCCCTTGAACGCTTACGGAGCACTGCTGGTTCAGAGGACAATTCTGCAGAAGAGCCCATAGAGGAAGAAGAAGAGCAGGGGTGGAGCAGAATCTGCGACAGAATCACACCAGCTTTTTGGAGGTGTGGTGGTGTAACAAGCTCCAACAACACTGAACCCTGTCCTGCATCCTTTTGAGCTGCCAGCAGAGTTACCCAGTGTGCCATCAAGGAAAGGTAACGTCTGTGCCCATGCCTTCTGGTCAGGGGTAATATGAACCTTGTTGCTGACCGCCCTGTCCAACGAGGCCAAAACATTGCCTTCCACATGATGGTAGAGAGCCGGAATGGCCTTACATGAAAAGAAATCCCATTCTGCAACCTGCCACTGTGGTACAGGACATTCCACAAATTCATTAAAGGGGGCAGAGTCTACCAGCTGAAAAGGCAGCAGTTGCAGTGCTAGCAATTTGGCTAAGCTAGCATTTAGACCCTGAGCATGTGGATGGCTGGGATAGAATTTCTTTTTACGGTTCAGCAACTGGGGTAACAAAATTTGCCTGCTGAAATCAACTGGTGGTGTACTGCTAGCAGATTGGCTGCAAATACTTGTGACACCTATTGCTATACCTTCAGTTCTCTCAGTGCAGGTTTTTGAGAGAACTGGAGGTATAGTAGAGTTTGAGATCTCAGATGAGGAGCAAGGAGAAGTCTGCCTTTTTCTATGATGTCTTTCACATGCTGTTGCCAATGGACTGCATGGCAGGTCGCCATATGTCTGGTCAAGCATGTGGTGTCCAAGCGGCTGCTGTTCTGGCCATGCTTAATCCGCTTCAGAGATAGGTTCCAAACAGCAACAGTGCCATCTGCTGCACATGTGTCGAAAAAAGCCCACACCAAGGAATTTTTGCAAGTCAGCGGGGAGTCAGCAGCGCCCTGCACCTACGGAGCTGTATGATGCGATAAGGTGGCTGCCCTTAAGTTGCCCCCTGGAGGACATCATTGGAGTTGTGCCTCCTCCTCCTCACTTTCCTCCTCTCTTCTCTCAGGCACCCAAGTACAGTCACTCAGTGACCTCATCATCCCCTCCCATCTTGTCACTGGAGCAAACTTGGCAGTATGCTGCAACTGGGGTAACATCACTGCCAGTTGTTTGCCCTTCTGTGGCACCCCCTCTCTCTAGGCTCAGGTTACTCCCTTCCTTAACCTGGGAACCAACATCAGAGCCTTTAAATTGCTGCGCATCCTCCACGGCCACCTGCAGAGGATGCACCATGTCCATGACCACCACTGTTCACTGTAGACACAGAGGCTCCTTGCCCCCTTTTAGTGGCCTGTGAGCATCTGCCTCTCCTTGGTGGCCTACCGGACCTGATGATTTTTGTTTTTTTACACCGCACAAAACTACATTATACACTGTACACCGGCTGCACTGTATTATATATTGTATACACTGCCTGAAGTGTATTAGAAGCTGTACACACTGTATTATATACTGTGTATATCGCCTTCACTGTATTAGAAACTGTACACCGGCTGCATTGTATTATATACTGTGTACACCACCTGAAGTGTATTAGAAACTGTACACATTGTATTATATAATATGTACACTGCCTGCACTGTATTAGAAACTGTACACCGGCTGCACTGTATTATATACTGTGTAAACCACCTGAAGTGTATTAGAAACTGTACACACTGTATTATATACGGTGTAACCACCTGCACTATATTAGAGACTGTACACTGGCTGCCCTGTATTATATACTATGTACACCGCCCGAAGTGGATTATATACTGTACACCGCTGAATACACTGTATATATAGTCTACACTGAATGCAGAGTATATATATATATTGGCTATTGGCTAGTAGCCAATAGCTTTGATGTAGGAATTTGATTTGAGCATGTGTGGCACTTTGTCCGATCGGAATTCTCTACACATGATCGGAGTATGTCCGATCGGAGCATTTTGTCTGAAAATATTTTCGGCAAGTTGGAAAATTTGGTCCGACGGATATTCCGACGGAAACAGTCCGATGCAGACCACACACAGTCGGAATATCCGACAAAACGCTCTGATCGGACACATTCCGTCGGAATCTCCGACCGTGTGTACAAGGGCTTAATAGGATGGCTCCCTTTAGCAGTTCAATGCAATTAGAGCAGATGAGGAAAGAGAATTATAAAAAGGTGAGAAAGGGTATTCCTTGAAATCCAGATATCTTCAGCTAGCCTCTTTTATGTTGTAAATAAAGTAATCCAAAATGGCAAGGTATAGCAAAATTGGTAAAGCTGTGATTTATCCTGGTAGAAGTATAAATTCCTTCTTTTATAATCCTAAAGATGTCATCTGATATGGCTATTGAAATCAGTAATGTGTACTGAGCATAGGCATCTGCTTGCTGTGTCCGTTATAATAGAGGGTATAACTTCTGTGGGACTACAAGTACCACTAGCTAAACTGTGTGGGTGTTTTGTTTAACAGCAGTGCCCTCAATTATAACTTGTGCTATGCCCACTCACCACTCCAAATCTCAGATGGATTAGATAACGCTGCAGATGATGAGAAGATTCAAGCCTGAACTCACTATCTGAGTCTTTGCTCTGGAAAATAGTGGCCAATGCACAAGGCTGCAGCTCACTGGAATCTGAATTGCCGGTGCCTCTGAATGACCTGAAACACCCGCTGGTCCACTGCCCTGAAGAAACAATGCTGTCCGCAGAGATCCCTCTGGGTATAGCTGTTCGGCTCCCCACTGTGTAGGTCACAAATCCTCAGCCAACTCCATGTCACACAGACCTCCTGTTGACAGATTCAATACAGCGTCTAGAGAGGATGACCTAGGCTACACCAGCCCTTTTTATATCCTCTCCCAGCACTCTGTTCTGTGCACTCAGCATTCTGTTCCTTGCAGTTCAGATTAGTCCTGCTGGCAGAGTCACTTCAGAATTCTGAACTACATGTCCCATGATGCTTTGCTCTACATCCTCACAAGGAAGAGAGGAAATTAACACATAGAGTCCAGCAAACACTAGAGGGAGCCAACCCCACATTAACAACACAGAAAGGGTCTCTAACTTATAAGCATAATAGCTGACCTTGGCTACATATATTTGAATACACCGCCTGAAGTGTATTACCGTATATACTCGAGTATAAGCCGAGATTTTCAGCCTCTTTTTTGAGGCTGAAAGTGCCCCCCTCGGCTTATACTCGAGTCATCGCTGTCTGCCCGCTCGATCAGCGTGTCGAGCAGACAGACAGCGGCCATTCTATTCAAAAGCCGCGCCTCCGGCGCCGCCTTCGCCTGTGATAGGCGGAACACTGAATTTCCCAGCAGCCTGTGTTCCGCCTATCACGGACATCGTATCATCCTCGTACTACGGACGAGGATGATACGACGTCTGTGATAGGCGGAACACAGGCTGCTGGGAAATTCAGTGTTCCGCCTATCACAGGCGAAGGCGGCGGCGCAGCTTTTGAACTTTACAATGGCCGCCGACGAAGAGGGCACGGGACGGCACGGCACGGGACGGGACGGGGGCAAGGCAAGGCAAGGCAAGGCAAGGCACGACACGGGACGGATGCAAGGCGGCAAGGCACGGGACGGAGGCAAGGAGGCAAGGCACGGGACGGAGGCTCGGGACAAAGGTAGGCTGGACACACACACACACACACACACACACACACACACACACACACACACACACACACACACACACACACACACACACACACACATGGATGGAGACACACACAGGGATGGATGGATGGATGGATGGAGACACACACACACAGGGATGGATGGATGGATGGAGACACACACACACAGGGATGGATGGATGGATGGATGGAGACACACACACACAGGGATGGATGGATGGATGGACACACACACACACAGGGATGGATGGACGGACACACAGGGATGGATGGACGGACACACAGGGATGGACGGACACACAGGGATGGACGGACACACACACAGGGATGGACAGGCATGTCTCACCCTCGGCTTATACACGAGTCAATAAGTTTGCCAGTTTTTTTGGGGGTAAATTGGGGGCCTCGGCTTATATTCGGGTCGGCCTATACTCGAGTATATACGGTATATAATATCTCACAAGAGTGAGTACACCCCTCACTTTTTTGTAAATATTTTATTATAACTTTTCCTGTGACAACACTGAAGAAATGACACTTTGCTACAATGTAAAGTAGTGAGTGTACAGCTTGTATAACAGTGTAAATTTGCTGTCCACTCAAAATAACTCAACATACAGCCATTAACCATTTAACAACCGCCCTATAGCCTACAGGGAGGTTTCTTAACTCTGGGTGGCCGTCATATGACGTCCTCTCAGAATTCCGCTCTCGCGCGCCCCCTGGGGCGCGCACTCGAGAGCATCCGTGACCGCCGGGTCCATAGGAGCCGGCGCATCACGGATCACGGTAAACGGCCGCTAATCGCGGCCGTTTACCACGTGATCGCTCTGTCAAATGACGGAGTGATCACTTGTAAACAAACCGGTGTCATGTTATGACGCCGGTTCCTCCCTCCCCTCTCTGTACTGATCGGTACGGCGGAGGGGGAAGAGATCGGTGTCAGCAGCGCTGTGGGCTGCATCTGCAGTGCCCACATCGCTGCTCACTGAAATTTAACCCCTCAATTCCCTGCCAATACTCTGCAATACCAGCCAATACTCTGCAATACCCCCCAATACTCTGCAATACCCCCCAATACTCTGCAATGCCCCCCAATACTCTGCAATGCCTACCAATACTCTGCAATGCCCCCCAATACTCTGCAATACCCGCCAATACTCTGCAATACCCGCCAATACTCTGCAATACTCTGCAATACCAGCCAATACGCTGCAATACCCCCCAATACTCTGCAATACCCCCCAATACTCTGCAATACCAGACAATACTCTGCAATACCCCCAATACTCTGCAAAACCCCCCAATACTCTGCAATGCCCGCCAATACTCTGCAATGCCCACCAATACCCTGCAATGCCCGCCAATACTCTGAAGATACCCAGCCATACTTGGAGATACTCTGCAATACTCAGCCATACTCAGTGATACCCTGCAATACCCAGCCATAGACGTCCCCCCGCCCTCCGGTGCTTCTACCGACTCGCCAATACGATCAAAGCCAGAATATTTTTTTTTTTCAGGCTTCCCAGCCTAGAGGTGACATGCGGGGTCTTATTGACCCCATATCTCACTGTAAAGAGGACCAGTCATGCCATATTCCTATTACAAGGGATGTTTACATTCCTTGTAATAGGAATAAAAGTGATCAAAAAAAATATTTTTGGGGAAAAAATGTCAAACTAAAATAAATAAAGTAAAATGAACAATACATTTTTTTTTTTTAAAGCGCCCCTGTCCCCATGCAGAAGCGAACGCATATGTAAGTCCCGCCCACATATGAAAACGGTGTTCAAACCACACATGTGAGGTATCACTGCGAACGTTAGAGCGAGAGCAATAATTCTAGTCCTAGACCTCCTCTGTAACTCAAAACATGTAACCAGTAAAAAAAATGTAAAGCGTCGCCTATGGGGATTTTTAAGTAGCGATGTTTGGCACCATTCCACGGGCATGCGCAATTTTGAAGAGTGACATGTTAGGTATCTATTTACTCAGCATAACTTCATCTTTCACATTATGCAAAAATTGGGCTAACTTTACTGTTTGTTTTTTTTAAGCACAAAACATGTTTTTTTCCCCCCAAAAATTCGAAAAATTGCTGCGCAAATACCATGAGTGATAAAAAGTTGCAACATATTCTCTAGGGTCATTGCTAAAAAAACGTATATAATGTTTTGGGGTTCTATGTAATTTTCTAGCAAATAAATTATGATTTTTACATGTAGGAGAGAAATGTCAGAATTGTCATTAATTGTAATTGTCATTCAAAATGTGAGCACCGAAAGCTGAAAATTGGTCTGGTTATTAAGGGTGTTTAACCACTTTCAGACCGGACCATTTTGCTGGTCAATGACCAGAGGTCTTTTTACAATTTGGCACTGCGCTGCTTAACTGGTAATTGCGCGGTCATGCAATGTTGTACCCAAACAAAATTTGCGTCCTTTTTTTCCCACAAATAGAGCTTACTTTTAAAGGTATTTGACTGACTCTGCGATTTTTATTTTTTGCGATATAAACGTAAAAAGACCGTAAATTTTGAAAAAAAAATGATATTTTCTACTTTTTGTTATTAGAAAAATCCAATAAACTCAATTTTAGTCATACATTTAGGCCAAAATGTATTCAGCCACATGTCTTTGGTAAAAAAAAAGTCAATAACTGTATATTTATTGGTTTGCGCAAAAGTTGTCACATCTACAAACTAAGGTACATTTTCTGGAATTTACGCAGCTTTTAGTTTATGACTGCCTAGCTCATTTCTTGAGGTGCTAAAATGGCAGGGCAGTACAAAAGCCCCCCAAATGACCCCATTTTGGAAAGTAGACACCCTAAGGAAATTGATAAGAGGCATGTTGAGCCCATTGAATATTTTATTTTTTTGCCTCAAGCGATTGAATAATTTTTTTTTACACAAAGTTGTCACTAAATGATATATTGCTCACACATGCCATGGTTATATGTGGAATTGTACCCCAAAATACATTCTGCTGCTTCTCCTGAGTACGGGGATACCACATGTGGTCAACTTTTTGGAAGCCTAACCGCGTACGGGGCCCCGAAAGCCAAGCACCGCCTTCAGGATTTCTAAGGGCATACATTTGTAATTTCACTCCTCACTACCTATCACAGTTTTGAAGGCCATAAAATGCCAAGATGGCACAAAACCCCCACAAATGACCCCATTTTAGAAAGTAGACACCCCAAGCTATTTGCTGAGAGGCATGTTGAGTCCATGGAATATTTTATATTTTGCCACAAGTTGCGGGAAAATTACAAACTTTTATTTATTTATTTATTTATTTCACAAAGTTGTGACTAAATGATATATTGCTCACACATGCCATGGGCATATGTAAAATGACACCCCAGAATAAATTATGCTGCTTCTCCTGAGTACGGGGATACCACATGTGTGGGATTTTTTGGGAGCCTAGCTGCGTACGGGGCCCCGAAAGCCAAGAACCGCCTTCAGGCTTTCTAAGGGCGTAAATTTTTGATTTCACTCCTCACCACCTATTACAGTTTTGAAGGCCATAAAATGCCAAGATGGCACAAAACCCCCACAAATTACCCCATTTTAGAAAGAAGACACCCCAAGCTATTTGCTGAGAGGCATGTTGAGTCCATGGAATATTTTATATTTTGCCACAAGTTGCGGGAAAATTACAAACTTTATTTATTTTTCACAAAGTTGTCACTAAATGATATATTGCTCACACATGCTATGGGCATATGTGAAATTACACCTCAAAATAAATTCTGCTGCTTCTCCTGAGTACGGGGATACCACATGTGTGGGACTTTTGGGAGCCTAGCCACGTACGGGGCCCCGAAAACCAAGCACCGCCTTCAGGATTTCTAAGGTTGTAAATTTTAGATTTCACTCCTCACTATCTATCACAGTTTTGAAGGCCATAAAATGCCAAGATGGCACAAAACCCCCACAAATGACCCCATTTTAGAAGGTAGACACCCCAAGCTATTTGCTGAGAGGCATGTTGAGTCCATGGAATATTTTATATTTTGCCACAAGTTGCGGGAAAATTACAAACTTTTATTTATTTATTTATTTTTTTCACAAAGTTGTCACTAAATGATATATTGCTCACACATGCCATGGGCATATGTGAAATGACACCCCAAAATAAATTCTGCTGCTCCTCCTGAGTACGGGGATACCACATGTGTGGGACTTTTTGGGAGCCTAGCCGCGTACGGGGCCCCGAAAGCCAAGCACCGCCTTCAGGATTTCTAAGGGTGTACATTTTTGATTTCACTCCTCACTACCTATCGCAGTTTTGAAGGCCATAAAATGCCAAGATGGCACAAACCCCACCCAAATGACCCCATTTTGGAAAGTAGACACCCCAAGCTATTTGCCGAGAGGCATGGTGAGTATTTTGCAGCTCTCATTTGTTTTTGAAAATGAAGAAAAAATAAATAATGTATTTTTTTTCTTTTTTTCAATTTTCAAAACTTTGTGACAAAAATGAAGGTCTGCAAAATACTCACCATACCTCTCGGCAAATAGCTTGGGGTGTCTCCTTTCCAAAATGTCACTTGGGGGGATTTTGTGCTATCTGGGCATTCCATGGCCTCCGAAACTGTGATAGGCAGTGAGGAATGAAATCAAAAATTTACACCCTTAGAAAGCCTGAAGGTGGTGCTTGGATTTTGGGGTACCGTACGCGGTTAGGCTCCCAAAAGGTCTCACACTTGTGGTATCCCCGTACTCAGGAGAAGCAACAGAATGTATTTTGGGGTGTAATTTCACATATAACCATGGCATGTTTGAGCAATATATCATTTAATGACAACTTTGTGCAAAAAAAAAAAAATAATAATAATAATAATGTCTTTTTTCCGCAACTTTTGTCAAAATATAAAATATTCCATGGACTCGACATTCCTCTCAGCACATAGCTTGGGGTGTCTACTTTCTAAAATGGGGTCATTTGGGGAGGTTTTGAACTGTCCTGGCATTTTATGCACAACATTTAGAAGCTTATGTCACACATCACCCACTCTTCTAACCACTTGAAGAAAAAGCCCTTTCTGACACTTTTTGTTTACATGAAAAAATATTTTTTTTTGCAAGAAAATTACTTTGAACCCCCAAACATGAAGTATTTTTTTTAAAGCAAAGGCCCTACAGATTAAAATGGTGGGTGATCGGTGGGTATGCCCACCATTAGAATACCTCCCTTCATCCACCCACTTCTAATGGTGGGCATACATGCACCATTTATATATGCCGAAGCATGAGGACATCCTCCCGCAAAAGGTAGGAGCAAATTGCTCCTCCACCCCTTATGCCCCCATGCTTCGGCATATATGCTCTTTTTTAACTGTGGTGGTGAAATCACCTCCGACATTGCTGGAGTCACGGCTTTATGTATCGTGGGAGCAAAACGCTGTTGCTGTCAAGATAAATAAATCCGCGATGCAGCAGAATGGCGTACCTGCTAAGCAAATGATGGTTAACAATAAAACAAAGTAACATTACAGTATAACAGTAGGACTTACCATACCTGCAAAACAAATACAAAAAAAAAAATAGCAAAAAATAAACACATTTAACACAATCTGTGCCTAAAATATATATATGCCGAAGCATGGGGGCATCCTCCCGCAAAAGGTAGGAGCAGATCGCTCCTCCACCCCTTATGCCCCCATGCTTCGGCATATATGCTCTTTTTTAACTGTGGTGGTGAAATCACCTCCGACAGTGCTGGAGTCGCGGCTTCATGTATCGTGGGAGCAAACGCTGTTGCTGTCAAGATAAATAAATCCACGCTACAGCTGAATGGCGTACCTGAAAACAAAAAATGGTTAACAATAAAACATTGCAGAATAGAATACAGTACAAAGGAGCAGAACAATAGAGAGAGAATAGAGAGAGAGAGAACAATAAAACGACAACTATTTTTGGTTTTTTTATTTTATATTTTTTTTGTTTTTTTACTTTTTTTTTAAACACTTTTTATGTAACTTTAACACTTCTGTTGTAACGTTTCCAGTGGTTTGGGTCTCTCAAAATGCGATGGCATCTTGGGAGACCCTGTGAACGTGTGCCTAGCCTGTGCAATGCTGTACCCTACGCTAATACTCAACTAGTGAATGGTAGCGTTCAAAACATTCACCAATGCAAAGACCAGGATTGTCAGGACAGCGGGGACAATAATGACGGGTGTCACGCCTATATCTGCGCTTTCTGCAGACACAACATTTTCTTTGGGGGGCTCGTTGGGTAGGGGTACTCGGGATGACATAAGAATAATGCCTCTCATGCAGCCGGCTTACTGCATCTGGTAGGGGAAGGTGAGGTGGAGCACCGTCTGGATACAGAAGGGCTCTGACGATATCCTCCTGGAATTTAAGGAAGGATCCAGTCCGTCCTGAAGCTTTGTGTAGCACATAAGCATTCAGCATAGCCAATTGGAATAAATAAACAGACACTTTTTTGTACCAGCATCTGGCCTTACGGGCAACTAGATACGGCGCCAACAACTGGTCATTGAGGTCCACCCCTCCCATATTTTGGTTATATTTGTGGACACAGAGGGGTTTCTCCACAACACCAGTCGCCGTAGGAATTTGGACCGGCGTGTCTGCATGAAGGGAGGTAAGAACGAAAACATGCTTATTATCCCTCCACTTCATAGCGAGCAAATTATTACTCCGCAAGCAGGCTCTCTCCCCCAGCCTAAGACGAGACTCTACAAGCCGCTGGGGAAAGCCCCGGCGATTAGGTCGCACGGTGCCACATGCTCCAATCTGCTGATCAAACAAGTGACTAAACAGTGGCACGCTTGTGTAATAATTGTCCACATATAAATGGTACCCCTTTCCGAATAAGGGTGACACCATGTCCCACACTATCTTGCCAGCGCTTCCTATGTAATCAGGGCAGTTCTCCGGCTCTACGTGACTATCTTTACCCTCATAAACCATAAAACTACGTGTATAGCCTGTGGCCCTGTCACAGAGCTTATACACCTTGACCCCGTATCTGGAACGCTTGTTGGGAACGTATTGTTTGAATGACAAGCAACCAGAAAACGTAATCATGGACTCATCAACGCAGACAACTTGATGGGGAGTAAACAAGTCTGCAAAACGTTGGTTGAAGTGGTTTATGAGGGGCTGAATTTTGTCGAGCTGATCGTATTCAGGGTCTCCACGAGGACGACAGAGTTCATTGTCGCTGAAGTGCATGAACCGCAAAATCTGCTCGTATCGTGCCCTGGACATGGAAGCACAGAACACGCGCATATGGTGAATTGGGTCAGTGGACCAATATGACCGCAACCCACTCTTTTTGGTTATGCCCATGTTGAGGGAGAGGCCCAGAAAGATCTTAAATTCGGAAACCGTAATTGATTTCCATTGTCTGGCAAGGGCGGACTGAGGAACAGTGGCGATGTGTTGACCAGCGTACAAATTGCTTTGGTCCACAATAGATCTATAGAGATCTTCGGTGAAAAACAGTGAGTAAAATTCAAGTGTCGTAAAATCAACTGTTTCCACGTTAATGCCAGGTTGGCCAGTGAATGGGAGAAGTACGGGTTCTGCAGAAGTGGTTGGCACCCAATCAGGATTGGCGAATTCTGCAAGAAGGGCACTATGGGTACGACGGGCCTGTCTTTGTCTTCGTCTTGGTGGCAGCGGGACACTACTTGTGCTTGCCACCTCGCCAGCTTGAACTGCACTTATGGGACTCGCCACGTCACCACGTGCTACTGCAGTGCTGGATGTACGTCCAGGGTGTACTAGGCCGTTGGTGCTTGCCAGTTCACCAGAAGGATGATCGGCTCTAGTACGTCTCTGCTCCATACGAGGAACCTGCGGTTCCTCCATCTGAACAACAGAAAACATTCGGGATCGGGTACACCTGCCCTTAACAGGGACCTCATCTCCGTCGCCAGAGCTATCTGTCATGGAGCCGCTGTCCTCTACAGGATCGTATTCTGAGCCTGAATCTGACAGATGAGTGACGTCCTCTTCACTATCTGTCATGCTCAGAAACGTGTAGGCCTCTTCACTAGTGTACCTTCGCTTTGCCATTTTGGGCTCTAAATTTAGGGGTACACTAGTGAGACTCACAGGTAAAAAAGCACCTAGGCTGTCAGCGACTGTATCAAAACGCTACAAAAAAAACTATTAGCGATCGCAGGGATCAGGCCTGACTCTGCGAACGCTGCAGTGTATGTGTTTTGTAAGTGACAGTGATCGATCGATACTGCACTTGGATGGGCTGGGCTGGGCTTGGCGGAGGGGCTAAATGCAGGTGCTAGCAGGTATCTGGGCTGATCCCGCTAACAATGCGTTTTGGGAAACCTAAAATGCTGGCAACGCTAATATAGATCTGATCAGATACTATATTACTAAGGGAGGTGTATGCTTTGTGCGTGGGTGTTAGCGGTACTGGCACTAACCTGACGCTGCCTGGGGCGACGCAGACCTTATCTGACCCTCAAACTTATATCACCCGCCGGGTGATCAGGGGGTTAAACCTTTATTAGGTAATAAATGGCGGGTGCCCTGAAACTATAAAAAAATAACTAACCAACCAGCGTCACCTGTAACAGTTATATGGTGATCACTGGTGAAAGGGTTAACTAGGGGGCAATCAGGGGGCTTTATGCGGTAGTATATGGGGGTCCCTGACGCTATAAAAAGCTGCGGCGAACCTAAATACCTACCTGCCTAACTAGCGTCACCTGTGACACTAATACAGCGATCAGAAAAACGACCGCTTATTAGTGACACTGGCGACGGGGGGTGATCACGGGGTTAAACCTTTATTGGGGGGGTTAGGGGGGTACCCTAGAGCTAAAGGGGGCTAACCCTAACTGCCCTAACAGTTATTGCAGTCACAAATGACACCAATGCAATAATAATAAAAATAAAATAAAAAATGCAATTGGTGTCACTGTGACTGGGGGTGCAGGGGTAATTGGGGGGGTGATCGGGGGGTGAAAGTGTGCCTGGCGTGTTCTACTGTTAGTGTAGTGTGTTGGTGCAACTCACAGATCCTCTCTCCTCGGTGCCGGAACGAAAAAGACCGACACGAGGAGAGATTACATCACTTCCTCTGCCTTTGTTTACATTACAGGAGAGGAAGTGATGTAATGCTGCCCATTCATTCGTCAGGAGCGATCGCGAGGGGGTGGCCATGAATGAATGGCCGCCCCCTCATCCCGAATCGCTCCTGCACGGAATCCGACCGATTGGGCCCCCCATCCGCGGGAAGGCAGGGACGTACATGTACGCCCATATGCCTGCCCGTGCCATTCTGTCGACGTACATCGTCGTGCGGCGGTCGGCAAATGGTTAAGTGCCCAGTGGTCAAGTGGTTAATGTCTAAACCGCTGGCAACAAAAGTGAGTACACCCCTAAGTGAAAATGTCCAAATTGGGCCCAAGTGTCAATATTTTGTGTGGCCACCATTATTTTCCAGCACTACGTTAACCCTCTTGGGCATGGAGTTCACAAGAGCTTCACAGGTTGCCACTGAGGTCCTCTTCCACTCCTCCATGATGACATCACAGAGGTGGTGGATGTTAGAGGCCTTGTGCTCCTCCACCTTTCGTTTGAGGATGCCTCACATATACTAAATAGTATTTAGATCTGGAGACATGCTTGGCCAGTCCATCACCTTTACCTTCAGCTTCTTTAGCAAGGTAGTGGTCGTCTTGGAGGTATGCTTGGGGTCGTTATCATGTTGGAATACTGCCCTGCGGCCCAGTCTCTGAAGGGAGGGGATCATGCTCTGCTTCATTATGTCACAGTACATGATGGCATTCATGGTTCCCTCATTAAACTGTTGCTCCCCAGTGCTGGCAGCACTCATGCAACCCCAGTCCATGACACAGTGTGGGACCATGATTGACCAAAGGCCCCCCCCGCCTTTGGCCAATTATGACTCTCGCAGCAGAGAGCGCTGTGATTGGCCAAAGCATGCAGGTCAGGTGCATCCTTTGGCTAATCATCAGACGCTAATGCACTGTGATGTCGCAGTGCATTATGGGGTGTTCTGCAGCCCTCGATTGTCCCACAAACAACCCATAATGTTCACTGTTCAGCGAAAGGACAAACACCCAATGTTCAACTCGAACATAGGGCTCATCTCTAGTGCAGAGTCAGTGGTGGAACATGTGTGTGGGAGGCGGCAGTGGTACATGTGTGTGGGAGACAGCAGTGGAACATGTGTGTGGGAGGCGACAGTTGAACATGTGTGTGGGAGGCGGCAGTGGAAAATTTATGTGGGAGGCGGCAGTGGAACATGTGTGTGGGAGGCGGCAGTGGAACATGTGTGTGGGAGGCGGCAGTGGAAAATGTGTGTGGGAGGCGGCAGTGGAACATGTGTGTGGGAGGCGGCAGTGGAACATGCGTGTGGGAGGCGGCAGTGGAACATGCGTGTGGGAGGCGGCAGTGGAACATGTGTGTGGGAGGCGGCAGTGGAAAATGCGTGTGGGAGGCGGCAGTGGAAAATGTGTGTGGGAGGCGGCAGTGGAAAATGCGTGTGGGAGGCGGCAGTGGAACATGCGTGTGGGAGGCGGCAATGGAAAATGCATGTGGGAGGCGGCAATGGAAAATGCGTGTGGGAGACGGCAGTGGAACATGCGTGAGGGAGACGGCAGTGGAACATGCGTGAGGGAGACGGCAGTGTAAAATGCGTGTGTGAGGCGGCAGTGTAAAATGCGTGTGGGAGGCGGCAGTGGAAAATGCGTGTGGGAGGCGGCAATGGAAAATGTGTGTGGGAGGCGGCAGTGGAACATGTGTGTGGGAGGCGGCAGTGGCACATGCGTGTGGGAGGCGGCAGTTGAAAATGTGTGTGGGAGGCAGTGGGGGAAGATTTCCCCTCTACTCCTGTTCTGTTAAAGCGGTGTTCCAGCCTAATTATTATTTTTTTATTTTTTTAAGTCAGCAGCTACAAACACTGTAGCTAGCGACTTTTAATAAGGACACTTACCTGTCTAGGTAGCCCGCAATGTCTGCCCCCTGAGGCCGATCCGTCCATTGGATTGGGTGCTGGCGCCGCCATTCAAACTAAGGGAAACAGGCAGTGGAGCAGCTTCACTGTCTATTTCCTACTGCGCATGCGCGAGTCGTGCGGCACTTTGTGAATGGCCGGCAGACGCACACAGGTCCCAGAAGACAGTGCGCCTCTATTTCCCAGAAGACAACACAAGGAGACCGAGACTGAAGGTGCGGATTAGGATGACTTTCAGACCGGACCATTTTGCTGGTAAATGACCAGAGGTCTTTTTACACTTTGGCACTGCGCTGCTTTAACTGGTAATTGCGCGGTCATGCAATGTTGTACCCAAACAAAATTTGCGTCCTTTTCTTCCCACAAATAGAGCTTTCTTTTGATGGTATTTGATTGCCTCTGCGATTTTTATTTTTTGCGATATAAACGTAAAAAGACCGCAAATTTTGAAAAAAAATGATATTTTCTACTTTTTGTTATTAGAAAAATCCAATAAACTCAATTTTAGTCATACATTTAGGCCAAAATGTATTCAGCCACATGTCTTTGGTAAAAAAAAAGTCAATAATTGTATATTTATTGGTTTGCGCAAAAGTTGTCACATCTACAAACTAAGGTACGTTTTCTGGAATTTACGCAGCTTTTAGTTTCTTGAGGTGCTAAAATGGCAGGGCAGTACAAAACCCCCCCAAATGACCCCATTTTGGAAAGTAGACCCCCTAAGGAAATTGATAAGAGGCATGTTGAGCCCATTGAATATTTTATTTTTTTGCCTCAAGCGATTGAATAATGACAAAAAAAAATTTTTTTTTTTTTTTTTACACAAAGTTGTCACTAAATGATATATTGCTCACACATGCTATGGGCGTATGTGAAATGACACCCCAAAATAAATTCTGCTGCTTCTCCTGAGTACGGGGATACCACATATGTGGGACTTTTTGGGAGCCTAGCCGCGTACGGGGCCCCGAAAACCAAGCACCGCCTTCAGGCTTTCTAAGGGCGTAAATTTTTGAGTTCACTTCTCACTACCTATTACAGTTTTGAAGGCCATAAAATGCCAAGATGGCACAAAACCCCCACAAATGACCCCATTTTAGAAAGTAGACACCCCAAGCTATTTGCTGAGAGGCATGTTGAGTTCATGGAATATTTTATATTTTGCCACAAGTTGCGGGAAAATTACAAACTTTTTTTTTTTTTTTCACAAAGTTGTCACTAAATGATATATTGCTCATGCATGCCATGGGCATATGTGAAATGACACCCCAAAATAAATTCTGCTGCTTCTCCTGAGTACGGGGATACCACATATGTGGGACTTTTTGGGAGCGTAGCCACGTACGGGGCCCCGAAAACCAAGCACCGCCTTCAGGCTTTCTAAGGGCGTAAATTTTTGAGTTCACTTCTCACTACCTATTACAGTTTTGAAGGCCATAAAATGCAAGATGGCACAAAACCCCCACAAATGACCCCATTTTAGAAAGTAGACACCCCAAGCTATTTGCTGAGAGGCATGTTGAGTCCATGGAATATTTTATATTTTGCCACAAGTTGCGGGAAAATTACAAACTTTTTTTTTTTTTTTTTTTTTCACAAAGTTGTCACTAAATGATATATTGCTCACGCATGCCATGGGCATATGTGAAATGACACCCCAAAATAAATTCTGCTGCTTCTCCTGAGTACGGGGATACCACATATGTGGGACTTTTTGGGAGCCTAGCCGCGTACGGAGCCCCGAAAACCAAGCACCGCCTTCAGGCTTTCTAAGGGCGTTACAGTTTTGAAGGCCATAAAATGCCAAGATGGCACAAACCCCCCCCAAATGACCCCATTTTGGAAAGTAGACACCCCTAAATTTAGGGGTACACTAGTGAGACTAGGTAATAAATGGCAGGTGCCCTGAATCTATAAAAAAATAACTAACCAACCAGCGTCACCTGTAACAGTTATATGGTGATCACTGGTGAAAGGGTTAACTAGGGGGCAATCAGGGGGCTTTATGCGGTAGTATATGGGGGTCCCTGGCGCTATAAAAAGCTGCGGCGAACCTAAATACCTACCTGCCTAACTAGCGTCACCTGTGACACTAATACAGCGATCAGAAAAACGATCGCTTATTAGGCTGGGTTCACACTGGAGCGATGCGGGAACGCCACGAATGCGCGGCGGGTTCCCGCATCGCATGCCTCCCGGCGGCAGTTCACACTGCCCTATGCGAACTGCTGGGAGTGTCAGTGAAATGTTAATGACACCCCCAGATCAGTTCGCATATCGCAGTGCGATCTGCAAACTTGGATCGCATGGTGTGAACACCCATGCGATCCGATTCTGCTGCGGACCAAAAAAAGGGTCCCGTGCGAGTTTGCGGCGGGTGCGGCGGGTGCGACACGAATTCAGCCATACTATCTGTATAGCTGAACTCGAATCGCACAGAGATCGGATGTGATTTGCACTGCAGTGCGGTGCGAATCACATCCGTTCTCATAAACCGCTGCAATGTGAACCCAGCCTTAGTGACACTGGCGACGGGGGGTGATCACGGGGTTAAACCTTTATTGGGGGGGTTAGGGGGGTACCTTAGAACTAAAGGGGGCTAACCCTAACTGCCCTAACAGTTATTAGTCACAAATGACACCTGCCGGGTGATCAGGGGGTTAAACCTTTATTAGGTAATAAATGGCGGGTGCCCTGAAACTATAAAAAAATAACTAACCAACCAGCGTCACCTGTAACAGTTATATGGTGATCACTGGTGAAAGGGTTAACTAGGGGGCAATCAGGGGGCTTTATGCGGTAGTATATGGGGGTCCCTGGCGCTATAAAAAGCTGCGGCGAACCTAAATACCTACCTGCCTAACTAGCGTCACCTGTGACACTAATACGGCGATCAGAAAAATGATCGCTTATTAGGCTGGGTTCACACTGGAGCGATGCGGAAACGCCGCGAATCCGCGGCGGGTTCCCGCATCGCATGCCTCCCGGCGGCAGTTCACACTGCCTTATGCGAACTGCTGGGAGTGTCAGTGAAATGTTAATGACACCCCCAGATCAGTTCGCATATCGCAGTGCGATCTGCAAACTTGGATCGCATGGTGTGAACACCCATGCGATCCGATTCTGCTGCGGGCCAAAAAAAGGGTCCCGTGCGAATTTGCGGCGGGTGCGGCGAATGGCTGAACTCGAATCGCACAGAGATCGGATGTGATTTGCACTGCAGTGCGGTGCGAATCACATTCGTTCTCATAAACCGCTGCAATGTGAACCCAGCCTTAGTGACACTGGCGACGGGGGGTGATCACGGGGTTAAACCTTTATTGGGGGGGTTAGGGGGGTACATTAGAACTAAAGGGGGCTAACCCTAACTGCCCTAACAGTTATTACAGTCACAAATGACACCAATGCAAAAAAAAAAAAAATGACATTGGTGTCACTGTGACTGGGGGGCAGGGGTAATTGGGGGGGTGATCGGGGGGGTGTGAGTGTGCCTGGCATGTTCTACTGTGTGTGTAGAGTGTTGGTGCAACTCACCGATCCGCTCTCCTCCGTGTCGGAACGAAAAATACCGACACGGAGGAGAGAATACATCACTTCCTCTCCTGTGTTTACATTACAGGAGAGGAAGTGATGTCACGGGGGATTTCTATTCGTCGGGAGCGATCGCGAGGGGGTGGCCATGAATGAATGGCCGCCCCCTCGTCCCGGATCGCTCCCGGACGAAAACCGACCGCCGCAGGCACCGGGCGGGGGCCCGATCGGGCCCCCGACCCGCGGGAGGCAAGGGACGTACATGTAAGCCCTTATGCCTGCCCGTGCCATTCTGCCGACGTACATCGGCGTGCGGCGGTCGGCAACTGGTTAATAAGGACACTTACCTGTCTAGGTAGCCCGCAATGTCTGCCTCCTGAGGCCGATCCGTCCATTGGATTGGGTGCTGGCGCCGCCATTCAAACTAAGGGAAACAGGCAGTGGAGCAGCTTCACTGTCTATTTCCTACTGCGCATGCGCGAGTCGTACGGCACTTTGTGAATGGCCGGCAGACGCACACAGGTCCCAGAAGACAGTGCGCCTCTATTTCCCAGAAGACAACACAAGGAGACCGAGACTGAAGGTGCGGATTAGGATGACTGCCTAGCAACAGGCGTTTCTGGTAAGTAAAAAAAAATTTTTTTTCAAATGTTTTTTAATGTATTTTTATGAGCCTGTTTGTTTGTTTTTTCAGGGTGGAGCTCCGCTTCAACAACCCAGAAATTGGGATTTCTCTCACTCTCATTGATGAAGGTTCAGCACCATAAAGAAGCCCAATAGTGACCCATAGAGAGGGTGAAGCTCCCTTATGGGGGCACAGAAAGCAATAAAAAAACTGACAGTTGTTCTAATTCCTCTCCAAGAACTATAAAGGTTTTTCCTTCAGTGCCAGTCATATTAGGTGACCGAATAAAAGGTCGAGCTGAGGAGAATAAAGGTACAGAGGGGTTGTTTGGGGTCCCTATGGGTTAATCCTGTGCTGGGACATTCCTCAGCCTGTACATGCCTGCACTCTGCCCGGTCACCTCCCTTCTATTTTCATCATCTGCCAGCAGGCTTCTCCAATATATACAGTGGGCGTGTCCGTCGGTGACGGGGAGGAGAGAGTACAGTGCGGCTCCTCCCCTCCCCTGTACAGTTATGCGGAGCTCCTCTATCCCGCACTCACACTATCCGTCTTCTCCGCACCCCGCCCGGTTCTCCCCTCTCACCTCTCTTCTCAGAGGAAACTTCCCGGACTCCTCCAGCTGAACATGGCGGACACAAGCCTGCAGATAGTGGAGCAGCCCACCGTCCTCCCTGACACCCCACCCGGGGAAACTTCGGACACCGAGCCCATCAAAGCCGACCAGATGAACGGGGTGCTGGTGCTGAGCCTGCTGGACAAGATCATCGGAGCCGTGGACCAGATTCAGCTGACCCAGAGCCAGCTAGAGGTCCGACAGCAGGAGATGGAGAGCGCCGTCACCAGCATCCAGGGGGAACTGACCAAACTCACCAAGTCCCATGCCACCACCAGCAACACGGCCGGCAAACTGCTGGAGAAGGTGAGGAAGGTGAGCGTCAATGTGAAGACCGTCCGACACAACCTGGAGAGACAACAGACCCAGATCAAGAAGCTGGAGAGCAACGAGTCCGAACTTCTCCGGAGGAGGAACTTCAAAGTCATGATCTACCAGGTCAGATCCCATACACAGCAACCTGTCCTATATACTGTACATCGTCCCGTATATACATCACCCCATCCCATATATACATCACCCCATCCTATATACATCACCCCATCCTATATACATCACCCCATCCTATATACATCACCCCATCCTATATACATCACCCCATCCTATATACATCACCCCATCCCACATATACATCACCCCATCCCATATATACATCGTCTCATCCCATACGAGTCCGAACTTCTCCGGAGGAGGAACTTCAAAGTCATGATCTACCAGGTCAGATCCCATACACAGCAAGCTGTCCTATATACTGTACATCGTCCCGTATATACATCACCCCATCCTATATACATCACCCCATCCCACATATACATCACCCCATCCCATATATACATCACCCCATCCCATATATACATCGTCTCATCCCATACGAGTCCGAACTTCTCCAGAGGAGGAACTTCAAAGTCATGATCTACCAGGTCAGATCCCATACACAGCAAGCTGTCCTATATACTGTACATCGTCCCGTATATACATCACCCCATCCCATATATACATCACCCCATCCTATATACATCGTCCCATCCCATACGAGTCCGAACTTCTCCGGAGGAGGAACTTCAAAGTCATGATCTACCAGGTCAGATCCCATACACAACAGCCTAACCCCTACACATCTTCCCATCCGATATAACAAGTCTGAACTATTCAAGAAGAGGGACTTCAAAGTCATGATCTACCAGATGAGATCCCATACACATCAACCTATCCTATATACACACTTCATCTCATCCCATACATATCATCCCATCCCATGCACATCAACCTGTCCTATACACATTAATGCAAGTCCAAACTACTGAGAAGGAAGAACTTCAAGGTCATGATGTACCAGGAGAGAGAGAGAGAGATCAATCTGATATCATCCTTGTCCATACACATCATCCCATCCGACATATACATCTTCCATTACACACTGTATCCTTTCATTACATCCCATCCCGTACACACATCATCCCATCCCGTACACATCCTTCCATTCATTACATCCCATACACACATCATACCCTTCCTTACATCTCATCCATGGCATGTCTGAAAGATCAATGCATGTATCGGCAATAGTGAACTTTCCACATCAGTCCAACTACTTTTGATGAAACAAGTTTAATGTGAAAAAGTAAGCAAATACGGGAAGTGATATTTGCAGAATTCTCAGTTGCTCCATATGTCATATGAACACGTTAATGATACCAGAATTTTCAGTTCTACCCCCTTCCCCTATGCCCCACCCCACCCACTACATAAAGTTTGCTAGGATCTGTACTCTAGACCCCACTCAGTACACCAACACCTACCATGAATATTAAGGCCTCTTTTAGACCCCTTTCACAGTGAGGCTCTTTTCAAGCATTTTAGCACTAAAAACAGCACCCGTAAAGTGCCTCTCATGCCTCCCCAGCGTAAAAGGCAGAGTGCTTTCACACCGGGGCGGTGCGCTTGCGGGATGGGAAAAAAAGACCTGCAAGCAGCGCTCCCAAAACGCCTTGCCCATTGAAATGAATGTGCAGCGCTGCCAAAGCGGCTGCAAAGTGCTTTGGCTGTGCCGCAACACTGGCTCTTTAACCCTTTCTTCAGCCGCTACTGGGACTTAAAAGTACTAATATTAGCAGCGCTTTGCCGCTAATGCACCCCCGCCCCAGTGTGAAAATAGCCCTAAACTTACTAGGTGTGTTGCATTACCACCAAAAATGTATGTGCATTATTTTGCACATTAACATCTATCACAATTATTTGAATGGACTGTAAATGCACCACAACACATGAAAAAAGCAGACAGTAACCTTTTTTCCACAGTGCACCACAATGCACAGGGGTTTGCATTGTGGAGTTGTGGTGCAGTGACAACCTCATTTTGAAAATACAAGTCAGTGGGCTTTCTCTGAGTTCAGTAATTAAAACACTGACCTAGAACAAGCAACCAGTGACTTAGAAAGCACTGAATCCATGGGATCCATATATGATCCCGGTGATCCATTGATATTGAGTCTAGTTTATTCAAAAGGAGGTCAGCAATGGCGGCCTCCATACTTTTTCTCTATATGACTCCTTTTAACACCATCTATACCAGCCTTTCTCAACCTTTTCAACACTGAGGAACCCTTGAAATAGTTCTCCAGTCTCGGGGAACCCTTGCTAAAAATGATAAATCTACAACTCATGATACATTAGTGTGAATACATTAGTGTGATGGTCAGTGGGAAGAAAGGTCCTTATACTTTTGGTCATTGGGAAGAATTACCTCCTTACAGATAGCTAAAAAGATCAATGGTGTCAGTAGGAACTTATCTGAGAGGCAGAAATGGTCCAATGCTGAAGGAACCCCCAGCAACCTCTGGAGGAACCCTAGTTGAGAATCACTGATCTATACTATCTGTACTTCTTTTTTTTTTTTTTTTATAATCGGAAGAAAGGACCAAACCGGCCACAGCAGGTACAAAATCAAAACAATTACAGTGCAGGTACAAGTAACAACAATTATCTGTACTTCTTAACTCCGCCTTTACTTTTTTTTTTATCTCTATTCAGTATGTCTACATCTATGATATAACAAATATGCATGGTACAAATGTCCATCATTCAAAAAGAGAGTTTGGAAACATAGTGTTTTCCCATATTTATGGTCAAATGCATTAAACCCACCCTCCCTGTATACCCTCAAATGGACATATAAGTGTGTGGCAGTGGTGGCACCATCCTCTAAATGCGTTCCTCAAACTCCTTAAATCTAACAATGGAACGTACAAAAGATACATCTCAGTGCATGCCCTTTGTTTCAGAAGCAGGCAAAGCATGGAATGTGAGGTCCCGTGGCTCCAAAACAACAATTTAATCTGATATATATTTAATTGTTTTGCTGGATTTAAGGAGTGCCATCATCTTTCACATCCAAGATCGCACATCTTTGTAAGCTCATCAGAAACAATTTATTGGCTCGCATTCCTCTTCCACACCCTGCACCCTCTAAATGCTTCAGCACCGTGAGGAATGGAAGAACAGTGAAACAACTAAGATTTTAAATAATAATCACAATGAGTGTATTACAACTATCAATGATGTTCCCTGTGTGCTGTACCTGCATTCTCATGCATTTTTTTGTACTTATTTTTTTTATTTAGTTACATTTTTCATGCACTCCCATTAAAGTCTTTAGAGTCAGAAAAAAAAGAAACTGAATTTGTAGAACGGTGTTTAGCTTTCTATGAATATCTAAATACATTTCTTGAAGAACGAAGCTGCATAGGAAGTCATAGAACAGAACGCTTTTAAAATAGAAGGTCTTATTTGCACAGAATATGCTTTTGTGGTCCATTAAATTAAATGTAAACTCTAACTGAGCAACATTTATGTACACAGCAATGTGTATCATAAACTATTTCACTATTTATAAATAGAATACCGTTTCTACTTTTTTTCATTATTTGTTGCCTCTCAGTGCAACTGATCCTCTGCAGCCTCTTGGCAGCCTTTTCGTGTCTGCATGACATTTCTCAGGCGAGTTTCCTGATGGTGACAACAGTGAAGAATGCATTTGGAATGTGTGTTGGCCTGCCCACTTGTAGTCTCCATTGGTAGAGAGTGTGATTGGGTGACAAACAATTTACAGACAGGGCATTGTCACCCAATAGCAGGAACTATCAGATCAGAACAAAGACCTTTTAGGTTTGCTGGGTTAGCAGGTATTCT
This sequence comes from Lithobates pipiens, assembly GCF_037356315.1. Classification (NCBI taxonomy): domain Eukaryota; kingdom Metazoa; phylum Chordata; class Amphibia; order Anura; family Ranidae; genus Lithobates; species Lithobates pipiens. The sequence continues at coordinate 110,198,081 of NW_027507789.1, forward strand.
TTTGATAAAATCGGCACAATATTGAAATTGACTTTTAAATTTACATTAACATGTTAAAGCTTATAGAAGACTATGGTGGTTGGGGTCAGATCTGCTTTTATATTCCTTTTGCATGAGAATGTTTGGTGCAGTTACCAGTGATGGGACAAGGTGTTTTAGCAAAGAAGCCAAAAGGTGGTCCACCCCCCACACCCATGATCTGGGAACTACTTCAGCTGAATAGGTTGCAGGTCATGCCCTTTTTGTACCCCTCTCCTAAAGTGCCCAAGGTAGTTGCCTCTTCTGACAACACCACAGTTTGGCACTGGCAGTTACCTACTTGCCAGAGATCTAAGCAATACTTGGGACAATTTGTTTAAGGGAATCAAATGCTCAATAACAGTTGCTACACATTGACAAATTCTACATACCTAGATATCTGTGTGCTAAAATTCATGTGTTGTTCAAGTCCTAAATGTTTGCAGTAGTAATGATTAGATGAAAATATGCAGTTATTGTGTTTGTTCTCTTCTCAATAATAAATTTAGTTTAGACAGGAAATCTTTTACACTGAAAGGCTCCTTACACCCGGGGCATATATCCCCTGTGTTTGCAGTTCCCGTGTTTTAGTGTGCATGGGTGGCACAGGTGCAACATCCAGCCCTGCAGCCTGTTAAAGTCTATGGCAGGCTGAAATGCACTGTGGCAGGGTGGGGCTGAATGCTGTACCAAGTAGTACATTCAGGGATGCTTGTCTGGAACACAGAATTCCTGTTTTTCAGGCATGTGAATGCATTGGGACCCTAAAAGCTAGTACCGTACTTTTTATTTGTATGTAACATTCAACGTGGCCAATTCAGGGCCTAGTCACACGTGTCCATTTTAATGCAGCTCAACTCATGTTACTGCATAAAAGTGAATGACCCATAGAAATCCTGTTCTTTACTAGGAGACAGGTTTGTATTTATGCGTTGAAGCTTAGTTTATAAGGGAAACTATGTGGGCCATTCACCTTTACACCAATGCATGTTTGTTACCACACAAGGTGCATGCGCAGTGTGAATCCAACCTTCAGTGTTATTCAATGTTCTCTGAAACAATTACAGGGTTAAAGGGTGTGGAAAAGGCATACATTCCAAATAAAGTCCAAATCAGGATTAGATCACAACACTAGATTGTAAGACACAAGATTTTAGGTAAAGCACTTGGTTTGTCTGTTTCATATGTTTTCTATAAGCTGGAAGGCCCATCTGGATCTTGCATTTCTAGCACAGTAGGGAAGCACATTATACAGTTTGTCACCATATTTCCCAGGGTGCATTGCAGTTCATATTCGTGTCTTTGCAAAATGTCAGCTATGAGAGGTATGGGGCATGTACACTTCAGAGCAGTACTGTAGCTGCAACCGATCCCGCAAATAACTGATCGTTAGCCTTTACTTGTATAGGTATCAAACAATTAAATGAAGAGCATTTCTGATTGTCACCCATCTGTTGCATCTATCAAATACATTTTCCAGTACACTGGATAACTGTTAACATTCAGGTACTTAAATATGCTAAAATATCCCATGTACATGGCTATAGGCCAAGTTGTTTATAACACTGCAGGCACTTCTACTCATGTGCGTGTGTTAATACACATGGTTTAGTGCGTTATGGCAACCCATTATTTATGAGAGGGCTGACAACCCATCTTAATGTACAAGAAAAAACACACTTGCATCATTTTTAGCAGCACCAAACCCATGGCATATGGGTTGTAGAGTGCTGTAGCACAGTTGTGTCAGCTATTGTGTAGGTAAATGACTGGCACAGCAACACAATACACATAGTATGTAGCTGTGTTTTACCACAATGTGTTTAAAGTGCATTTAAGTAATTTTTGCATAGGGCTCATACACAGAGTCATTCATTAGGGTGTACAACCATATAGAGTAAAATGCGCCTGTTACAACACCTGGGAGCCACAGCTGTAGCTTAATTTAGCCCATGTTCTCCCAAACCTGCAGGAAAGGGATTGAGGCCCATTTTCTCCCAAACCTACGGGAAAGGGACCGAGGCCCATGTTCTCCCAAACCTACGGGAAAGGAATCGAGGCCCATGTTCTCCCAAACCTACGGGAAAGGGATCGAGGCCCATGTTCTCCCAAACCTACGGGAAAGGGATCGAGGCCCATGTTCTCCCAAACCTACAGGAAAGGGATCGAGGCCCATTTTCTCCCAAACCTATGGGAAAGGGATCGAGGCCCATGTTCTCCCAAACCTACGGGAAAGGGATCGAGGCCCATGTTCTCCCAGACCTATGGGAAAGGGATCGAGGCCCATGTTCTCCCAAACCTACGGGAAAGGGATCGAGGCCCATGTTCTCCCAAACCTACGGGAAAGGGATCGAGGCCCATGTTCTCCCAAACCTACTGGAAAGGGATCGAGGCCCATGTTCTCCCAAACCTGCAGGGAAGTAAGCGAGGCCCTTGTTTCACAAACCATCAAAAGAGAGAGCAAGACCTGCAGAAAAGGAGTGGGGCTCATGTTCTTCCAAGCCAGCAGAAAAGGGAGCGATGCCTATGTTTTCCCAAATCATCAGAAAAAAGAGCGATGCCTGTGTTCTCCCAAATCATCAGAAAAGGGAGCGATGCCTATGTTCTCCAAAATCATCAGAAAAGGGAGCAATGCCTATGTTCTCCCAAACCAGCAGAAAAGGGAGCGGTGCCTATGTTCTCCCAAACAAGCAGAAAAGGGAGCGATGCCTATTGTCTTCCAAACCTGCAGAAAAGGGAGTGAGGCCCATGTTCTCCCAAACCTGCAGGAAAGGGAGCAAGGCCCATATTCTCCTAAACCTGTAGGAAAGGGAACCAGGCATATGCTTCCCCAAACTAGCAGAAAAGGGAGTGTGGCCCATGCTCTCCTAAACCTGCAGGAAAGGGAGCGAGGCCCATGTTCTCAGAAACCTGCAGGAAAGGGAGTGGGGCCCATGCTCTCCAAAATCTGCAGGAAAGGGAGCGAAGCACATGCTCCCCCAAACTAGCAGAAAAGGGAGTGGGGCTCATGTTTTCCCAAACCTGCAGGAAAGGGAGTGAGGCTCATGTTCTCCCAAACATGCAGAAAATGGAGCAAGGCCCAAGTTATCTAAAACCTGCAGAAAAGGGAGCAAAGCCCATGCTCTTCCAAACCTCCAGGAAAGTGAGCGAACCCATGTTCTCCAAAACCTGCAGAAAAGGGAGCAAGGCCCATGCTCTCCCAAACCTCTAGGAAAGTGAGCGAGGCCCATGTTCTCCCAAACCTGCAAGAAAGTGAGCGAGGCCCATGTTCTCCTGAACCTGCAGAAAAGGGAGCGAAGCACATTCTCCCTCAAACTAGCAGAAAAGGGAGTGAGGCACATGTTCACCCAAACCTGCAGAAAAAGTAGTGAGTATTATAATCCATACTTAGAAATGCCACGTATTTTATTTTACTGCCCTGGTAAACAGAATAAAGAGGGAGCAAAGGGAAGCAAAATATAAGAAGCTGAGGAAGCCACCATTAAAGAGAACCTGGTGCCATGGTCAAAGCGCAGGTTCATTTGAAAGTTTTGCTTACATTTTTGTTAGCCTATTACGCCTGACATTGGGTAAACCTTCAAAATCTGACCAATAAATACCACCGACCATTGATAAATTGGGTTTAGCAAAGGTTCCTTGATACCTGAAAACTGTTTGAGAGGTTCTTCAGGGGTAGAAAGGCTGATATACAGTAAATATATCCTGGCTGTAAGGATGATGAAAATGACTTATATGATGGCACAGATGTTTCTAGAGTGTTAATGTCTGGAGCTGTGTGTATATAAGCACTATGGTTTATATTCTCTATTATATTATATTCCAGCCATACTGAAGTGTGCACTCAATTATTCAGTAATGTGTGAAGTGATGTGACACCATACAGTTAGCGTCTTACCATGATTCAATAGTACTCTGCCTTGTTAAAACTATTTCAACATAATGTTTTTTCATCTTCTAAGTAATAACAACTTGTCAGAGCTGGAGAAATAATTATAGCAAGGGACAGTCCTGGGTTCTAAAGACTTGTCCCTATCTTTTAGATGTAACCAGCCACACAGTAAAATTGCATCCTTCTCTGCAGGATAAAATCATTTTCAGGTCCTTTGCTAAAACCAATTTGTTGGGGGTCAATGGGAAAAAAATGTTCATTACAAATTGGTGGTAAGTAGGAAGAATGCAACCCTTATAGAGATGGTCGGAATGCCACCCTTAACAACAGCTAAAAAGATCATTGGTTTCTTGCTGCTGGTTGTGCCAAGTCGCCTTGGTACTGGAACCAAGCAAGCACTATCAAATAAAAGGTCATCCAGCCACAGCTTAAGGAACCCCTAGAAACCTCTGTAGGAACCCTGGGGTTCCACGAAAACCTGGGTGAGAATGGTTGGGCTACAGTAGTCTTTTGTCAACACACGTTCCCTCTGCATGTTTATTGCAGAACAGCGTTTAATATGTAGAGAAGAATATTTGGCATGTTTGGGTATGTAGTGATTATCAGATAGTATTGTGCATTGAAAGCTTTAAAACTCATTAGTGAAATGTTACTGTAAATTGTTATACAATGTTATCAACTATGGTGCTTGCAGACTGATAACTCTTTATATTTACATGTTCATGATGGTCCTTCTGCAGTTTTTGGCCCCTTTTCACACTGTGAGGAATCCATTCCCATCAGCTCACAACTCCCGTGCTGATCGGAGCAGAGCCAGCGGATGAAACATCCGTGTCCGCTCAGTTTCTGCACAGACATGAACAGAACGCGCTCTGCTCTGAGGGCTGCCAATCTACCTCCAATCCTCTCTGCCTAAATGGAAGACGATGGAATCCCCTTCCTTTTTTTTTTTTTAGCAAACCCAAAAGGAGGTGGGTGTAAACGGACACAAGACCATTTATAGTAAATCTACCTGTCCATAGGGATGAATGGGGCATATCTGTTATTCTTCCACTGTACAATATTGGACGTTATTGCTCTTGACAATGCACTTAGAACCCAGCTCCAGCCATTTTTTAAGTTTAAAGTGATATTAAAAGGTAAAAAATATTTGTTTTAAAAAATAACAAATATGACATACTTACCTGCTCTGTGCAATGGTTTTGCACAGAGCAGACCCTATCTTCCTCTTCTTGCGTCTCCCGCCGGCAGTTCTCCTCTTCTTCGAATGCTATCAATCATAGCCTGTGAGGAGGGAGTGGAGGATGGGGCGTGTCCCATTGTGTGTGTCTTATGAACATACAGAGTGGGGCTTGGGAGCAAACACGCACGAGTGCCCCCGTAGCAGCTTGCAGTAATAGCAGTGGCAGCCAATGGCTCTCACTGCCGTCTCTCAGCCAATAAGGAAGAAGAGACCTGGGAGAGCAGCTGATCTCATGCACACTGCTGGATTGTGAATGGGCTTGGCCAAGTATTGGGGGGGGGGGGGCTGCATACTGAAGCTGAAGGTTTTTTACATCCATGCATACTTAGCATGAAGGCAAAAAACCTTCAGCCTCTACAACCAGTTTAAGATATAATGGGGAAGAGTTAACATTCCTGTAGGCCGCGTACACACGCGGGGACTGTTCGCCCAACTTTGTCCGTCAAACAGTTTCGGCAAACAGTCCGCTCAAAATTAGCATGGACGGACATGGCCACACACGACGGACGAACAGTTTGCTGAAACCGTGCGCGATGACGTGAACGGCACGTACGACGGGACGAAAAATACGACGTCCTATACACTGCATTATAACTTTCGGCGTGAAAATCCTTTCTGAGCATGCGCGCAACTTTGTTTGACGAACAAGCCTACACACGAGCGGACTGTTCGCTGAAACAAGGTTTCAGCGGACAGTTTTTCGGAAATTCCGAAAAACCTTGTTCGTCAAACTGTCCGCTGAAACTGTCCGCTGAAAGCCCACACACGAGCGGACTGTCCGCCCAAACACTGTTCAGCGGACAAAGTTGGGCGAACAGTCCGCCCGTGTGTACGCGGCCGTAGAGTTTTTATTTCATTGACCCCATTTGGGAGATTTTTTTCTTACGCTCTGACCCAGTGACACCTGTACAAAAAGTGGAGGGTGCTGTTGTCACTGGGACAGAAAATCATGGACAGAAGAAAAATACTTGTTACCGCCCTCCACTAAACTAAGATTGTGTTTTTTATGTATCTCCATTGGAAAGATTTCTCTAACCCAATAGTGGTCAACTATCTTGATATAAACAACCTTGTGTGTTGCATTCAGTGAATGTAATGCTACAAAGTAGAGCTGCACGATTCTGGGCAAAATGAGAATTTGTTTGCTTAGAATAAAAAGATCATGATTCTCGCGGCGTAAAATTTTTCACATTATACAAAAAAAATTGGGCTAACTTTACTGGTTAGTTTTTTATTTTATTTATTAAAGTGTAATTTTTTTCCCAAAAAAAATGAACGACTACTGCGCAAATACAGTGTGACATAAAATATTGCAACAACCTTTTTATTCTCTAGGGCAGTGATGGCGAACCTTGGCACCCCAGATGTTTTGGAACTACGTTTCCCATGATGCCCATGCACTATGCAGTGTAGTTGAGCATCATGGGTAATGTAGTTCCAAAACATCTGGGGTGCCAAGGTTCGCCATCACTGCTCTAGGGTCTCTACTAAAATATATATATATATATATATATATATATATATATATAATGTTTGGGGGTTCTAAGTAATTTTCTAGCAAAAAAAAAATAAAAAATGATTTTAACTTGAAACCAACAAATGTCAGAAAAAGGTTTAGTTATTTAAGTGGTTAAACTTCCCTCATTTACACACCAAAGTGTATTCATTTGATCTGAAGGACAAATCATTACAATGTTTATACTTAAGTTCCACTGCTAAAGAATGTTGTGATTCTTGGCAGACTGCCTGTTTTTTTTTCCTTTCTTTTGAGCAGAGAGAATTGTCTGCATAGAAAGAATAGGGAAATACTTTGGGGGAAAAAATCGTGATAACGACTCTTAACGATTAATCGCGCAGCTCTACTACAAAGACTGTCATAGACTGTAGGCACATAACTGCAGATGATCAAAGACTACGAACATGATGGAAGGGTTTTAGAGTCTGGAGACATGCCTCAAAAGACATAAATAAGACTGCTAGGGATTCCTGCTATCAAAGCCATTTTATAGATCAACGCTTCCATATGTATGATTTCTATAACCTGCTTAAAAAATACTTGAGTCAAATTTGATATTTTTCTCAGCAAGATCAATTAGAAAAAGATCAGAGGAAAAAAAAAAAACATAAAAAGAGAAAAGGAAGGGATAATAGAGAGAAATTATAGTGTGAAATAAATAAAAGTATTTAAAGCGGAACTAAAGTCCAAAATACTTACCCTGGCCTCAGTGGTTCAATACATGTGAGGTCCGTTGGCGGCATCTGCTCCCCTTCTTCTCCCCAGCTTCTTTCAGGCGCTGATCTTTGGCTGCCTTAATTGGACAGTGCAGGATGACTTCATTTATCCCAGCAGGCAGGCACTGTGTCCAAATGTAAACTGAGCTGCGTGTGCACAGCTCAGTGTACATTTCAAAGCACACTGTGAGCAGGTAGGTACATTTATTTTATTGTAGAAGAGACATTGCATGTTTTTTTTTTTTTATTTAGACTTCTACTTTAATTACTATTAATTACTAGTAGCCTTTCTAAATATTGTTTTTCAGGGGCCTGAGTAAGTGAAGCAGGCAAACAATTACCTCCTTGATTACCCCAAGATGTTAACTCCTTCCCAGCCAGTGTCATTAGTACAGTGACAGTTATAGTATTATCACCGATCACTGTATTTGTGTCACTGGTGATGTCAGTGTCAGTTGGTCATTTCCATCCCAGTGTGAGTTCTGCCGCGTACACACGACCGGACTTTCTGGCAGACTAGGTCCGACAGGTTTTCCCGACTGATTTTTCAGTGGAGTTCCAACGCACTTTCCAAACGAACAGACTTGGCCACACATGAACGGAGTAAGTCCATTCAAAAGTCCATTTGTTTTGAGCGTGATGACATAAGACGGGACTAAAAAAGGAAGTTCAATAGCCAGTAGCCAATAGCTTCCCTTGTGTCGTATTTTGTCCGTCGGACCAGCATACAGACGAACGGTTTTCCCGATAGGGATTAAAGAGGTAGTAAACCCTGATGAGTTTACTTCCTCTTTCATTCCCTGGAAAGGTAAAGCATAATGGACTACTATGCATTGCATAGTAGTCCATTATGTGTCACTTACCTGACACAGGAGCCAGCGATGTCACCGCTGTCCCCTGTAGTCCGGCGCATCCATCTTCTCGGTGGGTCTTCGATGCTCCGCCGCTGTCATTCGGCGAAGCCGCGATGATGTCACTCCCGCGCACTCGCACGGGAGCTGCCACGCGCGGCATATTCGCCGTTGGCGATGCCGCACTCACTGCGCCTGCGGTGCCTGTCTTCAGGCAAATATCTCCTAAACCGTATAGGTTTAGGAGATATTTCTCAGACCTACAGGTAAGCCTTAATTTAGGCTTACCTGTAGGTCAAAGTGTGTTGTAAGGGTTTACAACCACTTTAAGTCCGTCGGACAGATTTGAAACTTGTTCTATTTCTAGGTCCGTCTGATTTTTTAAAATGAAAAACGATTGGATTAGCCCACACATGATTGGATTGTCCGACGGATTGATTCTGTCTGACCTAGTCTGCCGGAAAGTGCGGTTGGGTGTACGCGGCATTAGTGTCAGTTTTCCCCCTGCACTATCATAGTCTAACTATCACCACCACTAGTCGCTGATCACTGCCAATACTAGTAAAAAAATAAAAAAATAAAAAGGAGGAAAAATTCCATACCATAGTTTGTAGACGCTATAACTTTAACACAACCAATCAATATTCACTCATTGGGATTGTGTTTCTACCAAAGACATTGTAGATACATTTTTGCCTAAATGTATGTTGAAATTTGATTTTGATATGTTTTATAGCATAAAAGTAGAAAGTATTGTTTTTTTTCCCAGAATATACAAAAAAATAAAAAACCCAGTGGTGATCAAATACCACCTAAAGAAAGCTCTTTGTGTGAAAAAAATGGCATAAATTTCATTTGGGTACAGCATCGCATGACTGCACAATCACCAGTTAAAGTAGCGCAGTACAAAAAGGCAAAAAATGGCCTGGTCATGAAAGGGGTAAAACCTTCTTAAGTGGTTAAGTGACCAGTCATCCCAGAACTGATATTGCAGCTATAGTTGGACCTTCTGGCTGACTTCCACCATGCGATATCCCTTTCATAGTCCCAGCCGCTTTGGAATGTAGGGTGTGCCCACCAACCCTTCCATGTTTCTTCTTCTTTGTGTGTAGTGATACCCCCGTAGGCGCTGCTTATGTTTATTCAGTCTCTGCCTCTCAACCCCAATAATAGCCTCAGCCCCTCTGGCACGCCTGGCAATAGTGTAAGTACAAGGACCAATGAGAAACACACATGTTATGATAAAACACAGAAATTGTCTTTTCGGCAATATTTCTGTGGAAGAATATGGCATTGGAAACATCCATTTTAGCCAACTGATCCTTTCATTTTCATAACTCACTTTTTCTTGCTTATTCCAAACATTTATTGATAGCTGGAACATGCCGGATCCAATACCTAGTACTGCGTCTGATAACAATCTCAGCCCATATAAGGCATTTATTCATTCAACCTTACATTTACTGAAAGGTCCACTTTAAGGGGGGAGTACATCATTTTTAATGAACATACATTGCCAAGAGCAGGTATATCGATTGTTTCTGAATTGTATTCCCTTCCGTAGATTATAGCACAAATAAGTAGTTAGGATTTTCATGGTAGACAATAAATCTGATACATTCAATATTACCCCTTCTTCTGTGAGTGGATTGGCTCAGGTGACTACTGATCTGGAGGGATTAGTTTAAAAAATAAGTACAGGTTGTTCACTTAATGTATATATTCACATTATTAGTTCTTTACTTTGCAGTGTTAAAGTGTTACTAATCCCAGGACTGGGGATGAGCTCAGGCGTGTTCGCATGGTCCATGTGCAGAGCCCGCCAGGAAGTTGGCACTGCGCTAATCACAGGCAGTGAGACATTGCCCGATCTTTGCAGCCGCGAAACGGGGCAATGTCTCACTGCCTGTGATTAGCGCATCGCTGCGCCTACTTCCTGGCGGGCTCTGCACATGGACCATGCGAACACGCCTGAGCTCATCCCTACCCAGGACTCTGCATTCACTATATCTAGTCTCTCACAGTACACAGACCATGGGAATGCAATTAGTAAATATAAACGGCTAAATACCCTTTCTCATCAGCAGTATATAGCACTCTTGTGACTCCTATAAGTGTCTGGTTAAAGCTTGAAGGAGGAGTTTTCATTCTTCTGATTGTCCTATGAGGCTGCAGGACACATAACCCTCTGTCTGAACAGTGCTGATCACATGCACCCTCCCAAAAAAAACTCTTTAGCAATACTCACCAAACTGAGCATGTGCAGAGTGCCTCCTAGGGCACTGTACTATCAGCAGATGGGATAGATTGGAGACTGTGGAAGACAGTGCAGAGAATTAACACTTTAGATTCCACAGTAAATATAACAAGCATGCTTTACTGCATATACAGACTGATTTTACTGTTGTGGGTTTAGTAACACTTTAAAGCAGATGTTCACACAAAAATTGAACCTACACTTTTCGGAACCCCCCCCAGTGTCACATTTGGCACCTTTCAGGGGGAGGGGAGTGCAGATACCTATCTAAGACAGTTATTTGCACCCACTTCTGGGCATAGACTCCTGTGGAGTCTATGCCTCTTCCTATCCCACCACACTGTCTGCTGGGACACACACGGGTCCCAGAGACAGCAGGGACCATTCGGAATTGTGCAGTGCGACTCGCGCATGTGCAGTAGGGAACCGGGAAGTGAAGCCGCAATGCTTAATTTCCTGCTTCCCTTACCGAAGATGGCAGGGGGCAGCATCCGAGGACCGAGGGACGGTTCGGCCTCCGGTGCCGACATCTAACTCTGATTACGCTGCGCACTGTGAGCTTATCACAATGTAAAGAAAACAGAAAGGTATTATAAATATAAAAAAAAAAAAACTTTATTAGGAAAAGAGGAAAAACCAGGAAAGGAAAAATATAAGTAGATTAAACTTCAGCTTTAAAGTTTGAGTCCACCTTTTCACAAAAGATTAAAGCCAGCAAAAGATGGAGCAATTTCCTATCCTGCAGCCATGAGTTGCAGAAAATAAAGTTGCTCAATTCCCCAATTAACACAATCAGTATTGATGGTGGAATCCCTCTCATGGAGCCATTCTCCCAGTGGGGAGTTGGGCTGGGGAAGTCGTTCCTGTCGGGAGAACACAATGCTTACTTAGCGGCTATAATAGCTACTTGCAATAATCGCATGTAAAATCCAACTGGCTGTTTGTACCCAAATTGATCAATCAATCATCTTGGGTACAATCAGCCTGTCAGTACATGGTTCAAATCCCTGCCGGTCCCCGCTGAACCAGCTAAGAATCAAACCACTGTCTGGGTGGCTGGTTTAACAACCTGTCCAGGGATTTGAAATCCCTGCTCTTCTTTTCCTGCTTTCTGTAGGGCTTCGGGGACAGATCAGGATGATTCTGGTTGGTCAAAGCGAACCTGTGTCAGCACTGAGTAATCGCTCTGATTTCAGCGCCGGTTCCTGCATCGCATCTCTCCCCCAGGCAGTTCACGCTGCTCTCTGCGATCGCAGTGCGAACTGTGGATTCAGACAAGAATTGGATTGCATTTGGTCACAGTGAGAACACCTATGCGATCCGATTCCAGTGCATAAAGTAAATTATCCCCATAGTGATAAAAAACAATAAAGTATTAGAACACTAAAGCTGACAAACAGGAAGCATAGTCTGTATATGTAATAAGCAAATATGGCTGATTTTATATATATATATATATATATATATATATATATACACAGTATCTCACAAAATTTTACATTTCTGTAAATATTTTATTCTGTCTTTTCATGTGACAACACTGAAGAAATGACACTTTGCTACAATGTAAAGTAGTGAGTGTGCAGCTTGTATGAGGGCCGGTTCACACAGGGGGCGACACGAGGCGACACGACTTGCCGTGCCGCGATCTGACAAGTCGCCCCCCTTCTGTAAAATGGAACCGTTCTAAGAGGAGCGACTCGAGTCGCTCCGTCTTAGAAAAAAGGTTCCTGTACTACTTTTGGGCGACCTCGGGGGGCGACTTGCATTGACTTCTATACAGAAGTCATTTGCAAGTCGCCGCTGAGGTCGCGGCAGGTCGCGGCGAGGCAAGTCGTGTCGCCTCGCATCGCCCCCAGTGTGAACCGGCCCTAAGAGTGTAAATTTTCTGTCCCCTCAAAATAACACAACACACGGCCATTAATGTCTAAACAGCTATCAACAAGAGTGAGTATACCCCTAAGTGAAAATGTCCAAATTGGGCCCAATTAGCCAGTTTCCCTCTCCGGTGTCATGTGACTTGTTAGTGTTACAAGGTCACAGGTGTGAATGCAGGTGTGTTTAATTTGGTGTTATCACTCTCACTCTCTCATATTGGTCACTGTAAGTTCAACATGGCACCTCATGGCAACTTTGAGAACTCTGTTGATCTTAAAAAAAAGAATTGTTGCTCTACATAAAGATGGTCTAGGCCAGTGATGGCAAACCTTGGCACTCCAGATGTTTTGGAACTACATTTCCCATTTCCCATCAACTACACTGCAGAGTGCATAAGCATCATGGGAAATGTAGTTCCAAAACATCTGGAGTGCCAAGGTTCGCCATCACTGGTCTAGGCTATAAGAAGATTGCCAAGACCGTGAAACTGAGCTGCAGCACGGTGGCCAAGACCATACATCGGTTTAACAGGACAGGTTCCACTCAGAACAGGCCTCTCCATGGTTGACCAAAGAAGTTGAGTGCACATGCTCAGTGTCATATCCAGAGATTGTCTTTGGGAAATAGACGTATGAGTGCTGCCAGCATTGCTGCAGATGTTGAAGGTGGGGGGGTCAGCCTGATGCTGAGGAACAGTCCACTGCTGGAGCATGAGGGGTACAGAGGATCAAGTAAGTGCTTTACTTAGATGTGTGGCTGGATGGCAGCAAGGATGTTCGTTTGAGCCACATTTTTTGCCATCCACCAACCGACCCCTTAAGTTGTAATAGGCAGTGGACAGGGGTGTTTACATTCCGCAGTCACAATAATTTGCAACTGCAGCAAAGTTTACCCACTGATCACTACACAGTCAAGAAAATAGGGAAGCTCGGCAAACCCCACAACTGCGTTCTGTGCTTGTAGGTGCAGTGCGTTTGTCGGTAAACATGGGGTTAAAACTGTCGGTGCGGCAGAATCGCATCACTTCCTCACTGCCTGTCAGTAACCTCTGAAGTGTGATCCAAATGCGGATTAGGCTTCTGAGGAAAGCAATATTTAGAAGTACATCTACCCTAAAAGTTATTTTCCTGTCTCCTAGACAGAAATAAGCAGTTAAACCTTACAGTTCAGGCACAGGCCCATTGCAAGGGAGGACTTTTACTTTTCCCGGAGTTTGCCTTTAAACGATCCTGTGCATGAGTTGTTCTTTCAGATAGACATTGCCGTCCTGCTTGTGAACCAGTCCTCTCTATAAACTCTACAGCCTGAGGATAGACATTCTGCTGCACCGTTAGCACATCCCATAGCGGTTAATGGCAACGTCTGTACTGTTCATGAACCGCACACAACCCCAGCTGCAGATTCTACCAAAGAAGCACACAATACAAAGAGAGATATTCGCTGCCTGTAATTTAACTCGACATGTTTGTAAGGACCTCTGCCAAAGGGATGAGTGCGTTCTGGTATTCTGTGACTCATTGCTGAGCGGTGGGTGTAGAATCATTCCGATGAACGGGGCGTGCACTGGAGCAGTGGAATGGGGTGCGACACCAGGAGCTATGACTTCTCCAACTGCTATCCCTGGGAAAATATTCCGAATCCCATCATTTTATTTTCCAAAGTAAAAGAGTCTCCATAACATTTTCCTCTAAGCAATCGTGCAGGTTAACCATGTCATGGTATGCTATTAAGCCCACTCCAGATAATGCAATCTTAATGATAATGTTTCTAATGTACACAGTGTAGTAACCAGTCATGACCATTCGGTATTAAATGTGCCTTCAAATATAAAAGATTTTATGGACTATCCAATGTGTCCCCTCACCAATCCAGCATTTCCACATATACATAAATACGCACCAGGTCGAGCATTTTATATGCTGGATTCTTCTGCTAGCTCCTGGCACAAGGATAAAGCGTAAATGGGCATATTTCATATTAATACTCCCATATGCAATAGGCCTAAATTAACGCATGTACTGGCGTGTAGTGTACTTGCATTTTTCAAGCTTAGAATTATTTTTCTTTTCTTACAACTAGAATGGATTTATGCGCATGCGCAATCATATATGCATAAAATACGCAAATACACTCATGTCAGGAGCAGGCTTTGGGCATTTTTTTATTATGTACCTAAGCGCAGCTCTAGATTACAGAGATAAATGCCTCCATGTGTCATGGACACACCGGCTACAACAGAGCTTCATTCAGGTCTGTAAAAAAAAAAAAAAGCCATATTAATCTAAATGCAGAATTATTTGTGCACGAGCCCCAATCTTTTGTCTGCATCTTTTGGTGTCACATTTGGCAGCTTTCGGGGGGAGGGGGGTGCAGCTCCCTGTCTAAGGCCGCGTACACACGCGGGGACTGTTCGCCCAACTTTGTTCGTCAAACAGTTTGAGCGGACAGTCCGCTCAAAATTAGCATGGACGGACTTGGCCACACACGACGAACGAACAGTCCGCTGAAACTTGCGCGATGACGTGAACGGCACGTACGACGGGACTAGAAATACGACGTCCTATACACTGCAATGCAACCTTCGCCGTGTAAATCCTTTCTGAGCATGCGCGGAACTTAGTTTGACGAACAAGCCTACACACGGGCAGACTGTCCGCTCAAACCAAGTTTCAGCGGACAGTTTTACGGAATTTCCGAAAAACTTTGTTCGTCAGACTGTCCGCTGAAACTGTCCGCTGAAGCCCACACACGAGCGGACTGTCCGCCGAAACACTGTTCAGCGGACAAAGTTGGGCGAACAGTCCCCGCGTGTGTACGCGGCCTAAGACAGGTATTTGCTCCCCACGGGAGTCTATGCCTCTTCCTGTCTCGCCGCGCTGTCTGCTGGGACACACACGGGTCCCAGAGACAGAGCGGACCATTCTTATAGTGCTGCACGACTCTCGCATGCGCAGTAGGGAAATGGGAAGTGAAGCCGCAAGGCTTCATTTCCTGATTTCCATACCAAACATGGTGACGGCAGCATCCGGGGACCAAGGGATGGTTCGGCCTCGGGTGTCAACATCGCAGGACCCTGGACATGTGAGTGTCCTCCTTATTTTAAAAGTCTGCAGCTGCAGTATTTGTATTTAACCACTTGCTTACTGGGCACTTAAACCCCCCTCAGTCCCAGACCAATTTTCAGCTTTCAGCGCTGATGCACTTTGAATGACAATTGCGCGGGCATACAACACTGTACCCAAATGAAATTTTTATCATTTTTTTCCCACAAATAGAGCTTTCTTTTGGTGGTATTTAGTTACAGCTCGGAGTTTTATTTTTTGCTAAACAAACAAAAAAAGATGCAAAAAAAATAAAAAATCATGTTTAATAGTTTGTTATAAAATTTTGCAAACGGGTCATTTTTCTCCTTCATTGAAGTGCGCTGATTAGGCGGCACTGATAGGCTGCATTGGTGGGCACTGATGGGCTGCATTGGTGGGCACTGATAGGCTGCATTGGTGGGCACTGATAGGCTGCACTGGTGGGCACTGATAGGCATAGTTAAGGCGGCACTAATAGGCACAGATAAGGCGGCACCGATGGGCACAGATAAGGCGGCACTGATGGGCAAAGATGGGCACAGATAAGATGGCACGGATGGGTGGCACGTATAAGTGGCACGGATGGGTGGCACGGATGGGCACTGATAGGTACCACTGATAGATGGGACTGATGGGCACTGATAGGTGGCTCTGATAGGTGGCACTGCTGGGCACTGATGGGCGGCACTGCTGGGCACTGATGGGCGGCACTGGGGTGCAGCACCTTTGAGGCAGATTGTGGGCACTGTGGGTGGCACTGTGGGTGGCACTATGGGCACTGCTGGGTGGCACTGACGGGGGGCACTTACTTTTATTCAGGATGGCACTGCAGGGGGCAGGTGGGCACTGGCAGGGGGCAGGTGGTCGCTTGTATTGCTGGCCGTGATCGGGACTGATGTCCCGATCACGGCCGCCGGTGATCGGCTTTTTTTTTTTCTCCTCGCGCTGTCAGCGCGAGGAGGAATAATAGCCGATTACCGGCTCCGTTCTATCACATGATCAGCTGTCATTGGCTGACAGCTGATCACGTGATAAGGGGTCGGGATCGACCCCTTGCACGGATCGGTGATCAGGCGAGTCTCATGGACTCGCCGATCACAGAGCGCGCCGCGCGCGCCCCTCAGGGGGCGCGCAGGCCGCTCGTGCACGGGACGACGTCAATAGACGTAGTCCCGTAAAAGTAGGTCCGCGCTAATGCCGTCATTTGGCAATAGCGCGGATCCCAAGTGGTTAAAAAAAAAAATCTGCGGGATATCCACGATAGCCTCACGGGGAGGAAGAACGGGGAGATGCCGATGTAAACAAGCATCTCCCTGTTCTGCCTAGTGACAGTGTCACTGATCTCTGTTCCCTGTGATCGATGAGCAGAGATGAGTGACGTGCCACATGCTTTTTGCGATTTTTTTTTTTTTTACCAAAAACATGTAGAAGAATACGTATCGGCCTAAACTGAGGAAAAAAAATGTTTTTTATATATTTTTGGGTGATATTTATTATAGCAAAATGTAAAAAATAATGCATTTTTTTTTCAAAATTGTCGCTCTTTTTTTGTTTATAGCGCAAAAAATAAAAACCGCAGAGGTGATCAAATACCACCAAAAGAAAGCTCTATTTGTGGGGGAAAAAGGGACGTCAATTTTGTTTGGGTGCCACGTCGCACGATCGCGCAATTGTCAGTTAAAACAACACGGTGCCGAATTGCAAAAAGTGCTCTGGTCAGGAAGGGGGTAAATCCTTCCAGGGCTGAAGTGGTTAACTTGATTTTAGACCCATATTTACAGTAAAGGAAGTCACAGCAGCATTAGACTCTGGGAGAGTAGGGAACCCAGCTGTACCACAACTGCTGGCATATTTGTGCCTCCACCCTCCCATGTGTATACTTTGTTTATTGCCAGTCCTTCCTGTTCTCTGAAGCTGTCCACTAGTACCATTGAGACACCATACAGCATGGTGGGGTACCGCTGAGAAGAGTCACAAGGCTCGCTGTAGTGTGACATCTTCCATTTCCTCCTTTCTGGTGGGCTCTTGATTAGTATCCTGCACAGTCCGGTGCAAATAAACAGCATTTTTGCACGCAATAGAACCCTTTGTCCCCCTAAATGATAATAGATAGGATCAAGATGAGTTTGTGTCATATGACTTTGACAATATTATTCTATTGCAGACAGTGCCCCTTTTTCTTTAGCAGAACAAAAATGATAAGTACGCATTTGAGTGTTTATTATTCCTTGTCATGGCAGCAATGAGTCATACAGATGGCATGTAGTTCTTCACTATGAGAAGAAAAAGAACATTCAGTTTTCATATTTCATAGCAAATTATTTTAATAGTCGTGGCATGTACAATGCATGTGTGCAACCAACGGTCACGCAGGAAAATATTATTGGATTGATGGAAGAAAAGGCACTTTTTTTTACTCATGAATGGCTGTTTTTTATTTTTTGTTTTTTTTTTTAGTTTTTTTTTTTAGTGCAACTTTTAACATTGGGGGAGTTGGAAAAAGGACCACTCCTTTGTGTCAGTATTTTTTTGAACCACCTTTTGCTTTAATTACAGCCTTTACTCTTCTTTGCAGAACTGCTCAATTTCAGTTAAATTTGATGGTGACCCGTTGTGGACTGCATTCTTCAAGTCATTCCACAGATTTTCAATGGGGTTTAAGTCTGAGCTCTGACTAGCCAATGAAAGGACATTCACGTTTTTCTTCTTCAACCACTTTGTGGTCATGTTTGCTGTGTGCTTTGGGTCGGTGTTATGTTGGAAGGTAAAACTTATTCCCATTGACAACTTTCTGGCAGAGGACAGCAGATTTACCTCAAGAATTTGACAGTATTTTGTCCCATACATTTTTCCTTCTATCCTGACAAGTGCTCCAGTCCCTGCTGCAGAGGAACACCCCATAACAGAATATTACCACCTCCATGGTTTGCTGTAGGAATGGGGTTATTTGGATGGTGAGCTGTATTGGATTTCCACCAGACATAGCATTTGGTGTTGAGGCCAAATAATTCAATTTTAGTCTGATCTGACCATAACACCTTTTTTCATGTGGCCTCAAAATCTTCAAGGTGCATTTTAGCAAAAACATTCTTGTTCCATTATAAGTTAAAGGTGTGGATACTTTTATATAGTTACATTGGACCAAAGTAAATATGTACTGTATATATACTATACTTGACCTATACCCCTGGAAGCTAGAAGACACTGGAGTAGACACCGCTACTATAGTGATCTCCACTTGTTTCTGGGTGCTGTGTTGGGCAGATTCCCTGCTGCATTGTAAACATAGGAGATCGACTGTTTGGTATGGGCATTATTCAGAGATTGCTTTGCACCTTCTCAATGAATGCAAAGTGTTCCCTGATTGGACAAGGTGGAGATCATGATGCCACTGCCGTGACTCTCCACTTAGTACAATCAGAAAACTTTTTTTATTCATTGAGAAAATGCATTCATCTCTGAATGGCTCCCATCAGTGGTGGCTGGTGCTCAAAGTGTTTTGGAGGGTGCAAACAAGCTGAAAAATACTGAATCCCTCCCCTCGTCAATTGCAGCCACTGTGCCCATCAAATGCAGCCACTGTGCCCATACAATGCAGCCATTGTGCCCATCAAATGCAGCCACTGTGCCTATCAAATGTAGCCATTGTGCCCATCATATGCAGCCAATTGTGCCCCATCATATGCAGTCACCTGTGCCTATCATATGCAGCCATTGTGCCCATCAAACGCAGCCACTATGCCCATCATATGCAGCCCCTTGGCCCATCAAATGCAACCACTGTGCCCATTATATGCAGCCACTTGTGCCCCATTATATGCAGCCACCTGTGCCCCATTATATGCAGCCACCTGTGCCTCATTATATGCAGCCACTTGTGCTCCATCATGTGCAGCCACTTGTGCCCATCAAATGCAGACACTTGTGCCCATCAAATGCAGACACTTGTGCCCATCATATACAGCCACTTGTGCCCATCATATACAGCCACTTGTGCCCATAAAATGCAGCCACTTGTGCCCATAAAATGCAGCCACTTTTGCCCATCATATGCAGCCACTTTTGCCCATCATATGCAACCACTTTTGCCCATTAAATGCAGCCACTTGTGCCAGTCAAATGCAGCCACTTGAGCTCATCATATGCAACCACTTGTGCTCAGTATATGCAGCCACTTATGCTAATCAGATGCAGTCACTTGTGCCAATCAAATGCAGTCACTTGTGCCAATCAAATGCAGCCACTTGTGTCCATAATATGCAGCCACTTGTGCCCATCATATGCAGCCACTTGTGCCCATCAAATGCAGCCACTTGTGCCTGTCAAATGCAGCCAACTGTGCCCGTCTAATGCAGCCACTTGTGCCCATCAAATGCAGCCAGGTGCATCCCCCGGTTTTGGCTGTCACTTCACTAATTTTCCCTCTGCACTATCATAGTCTATCACCGCCACTAGTCACTGATCACTGCCAATACTAGTAAAAAAACATTTTAAAAAAAGGAGGAAAAATTCCATACCATAGTTTGTAGAATGCATCTACAATGCTATAACTTTAACACAAACCTATCAATATTCCCTCATTGGGATTTTGTTTCTACCAAAGACATTGTAGATACATTTTGGCCTAAATGTATGTTGAAATTTGATTTTGATGTTTTCTAGCATAAAAGTAAAAAGTATTTTTATTTTTTTCAGAATATACAAAAAAATTAAAAACCCAGTGGCGATCAAAGCTCTATTTGTGTGAAAAAAATTGCATACATTTCAGTGCATATTTTTAGCACTGATTCCCAAAAAAGTGTCAAAAATGTCAGTTGTGTCCGATCTGTCCACTGCAATGTCACAGTCCTGCTAAAAATCGCTGATCACTGCCATTACTAGTAAAAAAAAAAATAATAATAATAATAAAAATGCCATAAATCTATCCCCTATTTTTTGGACACTATAACTTTTGTGCAAACCAATCAATATACGCTTATTGTGTTTTTGTTCTTTTAACCAAAAAATATATAACAGAATACATATTGGCCTAAATTGATGAAGATATTTGATTTTTGAAAGATTTTTATTGGGTTTTATGGTTTATAGCAGAAAATAAAAAAAAACATATTTTTTTCAAAATTTTTTTTGTTTATAGCACAAAAAATTAAAAACCGTAGAGGTGATCAAATACCACCAACAGAGAGCTCTATGGGAAAAAAAGGACATCAATTTTGTTTGGGCACAGTGTCGCACGACTGCGCAATTGTCAGCTAAAATAAAGCAGTGCTGTATCTCAAAAAATGGCCTGGTCATTAAGAGGGTAAATTCTTCCGGGGGCTAAAGTGGTTAATATAGTTAGGAGCCCTATAGGCACATATAAAATCCCATCTTTGAATCAGTGTATTTATTCGAAATATTTAATAATGTTTTATGGTTCTGTTGGAGAGCGTTACAAAGATAACTGGTTTTGTTTAAACATGTTGGGAAAGGAAACCTCTGTAGTTTGTTATAAATGTCTTGTTACTTCAAGCATGAGTCACTTTGTTCTAGTTTATAATAGAGTATTGTTTTTAGAGCATGCTAAGGCTGCAGGGTAGACAGACATCTCCATTTTTAGATTCATTTAGATCAGTGATTCTCAACCAGGGTTCCTCCAGAGGTTGCTAGGGGTTTCTTCAGCATTGGGCAATTTCTGCCTCTCAGATAAGTTCCCACTGGCACCATTGATCTTTTTAGCTACAGTATCTGTAATGCCGCGTACACACCATCAGAATTTCTGCCAGCAAAAGACAGATGAGAGCTTTTCATCGGAAAATGCGACCATTTGTATGCTCCATTGGAATTTATCTGGCCGAATTCCAGCAAAAATTTGATAGCATGTTCTCAATTTTCCCGATGGAAAAACTTTCTATTGGAAATTCCGATCATGTGTATAGAATTCCGATACGCAAAAACTCACGCATGTTCAGATTCAACTACGAAATGGAAGCTATTGGCTACTAGGTATTGAACTTCCTTTTTCTAGTCCCGTCGTACATGTTGTACGTCACCGCATTCTTGGTGGTCGGAATTTGGTGTGACCGTGTGTAGGCAAGACAGTTTGGGCAGAATTCCGTATGAATTCCGATGGGAAAACCATCAGAGCTTTTTCCAACGCGTATTCCGATCGTGTGTACACGGCATAAGGAGGTAATTCTTCCCAATGACCACAAGTGTAAGGACCATTCCTCTCACTGACCATCACACTAATGTATCATGAGTTGTAGATTTCTCATTTTTAGCAGGGGTTCCCCGAGACCGGAGAACTATGTCAAGGGTTCATCTGTGTTGAAAAGGTTGAGAAAGGCTGATTTAGATGGTACTTGGTGGCAGAAATGAAGCTGTGTCACTTTAGTGATTAGGATCTTTGATTTTTCATCCATTGCATCAGGTTTTCATACTGTATGCTGTTCTTACACACTCTGTATAGACACACATAAATAATATACAAATAAATGCAGCTCTACCCAAAATCATCCTTGTTTTTGGAGGTTTTCTTGGCAAGTTCAAGCTAAAGTGTAAGTATTGATCTTTTTGCATAGTTACATTGGTCCAGGTTGGATCAGTGGAAGTATGTATTGGGCATTACTGTGGGATCCCTGTGGAAGCTAGGAATCACAGTAATAGGCACGGCTCAATCGCTGAACAGAGAAAGTTGCTTGCTCGGCACAGGTCCGAGAGAGGTGGGGATGTCAAGTAATTGGACAAGGTGGAGAGGTGGGGATGTCGAGTGATTGGACAAGGTGGAGAGGAGGGGATGTTGAGTGATTGGACAAGGTGGAGAGATGGGGATGTCCAGTGTTTGGACAAGGTGGAGAGGTGGGGATGTCCAGTGATTGGACAAGGTGGAGAGGTGGGGATGTCCAGTGATTAAACAAGGTGGAGAGGTGGGGATGTCGAGTGATTGGACAAGGTGGAGAGGTGGGGATGTCGAGTGATTGGACAAGGTGGAGAGGTGGGGATGTCAAGTGATTGGACAAGGTGGAGAGATGGGGATGTCGAGTGATTGGACAAGGTCGAGAGATGGGGATGTCGAGTGATTGGACAAGGTGGAGAGATGGGGATGTCCAGTGATTAAACAAGGTGGAGAGGTGGGGATGTCGAGTGATTGGACAAGGTGGAGAGGTGGGGATGTCGAGTGATTGGACAAGGTGGAGAGGTGGGGATGTCCAGTGATTGGACAAGGTGGAGAGGTGGGGATGTCGAGTGATTGGACAAAGTGGAGAGGTGGGGATGTCGAGTGATTGGACAAGGTGGAGAGATGGGGATGTCGAGTGATTGGACAAGGTGGAGAGATGGGGATGTCACCATCTCCAACTCGTCCAATCAGAGGTTTCTTTGCATTCATTGAGAAAAGACACAGTGGGGGAGATTTACTAAAACTGGTGCACACAGAATCAGGTGCAGCCGTGCATAGTAACCAATCAGCTTCTAGGTTTTATTGTCAAAGCTTCATTGAACAAGCTGAAGTTAGAAGCTGACTGGTTAATATTCACAACTGCACCAGATCCTGTGTGAATCTGATTTTGTAAATCTCCCCCAGTGGTCTCTGAATGGTGCCTGTGCAGTGCAAGCAAATGAACTCCTGTGTCCACTTAGCAGCAGGGTAGCCGCTTGGCACAGGACCAGTAAGCTAGCGGCGATCACTGGAGTAGCGGTGTCTATTACAGTGATTTCCAGCTTCCAGTCTGGACCAGTGTAACTATGTAAATATATTGAGACCTGGGATCAGCCAGGTATGAAAATGTTAGGCCCCTTACACATGGGCTCTGTTGGTGTCCCTCTGCTCAGCGGGGGATCTGTCCATTGATATCCGCTGAGCAAGACAGATGGCTGGTCCGTGTCCACTCTGCTTATGCAGTACAGACACAGACATGGCCTGCTCTCCTCTCTGGGCAGTCGGATGTAAACAAATCGCCTGTCGGTTCACACACAACTGCCATCCAATCCGCCAGATGAATGGGGAGCGGATTCCCATCGAGCTGTCTTTATTGGATCGGATTGGATGTGGGCGGGTGTTAACCACTTAAGTCCCGGACCATTTTGCAGGCCAAAGACCAGAGCACTTTTTGCTATTTGGCACTCTGTCGCTTTAACTGACAATTGCACAGTTCTGCAACGTGGCTCCCAAACAAAATTTACGTCTTTTTTTCCCCCACAAAAAGAGCTTCCTTTTGGTGGTATTTGATCACTGCTGCGGTTTTATTTTTTGCGCTATAAACAAAAAAATAGCGACAATTTTGAAAAAAAAAAAGTATTTTTTACATTTTGCTATAATAAATATCCCCCAAACATATATATAAAAAAAACATTTTTTTCCTCAGTTTAGGCCGATACGTATTCTTCTATATATTTTTGGTAAAAAAATCGTAATAAGCGATTATTGATTGGTTTGTGCAAAAGTTATAGTGTTTACAAAATAGGGGATAGTTTTATGGCATTTTTATTAATCATTTTTTTTTTTTACTAGTAATGGCGGCGATCAACAATTTTTATTATGACTGCGACATTATGGCGGACACGTCGGACATTTTTGACACCTTCTTGGGACCATTGTCATTTATACAGCAATCAGTGCTATACATATGCATTGATTTGTGTGTAAATGACACTGGTGTTGAAGTGGTTAACTACTAGGTGACAGTGTAGGGGTTAAGAGAGCCCTGGGGAGTGTTTCTAACTGTGGGGGGACATAGCTGTGTATGACACGTCACTGATCTTTGCTCACAGGGAGAAGAGATCAGTAACACTGTCACTAGGCAGAACGGGGGGATGCTTTTTTTACATTAGCATCTCTTCATTCTTCTGCCCCGTGAGACGATCGCGGGTATCCCCACAGCGTTTGAGTCTGCGGGACCCGCAATCATATTTACGGAGGTCCCGACCGGAGATCGCCGCCGGCGGCGCTCATGCGATGGCACAGTGACACATTTAAAGGGATGTACCTGTACGCCCATTTGCCTGTCCGTGCCATTCTGCCGACGTACCTCAGCATGTGGTTAATGGACACATGTATGTTGACTCCCGCCACTCCATAGAGGAGAATGGATGGTCCGATCGGTTCTGCCTGAAAAACTGACAGGCAGACCAGATCGGTTCGCTAATGGGGCCTCAATCGCAGGCAACTTGTCAAAGGAAAAGTCTTCAGCTTCTGTTTTCTGTAAAAATGATCACAAATCAGCACTGCAAACATTACACAATTGTGAGCATAGTGTCAGCCTTTCAAAAGCAACACATGCCAAAGGCTGGGTTACTTTTAGTAAAAGAACATAGTGTCGTCTCCATGGGCACCCGCCATTTAACAGGTGCCAGATGCTGTTGCAGCCGAGGGCAGAGAACCAAACGAGCTGGATTTGTTTCATGTCGTATTTATCTTCCTAATTCAAAAGCCTGACATCTGAACCTGACAAATTTATATTTGTATGTTTTTTATGTATGCATGAAACATACAAATATTACAGTAATAAGTGTGTTAAGAGCAAAAGATGTATATAAATGTATTAGCAAACATTCTATAATATTTTTGATTGTCCAGCTTAGGACTAATAAAGTGGTGTGAATATTTGGGCACACATTCCAGAAGACTCCGTAGTAAACACAAGCTGGACCCTCAGTGACTGATCTCCTCACAGATGCTGCTGTTGTGTATACAGCGTAATGAGGGATTCAAGGCGCTATAGTGTGAACAAAGCTTCCCAGGTCTTGAAGTAGTACTATAGGCAAAGCAGTTTTTTCTCCATTTCAGATAGAGTCAGTAAGGGAGTGTAAGACCCTGTCAGGTTTTTTTCTTTCTTTTTGCTATCTGTGCCCCTTTAGAGAAATTTCCCTTTATTCCCTGTCCTATTGACAAAAACAGAAAGTGAGAGGAAATCTCTACATATCAAGGGAACCCCTTGGGCTCCCCAGGTCACCAGAACTAGGGTTCCTATTGGACTATTTCCCCTCTATTACTGTTCTAGGGACAGCCCAAAATTTGGGGTTTACCTTCACTTTCAGTGATAACGGTACACATGACAAATAGAGAGGGGGTGACAAATAGCAAAAACTGACAGGTAATCCATCTCCACTTTAACCAAAACTTAAAAGAGAGGTGTGTTTTTTGTTTTTTTTTATTCATACTTACCTATGTGGAGGGAGCATCAGACCAATGCTGCAGCTGTCCCCCGCCAACTCTGCACTGAGAACCGAGCCACGAACATCGCCAATGGCTCCGTTTTCACAGATCCCTGAGAGGAGAGCTGCTGCCTGTCAGTCATTTTTTCTCCTCTCTGCTCTTCCACTCTCATTGGAGCACCAAGCTGTGGAGGGGCAGGAAGCGGCCATCTCATCGGCTCACTGAGACTGGCATCAATCAAGGCAGCTGGCGGATTCAGACTTGGGAAGTCGGAATGACGCACTGCCTCTACTCATGGCAGTAACGTCAGCGGAGAGTGGACTTCAGACCGCTCTCAGCTGAAAATGGGTCACAGGAGTGCAAAAGAATTGCACTCCTGTGACCCAGAGGAGAAGCCCAGCCTAAAAAGCTAAGGCTGGACTTCTCCTTCTGACCAGCGCACGCCGATGTACGTCGGCAGAATGGCACGGGCAGGCATATTGGCGTACAGGTACCTCCAGTTTTAAATGCCGCCCTGCCATCACGAGTGCGCCGGTGGCGGCACGCTCACGTGCCGGTCGGGACCCCCGTGAGCCCAGTCGTGGTTCTCGCAGACTCGATCGCCGCAGGCATACCCGCGATCGTCTCACGGGGCGGCTAAACGAGGAGATGCCATTGTAAACTGCATCTCCCCGTTCTGCCTAGCAACAAGTGACGCTGATCTCTGCTCCATGTGATTGGAGCAGAGATCAGTGTTCACTAAAACAAAGCCCAGCCCCCCACAGTTAGTAACACGCCCCTAGGAACACTTAACCCCTACACTGCCACCCACTGCTTAACCCCTTCACTGCCAGTGTCATTTACATAGGAATCACTGCATTTGTATAGCAGTGATTGCTGTATAAATGACAATGGTCCCAAAAATGTGTCAGAAATGTCCGATGTGTCTGCCATAATGTCACAGTCACAATAAAAATCGCTGATCGCCGCCATTACTAGTAAAAAAAAAAATTATTAATAAAAATGCCATAAAACTATCCCCTGTTTTGTAAACGCTATAACTTTTGCGCAAACCAATCAATAATCGCTTATTGCGTTTTTTTTTTTTTTTTTACCAAAAATATGTAGAAGAAAACGTATCGGCCTAAACTGAGGGAAAAAAAAGTTTTTTTATATATTTTTGGGGGATATTTATTATAACAAAAAGTAAAAAATAATGCGTTTTTTTCAAAATTGTCGCTCTATTTTTGTTTATAGCACAAAAAATTCAAAACGCAGGGGTGATCAAATACCACCAGAACAAAGCTCTAATTGTGGGGAAAAAAGGACGTCAATCTTGTTTGGGAGCCATGTCGCACGACCGTGCAATTGTCAGTTAAAGCGACGCAGTGCCGAATCGCAAAAAGTGGTCTGGTCATTGGCCTGCAAAATGGTCTGGTCTGAAAGTGGTTAAGAGAAAAAACTTTTTCCTTTAAACTTTTAAAAAGTGTAACATTATTTGGGTTGACTCTCTAGGTTTATTTAACTGAACCCAGTACTGTCACTTTTAGGCTTTGGGCCCTCTACATTTATTAGTCAAAGCAAAAGAGCAGTAATAGTGTACAGTTACATGGAGTATGCAATGATGTTTCGCCTTACTACAGTCAGATCGGGGGTGATTATTGATTATGACATTTTTTATTATACTTTACATGTTTTTGTTTGCACAATAGGCATAAATTGTTTTAGATAACCCAAATATACATCCTCTTGCTAAATGTTCCTTAATCCCAAAATGACCATAAGGACATTTTTACTGGTGCATGTCTCAAGTGTGGAGGATCCGCCGTGGTCCTTATGGAAAGGAAGAGGATTTACTTTTGGGTTATGCTTATTTCTTCCTCCCCTTTTGATGGGTGAGGACCTTGTGTGAGGTCCTTGTGGGTCACATCATTTCTTTCTTGGCAATGCACATTTTTTCCCGATGCTTTGCTTTTGTTATTAGGCTGATCTGGTATTATTCATTCACTCTGATACGTACCTTGGAGATGAGCCTGACGTGCAGAGGGAGACCTCTCGTACGGCTCTGGTTCCGGGATCATTGGAGTGAGGACAGTGACCCTCGGAGCACAGTGGAGTATGAGAGCCTGCAGGGTTCTCTGAACTGAGGATGGTGTCCACTTGGCAGCAACAGGAATGCGCTCGGAGCAGCAGGCCGAAGCACACAGATGCAGGTCTGAAGGCAGGTGCGGCAGCCGGTAGGTGTGCCAAAGCACAGGGCAGCAGGCAGAAGCAGGGTCAGGCAAGCCAGGTCACAACAGCAGATCAATCAGACAGGGATGGCAGGCAGAGAATGGTCAAGCCCAGGCAGGTTCGGCAACAGATGATCAGACAAGCAGGTACACAGGGCAGGTCAAGGCAAGCCAAGGGGTCAGGATTGGAGATAGCCGCAAGGTCAGGAGAGTCAGGTCAATACTGGAACAGATGCGGGTTCAGGATCAGTTCACAGGATGAGCTGCAGATCAAACAGCAAGAGTGTGTGCATTGGCGTGGGTGTGCGCGTGAGTGTGCGCAATGTGCGCGCGTATGCGCATTGGCGCACGTCTATTAGCCACTGGATGCCCGTGAGCTGGAACACCTCTTGATGGATCCGTGTGCCTGTAACCCCTTGCGGCATCATGCGGAGTGTGTCCATGACACACTCCTTCTCCTGAGGAAGTTTATGAAACACATTGAGCTGGGAGTGGCTGTACTTGGTTATATGCCAGGACTTGCATAAACACTATATAGTAGGTATAGTATACTGTATAGCTTATTATTATTATTATTATACACAATTTATATAGTGCCAACAGTTTATGCAGCACTTCACAATGTATGGGGGGACAACACAATTACAGTACACTTCAATACATAAGGTACACGAGTGCTCTGCTCATACAGCTTACATTCTAAAGGGAGGCGGTGGTACAAAAGGTAATAGCTGCAGAGAATGATTTGATGGGGGTGGCTCAAGGATAGTTGTTAGGTGGCTGTGGGATAGGCTTCCCTGAATAAATGAGTTTTCAGGGATCTCCTAAAGGTGGACAGGTTAGGGGCTGATCGGACATACTGGGGCATGGAGTTCCAGAGGATGGGAGAGGCTCTGGAGAAGTCCTGAAGGCGAGCATGTGAGGAGGTAACAAGAGAGCTAGAGAGCAGGGGGTCCTGGGAGGATTGGAGGGGACAATTTGGGCGATATCTGCAGATGAGGTTGGTGATGTAGATGGAGGCGATGTTGTGGATGGCCTTGTATGTTATGGTTAGCATTTTGAATTTTACACGGTGGTTTAGGGGAAGCCAGTGAAGGGATTGGCAGAGAGGAGCAGCAGTCACGGATTGGTTAGTGAGGTATATTAGTCTAGCAGTAGAATTCCTAATAGACTGAAGGGGGGATAGCCTGCTTAAGGGTAGGCCATTAAGGCGAGAGTTGTAGTAGTCAAGGCGGGAAATAATGAAGGAGTGAATAAGTTGCTTTGTGGTGTCACTAGTTAGGAAGGGTCGAATTCTGGAGATGTTGCGGAGGTGAAGGCGGCAGGATTTAGCCAGTGATTGGATGTGGGGGCTGAAGGAGAGGTCAGAGTCAAGGATTACACCCAGGCATGTGTGAAGAGACCAACGGTTGTGTTGTTGATATTAATGGGGAAGTCATGGGGGGGGGGTAGTTGGACCGAGAAGGAGGTTACAAGTTTACAAGCGTATTTGAAGAATAAAAAATGTATATTCTTGGAATACGCCCAATTGCTATGTCAGTGTTTACCTGAGTACAGGCATGTACCTGACTGCAGTCATGCACAGCCTTTGATGTCTTTGGGTGGCTATACGCAGCACCTGGGCTTCCCTGATTGGCAAATGACATTGGAGTTTAAGTTGCACAAGCCCGGGCGTCTGTGCGCAAGATTCCTATATGTAGAAGTCTGACTTCTTGATTGCCAGGTACTCCTGATAAACATGTAGTAGAGTTGTTGTTCTTTAGTAGAAAAGGCCAGCACTCTTGTCATGCCACAGTTAGTGTTCTATTACTGGGTGATATGTGAGTTGCTTATGTGCAGAGTGTATGTCAGGGTAGGCGAGAGGTGCTGGTCAGTGTGTGGGAGGAGTGGGTGAGAAAGATCATATCTGAGTACCCGTCTCTGACTATGCCTGCGTGGGCAGTTAATATGCGAGGTTGTATGCTTCATCTCGGTGTGTGGGTGGAATGCTTCACATAATTCTTATTCCTGATCTCTGAGGTACCAAGGCTTACATGTTTGTATTAGGAAGCAATGAGAAGTATACACTTAGTGAATGGCTGGAAGGCTTTAGCTTGGGGTTGTACAATTTTCAGTAGAGGGATATGTGATCTGAACTTGACTTCAATTGTCAGGAAATATAGGCGATAACTAATGTGCTAATAATTATAAAAACTTGGAAACCCAAAGCTGGAAAATGACTACAAACAACTGAGGCCGCGTACACACGGGCGGACTGTTCGCCCAACTTAGTTTGTCAAACAATCCGACAAACAGTCCGCTCAAAATTTGCATGAGCGGACTTGACCACACACGATGAACGAACAGTCCGCTGAAACCGTGCGCGATGACGTGGACGGCACGTACGACGGGACGAAAAATTCGACGTCCAATACACTGCAATGCAACCTTCGCCGTGTAAATCCTTTCTGAGCATGCGCGAAACTTAGTTTGTCGAACAAGCCTACACACGAGCGGACTGTCCGCTCAAACCAAGTTTCAGCGGACTGTCTTACGGGAATTCCGAAAAACTTTGTTCGTCAGACTGTTCGCTGAAACTGTCCGCTGAAGCCCACACACGAGCGGACTGTCCGCTGAAACACTGTTCAGCGGACAAAGTTGGGCGAACAGTCCGCCCGTGTGTACGCGGCCTCAGGATTGTTTCAAACCCATTCCTGATCAAAAAGGGAACAATTAGTTATCCTTTCATTGCTGTAAAAGGAGTTTAATTGGGCTGATTTGTATTAAAAAATAAAGGACGATAACAAAATCGTACAGATCTAAGAGTCTGTGGCCAGCATCAATGGCCTGTCTCTGCGACCCTTCTGCATGAAGTAAAAAACAAGAACAGTACTAAACTTTACTACTGTGTGTTTTTGGCAGCAATATAGATTCTGCAGTGAGCCTGTAATGCCGCGTACACACGATCGAAATTCTCAGCAGAAAAAGCTCTGATGGTTTTCCAGACGGAATTCCGCTCAAGCTGTCTTGCCTACACACGGTCACACCAAATTCCGATCACTTAGAACGCAGTGGCATACAACACCTACAACAGGACTAGAAAAAGGAAGTTCGATAGCCAGTAGCTAATAGCTTCCGTCTCGTAGTTGAATCTGAGCATGCATGATTTTTCGCGTGTCGGAATTACATAAACACGATCAGAATTTCCGATTCTTTCCGAAATGTTTTCTGTTGGGAAAATTGAGAACATGCTATCAATTTTTGGCTGGCGGAAATTCGGACAGCTAAATTCCAATGGAGCATACACACGGTCGCATTTTCCGATGAAAAGCTCTCATTTGTCTTTTTCTGGCCGGAATTCCGATCGTGTGTATGCGGCATTAGTGACTCATTCATTGACTCTGATTGGTGTAGTATCATTCAGACTGAATCCTATTCGGTGTCTTCAATGCCTTTCCTATTTTACATACTTATAGAAGCAAAGCAGACAGATGAAGTTATAAGGGACATTTCACTAAGCTATAAAGATTCCTATTTGAGATAATGACCTTTATTTTCTTTTTGACACATTTTTATTATGGATTTTAGGTACACATGCAGGCGATACATTACAACTCATCTCACAGAGAATTGCCACAAAGTTAGCCCCCCTCGGGACTGAGACTTTTTTAGGTCTGGTTCACGCTAGTGCGATTTCAGATGCGACTTGTGTTGCACAGAATCACATGACACATTTTTGGAAAGGTACAGATGTTTCATTGGTGCTTTTGACCCTATAGACTTAAAATGGAAACGCACCATGTATATGCATTTTTGGCACATTTTTGCCAGCGTTTTGTATTGATTGTAAGGAGCTGGCATCCTGACAACCAGTGACTCATCCACGCTGTCAGCCAGGGATTCCCAACCGACAGCACAGAGTAAAAATGTTAATAGAAAAAATGGTGCGGAAGCCCTTTGGGTCTATTATGGGTTTTTAAACACAAAAATAGCATGGTTCCCTCCCATTCTGAGCCATACCAGGCCACATTCCCTCAATATGGGGGGAGGACTTTATCAGGAAGGGACATCCCTCCTGAAAAAGGACAAGGGCCTCTTCTCCAGGACCCTGGCCTGGTAGTTGTGGGTACTGCAGGCAGGGGGCTTATTGGAATCTGGAGGCCCCCTTTAGCAATAAGGGGGCCCCAAGATACCAGGACATGAATGATTAATGAGTCAATTGAATTATTCCAGGTCTGTTTTGAATTTTTCCTGCTCTAGGTTTCCAAGATCTTTCTCCCAGCACTCCACATTAGGGAAGACCATTATTTTCAGCATACGAATTAAAGCTTTGTAAGCTGAATATATCAGCGCCTTATTTCAGAAGGTCTCTTGCACAATGAGAACATAAACCTGGTGGAAATGAACATCTGTCACCTTTTTACAAATTTTCATACAGGCATAAAACATGGTAATATGTATCTTAGACAAATTAGCATCATTTTTAAAACTAAACTGATTTATTAGAGAAGCTGTGCAGTTAAAGCTGATATTTCAGTTTATGGTATATACTGGGAGATAAAACCCTGCAACAGATTCTTGCATCTCTCTCTAGGTTGTCCTACGAATAAGCAGTCTGCAACAGTTAAAAGCATGAACCACTTGGAGAGGAGGTAGTTGGTAGGAGCTAAGGAAGTGGGAGGGGAAAATGGCCAAGATTGGCCCAGAAGCCCAGTCATGGCTTAAATATGAAATAGAGGGAATAATCTCAAGGAAGCTACCGTAGTTCAAATATCACTCACATACATTTAACAATGCTTGTTTGACAGGTATTGGAGACACAGGTACAAGGCTAGTAATACTTGAGCAGGATATATAAGAATGGGATTAGAAGTTCCATTAAAAGCCAGAAAGGCATTTTAATAATTATTTGAACCATAACTGGGATAAAGTGCCTGTGCCCACTGCCATCCCTATTCGCTCAGGGGGTCATACCCCCTTTTCAGATTTTCTCCTTCTCCATGCTGCTCAGTGTGTTTTCCCCCTCCAGTGAAGCCTCTCCTTATGTTGGGTCTCCTTAGGCTCCTCCCCCTGCACTGTACTGGCTGTCAACTCATCAGCTGACTTTCTGTTTCAGTGAAGGGGGGGGGGGGCTTTATTCACCATGCAGGCTTTGCCTCTTGTGTTTCTCCCGGAGAGGCAGAGCACTGCATGGAACGACGGGTGACGTCATCAAAAATTGGTTTGGCCAACTCGCTGCATCGGTGCAGCATCGCGAACGTCCGAATCGGGGGGGGGGGGGGGAATCCATGCTGCGATTGTATTCAAAACCCCTAGTGCCTACAGGTCAGTTTAACCTTCCTATCAAACATCCTAAAGACCCGAATCTGGAGCACTCTTGTATGCTAGTTTAAGCCAAGACCCATGCTCGAGAGCGTAATCCCACTTTCTGCACATAAATGTCAAGTCTGAAGCTTAAGTCTGGGAACAAACAAAAAATTCCCATGCATCAGGGCTCCGTAAGGCTTAAATGTGATTTATACCTAGGGTACCAGTAAAAAGAGCTTTTATCTGCCTTATCCTATGATCCCTAGGCACCCGGCACTCTCCTCTACTCCCTGACAATCCTACTTGTAGACAGTCCATAGGCGTCCTTACTTACATTACAGACCTATTGGCCCTTTGTGTAGTTGATGACATCAGAGTGCCTGTGAGTGCTTTGGAGAGGCAGCTGCAGGGGTCAATGTTATAACATTGAGGAAGCAAGGCATTAGGTAAGTAAAAGTCAGTTTTATTGGAACCATAGGCAGTAAGCATCACTTGACCCTTGCAGTATAGGGAGAACCTCATGACAAAGGATTTTTAATTCCCTGGAGTTCAGCTTTAAATTGTTTCTGTAATAAGAGAAGATACGGAAAGCGAGTGTTCATCTGTAGCCCACTTTATTTTCCATTTTGAGATCACAAATGCTGGTTAATCTTTTAGTAGGAATGTTAGTTGGATGTCCTCAGTTCATACTAGGCCATGTAGGCCAGCTCTTAAACTGCCACGAAGCCAGAGTATGAATAGTGGCAGAGACCCCTCTCATACAAGTGTCCTGCTCTGATAGTGCTGCTGATGCCTGGTCTCTGAAGGCTGCAGGAATTCAGGAATCCTGCATGTCTCAAATGTGAATCACTCGGCTAAATATGGATTGCTGCCTTTGCCAAGTTAACACCAGTGTAGTGTCTGCTTACTGTCCACAGAGCTGAGTGAGGCAAAGGAACTGGATAGCAGCACTGAAATCATTCTATAGAAAGATCAAGGGATTTAAGACAGTATGCCTTCACACACTCTTGACACACTGGTGTCCAGGAACATTCAGGTAGTGAGAAATTCTACAAATACTTGTTATGTACTGTAAGTACTATAGTATATATCAATAAAGGCCAAAATAAACTCATATCCTGCAAATGCGCTGGACAAATTATTAAGCTGTATTGAGATACCACAATAAAACTGAAGTTGCCTTCAGCAGTTCCGCAGTGTCATTAGGTAAGATCCACTCTCGAGTCCTGGATGTCAGTGTCAAAATATGGTATGCATACTATGCACCCACGTGGTCTGATTTTCTGGTACATTATACATGTTTTAGCATTTAAAATTTAAATTAATTTAAAACATTTCATTTTGCATTTTAAAATATAGAGCGACAGCAGAAAAAGACCAAGTGGTCTGTCTAAAGTGGACCCTTCCCCCCCTCACTAAAAATCACAATATGAGGCAGCTCTGCGTATTGATGTAAAATCCTCTTAGTTTCATTAATTAAAGCAATTATTTTTGCTTTTACTTCAAATTAATTTTTTTTTCCACTTTCTGGTTGAGTGAGGCACTGGTGATGCAACCAGGGCCTCACCGACGCATCCTGGAAGGGCTGCATCACCAGTGCCTTTCCCCTCAGATCATGTGCACTGTCACATGTTCCAGGAAGTAAAGAAAGATGGATTCATCTTCCCTTAGTAAAAATGGTCAAATATGGTATTTAAGGAATAAAAAGACTGCTTTTATCAATAAGTACTCTATCTGTTTGTAACTTGCCATTACTAAACATTTATAAAGGTGCCTTTGTAACGGTGAAGTTCCTCCATTCACTTGGTATATTTTATGCCCAAGACCTTGCGTCATTTTTGTTGCCCGTGTTTGGAATTCTGTCTTATCAATATCTTTTCGCAAGAAAAGTCTCTAGAACATGATGGTCATAGGGAGCAAAAGTCTTCCTTAGCTCATTAGGGTCAGTTCAGGTATTAAATGGGTAGGATTAAAAATGCGAATGTACAATAAGCCTCACATCTCACAAACCTTTCTTCTGTACTCAGAAAGGATCTGTCAAGTTTTGTTATTATTATTATACCGGATTTATATAGCGCCAACAGTTTACACAAAACTTTATAATATAAAAGGGAGACAATACAGTTCAATAAAATACAAGAGAATTAAGAGGGCCCTGCTCAGAAGAGCTCAGAAGAGCTTACAATCTAATAGGGTGGGGCAGGTGGTACAAAAAGTTGTAACTGTGGGAAATGAGCTGATAGAAGTGGTAAAAGATTAGTTGGAGGCCTGACAGGCTTCCCTGAGGAAATCAGTTTTAAGGAATTGCTGGACAGGTTGAAGTAAAGAGTTCCAGAGGATGGGAGAGGCTCTGGAGAAATCCTGGAGATGAGCATGGAAGGAGGAAACAAGTGAGCTTGAGAGTAGGAGGTCTTGAGAGGAGCGGAGAGGATGGTTTGGTTGATATCTGGAGACAAGTTTGGTGATGTAGCTTGGGGCAGAGTTGTGAATGGCTTTGTATGTTGTGGTTAGTGTTTTGAATTGAATTCACTGGGCGATCAGTAGCCAGTGTAGGGATTGGCGGAGAGGGGTGGCAGGCACTGAGTGGTTGGTAAAGTGGATAAGTCTGGCAGCAGTATTCATGATAGACTGAAGAGGAGATAGCCCATAGAGAAGTGGGCCAATGAGAAGGGGGTTGCAATAGTCAATACGAGAGATAACAAGGGAGTGATTGAGTAGCTTGGTGGTTTCATTTGTTAAAAGGGGGCGTATTTTAGAGATGTTATGGAGGTGAAGTCTACAAGCTTTTGACAATGATTGATTTGGGGCTGAAAGGATAGGTCAGAGTCTAGGATTACACCTATTACCCTGGCATGTTGCTACAGTGGTATGGCTGTCTAAGGACTTGTTTGCTTTAGGGGTGCGCATCTTCACTGGTCTCACAATTTGATTCGATTACGATTATCTGGTCAATGATTCAATTAGATTCCACGATGCATCATGATGCATCACAATTACAGCTGTGCTGCCACTTCCGCTTGGACCGCCTAGGCGCAGAGAAACTTGCGCACCCGGCTGTGAAGCTGCAAGCTGTCACAGCCAGATGCCCACAGTAGTATTGCCAGTGCCATGAACAGGCAGGGGAGAGAATGGAGGGTTTGGGTGGCCACGTTAGTGGATTGTGGGACAGGTGAGTGTCTTTTTTATTAAAAATCAGAAGAACTTTTTTTGTAGCTGCTGACTTTTAATAAACAAAAAATTTACTGGAACTCTTTCTTTGAATTAAAAATAACCTCACTCCTTTAGGCTGGGTTCACACTGGAGCGATGCGGGAACGCCGCAAATCCGCTGCGTTTTCCCTCATCGCATGACTCCCGCCGGCAGTTCATACTGCCCTATGCGGACTGCTGGGAGTGTCAGTGAAATGTTAATGACACCCCCAGATCAGTTCGCATATCGCAGTGCGATCTGCAAACTCGGACAGGAATCGGATCGCATGGTGTGAACACCCATGCGATCCGATTCTGCTGCGGACCAAAACAAGGGTCCCGTGCGAGTTTGCGGCGGGTGCGATACGAATTCAGCCATACTATCTGTATGGCTGAACTCGCATCGCACAGAGATCGGATGTGATTTGCACTGCAGTGCGGTGCGAATCACATCCGGTTCTCGCTGCCTCAGCGGTGTGAACCCAGCCTTAAAGTGGAACTTCGGCTTTAAGCACTCCTCGCCCCCTGACATGCCACATTTGGCATGTCATTTTTTTGGAGGGGGGGAGTGTGTGTCCTCTTTTTAGTGGGACTTCCTGTCCCGGCTGCCTAGGTGACTCCTCCTCTTGCCCTAGGGGCCCCTCCCTGCCAGCGATCTTCTGGGACACCACACAGTTCATAAGAACAGTGCCTTGAAAAAGTATTCATACCCCTTGACATTTTCCACAATTTGTCATAGTTCTACAAAGTATTGACTGGGGGGGCTGAATACAAATGGACACCACACTTTTCACATATTTATTTGTAAAACATTTTGAAAACCATTTATCATTTTCCTTCCACTTCACAATTATGTGCCACTTTGTGCTGGTCTATCACATAAAATCCCAATAAAATACATTTATGTTTTTGGTTGTAACATGACAAAATGTGGAAAATTTCATGAGGTATGAATACTTTTTCAAGACACTGCATATACAGCGGGTAAAATAAGTATTGAATGCGTCATTATTGTTTTTTTGTTTTTTTTCGGTAAATATATTTCTAAAGGTACTTTTGACACAAAATGTTTACCACGTGTCGGTAACAACCCATGCAATTTATGCATACAAAGAAACAAAAACAAATAAATTCATGAATTAAGTTATGTGTAATAAAATGAAATGACACACAAAGAAAGGGAGGTGAAAAAAGGCATGGGCCCTGCTGAAATCTATCAGTAATTAGAAAGAAATCCTACCTCTTGTCAGTGCAAATTAATATCAGTTGGTTCAGTTTCAACTGTTGGCCTATAAAAAGGTCTCATTACCAAGGTGTCACAAAAGAAACATCTTATGATGGGTAAAAGCAAAGAGCTCTCTCAAGACCTTTGCAACCTTATTGTTGCAAAACATACTGATGGCATTGGTTGCAGAAGGATTTCTAAACTTCTGAATGTTCCAGTGAGCACTGTTAGGGCCATAATCCAGAAATGGAAAGAACATAATTTCACCATAAACCAGACACAACCAGGTGTTTTTTGCAAGATTTCTGACAGAGGAGTGAAATAATTTTCAGTCAAGTTGTCGAAGAGCCAATGACCACTTGTGGAGAACTTCAGAAAGACCTGGAATTAGCAGGTACAATTGTTTCAAAACACAAACAAAACGATGACCTGAAGAAGGGCCACACCCGAAATGCGCCATCATGACGACAGCCCCGTGACTGACTGTCTCACACTATGTCCATTATCTCCCTGCTGTTTGTACAGCTCCGGAGCCGCCTGTAACAACATCTCGGCATGCCACCTGTCCATCCCGGCCGGGTGGTGCAGCTTGTGGCCTGTCCCCTGCCACGGGGGATTTACAGTAGGCTTGCTGCTATACACTGCAGCGTACATCCGTTCAAGTGAACTGCCAGCTGTTTCTTCCTGTTTTTACCTGGGCAGACGACTTCCCCTCTCCTCTCCAGCAGCGTTCCCTGGTATGCGGAGCCCTCTGTTGTTTCTCATAACTTTGGGATGATTTGACATTTTTACTAACCAGTCTGGTTTTTATGATTATTATTACTTTTTAATAAACGTTAATGGTTATATATACCTTGGCGACAACATTCCTTTGGAATTATCTGTTTATCTATGTGGGACTACAAGCAGTAGTAAGCTTATTTAACAGCATACAGTTGAGGTTGCAGAGACTGACATCCACCAGCGCTACACTTTGAGTTTTTTTTTTGTGTTTAGTTGGACAAATGTTTCAAAGAAGACAATAAGTAATACACTCAACCGCCATGGCCTGTACGCACGCTCACTACACAAGACTCCATTGCTGAAGAAAAAGCATGTTGAAGCTTGTTTAAAATTTGCTGCACAACATTTAGACAAGCCTGTGCAATACTGGGGGAATATAGTCTGGTCAGATGAGACCAAAATTGAACTCTTTGGATGCCACCACGTTTGGAGGACAAATGGCACTGCACATCACCCCAAAGCATAACAGTGACTTTTTGGAGGTGGGGACATGATGGTGTGGGGCTGTTTTTTATCATACGGTACTGGAAAACTTCATTTCATGGAAGGAAGAGGAATGGAAAAATTTACCAACACATTTTTGACAAAAATCTGCCATCTACCAGGATGATGAAAATGAAACGAGGGTGGACATTTCAGGAAGACAATAATCCCAAACACAAAGCCAAGGAAATTCTCAATTGGTTTCAAAGAAAGAAAATAAAGCTGCTAGAATGGCCCAGCCAATCACCTGACTTGAATCCAAAAGAAAATCTATGGAAAGAACTAAAGATCAGAGTTCATAGAAGAGGCCCACAGAACCTTCAAGATTTGAAGACAGATTGTGTTGAAGAATGGGCCAAAATCACACCTGAGCAAAGCATGGGACTAGTTTTTCCATACAAGAGGCGCTTTAAAGCGGTCATTACCAACAAAGGATTTTGTACAAAGTATTAACCACTTCCCTACACACCCATAGTAATATGACGCCCGCAGATGGGATCTCCCATCCCGGGTGGGCGTCATATGACGTCCACCCATTCCCGGCTGTCTAGGGGGTGCTTGGGACCCGGTCAGGGCCATCTTT
This sequence comes from Lithobates pipiens, assembly GCF_037356315.1. Classification (NCBI taxonomy): domain Eukaryota; kingdom Metazoa; phylum Chordata; class Amphibia; order Anura; family Ranidae; genus Lithobates; species Lithobates pipiens. Next base: position 110,237,425 of record NW_027507789.1, read on the forward strand.
AATATTGATTGGACCCTGGGCAAAATTTTTCTTGAGCCCCAACCATGCAATTTAGCTCTCCACCTGCTCTGATACATATAATAAATAGCAGCTAGACTTAAAATCAGATCAGGCAGCAATTGCGATTGTTTACCAGTGGTTACAGCATATCATTACTGCTTAATGACTGGTTGCTAGAGGTTACAGCACACATTGCAGCTCACTGATTAGTTGCTAGAAGTTACAGCAAATTATTTCTACCTGTTAATTGGTTGTACAGTAATACTGCTCAGTGATTGGTTGCTAGAGGTTTCAGCACATCATCTCCTCCTCCGCCTTTATTTACATATGAATGCTGCTGGCCACAGCTATTTACTTAGTAATGCCACCGCTATTTACATATGAATGCCGGTTATTTACATGTAAACACGGGGTCTGCAGGTGAGTCATCTGTAAACAATAGGGCAGAGCTGGGAAGCATTAGTACCAACACTTCACACTGAGATATCGGGACACAACACAGGACTAAAACTTCAAGGGAATTTAAACCGGGATAGTTGACAAGTATGCGGCAGCTGCTTTGGGCCCCACAACAATGACAGGGCCGCTGCCCCTTTTGCCCTGCCTTAAAGACGGCTCTGGACCCGGTGCGCATGCCCGGTGGCCGCGATGTCCGCTGGGCATCCGCGATTGCCGGGGAACACAGCAGGACCATGGATCTCTGTATGTAAACACACAGATCCACATCCTGTCAGTGGAGAGGAGACCGATGGTGTGTTCCCAGTACAGAGGAACACTGATAGGTCTCCTCCCCTTGTGAGTCCCCTCCCCCTACAGTTAGAATCACTCCCAGGGAACATAATTAACCCCTGTAGTGCCCCTGGTGTTAACCCCTTCCCTGCCAGTCACATTTACACAGTAATCAGTGCAATTTTATAGCACCGATCGCTATGTGAATGGTCCCAAAAATGCGTCAAAAGTATCCGATATGTCGCAGTCATGAAAAAAATCGGCAGATCACCGCCATTACTAGTAAAAAAAAATTGCCATAAATCTATCCCCTATTTTGTAGACGCTATTACTTTTGCGCAAACCAATCAATATACGCTTATTGCGATTTTTTTTTTTTTTTTTTTACCAAAAATATATAGAAGAATACGTATCGGCCTAAACTGAGGAAAAAATTTGTTTTTGTTTTTAAAAAATTGGATATTATAGCAAAAAGTAAAAAATATTGTGTTTGTTTGTTTTTTTCAAAATTGTCAATTTTTTTGTTTATAGCGAAAAAAATAAAAACTGCAGAGGTGATCAAATACCACCAAAAGAAAGCTCTATTTGTGGGGAAAAAATTACGTCAATTTTGTTTGGGTGCGATGTCGCACGACCACGCAATTGTCAGTTAAAGCGACGCAGTGCCGAATCGCAAAAAGTGCTCTGGTAAGGAAGGGGTAAAATCGTCCGGGGCTGAAGTGGTTAAATAAATTCCAGTTAGCATTTTCAATACTTTTTCACACATAACTTCATTTCTGAATGTATTTGTTTTAGCTTCTTTGTATGTATGGATTGCATGGGTTGTTACCGACATGTTACCTATGGGTGGCACAGTGGTGTAGTGGTTAGCACTCTCATCTAGCAGTAAAAAGGGTCGCTGGTTCGTATCCCAACCATGACACTACCTGCCTGGAGTTTGCATGTTCTCCCTGTGCCTGCGTGGGTTTCCTCTGGGTATTCCGGTTTCCTCCCACACTCCAAAGACATGCAGTTAGGTTAATTGGCTTCTGTCCAAAATTGGCCCTAGTATATGGATGGGGACCTTGGAATGTGGGCTCCTTGAGGGTAGGGACCGATGTGAGTGTGTGATGTACAGGGGTAGGGACAATTGTAGACATTCACTCAGGTTGAACTGGATGGGCCGGTGTCTTTATTCAACCTAACTATGTAACTATGTGGTGAAAATGTAATGGGAATAGAAATATATTTACCTAGAAAAATGGTGACGTGTTCAATACTTATTTTACCCGCTGTATGTATATATCCATCCCAGTAACCTCTGATTAAATCTCTGAAACTAGAATTAATGATCCTTTGTAACTTACGAGAGCAGGCAAAAAGTTTACATTGTGCAGAAGGCTGTTTTTGGATGTGTTATGGTAACCGTTACTGTGGAAGAAGTGGGATTATTCCAGTGAGTCACTGCACTGGGATTGATGATGGTAAGGCAAATGTACTACTTTCCCAAATTCTGTGCCCCCTCTAAGAAAAGCAAGCTAATGACAGCCTCATTCCTGCTGAAGACCTTATTAAGGCAACATGCATGATAGTGAACAGTGATTGTCCGTGATCTGGAAGTGACAAATCAGAAAAGTAGAGCACTTAGTAATGTATTATAACTCTTAATCATTTCAATTTTGACATATTTATTGTCATTTTTTGCACATGGGCTGAGATTTCTACACTTGATTCACTACTAGCATGATTCGATAAACACAGCATGTGTGTTAAAAAAAGTCACTTGATAATATGAGTTCTGCCCAATCCCCTGCAGAATAAGCACACATAGCTCAATCACAATGTGTGTGTACTTCTCAAAGCCTGGCTTTGCATTTTCCTCTTTCTCTCTGCATCCTTCCTACCTTACCAATCACATTTATGGTGATCATTAACACTTCTATAAATGATCCATTTCTTTTCCTAACGATCTCTTCAGATAGGAATAATTCATCTGATCGATCGAAATACAGTCATATTCATGAGCAAAGTATTTAAGTGTTTCCAAGCGATGCAAAATGTTTGATAATTGTCTGTCCTGACCAATCGACTTAAGGCCCCCCTGTACACACGATAAGAAAACCAGAAGTAAAATTTCGTCTGACGAACGATCTGCCGTTAGTTTGGTGCTTTCGACAGCTGATTACGAATTTTCAGAACGACAAAAACTGTATGTGCAGATTATAAAATATTTATTGTACGTGAACACAATGGGGGTTATTAACGAAAGGCAAATACACTTTGCACTGGAATGCACTTGGAAATGTAGTCACTCTAAATCTAAGGGGTAGAAATGAGGGGAAGCTCTGCTGATTTTATCATCCAATCATGTGCAAGCTAAAATGCTGTTTTTTATTTTCCTTGCATGTCCCCCTCGGATCTACAGCGACTTTACTTCCAAGTGCACTTTCAGCACAAAGTGGATTTTCCTTTAGTAAATAACCCCCAATGTGCGATTTTTCGTATAAATTAGTACAGTTTTTACCCGAAAAAAAATCGTAAGAGCAACACTACGTTTGCTCAGTAATGAAAGAATACATACAAAACAATTCAACATATGACATCACTTCTGAAGTTGAATTCTGTTGTACGAGAGTTTTCGTATGAAAGTAACCTCTTCACTTTCAACATGAGACCAGCATGCAACAAAAAACGGACCAAAATTTGTCCGATAATCTGACCGTGTGTATGAAGCTTTAGTTTGATTGAATCTTATCTAAATTGAGTCTAAATCGATTAGGAGGGAAGTTATGGCTGTTCAATAGTTTACAGATTTGATTGCTTTAATTGAATCGCACATTGATCGGATAATAAAATAAAAGCGAGTGTGACCACCATAAGCATACGGACATATTTAAAGTGTAACTCCACTTTTGTTGATAAAAAAACATTCCCCTCTGGGTGCTCTATATACATTGCAAGGATTATAACAACCTTTGTCGCAAATTCCTACCTTTTGTTATTCTGAAGAAATCCCTGTGTGTTTGTGTGTGCTTCTGTGCTCAGTGGGTCTAATGGGAGTGTTTTCATAATTATCAGTCACCTGTGGCAGCTGCGGGGCACCAATGAGGAAAGCTGCTGGGCCTGCATCCCTTTAGACATATTCCTACTGGAAATAACTTGCCAAAAATGACATTCTTGTTGCAGGGGATGCATGAAATCTGCAATGCTTTTCAGCCGTTAGCGGGGGATTTTAACCCCTGCTATCGGGCCAAAAAGGGTTAAGAGCACCCACAAAGAGCCGCTGCCCATTGAAATCAATGGGGAGCTTTGTGAGCGGTGTACTTTACACTGCGCCTCAGTGTGAAAGTAGCCAAAAAAAAGTCCTGCAAGCAGCATCTTTGGGGCAGTGAAGGTGTATACACCGCTCCTGCCCAATGAAATTAATGTGCACCGCTGCCGAAGCGCATGCAAAGCACTACATGGGTGCATTTAAAGGGGTTGTAAACCCTTGTTTAAAAAAAAAAGAAAATTACCAAACATATCATACTTACCTCCACTATGAAGTTTGTTTTGCACAGAATGGCCCCGATTTGCCTCTTCTGGGGTCCCCAATGGCGCTCGCGGCTGGGGGGGGTTACCTTGTGTGCGTGCGCCTGAGTCCAGCATTTGCTTCCATAGACACAGAATGCTCGACTCGCCCCCAGCGCCCGCATCATTGGATTTGATTGACTGCAGTGGGAGCCAATGGCTGTGCTGCTATCAATCTATCCAATCAAGAGCCAAGAACCCTGGGCAGAGAGGTAGAGTGTGTCTCCGGTGGGGGAAACGAACAAGCTCAGGTGAATAAAACTGGGGGGCGGCTCATGGACAGAAGTTTTTTCACATTAATTCATAGGATGCATTAAGGTTAAAAAAACATGAGGCTTTGCAACCCCTTTAACCCTTTATTCGGCCGATAGCAGGGGTTAAAAGTGCTGAATAGTGCCGCTAAAATTATGGTAAAGCGCGCTAAAACTATCAGCGTTTTACCATCAATGCCCGTCCGCCCCAGTGTGAAAGCAGCCTTAATGAACTACTACAGCTCTCAGCAGTACATTGGTAGTTTGTACGGATTTTAAGAAACTGACAATTTTCTGCAGATGTTCCCATGCAGAGTAGTTGGGATTAATTTAATATTCAGGTGAAAGGGTAGGGTGTCTTAATGAAAAATAACTGTAACGCAATATCAGTCTCTCTTTTTGTTCTGTGGTAAATCTGTTAAAAGTGCCTTGGGTTCATAAGGTGAGCTACCTAGAACATGATAAAAGGAGTACCTCCAGTTGAATACAGTTGCAGCTGGTGATGCCAGCCTCTTAGACCCCTTTCACACTGGGGTGGTGCGCTTGCATGACCCGAAAAAAAGACCTGCAAGCAATATCTTTGGGGCAGTGTAGGAGCGTTAGTAGTCATTAAAAAATCGTGATCTCGATTCAACCCCCTTCATGACCTCTATGCAGAATTTCACAATTCATTCACGTAAAAAGTTTAGAGAGTTCTCTGCTCACTCAGCTGCAGTGACGGCTGGTGAAGTTTTAGGATGGGGGCACCTTCCTTTTTGACCCCTCCCACTTTGCGGAAATGAGCGTGTGTTTCAGCGTATCGTGGGCGTGACTTAAAGGGTGTGGCTCTAAGGGGGTGTGGTTAGCGTTACATCAGGTGCCCCCAGTAGAGTCCCTCCTTACATCAGGTGCCTCCAGTAGAGTCCCTCCTTACATCAGGTTCCCCCAGCAGAGTCCCTCCTTACATCAGGTGCCCCCAGCACAGTCTCTCCTTACATCTTTGTCTCCATCAGCGAAGTCCCTCCTTACATGTGTGTCCCCATGAATGGAGTCCCTCCTTACATCTGTGTCCCCATCATCAGAGCCCCTCCTTACATCTGTGTCCCCATCAGCAGAGCCCCTCCTTACAGCTGTGTCCCCATCAGCAGAGCCCCTCCTTACATATGTGTCCCCATCAGCAGAGCCCCTCCTTACATATGTGTCCCCATCAGCAGAGCCCCTCCTTACATATGTGTCCCCATCAGCAGAGCCCCTCCTTACATATGTGTCCCCATCAGCAGAGCCCCACCTTACATCTGTGTCCCCATCAGCAGAGCCCCTCCTTACATCTGTGTCCCCATCAGCAGAGCCCCTCCTTACATCTGTGTCCCCATCAGCAGAGCCCCTCCTTACATCTTTGTCCCCATCAGCAGAGCCCCTCCTTACATATGTGTCCCCATCAGCAGAGCCCCTCCTTGTATCTGTGTCCCCATCAGCAGAGCCCCTCCTTGTATCTGTGTCCCCATCAGCAGAGCCCCTCCTTACATCTGTGTCCCCATCAGCGGAACCCCACTTTTCACATTTATTTCTAAACAATTTTGAAAACCATTTATCATTTTCCTTCTGGCCTTCCACTGGCTACAAAAGTAAGTACATCCCTAAGTGACAATGTCCAAATTGGGCCCAATTAACCATTTTCCCTCCTCTGTGTCATGTGACTCGTTAGAGTTACAAGGTCTCAGGTGTGAATGGGGAGCAGGTGTGTTAAATTTGGTGTAGCTCTCACTCTCTCATACTGGTCACTGGAAGTCCAACATGGCACCTCATGGCAAAGAACTCTCTGAGGATCTGAAAAAAGAATTGTTGCTCTACATAAAGATGGCCTAGGCTATAAGAAGATTGCCAAGACCCTCAAACTAAGCTGCAGCATGGTGGCCAAGACCATACATCGATATAACAGGACAGGTTTCACTCAGAACAGGCCTTGCCATGGTTGACCAAAGAAGTTAAGTGCTCAGCGTCATATCCAGAGGTTATCTTTTTCGGAAATAGATGTATGAGTGCTGCCAGCATTGCTGCAGAGGTTGAAGGGGTGTGAGGTCAGCCTGTCAGTGCCCAGACCATACGCCGCACACTGCATCAAATAGGTCTGCATGGCTGTCGTCTCAGAAGGAAGCCTCTTCTAAGACCCCTTTCACACACCAAGGGTGTTTTGCAGGCGCTATAGCGTTAGAAATAGTGCCTGCAATCTGCCCTCAGACTGCTGCACCATTGTCTCCAGTGTGAAAGCCCGAGGGCTTTCACACCGGAGCGGTGCGCTGGCAGGACGTCAGGAAAAGTCCTGCCAGCAGCTTCTTTGGAGCGGTGAAGAAGTGGTGTGTTTAACGCTCCTCCCCATTGAAATTAATGGGGCAGCGCTGCATTACCACTGGCAAAACGCTGCTATTGCGGGCGGTTTTAACCCTTTGTCAGCCGCTAGCATGGGGTAAAAGTGCACCGCTAGCGGCCGAAATGCGCTGCAAATCTGATGGTAAAACGCTAAAAATGGTGGTGTTTTACCGCCGACGCTATGGGCACAGCAGTGTGAAAGCCCTCTAAAGATGACGCACAGGAAATTCCGCAAACAGTTTGCTGAAGACAAGCAGACTAAGGACATGGATTACTGGAACCTGTCCTGTGGTCTGGTGAGACCAAGATAAATTTATTTGGTTCAGATGGTGTCAAGCATGTTTGGCGACAACCAGGTGAGGAGTTCAAAGACAAGTGTGACTGCATATAGTCAAGCATGGTGGGGGGAGTGTCATGGTCTGGGGCTGCATGAGTGCTGCTGGCACTGAGGAGCTACAGTTCATTGAGGGAACCATGAATGCCAACATGTACTGTGACATACCGAAGCAGAGCATGATCCCCTCCCTTCAGAGACTGGGCCGCAGGGCAGTATTCCAACATGATTAGACCCCAAAAACGCCTCCAAGATGACCACTGCCTTGCTAAAGAAGCTGAGGGTAAAGGTGATGGACTGGCCAAGCATGTCTCCAGACCTAAAAACTATTGAGCATCTGTGGGGCATCTTCAAACAGAATGTGGAGGAGCTCAAAGGTCTCTAACATCCACCAGCTCTGTGATGTCGTCATGGAGGAGCGGAAGGGACAGAACCTGTGAAGCTCTGGTGAACTCCATGCCCAAGAGGGTTAAGGCAGTGCTGGAAAATAATGGTGGCCACACAAAATATTGACATTTTCACTTAGGGGTGTACTCACTTTTGTTGGCAGCGGTTTAGACATTAATGGCTGTGTGTTGAGTTATTTTGCGGAGACAGCAAACTTACACTGTTATACAAGCTGTACACTCAATACTTTACATTGTAACAAAGTGTCATTTCTTCAGTGTTGCCACATGAAAATATATAATAAAATATTTACAAAAATGTGAGGGGTGTACTCACTTTTGTGAAATACCGTATATGGTAAAATGCTTTATGCTGGTGGGCATTTTTTATTTCATTTTTATATAGTACCAACATATTCTGAATATAAAATACATTTACGTTTTTGGTTGTAACATCACAAAATGTGTAACATACTTTTGTATACCATGCGTTGTTGTATAATCTTAGCAATATGCAAAGATGCCTAAAGACATCTGGAGAATTGGGGAATGTCCATATGCTTGTAGGCCTCCCCATAACCCAGCCTTATACTCCCTTGTTAAGCCTTTTTGGGGAAAAGTGAATTTGCCCAATATAGATTTGCGAGTACTAATGTACATCTTGAAACCCCCCCCCCCAGAGAACTTGGAAAACAAAGCAGACATTTGCCATGTGAAGTGTTAATGTACAGTATTACGTAGTAAGCATTCAATCTGTGAATGTGTATCCGGATGCTTCTCACACTCATTGTTTAATGACTGACGCCTGCCCAAGTCCCTTCTATTGTTCTTTTATGTTCCTGTTAGATGCTAATTGCTAATACAGATTTTGTGTTCTGGTTGTTCCTTGGACAAGGAACCTGGGGAATTGCAAGAAATAAATAGGACTATCAGCTGCAGGTTGGGGACGTTGTTTTAGTATAATTATAGCAAAAGAGCCCTCAGTTTAAAGTGTTACAAAACCCACAACAGTGAAATCAGCCTGTATATGCAGTAAAGCATGCTTGTTATACTCATGGTGGAACCTAAGGGTGGATCCTCCACATTGTGTAAAAAGGCTGTTTAAGCCCGTCTTCTCTGATCCTCCCCTTTTTTCACTGTCCCCAATCCATTTCCTGATAGTACAGAACCTTGGGGACAGGCTTCACATGCTCAGTTTGGTGTGTGTTGCTAGAGATTTTTTTTTCCTTGGGAGAGAGAGTGCATGTTATCAAACAGGGCCAATCAGAACTGTCCAGACAGCGGGTCAAGGGTCCTGTATCTTCATAGGACAATCAGGGGCTAATAAAAATGCCTCCTACAAGCTTTAACCAGTGCTCTGCTGGACACTGATAGAAGTCACAAGACTGTCGATGAGAAAAGGTATTTAGCAGTTTAAAATAATTGTATTTCCATGTACTGTGTACTGTGGGCAATTGGATATAGTGAATGCAGGGTCCTTTAATAAGTTCAGCTCTTGTACCTTTCCCTTATACTCTTTATGGGTCAGAGTAGTTTTTATATTGCTAGTTTGGACCTGTTCATTCAGTAATAACTTTGTCATTGCATAAGATAACAAAGTAATACATATATTGTTTTATTTTTAGGCCCCTTTCACACGGGACGGATCAGTAATGATCAGCCCCGTGATGATCCGCTTGCTTAGCGGGGATCGCTCCATTGTCCCCGCTGAGCCGGCGGATAACAGGGCGGTCCCAGCATACTGTGCAGGGACCGCTCTGTCAGCTCTCCATTCTCCTCTATGGGGATCGGATGAGCACGGACCGTCTGTCCGTATTCATCTGATCCGCTCTGCAGACGGATAGAAAAATAGGATTTTCCTCCGTCTGCAGAATCGAACAGTTGCGGAGGCGGACGATAGCGGGTGTCTGCGAATGTTTATCTGCAGACACCCGCTATCCCATAGGAATGCATGTATGTCCGTATTTCATCCGCAAACGGATGGATGAAATTCGGACATAATGTCCGCATGTGTGAAAGGGGCCTTAGGGTACAAACAATTCTTTATTTTGGCAATATTGTCTCGCAAAATATATTTTCTATGTAGTCTATAGACAAAAAGAATTTAAAAAAAAAGGTTTATTTTTTATTTGAAACAGTGTTGGGCTCCTTCACACGGACATGTCCGTGTATGGAGCCTGCTCTGCCCAGTGGGGGATCGATCCGTCAATCCCCGCTGAGCAGGAAGGTGACAGACTGTGCAGGGACGGACCTGTCAGAGTACCACTCTCCCCTATGGGGGATCGGATGACCACGGACCGTAGAGTCCGTAGTCATCCGATCCTCAGACGGATGGAAAAGTAGGTTTTTCCTCCGTCACACTTTTTCAGATCGGAGCGGATCGGATGTCAGCGGACATGTCATCGCTGACATCCGACGCTCCATAGAGGTCTATGGAGTGTCCGTTCAGGTCCACCTAAAAAAATGACAGGTGGACCTGAACGGATCGTCCGTGTGAAAGAGGCCTTAGCGTAAAAAGAAAAAAAAAATTGTTTTACTGTAAATAAAAAATATGCATTTAATTCTATAATTAGCCCTGTTTAGAAATCCCAGTTTTCTGTTAGGCGCATTTGTTTTATATACGACACTAAGAGAAAAATAGCAAACAAAACTCATGAAAACAGAAAAAGTTTAAATATCATTGGCAAAAAATGTAGAAAAAAGCAGCAAAAAAATAATAGCTAAGGGGAGAAGAGAATTAGCGCTGAGTAGGGTTAACATTGGGTTACATAGTAATATCATTTTATTTAAGCATTTTTTATGCATGTATATGCATAAAGGTGGCAAGGACATCCTTCTTCCTCAGTGGAAGAAGCCCAAAGAACAGATTGCTATGTTCCTTCTTTATCTATTATCCCTGGATCACACCAGTGTGACCTGTAATGCGACTTGACAGTTCAAAGTTGCATAAGTTGCGCCCCATTTGTGGCAATGGAACTTAAGTCACTGCGACTTGAAAAAGGATTCTGCAATATTTCTCTGCGAATTTAGTGCAGCTTGCATTGACATCTGTTAAATGAAGACGCACAGATGTCAGCAAGCTGCACATGAAATCGCACTGATAGTTGGCTTTGAAGTTGCGCTGTAGTAGCGTGACTTCCCAGCAACTCTGGTGCGAACCAGAGTTTAAGAAATGTCCAATTCCTTTTTCCGCTTCCATGTCTAGACCCTCCAGCCTTGGTTTCCTGTCCACCCTGTAAGGCCTGGCACTTAAAATCTGCTAAATCCTCAAACAAGCCTCCTGAGGAGTCTGGCCTTCAGCTCTGTCAGCCATGTGCATTTCAGGTGTAGACAATTGGCAGGTATACTTCCTCAGCTGGGAGTGACTGGACCTGGGGCATAGGTTCCTACACCTGGAGATGTTACAAGTGGGGTAATGTGGACTTTCTGGCCTCCAGGTTCAGTGGAAGCAGTGAATGCTCTGATGGTTCTGTGGGATCAGTACACCCGTTCTATGCCTTTTATACCCTGATTCTACTTCCTTGTCTGCTTTGCAGAATATGAAGGCCCTTCCATGATCCTCATTACACTTGACTGTCCTAGACAGATGTGGTAAGGTCTTCTTTTACAAGGACTGATTTGTCCTTCTGTGTCCCGGTCGCTGGATTTAAAGCAATATTAAACCCCAAAACAAAAATGTAATATGGTTCCTTCACCATTGTGTCCTGTCCCATACAACACGTCATGGGCTCCTGCTCATTGTCCCCTGCCCCCCCACCCTTACAATCTACTTTTTACTACAGGTAAGGCTATCATAAGGCTTACCTGTAGCTGCGCCGGATATCTCCTAAACCTGTACGGTTTAGAAGATATCCCCTGTATCAGCATGTGCCGATGTGATCGAAATGGCACGTTTGTACCGTTGCTTCAGCTAGTGTGCCAGTACCGGCGGCTCCTGCACAAATGCATGGGAGTGATTTCATCACGGCTCCAGCCAATCACAGCGTCGGAGCGCGTGATACCTGAAAGTGAGCGATATTGCCAGCCAGAGCTTTGTACTGGGACCACTGTGGGGGGCTTCGATCTAAGGTGGGTATTTCATAATGACCTAGTATGCTATACATACTAGCTCATTATGCCTTTGTCTTGCAGATTTTTTTATTTTTTTTGTGGGTTTACAACCACTTTCATCCTTTAGGGTCCAAGGTACCCATAGTCAGGGCTGGAGGCTTTTTCTCACCCAAGATCTCACTGAACGTCTGGATTTTTTCTTAACACCAAGAGAAAATTAGTGACAGGAGAGGGACCTCCAGCAGATTGACAGGCTCAGCTCTGTTCCTGTGAGCTGTGTGAAGGGGGGTGTGTCTCTGCCCTCCAATCAGCTCTTAGGACTCTCCTCACTGAGCTCTGCAGAGTATAACTTCAGCCCCCCCCCCCCCTTTTTTTTTTCGGAACTCTCTGACAAGCTCTGATAAATTCTACACTATAAACAGATGTAGAGAAGACTGCAGATAGGAAAATACAACTTATGTAGGAGAATTTTTTCATCTGTGTGTATCACATGAGGATAGTCCCTTCACTGGTATATGTAAGGGTTGCAACCACTTTAATACTCTTGGGAATCAGTTAACCTGTTAATCAGTTTTCCCTCTTTAACGGCTAAGTCCAGAACCCTTTACCCTGGACAGATGAGAATCCCTGAGTATTTAAAAATTACTTTATCATCCCACTTGAAAGGACCATAACCCAAAAGGTGGCTGTTTTGGCAAAATGTTTGTTATCATGTTCATGCTATTTAATAAAAAAAATAATAATCAAATAAAAAAAAGATCAGGAGAAAATATGATATACATTAGGTGATTTTTGTGCAATTATTCAATAAAAGGACTAAGCAAACTCTTTAGCTGTGATATATATTGTAGATTATTGTGTGATCATGTGGATAACAGATGTGTAATGTGCACAGGATAGGATTCTAGCACATATTTCATTGGTATAGTTGCTTAAAGAAGTATACCAACATCAATGTATATACCGTAATACCTATAAGAACCATGCAACAACCACTCAGTAAATGGCTCCCTACATATATCTCATGTCATTTCTTAAATTGTATCTATTTGTGATGTGTCGGGTGCCGTGTGAACCAGGAATGTATGGAAGAGAAAGAGCTGTATGAGCTAAACCGGGTTATGGATGGAAGCCAGACTATGGCCTGGGAATAACTCCGTCACTCCACAAATAGCTTCCCTTGGACATTATTTACTCCCATTGCAAGGAATTATGGGTAGGCACTGTGATGGTTTGGAAACAGTATAACTTCCCATTTCCCAGCTTCAATTTCTTAAAAAATAGTAACATAAAGCAAAATCATCATTTACCATAGAACCTCAGTGTTCTTTTAAAGCTTAAATAATATAGAGTGGAGAGGCAGCAGAATTTTGGGTTATGCCAGACTGGTGAAGACTGTTTAAGTCAGGCCATACATGGGTCGAATTTTGAAAGAACTTTCTTTCGGAAATCTTATCTAAGAATTTTTGTTCGTATTTCACACCATTAGTGGGCTGCAGCAACAAATTTGAGTAATCGGACATGTTGGAAATTTTTTAAAAAACAAACAGTTTTCTAATCAATGATGTGAGAATCGTGCGAGAAATATAGTCGAAAAAGAAATGCGCATGTGCAAGAAAAGAAAATTCCTAGAAAGAAAAGTAAATTCCCAGCCACAAAAATTATTTTCTGTAGCAACATGAGGTGAAATTGAAGGCTTGATTGGCCAAACTTCTAAATCAGTGGTGGCATCATCGGATCATAAAACACAAATTTTCTGATTTTGAAAAGAAAATTCTTTCGAAATTCGACCATGTATGGCCAGCCTAAGTGGACCTCAGAAACCTTACAGGTTTGTATTAAAGAGGATCTTCACCCTGTAACCAAAAATGCAAAAGTCAGCAGCTACAAATACTGTAGCTGGTGACTTTTAAAAAAACGCACACTTACCTGTCCCAGGATCTTGCGATGTCCTCACGTGACTTGACTCTGGGCTCTTTGATTCCCCGGCGCCAGCATCTTAACTCTGGTAGTTAATCTCCCACTGGGCATGTGCAAACCACACTGCACCCCATGAATGGTTCCGCATAAGGCTGCGGGGAGAGCTGGGGGGCGAACCTCTACTCTGATCACCTAGGTGGTCGGAGCAGAAGTGGGAGTAGGTACTTGTCAAGATCAGGTACCCCCCCCCCCCCCCAAAAACAACATGAGAGAGGAGGGGGGAGGAGGAGGAAAAGCAGAACTTCTTCTTTTGAGTGAAGCTCTGCTTTAATTAAAAAAAAAATTAAAGGGATTGTGTGTGTAGTTTCGTAAGATAGGTGTAATATGAACATGCCATTTACAAAGCACAACAAATCATTTCTTGTATAATACTCAAACGTCCTTCCCCTCCGCTCATCTCCAACTGACATGAAAAAACAACCTGTCCAGTTATTATTATATATTTAGCCAACTTGGGTTATTTATGGATGTTTCAAGCTATTGGTGTCACATGTAACCTTAGCAGGGCACGTTAGCTTAAACTATAGCTAAAGGCAAATTATTCTTATTTTATTTTGGATAGAGTGGAGAGGAATGAGAGCGCTTGTCAGTTTTAATTGCTGCCTGTGTCCCCATTAGGGAGATTCACCCTCTCTAGTTGTCCTGATTACCATTATCATTGAAAGTAAAGAAAATCTAAAATTTTAATTTGTCCCTGTAAAAGTGATAGAGAGGAAATCTTCCAGAGGGGACACTAGTTCTGGTGATCTGAGGGTCTTAATTTGCAGGGATTTCTTCTCACTTCCTGTTATGGGACAGGAACTGAAGGAAAATCTCTAAAATGGAACATAGATGGCAAATTTTTTTTTGACAGTGGTTATAACTCTTACTTGCTCTATGCAATTTACAAAAAAAGGTTTAGGTCTACATTATATATGCTTAATTATATTGAGGTAGAACATTATTAAAGTGATTAAAGTCTTGTTTTTTTACCCTATAAAAATAACAAACATGTTATACTTACCTGCTCTGTTGCTGTGAATTTGCACAGAGTAATCCCACAGCAAGCAGATTGCTGTGGGGTCGCCCAAGCCGAGTCACAGCTCCCTGTGTCCATTCAGACAAGGAGCCCCGGCCCCGCCCCTCACTTTAATTGACAGCAGGGGCAGCCTATAGTGCCGCTGCTGTGTCTCAGCCAATCAGGAGGGAGAATCTCAGATGTCTGAGACACTCGTGGACATCGCTAGACAGAGAGGGACCTCAGGTAAGTGTTAGGGGGGCCCAGGGGGGGCTGCTGCACACAGAAGGCTTTTTATCTTAAGCATAGGATGCCTTAAGATAAAAAAAAACGTTTGACTTTACAACTCCTTTAAAGTGTATGTAAACTCAAAATCGAATTTTCAGGGATTTTCGGGATCATTGCCTCACTGTATACACTTTTCTTCAGCGCTTAGTTTTTTTTTTTTAGAATCTGTTGAAAACTTTCTTACCTGGCCAATAACAGGCAGACAACACTAATGCCCTGTACACACGGTCGGACTTTCCGACGAAAAATGTGCAATCGGATCGTGTTGTCGGAAAATCTGATTGTGTGCGGCCTTATTGGACTTTTTCCCGTCGGAATTTACGACACACAAAGTTTGAGTTTCCAACAACAAAATCCAATCGTTTAAGTTTCCGTGTGTAGACAATTCTGACGGACAAAGTGCCACGCATGCTCAGAATAAATTACGAGACGAAAGCTATTGGCTACTGCCCTCTTTATAGTCCCGTCGTACGTGGTTTATGTGACCTCGTTCTGAATGATCGGATTTTAGCGTCGGAAAGTCCGACCATGTGTACAGGGCATTAGGCTCCATTTACACCTGGGTGTAGCAATTAACTGGCTTTTTTTGCGCGTTTGCTTAACCACTTGCCAACCGCCTTCCACATATATACTGCGGCAAGGCAACTCGGCTGCACAAACCGGTATACCTGTATGTCGGTCCGTGCATGTGATATTGTGGGCACTCATGCCCGCCGCAGAAGCGTGGCCGTGGGTACATCAGATTTTATGTACGCCGGCCACCCGCGATCATTGTACAGGGAGGCAGAACAGGGATCTCGCTCGCCCCAGACCTCCTCTGTAACTCAAAACTGGTAGATTTTTAAGGGTAAAAGTTTGTCACTATTCCACAAGCGGGCGCAATTTGACATGTTGCGTATCAATTTACTCGGCGTAACATTATCTTTCGCAGTATAAAAATTGGGCTAACTTTACTGTTGTCTTATAAATTATTTTGTGTTGTTTTTTTATTTACATTTTTTTTTCACCAAGTGAATGGGTAGGGGTTGTCGGGAAGAGGCCCTTGTCCTGATCAACATGGGGACAAGGTGCTTTGGGGTGGGGGCCCCCCTTTCCCCAAAGCACCCCCCCATGTTGAGGGCACACGGCCTGGTATGGATCAGGAGGGGGGGCGGACGCTCGCTCGTCCCCACCCCCTTTCCTGACCGGCCGGGCTGCGTGCTTGGATAAGGATCTGCTATGGACTTACACCGTTTTTTCGGCGTAGGGTGTAGGGCTTCCCCTTTAAATCCATACCAGGTGACGGGGCCAGCAAGGTGTCAATCTCGCCGATGGAGGTGGCGACCTCCTTCGTTAGTCCCGGCTACCTGGAGCCACGTTCAAAATGAACAGACTTTTCTCCGTGTGTGGGCAAGTCCATTCATTTAAAAAGTCCGGTGGACAATCCGCCGGACTCTGGCGGGAGTCCGCCGGACTTTTTAAATGAATAGACTTGCCCACACACGGAGAAAAGTCTGTTCATTTTGAAAAGTCCGGTGGTGTGTGGGCAGGTCTGCTTGTTCGGATAGTCCAATCTTGTGTATGCGGCATAAGTTTCAATCTGGAAGGTTGGTAACACTGGACAGCAGCCGGCTATGGTAGTCTGAAAAAGAGGAGGAGGAGCCAAGATTGACCCCAGAAGAGGAGGATCAGGGCCACTCTGTGCAATACCACTGCACAGAGCAGGTAAGTAGAACGTTTGTTATTTTAATTTAAAAATAATAGATTTGACTTTAGTAATATTTTCAGCTCAGGACCTTTACTAAATAAGAATTCAGACAGCATATGGACTTGGCAAGCGATCAGACAGGTGCACAAGATGAATTGCAGGATTAAAATGAAATCCATTGAACAGGAAGGCTGTGTGCCTTAAATATTTGGAATAGCAAAGTGCTCATGTGAAAGCAGAATGTACTTTTAAATCAGTTTTCTCGATTCCGCAGTGAAAACAGGCAAGGACCAACGGGATAAAACCAGATGCTTACCTTTAACCCTGCAGACAGGGTACAGCGATCGTCTCTGTGCTCTGCACTTTGCTTTATAATGGCTATAGTGTAAAGTGTCTGAAAAACGCACAGAACAATTTTTGGAGACCATGAGATTGCTCTAAGCAGCCCAATAGGATATTATCAAATCTCTGGGTGCCCAGATTCTCAATTTTTACCTTTATTTACAGAAGTCCCATTATTACTAATGAAAGACCTTTTATGTTCTTTAACACGAGTCTTTATATACACGTTCAGTGATTAAAGAGATTAGCCACATTTTAAGGAAAAAACAGCGCTTGTGGCCATGGCATGGATTATTAATCTATATACAGTGTGCTGCAGCCTGCGGCAGGCATGCCCCCTGGCCTATGTCAGTGTGATAGGTAGGAGCAGCTGGCTCTCTGGGAGCTCCTTCCCATAAATCTATCCTCACCCAACACTCTGGGGTTTCTATAGCAATACAATCTTCTGCATTGTACATAGTGGACATTAACAATATGCATAAGCTCAGATCTCCGGCTTAGCTTGCCGGCAGCTGCAGCACTATGTACAAATGGTTGCCACCTCTGATAAATCAACCCTGTGACTTCTCTAATAGTGGAAGCCGAATGCTTACCTCTCTGGTGGGCAACAAGTGAAATATTTGCTCTCCTGCAAAGCTGGGAGCATTGCTGCCTTCCAGCATTTTTAGGTGTGCTGGATAGTCCATCCTCCACTAAGCACCATGATTCCTTTTGCCAACAGCTATGTCAATACTGTGTTCTGTAGGGACATTGTAGTCAGCGGGGGTAACCATGGAGCACAACATGAAAGTGTCCGATAGCAGCTGTGCTCCGAGCTCTTTAAGAGAGCCACCCACCAGAGAGGTAAGTATTCAGCTTCTTACATTGCAGATGTGATGGGTCACTTTAAAGCAGTGGTTCGCAACCTTTCTAATGCCGTGACCCCTAAAAAAAAGTTGTGGGGACCCCTAACAGTAAAATTATTTTCGTAGCGTAGGATGTAAGCACCCAAGGCAAGACAAGTAATTTGCTCCCCTAACCCACGGATGTTTAGTGCTCCCTTGAGTCCCTTCCACTCCTACAATATTGAAACCCCCTTCTGGTACATTTTAGGATGTACCACTCTTTTTCTTTGTTCTCCTTTCTTTCCCTTTTAGCTCTCTCTATCCTAA
Source organism: Lithobates pipiens (assembly GCF_037356315.1). NCBI lineage: Eukaryota > Metazoa > Chordata > Amphibia > Anura > Ranidae > Lithobates > Lithobates pipiens. The sequence goes on from NW_027507789.1 coordinate 110,255,515, forward strand.
TTTCTTGTTTTCCCCCATCCCTCTATCTCTATCTGTCTTTCTTGTTCTATATCTAATTCTTTCTCTCCCTTTTTCATTGTTCCTTTCCCTCTTTTCCTCTCTCATCCATGTATTCTCTCTTTTTTTTCCCCTTCTCTTGCTCCTTGTTTCGGGGGGTGGGATGAGTGGCAGTTCTGTTGGGTGGTGGGGGGGGGGGGGGGGCAGTGGCAATGCTGGGGGGAGTTCTGATCAGCCAACTTAGGTGCTCTTGATCAAGGTCATCTGTTGATCTGAGATTTGTAGTGGCAACTATAATCACAGGCAGTGTTATTCACTGTGTCTCCAACTCTGTGGTGTCTCGCAGCAGTGACACCTATGCCAAAATCAGGAGATAGGGTCTCTTCCATCCCCTCCCACTTTACGTTCCTCACCAGTCAACTGCCTCTATTCTCCGCCCCCCCCCCCCCCCCCCCCCCCTCAGCCATGTCGTGAACTGAATGGGCGGCCGTAGGCTCCAGGAACAGCTTAGCTGGGCGGTCGCGAAAAGGCTGAGAGAGTGGTGCAGGCTCCAGAAACAGCCTGGGATTTGGCGACCCCTGGCAAATCGGCATTCAACCCTCGAAGGGGTCGTGTCCCACAGGTTGAGAACCACTGCTTTATAGTTAAACTAATATACAGGGAAAATAGTTAGCCCTGCCCTTGTCCTCCTCAACACCTACAATAAATAAAAATGCAGACCTGATGAGTGAATGCGTCCTTTTAGCAGCCCATCAATGACTATGTTTACATCTGCTCTCCCTTTATATTACTGTATAATGTTAAGTACATTTGTGTGTACTGAGTGTTAGATATACTACATCTGGATGGCTGTTTCATTCATGCCAGATACTATTGTCAGCTTTACATAGTTAAAGAAGACCTTCAGTAATTTTTTCAGCTTGCTATTAAATCTTCTGCCCTTGCTGTTTTAACTTAGGATAGTAAAACTTTTTTTGCTGCCAGTAAATACCGTATACACACCACTTCCTGTTTCTTGTCTGGTAATAAGCCTAGGCTTATGACATCATGCACAGCTTTCTCTCTCACTCTCGTGAGAGTTTGCCGGGAAGGGTGGGGGGGGGGGGGGTGAGTCATACGAGAGCCAATGAGAGCTGCAGAGCTGGAGGTGTGCCTCTGTGTGTCTGTGTAAATCCAGGAAATGAACAGGCAGCAGCTTCAGCTGCCCACAGTTAAAATGGATGCAGCCAGACTCAGTGGAGGGAGATTTCTGCAGCCGATTTGGCAAGTACAGAATCAGAGTGTATATCACACCTTCCCTTGTCCAACCTCAACACAAGAGTACATGGTTGTCCTCTACAACTGTACCACATTTGCATGTAGAATGTTTCTTTCGCATTTCTGATTGGTTCTTGGAATCTTGGCCTATCATTTTCATACATAATCTAGTGTCTATTAGTTTGTATGACATCTACAAGCTGCTGTGTACTAATAGAATTTCAAACTTTCTGAGTGTACAGACAGTGTCAACAAGGACCCCAGCAGTAAAAGTTACACGTGTTGACTATATAAAAATAACCACTGCCGGGCACTTCATGATCAATCGTCAAAGTTGAGACATCTTCAGTTCATGAAGGCAGGCTGAGGCTGTTACAGTTTAGGAAAACAGAAGTGTTTGTAGAACAATGTGAGACCGGTTCTGGTCTTTAAGGTCAATGAAAAGATAGTTGCACTTCATATTGCAAACACCTATCCCTATGGTAAAGAAGAATAAACTGTTTTTACAAAGGCACAATAAATAAGGACACATTGATCTGGTTCAGCTGGCACATCTTTCCAGTGCTGGTCCTTGCAGGCTTTAGTGTATCTGAGAAAGATTTCCAAGATCATCTAAAATAAAGATAAGATAGCCCGATATGCCTGTTGTAACGGTGAAAATGTAAATGTTTGACTTCTTTATTTGTATTATCTTTTATAAATGATACCTGCACAATCCAGTGTGCTGTCAGCCAAGCCTGATCAACAAGCTCTCACATGAAGCCCATGTTTTGCAGTAATTCACAGTATAATTTGTTTTAATTATAAAATGCACTTTTTTTTCTGTTTGTAGGCCATCATGTGAGCACTTTTCTCCTCCTGTGCAGTGTTGATGGGTCAGTAGACAGGAAAGCAGCTGTGCAGTAATGTTGCATAGTGTGACAAGTCCTACACTATATTTCCCATAGAGCCTGTGCTGAGAGCAGACAAAGCAGCCTTGTAGTACAATGGTAGCTGTGCAGACTAAAGGGTGACAACTCAGTGGAGAATTAAAATAGATAAAATAATTTTACTGGCAAGAGCTTCATATTTGGAATATACATGTGGCTGCACATGCGTGGGTGTATGACGATTCAAAGAAGCATCTGCATTTACAAGAGCCTGACCATGTACAGCTATTCACTTATATGGCAAGCACATGCAGCTCTCCAGACATTGGAAAGCATCGGGAATCAATGATCTAGACCTCTTCCAACCTCTTGATCCCCAAAGGACAGTGTATATTGATATACTAGAAGTGGGGAGGCCTGTAACACCTCTAGGCCAGTGGTCATCATCCCTGTCCTCAGGGCCCAGTAACAGCCCAGGTTTGCAGGATAACTGGAATACATCACAGGTGATATTATTTGCTGCTCAGTGATTGCAATATTCTAGTCTGCATCTCCCAAAGGTAATACATAAAACCTGGCCTGTTAGTGGGCCCTGAGGACAGGGTTGATGACCACTGCTCTAGGCAATCCAGTGATTGCCTATACAAATAAAACTCCATCCTATGTTAGGAGCTTCTTTCCTGGGTCAGGGTTGCAACTGTGCATAGATTTGGAATAGCGGCCTTCATAGGCCATCGTCCTCATAAGTCATAATCTACCCCAGTGGCGGCTGGTGATCATTTATTTTGGGGGGGGGGGGGGAAACAGTGCACCTGCCGATATTCATTCGCTTTTCTAACACACCTGGGTGGGCTCTAAACGCAATGCTCTGTGTGCGGAGTCCACCCTGTTTTGAAGCCTATTAGAGCTCTGGCTCTGATCAGATGCTTCAAAAAAAGAATGCTGCTGTAATTTATGGGTCCAGCATCCTGAAAGGGGCCAGACTCATGAATATGGGGGTGGCAGCGGCGATGAAAAAGGGAGGCGACACCCTACCTATTGATGGTCTAGGGGGCATCCCCATTTTCCTGCATGTCTCTGTATCCACCTTTACTTGTTGGTGGGATTTTTGACTGAGCCCGTGTTGTTGCGCCTGCTGGATAGACAGCCAAAATATACAGACATATGTTAAGTGACATTACCCACAATGACAGTCCTGATGAAGCAGCTCTACACTGACTGTGACTGACAATGGTACATGTTTAGGGCTTCATAAATATACTGTACAGTATAAGTGGATGTAAGATGATAATTGGGGAGGCATTGAATGTGGAGATTTCATGCATGAAATGTCCAGCACACGTACAAAGATATCACATGGTTTTATACTGGGATTTATTTTTATTATTATTAAACTAGTTGTTTTACCAGAAGTGCAAATAGAATGTTTTTTTTTTATGATTTAAATGGATGTCTGTGTAGTGCCTTTAAAAGTCTGTCTTTTCCTTGCTAAATGACTTCCAATGTATAAATTATATACAGATATCAGTTCGCAGTTGCAGCGCTATACAAGTCTTCATTCATTCATATAAAAGGCCTGTTAAAATCATATGTGCATGAAACCTTAAAGACAGCAAAACAAATCATCCTTACACAGATGATAGAAACAGAAGTGCAATCCAACCATCTTTACAGCGTATGCTCTGCTACATTCAGTGCTAAACAGGAACGCTGGGGGTCCCATGAGCCTTCATGTTCAGACTATGGAGTGGGGGGGGGGGGGGAGGCAGGAGCCTTTGTGGGCAGATGATTCTTTCCCATGCTTCCAAAATATTACACATTGCACAATGAGCTTTCATTATCCGTCGCCTGTAGTGTTAATGTACCGATGAATTCTATTTTCCATAAAGGAACACACAAACACACAAGCTTGTCAGGCTTAACTACGGCATCTCTGATTCATTTCACTGACCCTCCAGGGCTTTGTCCAGCTGCAAAATACAGAACATTCTCATTATTTAGATCACTGCTGAGTCAGTCCAATTATGTTTACCAAACTCCAAAAAACAGCATCATGATTGCTAAAATAAACGATCAATTTGGCTTGTGCTCCATTGGTTCCCAGTGTCAAATCATTTATGAGATGAACTCATTTAGCCAGTTTGAATGTGATCTAGATCCAAAGATCTTTGCATTCTATAGCTATATGTCATCAATAGTATTCTGTAGAAGTGATGGGGAGGAAAATTGTGCTCATACATCAGTAGAAAAATGATACATATGCAATGTACAGTACTTTGGTGGTAAATACAGTCCATAATGCACACACAACTCTGTCCAGTGTAGCAGCACATTCCCATGTGTTCAGTCTACATAGGCCTGTGATACTTTGCCTGCTTTGATGCTCTTTAATGGTAATGTGAGCTTAGAGTGATTTACAACATGCATTGGCTAATAATGCAGATCTGTTCATCAGATTTCAGAAAACACTCCACAATGTGCACTACAGCCATATGACAAGAGAGAAAAAAGGGATATGTTTAGCTCAAATTCTAAACATAAAAAATACATATTGCAAAACATGTCCTGAAAAGATCTATGGTAAGTACTCTGGCAGATGCTGAGGATTATATTTACTCCTAATTTTCTTTTGCACAATATATACTATATATATATATATATATATATATATATATATATATATATATATATATATATATACTCGGCCCAGGACTCAGAAGCTAGAGGTAATCACTGCAGTAATAGTGCATACTACAGTGATTTCCAATGTCCAGGGTGAATCCCACAGATATGGCACATACCGTATATAGTCTCATTGGTCCATGCTGAACCTATTATTATTATAATACAGGATTTATATAAACCAACAGTTTGTGCAGCACTTTACAACATGGGGGCAGACAGTACAGTTACAATACAATTCAACACAGGGGGCCCTGCTCATTAGAGCTTACAATGTAAAAGGGAGGGTCAAGTGAAACCAAAGGTAATAACTGTGGGGGATGAACTAATGGAGAAAATGAAAATACAGTTGTTAGGTGTGGGTAGGATAGGCTTCTCTGAAGAGGAGTGTTTACAGGGATTCTCTAAAAGCTAATAGAGTAGGAGATAATTGGACAGATTGGGGTAAAGAGTTCCATAGGATTGAAGAGGCTCTGGAAAAGTCTTGGAGGCAAGCATAGGAGGAGGTGACGAGGGAACTAGAGAGCAGGAAGTCTTGAAAGAAACAAAGAGAATGATTAGGTTGGTATTTTGAGACTTGGCTACTGATGAAGCCGGGGGCTAAATTGTGGATGGCTTTGTAAATTGTTGTTAGTATTTTGAATTTAATTTGTTGGGTGAGTGGAAGCCAGTCGAGTGATTGACAGAGAGGAGTAGCAGACACAGAGCTATTGGTAAGGTGGATGAGTCTGGAAACAGCATTCATGATGGATTAAAGGGGGTATAGCCTATGTAGAGGTAAGCCAATGAGAAGGCAGTTGCAGTACTCAAGGCGAGAGATGACCAGGGAGTGCATTAAGAGCTTTGTTATGTCATTGGTTAGAAAGGGGTGTATTTTGGAGATGTTGCAGAGGTTGAGACGACAGCGATTGGACGTGGGGCATAAAGGAAAGTCCAGGACTACACCTTGGCATGCAGGGATAGGCTTATATATTATATATATATATATATATATATATATTATATTATATATAGATCAGAGGAAGGGGCATGTGGTGGAGGAAAAATGCTAAGTTTGGTTTTGGATAGATTGAGTTTGAGGTGACATCCAGACTGATATATCTGTTAGTAAATTAGTAATATGTGAGGAGACTGAGGGAGTAAGCTGAGGGGTAGAGAAATAGATTTGGGTGTTGTCACCACAGAGATGGTATTGGAAGCCATGGGAAGCTATCAGCTGACCCAGGGAGGAGGTGTAGAATGAAAATAGGAGGGGACTAAGAATAACCTTGGAGGACCCCAACAGAGAAAGGATGCACATACGTAAAAATTGCCATGCCTTGAATTCAGCTTTAACCACTTAAGCCCCGGACCAAGTTGCAGCCAAAGGACCAAGCCCCTTTTTGCGATTCGGCACTGCGTTGCTTTAACTGACAATTGCGCGGTCGTGCGACGTGGCTCCCAAGCAAAATTGGCGTCCTTTTTTCCCCACAAATAGAGCTTTCTTTTGGTGGTATTTGATCACCTCTGCGTTTTTTATTTTTTGCGCTATAAACAAAAATAGAGCGACAATTTTGAAAAAAATGCAAAATTTTTTACTTTTTGCTATAATAAATATCCCCAAAAAATATATTAAAAAAAAACTTTTTTTTCCTCAGTCTAGGCCGATACGTATTCTTCTACATATTTTTGGTTAAAAAAAATCGCAATTAGCGATTATTGATTGGTTTTGTGCAAAAGTTATAGCAAAATAGGGGATAGTTTTTAAGCATTTTTATTAATATTTTGTTTTTTTACTAGTAATGGCAGCGATCAGCGATTTTTATTGTGACTGCGACATTATGGCAGACACATCGGACATTTTTGACACATTTTTGGGACCATTGTCATTTATACAGCAATCAGTGCTATTTAAATGCACTGATTATTCCTGTTTAAATGACACTGGCAGTTAACCACTAACGGGCAGTGTAGGGGTTATGTATGACGTTATGTGTTTTTTTTTGTAGGGGGCGTGGCCTGGCATGTGACGTCACTGATCATCTTTCCCTATATCAGGGAACAGAGGATCGGTGACAGCCACAGTGGGAAGCACGGGGAGAGGTTTGTTTACACAGACCTCTCCTCGTTCTGCAGGTCTGTGACCTGAACGCGGGACACCAGCGGCGATTGGGTCCGCTGGTCTCGCAGCCATGGTCACGGAGCTCAGGACCTGGTCGGGAGCGCGCCACCACCGGCGCACTCCCGACCCACAGCTGGGCACTTAAAGAGCAACGAACAGGTACGTGCTTGTGCCCATTCTGCCGACGTATATGTGCAGGAGGCGGTCCTTAAGTGGTTAAGGACACAATCATTTGCCAAACTTTTCAAGGCATCCTTGCCTGCATTTATTCAAAGAAAAGTTCAGTTTTAATATAAAACAGGGTTTCAGTATTCACCTTCCAATGCTGCAGAATAACTCAAAATGTTCCATTAAGTGTCCTAGTAGCACTACTCATTCCCTCAGGATTAGACCCCTTTCACACCAGGGCGTTTTGCAGGCGCTATAGCGTTAGAAATAGCGCCTGCAATCCGCCCTAAAGAAGCTGCACCATTGTGTGTAGTGTGAAAGCCCCGAGGGCTTTTACACTGGAGTGGTGCGCTGGCAGGACGTCAGAAAAAAGTCCTGCCAGCAGCTTCTTTGGAGCGGTGAAGGAGCGGTGTGTTTACCGCTCCTCCACCGCTGCTCCCCATTGAAATCAATGGGGCAGCGCTGTAATACCGCCGGCAAAACGCCGCTATTGCGACATATTGCCGGCGGTTTTAACCCTTTCGAGGCCGCTAGCGGAGGGTAAATGCGCCGCAAATTCGGCGGTAAAACGCCGCTAAAAATAGCAGAGTTTTACCGCCGACACAATGGGCGTTGTGGTGTGAAAGGGGTCTTGGGGATTCTGTCTTCTACAAGCACTTCTCAAGCACTGTGAACACATACACACCTCTGGCTGCTCTCTTGCAGCCACACGGATTCATGGGGAGCGTGGAGTCTTGAATATTAGTCAGCACCCTATTCATAAGGGCTACACACAGCTGCACAATCAGCGGGTGCTGTTCAACACCAAAACATGGACCCAGGGTTGGGTCCATACTCCTCCAATACTCTGCAAAGCTTCTAAGCTGAAAGACCTTTATCAGGCTTGGAGAAAACTACCCAGCCCATTTTCTCCACTCAAAACAATTATCCTTGAGGTCCTCAACCTAGATGAGTGAGAAGCCTGGAAATTGCGCACCAATTTGCCAATTTACCTCGTGATCTGGCGCCTTACTCAGACATTTTCTCGTAGTTTCTTCATTGCTAACCAAGCTAGAATATATGATATCAGTTGAGCACTGATTTGATTCGCTGTCCCTGTAACACCTGCACAAAATGTGCAATCTCTCGGTAACCTGGATTACAGTATTGCAAATTGGGTGTAAATAATCTTATGTGAGATAAACACATTTCTCCTGAAGACAGGAAGTTGGAGTGGTCATTACCTATAAAGGAACAGGTTTTCTTCCTACCGCTTATAGCCAAAGGCTTATTTCTCTATATTACTACAAAACATCAAGTTGTTTCTTGTAGAAGATCTTATTGTCTGGCAAGATCATGAATGGTAAAAATGCCCGTGTGACCTTATCCTTTGTGACTCTGAAAATCACCACTGTATTGGCAAATTGGGGAACAGTTAGGCTTTGTAACCAATGGTAACCAGTACTTCCATCCATTTAACGTAGTCAAGACAATCAAATATTTATTTAGCTTTATCAAATATGCGTCGATATCCAATTCAAATCAAGTTTCAACTGTTATAGATTATGAAAAACGGCCTTATACTTTTTCCTAACTTTGTGTGAGACAGAGCTAAGTTTTGTGTGTTTATTGAGAGTTTTGGCACAGGGCTGGGGATGGAAAATAATATGCACATGGAAAAAAATAAAATGATTCCATTGGCAGCCGGCGGACTGCAGAAAATTGTGTAAATCCGGCTGAAGTTAAAAGTAATGAACAAACAGAATGTGTGTCACATACCACAGCCTGCATGAGGTGGGGCTTTCATCTAACACATTCAACTCGGTATTATTAGGATGTAAAGTCTGTTTTTGAGAAGTGGTGTCTTCTACCATCCTATAAATTGTATACAAATATCTAGGCATATAAAAGGCCTGTTAAAACCATATATGCATGAACAATTAAATATTAAATATGTGCATGAACAATTCAAATGTTCCAAGTGCAACCTACGGGAAACACTTAAAATGCAACAAAAATGCAGTATGTTGCTGTAATTAAAAAAAAAACTGATGTATAAAATGCCTTTGTTAAGCTTCTTACTTACTGAGATTATTTTGAGCACTAAAGTCAAACTACTCTGCGATAATAAAAAGCCCTATAGAGGATTAAAACCACAGCATAACAGTAGTAAACAGCCTAGCTTTGCAAATCAGGCCCAGTTGGCTTGCCATGTAATGTAAGTAAAGCTAGAGCGCTGTGGATCTGACAACTGCTAGAATCAATAGTGAGATCTGAGATCTTTAAGAATGTTAATTAGGTTGGGGGGACTTTAAAAAATTTTTTAATACAAATTATCTTCCTGGAGTACCGATCAGCCTTTACTATTTTGGAAAAATATTGCTTATAATTGCAATTTGTGGTCCATACTGTGTTGCTATACTTTCACGCAGCTGACTAAATTAACATTTCACATTTACAGTAAATATTCAAAGCATGAAATAAGAATTATGGGAATTTCTTCGCTATTTAAAATGTGCTTGCTGTGTGTATGCCACCTCGTTGACTTATCTTTTACTTTTAAAATTTACAGTTTTACTGAGCACCAGGAGTACAGCTATTGCTACACTTTCTCTGCTCTAGCAGGAAAGATGCAGTTGCAGACTGCTCACACCTCCCTGTGCTGTCTGTTCACAAAAGTCTTTGTTTTATGTGTAGTTTCAGATGCTGAAAAGTAAAATGAGTGGTTAAGAGGAGAGGAGGGGCAGACAGAGCAGCTGCACATGACTCTGCAGCTTCTGTATCTGTTCCAACACCAGGGTGCTGCAAGTATATCCATAAATAGTGAAGTAATTCATGGAGTTCTTCTTTAAATACATCTTAGATTTTTGCTGTTTTTCACCTTCCTCTGTTTATTAACTAGCTCCCTAGGTGACCACTTAAAGCGGAGTTCCACCCAAAAGTGGGCTTTAAGCACTCCTCTCACCCTTACATGGCACATTTTGGGGGGGTGGGTACCTTCTTTTTAGAGGTACTTCCTGTCCCACTTCCTGCTTCCTCTTCTCGTCTGCCTAGGTGACTCCTCCTCTCCCTCTAGGCGGTCCCTCCCTGCTAACAATCTTCTTGGACACATCACAGGTCCCAGAAGATTTCCTGGCCAATAGCAGAGTGCATCACCCGGCCGTGAAGCCATAAGCTTTTTGTAGCTGCTAACTTTTAATAAACTAAAAAACACGGTTGGGACTCAGATTTAAAGAGCACAAACACTTTTTTAAAGGGAACTTGTCTGAAAAACTGTTTCTTGGCATTATAGCTGCCATTGGCGTTGTGCTACTGTCTATTAAATATATGTGTATTATAATGTGAGAGTATTCTGAATGTTTGAAGGTGCAAGACTGACATTATATGCTGTTATTACATCTATGGTCTTCAAGTACACCCAGATCCTAGATTTACCCAACAGTTTCCTATCAATATAATATAAAAATTGGTAGTTCCCGCCCAATATTTTTACTTTTACTCTATTTAATTTGTTGTCTTACCTTTTTTTTTTTGTATTTACTTTATTCAGGATGAAGTGAAGCTGCCTGCCAAGCTTAGCATCAGCAAGTCTTTGAAAGACACAGAGAAGCATGAAATAGAAGGAGAAGTTCAAGAGAATGAGAATAAGGAAGAAGAGGAAGATCATATACAGCTGTCATCTGATGAAGAGGTAGAGGTGGAAGAAATCATTGAAGTGTCTAGAGCTGAACGAATTAAGAAAAGTGGAATGAGGAGAGTTGATGACATAAAGAAAGCTTTCTCAAAGGAAAAAATGGAAAAAACCAAGGTTAGAACCAAAGAGAATTTGGAAAAGACCAAGCAGAACTTGGAGAAGACCAGGCACAACATTGAGAAGAAGATGACCAAGCTGGGAACCAAGATTGTGACAAACGAAAGACGAGAAAAGATGAAGACCTCCAAGGACAAGTTTAAAAAGTCCTTCACACCCGACCATCCTGTCTATGCCCGTTCCAAAACCGCTGTCTATAAGGTGCCTCCCTTTACTTTCTATGTGAAGAAAATCAGGGAGGGTGAAGTAGAGGTTCAGGCCACAGAAATGATGGAAGTTGGAGGAGATGAAGTAGAAGAAGAGGGAACCGAGCTATTGAGAGGAGAAAGCCCTGATCCTCATTCCCTTCTACAAATCACAGAGGACACTGATGCCGTACTGGCTGAAAGAAGCGACAGTGACTAGTAAGGATACAAGAGTCACAATCCTTCTATGTGGACAGCTATATTTTATAACCTTCTTCACATTGCAAATTCAATTCATTTATTTTTTTCATAATCACACATATCTTTTTGCAGCTCTTAACACAAATAAAGAATATATATTAATCATCTTTCTACTAAGCAGGCCACACATTCATCAAAAGGGGGTAAATCAAACCAATCCCGCGAATGTTATTGTATTTGTATAAGCACAGTATCACTGCCTCTCCTAATAATCTGCTGAATACTGTTACTAGTAGTACTCTGGTCTAGAATGTTTAAAGAAAACAGATACTGGGTCCATTTACTTGCTATTGATACATTCAAAGCATTGTCAAAACTAAAGCACATTGCAAGAATGCTCATAGTAAGGCTGATCTGCAAAATTCAGGATAAAGAAAACTAGTACAAATTTTCCATAATTGCCAATACATTTTATTCTTTCAAATGGTTACAGAATCTAATTGGTTGTGCTAATCAACTAAACAAGTTTTAACTAAAGATTTATGCTCCAGTTTTTGTAAATAACCCTCAGTGTCTTCTACTAAGCATCACTTTCTGTCCTAAAAGAGCAATTATATAGTAGCAGTGGAGGACTAGCTGCCCAGATGACACCATTGAGCAGCCAACAAAATAGGAGCACCAGCACTATGACCAAGAAATGGGGATTCTGGGAAAAATATACAGAGGTAGCAGCCAGGACAGTTCAGTTTTATCTCCTCATATGATAGTCGTGTGACTAAGAAGCATCTGCTCCATGCCTCCGGTAACAAGAGGTTCTGGTAAAGAATGCACAGTTGGGATCCAGGTAGGTTTGGGAGTTTTTTTTCTCCTTTAGGATAGTCGTGTGACTACAATGCACAAGTTTCATACTTTTAGGAGCCAGGGATTGTAAGAAGGAATGCAGAGGTTGCTAGGAGTACATTGGTTTTATCCTGTTGAATAGCTTTTTCCTTCTACAAAACTGCAGTGAAACAACTGGTTATATGGAAGAATGACATCCGTGAAACCACAATAAGGGTACATACAAGCAACCTGGAATTGTGCAGCATAATGTGGTTCTGTCATTTCCCATGTGTGTTGCACTTGACTTAAACTAAAGGCCTTTTTATAAAAAGTGGAACGTAGACTGTTAGCAATTTCAGTTAAAAATGTCTAAAGTTGTCTAATTCATAAAAGGCTTTAGTTGCTGACAAGCCGGGGTTGGCCAACCAGAAATTCTGGCGTTTGTCAGTCGTCTTTGTGCAGATGAAAATTTCGTCTTGCAGACATCTGCAAGCAACCTCTGTGCAGCAGTGATACCAGCATATGAACATTTATGGTCCACTAGATTCGCAAAATCTGTGTTCATATGTGTTCTGCTAGGGCTAGTTCGTTTTTTGTCTTAGTCCAGCACTACATTGACAGCTGTTCTTATAGACTCATATTTAGGCAGTTTAAGAGAATTGTTGAGCAGGTCTGATGGAGACTGGAAAGGATTTTTAGCAGGATAAGTATGTTGTTCTATGTGATAAGAGGTATGTCATTTGGTCTTATTGTGGTATTGTCGATTCTTCAGTGCAAAAATGAGGTAGGAGAAGAATCTATTATAGTGTAAGGTACAGGCACATGGGAATAAGTGGTAACGGCAGAAGATACTAGGATTAGGTAATTGCCAGGAGGTGCTACAATACCTAGTTTGGTTTTGCAAGTTTTTGTGCCCCTAATCTAATTGGTAGTAATAGCAACAATATTCAGCAGATGTGGTCACATGGGAGATGTTTTGTACCATGTACACCCCAAATGTACCTAGAAAGGTATACAGTCAGCTTGATCTGGCTGTATCTCTAAAATGTGATCAGAGAAATCATAATGTACATCAGCAACCAATCAGAAATGAAGTTTTCCATTAGCACAAGGTGGAAATATGTTGGGGATTTTGATTGGCTGTATATAGATAAGCACATACACTACACTAGTCAATTAAGCTCTGAAGATTTTGTCACTACTGCCTATAAAACCGCATTTACAAGCTGCAGAGTTATCTGTGTTGTTCACCTCTGTCGTGTCAGCAGAAATTAATAGAATATCCAACAAAAATCCAGCCTGCCCAGTTCCATACAGGATAAGATTATTCCATGCTAGCACAGAAAATGACTGGTAATCCTGGCTATAACACACTTTCTGCCTCTTTATGGATACTCTCCACTGTATCCATGGTAGGAGTCATGGTTGTCACACAGACAGGACTTCAAAACATGTCTTCCTTTGTTCATCTATTACAAGGCTGGAATTATTGGACTAGTAAGGACTAGGACAAGAAAGATAAATATGTTTGTAGTTTTTCCTGAGCTCTCAGGCAGTGACAAAGACAATGCATTTCTGCCAAGATCCACAGGTATTTTCTGTACTTGCTGAAAATGTTCTTAGCCTAACAAAGAGAGCTAATGCAGCCACCACATCTAACGACTGATAAGCTGCAATTTATTACAATTTTGTTTGGAGGTTTAGATATGTTTTAAAGGAGAAGTGTGTCCAAAGCTCACTTAGTTCTGCACCCCTGTGACGCAGCTTTAGCCCACTGACGTCACAGAGCTGATCTAGGCTCTGCAAGGATACCGACAATAATGTTGGCATCTGCCCAGATGCCTGACCAGCAGTTAGCTCAGCCTCTCAGTGAGCCACCTGGAAAATGAAGTCTTCTGCTCCCACCCCCTCCACATCCTGGTCTTTCAGTGAGTGCTGGAGGGGCAGAGCACAGAGTGGTGACTGACAGCTGGCTTTGATTACTCAGTTCTCAGTGTGGAGCCGGCAGGGGACAGCTGCAGCTCAGATCAATGCTGCAACCATATAGTTGAGTATGTGTATTTGATTCCTGCTCTTCTCTTTTAAGAGGAGCTTTTAGATGTGGTGTCTGCATTTGTTTCCTTTTTTTTAGGCTAAGAACATGTTCAGCAAGTACAAAATATATCCGGCCAGTGTAAATGCAGTGTTTTTTCACTTCCTGTGAGGTGGAATGAAAACACAATCAATCTTATTTCCTTAAATCTTATATCTTCTGTGAAATAACAATTCTCTCCCTCCACTCTCCCCAATTAAAGGAAGAGGAAGATCTCTTCATATCCAAATAGGGAGAACAGCCTGGGTGGCAGCCATGGTTTCCCCCATAGTTACAGAGGAGGCATGAGTGTAGCCACCTTAAAGCGGTAGTAAACCCGCAGAAAAAAAAATTCTGACCTGCAAGGGAAAAGGCACTATGAGTGGCCGGAGCCGCGATTTCGTCACTCCCGCACATGCGCGTGGGAGATTTCTTGCCGGTAAAGTCCGGCGTCTGCCGGGCTTTCAGCCGAAAATACCCCTGAGCGCATGCGCCGCTGCAGTCAGCAGCGCATTGCGAGGGCAATATCTCCTAAACTATACAGGTTTAGGAGATATATTTTTTTTACCTACAGGTAAGGCTTATTATAGTCTTACCTGTAGGTAAAAGTTAAAAAGAACAGTATACAACCGCTTTAAGACAGGAAGTGCTATTCAAAGGATTACCATGTGAAAATACAGGGGAAAATTCCTTAACAAAGGAAATGAACGCAGACAAGTTATCTAAGGACTGGTAAGCTGCAATATAACTTTTATTTTGGTTTTAAATATGTTTTATATTCTGTTTGCCATTTGTTATAGCTGCTCTGTTAAACAAGAACTTATTTTGCTGATGAATGGATATTGATGTCCCTTCAGTGCAGGCACATCAAACAGAAGTGTTACTACATAGATCAAATCTCCTACAAGCAGAATATTATTGCAGATCTGAAAAAAAAACTACCATCACTGTCTTTAAAACATGTCATAACATGTGTTGTGTGCTTTATTTGGACCAATAGGAAGATATGTGTGTTACTTGAAGTTGGCGATACTGACAAGCTGGGTACAGTAACATCACAAGGATTACCATGACATATTCCTTGAGAGGAAACTCCAGTGCAGGAATACTCATGTACAGTCAAGCAGTGAGCTTATGCTTTCAATCTATATTACTATTTAGATTATCTATAGTATATTGCACATGTAACTGATATTGCGCTGTTCACTGCCTTTGGGATATATTTGTCCTGATGAACGCTGCAATTGTACAAAATAGATTTCCTTGGTGCTTTCAAAAGAAAATGTATGTAAAGGAAAATATTGCAATAAGGGAAATAAATTCTACCTGTTAAGATTAAATGAAGTTCAAGCACATAACGCTATTGACATATGATATGTATGAATGTGCAAGATATGTTTATTTCCCCATTTATTACAAGATTACAATTTAATTCGTCCAATAAAACCAAGTTAAGAGAAACGTGACGTGGCTCCATCTTGGCTTACCAATGAGGACAGTCTGTGTTAGTACCTTACTCTATACCCTATGTGTCGAACACAAAGCCCGCAGGCTGAATCTGGCCCTCCAGGTCATTTCAGTTCTGTCTTGCCCTCCGCTCATTGCTCAACACTGTCACTTGTACACACAAAAGCCTTCTGTGTTTACAAGGACAGCTTTCCTCTCAGCGGCTCTCACAGATCCCTGCCTGTTCTGCAGTCACAGTGGGGACAAGGGAAATGCAGGTGCAGTGTGGGACTGGCATCACCTGGCAAGTCGCTCAGGTGCACACATACCAACCAATGATCTCCCTACAGATGAGGGCGGCCAAGCTGCCTATATTGCCAGGAGGCACTAGAGCCAGGCCCAGGTAGGTGAGAGGAAAAGAAGCTTTGGGGGGCGGTTAGAGATGAGGCCTGTGGAAGCAGATTTTTTCAGAGGTGGAGGGAGGGGGAGAGTGTTGCAGAAGTCAGAGCCGATGAGGGATGGAAGTGAAATGTGATCAGCTTGTGAAAGAGCTGAACTCTGCACTCTGTATGTAATAAACTCCTCAACCCTGCACTCTGTACATAGCGTACCTCTGAACTGTGTGCATAGCCTACCTTTGGTATTTAATACCCCTTTGAGATACTCCCACTGCTGGTGCAATTTAGCCACACCCACCGGGGGGGGGGGGAGAGATGGTTGAGCTCCTGCTTCCATTCTCTGAGAAAAAATGCCCTGGATAAATTGATATAGTCTTAAAGATACAACCACCACTTTAAGGGGAACCATAGTGCTGATGTGGCCCAAACTGAAATTTTATTTGGCATCCCTGTTTTATACTGTAGTGCAGTGGTCATCAACCCTGTCCTCAGGGCCCACCAACAGGCCAGGTTTTATGTATTACCTTGGGGAGATGCAGACTAGAATACTGCTATCCCTGAGCAGCAAATTATATCACCTGTGATGTATTTCAGTTATCTTGCAAATCTGGCCTGTTAGTGGGTCCTGAGGACCGAAGTTGATGACCACTGCTGTAGAGAACAATGACATCCAGGTGCACTAGTCATGGTGCTGACTAGTGTAGTCAAATGTAGTGCCTTCAAAAATATATATTTTAATTGTTTATTTTTATCTCTGTACAAAGTGAGGGAACAGAAGATTCTACATTAAATCAATATTCGGTGTGACTACTCTTTGGCTTCAAACCAGCATCAATTTTTACCCTTGCACACTTGCACAAAGTCAGGGATTTAGTAGGATTAGAGTCAGGTGTGTGATTATACCAAACAGGTGCCAATGATTATCAATAATGTAGGTGTGTAGGTTGAAACAGTCATTAACAGAAACAGCTGTGTAGGAGGCTTAAAACTGGTTGAGAAAGCTACTAAGGTGAGGTTGTTGAAGACAGTTTTGATATCACAGGCCATGCAACATGGCAAGACTGAGCACAGCAGCAAGGCTGCATCAGCAAGGTCTCTCCCAGGCAAAGATTTCAAAGCAGACTGGGGTTTCAAGATGTGTTGTTCAAGCTCTTTTGAAGCACAATGAACCGTAGACAAAGTGGATGGCCAAGAAAACTTAATTTTTTTTCTATTGAAAAAGCCCATGGCGTGCAAACACACCCAAAAAACTTCCACCCGGTGCATAAAAAAAGTGCACACACATAAAGAGTGACACACTAAAAAGTGCAGACGGGTGCCTGATGTCCTCCAAAAGAAGGACCATACCCTGATCCCCCGGGGCGTTAGGCTCCAGACAGGGACTGAGGTACCAGACTCAACAAGTGGGACCCGGACGAAACCGGAATCCCTCCTTTCCCCGGGAGGACTGCCGAAACAGAACCTCCTAGGTACTTGGTACTATGGGGGCTTCCCCGAAGGTAGGCCCCCCCTCATGGAGATTGGACCAAGCCAGAAGGCCTATGTCCGCTCTCCCACAAGACGTTCAGGATTGGTCCGAGGACCGACACCCTACTAATCAAACGTGAAGTGACACACAGTGACAAACACACACAGATAAAATAAATAAAAAGTGGGGAAGGGATAGTGAAGAGGAGAGTGAAAAGTGACCATTGTGAGATACAATGGCCGGCCCTCCGGCCAGGAATCAAAAATTCCTCTGGTCCTAGCCAAAAGGCCGGGCCCTAGAGGCAGGTGTAAAAAAAGCGTGTAATGGTGACGTGACCTAGGTGCCTAAATCAAAGTGCTGACGCACAGTGAAAGAAGGCACCCCTGGACTGCCACTCCAGGGGCACATCACCATGGGCTTTCCAACAAAAGCATCCCCGACAGCCCAGCCCAGACTACGACAGCCCCCACCACAGCCAGAAAGGCATGGAGATCAGCGAGCTTAGTGAGACCCTTTGCCATCAGGTCCCACCCTCACTCCCGTCACTCCTACCTAATTATATTCGAAAGGTACCGGCCGCCCCTCTGCTGGAACAGAAGAGCTAAGCGTTCCCTCCCGAAAAACTGACTGGGGCTAAAGCTGCCACAATCCAAGCCGGTCTGCCAGGGTCCCCTCCCCTGGCGCCGACCAGTGGTTCTCCGCCCTCACCAGGTGCATCCTTCCAGATGGCTCAGACTCGACCATGCATCGGCCCCCAGTTTACTGTCGGGCGGCACGACGTGGCCCCTACCGAAACCATCCTTCGGGATGCAAATTACACCATCGGAGAGCGCCGCCCAAACCCTCTATAGGGATGGACCAGCGCCTCCTTTGGCAACTGATAAGAACAGATACTACACTTGATCTTAGCCAAAAGGCCGAGAAGCGATGGCCAAGAAAACTTAATGCAGAAGATGAAAGACACATCTTTCACATCACATGCTTACTTCCCTTCAACACTGGGAGATGTTCAGCAGTGCCATCAGCACACAACTGGAAGAAACAAGTGAGATCTGGGTACACCCATCTACTGTCCAGAGAAGTCTGGCCTGATGTGGTCTTCATGGAAGAATTGTGGGCAAAAAAGCCATACCTTGGATGTGGAAACAAGGCTAAGTGACTCAACTATGCACGAAAACATAGGAACTGGGGCACTCTGGGTTGATGAGTTGAAATTTGAAATATCTGGCTGTAGCAAGAAGAAGTTTTTTTTTACCAAAGGGCTGGAGAGTTGTACAGTAATGCCCTGTACACACGGTCGGATATTCCGACCACAAAATCCGTCAGATTTTTTCCGATGGATTTTGGCCGAAACTTTTGTTGCATACACACGGTTGTACAAAGTTGTCGGAAAATCCGATCATTCTGAACAAGGTGACGTCAAACACATACGTCGGGACTATAAATGGACCAGAATCCAATAGCTTTTGTCTTAGTTTATTCTGAGCATGGGTGGCACTTTGTCCGTTGGAATTTATGCGAATCAGATTTTGTTGTCGGAAAATTTTTGATCCTGCTCTCAAACCTTGTGCATCAGAAAATCCGATGGAAAAAGTCAGATGGAGCCCACACACGGTCGGATTTTCCGACAACATGATCCGATCACACATTTTCCATCGGCAACTCCAACCGTGTGTACAGGGCATAATGAGTATCTGCAGGCAGCAGTGAAGCATGGTGGAGGTTCCTTGCAAGTTTGGGGCTGCATTTCTGCAAATGGAAATTTGGTCAGGATCAAAGGTGTCCTCTTCTAAGATATACAAGCAGACACTTACCCATTATGCCATACCATCAGGGAGGCATGTGATTGACCCCAAATTTATTCTGCATCAGGACAAACCCCAAACATACAGCCAATGTCACTAAAGTGTAAGTTCACCTCTACAGAAAATCTGCAAGGTGACCTTACACTGGACCCCATCTCCCTGGTCACGCTGTACCAGACTGCCATGATCCCCCACTCTCAGACATGGAAAAGTCGCTTCACCAGTGCGGGGATTAGAAATCCTGGTAGCTTTTTCTCCATTCCTTGCAGTGCTGACAGTATGGATTAGGTGGCTTCTGATTGGTTATTGCCATCCATGTGAAGGTGCTGGCCAGTTAGAATCTTCTTGGTGTCTGTAATGCCTAAGCGATACGGACACAAGGTTAAGCCACAGGGGTTTCAAATCCCTGGACTGGTGAAGCAGCTTTTCCATGTCTGACAGCAGGGGATTGTGGCAGTCTGGTACAGCGAAACTGAGGGGGGTGGGGAGAGGGTCCAGCTTAAGGTCCCCTTACAGATTTTCTGCAAAGGTGAACTTACACTTTAAGAACTATCTTCAGCATAAAGAAGAACAAGGAGTCCTGCAAATGATGGTTTAGCCCCCACAGAGCCCTGATCTTAACGTCATTGAGTCTGTCTGCGATGACATGAAGAGACAGAAGGATTTGAGGCAGCCTACATCCACAGAAGATCTGTGCTTAGTTCTCCAAGATGTTTGAAACAACCTACCTGCCGAGTTTTCTTCAAAAACTGTGTGAAAGTATACATAGAGGAACTGATGTTGTTAATTGATAAATATAAACAATTAACACTTCTATTCCTGAAAGCATGCTTAACCACTTGCTTACTGGGCACTTAAACCCCCCTCAGTCCCAGACCAATTTTCAGCTTTCAGCGCTGATGCACTTTGAATGACAATTGCGCAAGCATACAACACTGTACCCAAATGAAATTTTTATCATTTTTTTCCCACAAATAGAGCTTTCTTTTGGTGGTATTTAATTACAGCTGGGAGTTTTATTTTTTGCTAAACAAACAAAAAAAGATGCAAAAAAAAAAAAATCATGTTTAATAGTTTGTTATAAAATTTTGCAAACAGGTCATTTTTCTCCTTCATTGAAGTGCGCTGATGAGGCAGCACTGATAGGCTGCACTGGTGGGCACTGATAGGCTGCATTGGTGGGCACTGATAGGCTGCACTGGTGGGCACTGATAGGCTGCACTGGTGGGCACTGATAGGCATAGTTAAGGCGGCACTAATAGGCACAGATAAGGCGACACCGATGGGCACAGATAAGGCGGCACTGATGGGCACAGATAAGATGGCACGGATGGGTGGCACAGATGGGTGGCACTAAGGGGCACTGATAGGTACCACTGATAGATGGGACTGATGGGCACTGATAGGTGGCACTGATGGGCACTGATAGATGACACTGATGGGCACGGATATGTGGCACTGGGGTGCAGCACCTTTGTTGAGGCAGATTGTGGGCACTGCTGGGTGGCACTGTGGGCACTGACGGGGGGCACTTATTTTTGTATCATCTTTATTGATAAGGGGGCAGGTGGGCACTGGCAGGGCTGGCCGTGATCAGGACTGATGTCCCGATCATGGCCGCCGGTGATCGGCTTTTTTTTTTTCTCCTCGCGCTGTCAGCGCGAGGAGGAATAATAGCCGATTACCGGCTCCGTTATATCACATGATCAGCTGTCATTTGCTGACAGCTGATCACGTCATAAGGGGTCGGGATCGACCCCTTGCTCTGATCGGTGATCAGGCGAGTCTCATAGACTCGCCGATCACAGAGCGCGCCGCGCGCGCTCCTCAGGGGGCGTGCAGGCCGCTCGTGTACGGGACTACGTCAATAGACGTAGTCCCGGAAAAGGAGATCCGTTCTGTAGCCGTCATTCGGCTATAGCGTGGGTCCCAAGTGGTTAATTAACAGCATTTCATATCTGCCTAAAACATATGCACCGTACTGTATATGTAACCTATTTTACCTCCTAAAAATTGTGTGATTAGACCCACCAAGTTTTGTGATCCAAACTAACAGCATTGTGTAAAGCAATAGAACCTTAAGGGCTTGTTCACACCATTGTGCGGTCTAAGCTCATTGGTGATATACATTGCCTTTTAATCTGAATGGCATACAAAAAGTGGCAACACATGAATGCACTTTGCAGTGCCCTGCCTAAAATGCTGCATGCACAAGTTTAGTCCTTTGTGGGGCAATAGATAACCAATTCAAATAAATTGGCTATTTTAACACAGCAGATGTTTCACATACCAAAGTAGAACAGACTGGTATAAATCTTACAACAATTTCTAACCTACCCTAAATAAATTTAGTTCCTGTAATTCCAATAGGAAACTTATTGGATTTACAGGAAAAAAGCTAACATAAAAAACATAATTCAGATACATACTGTACAAAAGGTTCATTAAAAATATATTTCACTTTCGTTCATTGACTGACACAGCTCCAGTAATCTTGGGTTATTACACCACTTTCAGGAGAGGACTAGGCAGAACATGTAATACATGTGAAAAACAACAGAACTTTACAGTTCCGCCCAGGGGGCGGTCGCTCTGGCAATAACCCCTCAGCCTGCTTCCTGCAGCTCAGTTTTTTTTCTGCCTAGCGAAGGAGAAGGACCTAGGCTCCCTGCGGGACCATTGGTCCTGGGAATTTTTCTGGATTTTATGCCTTTTGTGCAAGATTTTAAGATCCTGTGATCTTCTATCAACAGCCGTCTGGGTGACAGGCTGGATAATCTAGATCCTTGTAGTCTCCTCAGCCTGGCCATCAAGCGTGTGCAGACCCTAGCTACGTGCTGGGTTGGCCAGGACATGCCCCTCAGGCTCCAGGGGTGGCCAGTCAGTGCAACGCTCTGGGGCACACATATGACCGGACTACCGATGTCTTTATCACAGTGTGCCATGGCCAGCAGCCACCCTGTACTGCTCGGGAGTCGGTCTGTAATGGGATGTCCCCAGCTCGTCCGGATGGTAAGTACAGCTCTTCTGCCTCGGTGGGATTGAGCAGTTGGGCATTCCCTGGGAGGTCAATTAGGGGGTCCCTCTCCTCCCTCTCTTCTCTCCATGTCCCTATGTTCCCCCCCCCCTCTGTGGGGGATGCTGCATGGCTGGGCTGCTGAGCGGTGTGTGTACCTGTAAGCAGGGGTCCTCCAGGGGGCTCTGATCCTGGATTTGGGGCTGCGCTGGTGGTCTGTGTCCCTGAGTTGTCTCTACTTTTGGGTCCCATAAGCCAGCCCGTGCACCTAAGGTGTTTCCGTAATCGATAAGTTCATATACAAGGAATGGGGAAGCCTGCTGCGGACCTTCTCGGTCCCTAAAAGAATGGCGGTGCGCTACCCCTTTGAGGAGAGCCTTCTTATAAAATGGTCAGCTCCTCCGGTTGTGGACCCCCCAGTATCCAGGTAAAACAAAGTAACCACGATTCTGGTAGAGGGACTCCTGCATTTAAGGACCCTACCGACAGGAAGGCCGAGGCAGTGGCCCTTTCCTTATTTACAGTTGTGGGGTCAGCAATACGACCAGTACTGGCTACAGCACTAGTGTCGCAGACACTTACAGAATGGGCAAAACTTTTGCACCATGAATTGGAGGAGCAGCAGGCTACTTCTGGAACTAGCAGACCAGTTAGTGCATGGCCTTAAGCATGTTTGTGACGCGGCCCTGGATACGCTTCCCTTGCTCTCCAGGGCTTCAGTGTCAGCAGTGGTGCTGCGGGGCCTGATTTGGCCCAGGCATCCAAAAAAGCCTTGATGGATCTACCCTTCCTTGGTAAGTGGCTACTTGGAGCCTCGTTGGATGACATTATTAAGAATGTCACAGGTGGGAAGAGCACCTTGCTCCCACAGGCCAGGAAGAGTAAGGAGCCACGCCGCAGGCAAGGGCCCTCATTTTCTGCTCAAAAGAGACTTTTTCATCTGCCCAGGGCTTTGGCTAAATGCTCCCAGTCCAACAGGGCGACTACTGAGGGACAGAAGCGTCCCTGGACTCGCAAGCCTAACATGCCAGCGAGCAAAAATGCTTCTGCATGAAGGTTTGCCCACGCCCGTCACTCAGGTGGGGGGTCGCCTTCGGGAGTTTGCAGCCCAGTGGGCCTCTCGGCTGTCCGACCAATGGGTCTGCGAACTTATTTCATCGGGCTACAAGATAGAGTTCCTCTCTTGGCCACCAAACAGATTTTTACCCTCCAGCATACCCTTAGGCCCGGCTCGCCGGGAAGCCCTGTTGGGGGCAGTAAGGGACCAGCTGAACCACGGGGTGATAGTGCCTGTTCTGGAATCGGAAAGGTTTCAGGGGTTCTACTCCAATCTGTTTGTAGTCCCCAAAAAGGAAGGGGTACATCCAATCTTGGACCTGGCGTTGTTGCCACAATGTGGGATCGCAATCGTGGGTTACCTAGACGATCTTTTCCTGAGAGCAGCTTCCGCCTCAGAATTAAAGGAGGATGTGGCGATCACGATGCAAACCCTGCAGGAATTTGGGTGGCTGTTGAACCTCAAAAGGTCGGTGCTTATACAGACTCAGCGCCTGGAGTACCTAGGCTTACTGCTGGACTCCGTGGAAGCGAGAGTGTTTCTCCCTTCAGACAAACTGCAGACTCTCAGAGCCGTGGTGAAGCTGTTGGTGCACCGCAGGTGGTCATCGCTGTGCTTCTGCATGCGAGTCCTGGGTCTCATGGTGGCATCCTTCGAGGCGGTACCGTATGCCCAATTTCACACCAGAGTCTTGCAGAAGGAGATATTGACAAAATGTAAAAAATATCTGTTATCCCTGGATCGGTAGATTCAGGTGAGCTAGTCAGTCAGGGACTCCCTGCTCTGGTGGCTGAGATTCCTGGCACTTCGGTCCAGGAAGACGTTCCTACCTCTACATTGGACAGTGATCACAACAGATGCCAGCCTGGCCGGCTGGGGTGGAGTACTGGAAGTACAGTCGACCCAGGGCCTCTGGTCGGAAGAGGAATTCAAGTTGCCGATCAGTGTGTTCGAGCTCCGAGCAATCAGGCAATGCCTCTCCACATGGTCGATGAGACTAAGAGGGCGTCCGATCAGGATGCAGTCAGACAACGCCATGGCGGTGTCATATGTCAACCATAAAGGAGGAACAAGAAGCTCGGCTGCAGCACGGGAGGTCGCTCACATCCTTCAGTGGGCAGAGCGACATGTACTGGCTCTGTCGGCCATTTATATCCCGGTAATAGAAAACTGCCAAGCGGACTATCTAAGTCACCAGATGCTGGATCCAGGAGAATGGTCGTTGCATCCGGAGATGTTCAGGCTTCTGTGCCTGCGGTGGGACACACCAGACGTGGATCTGCTGGTGTCAGAAACCATGAAACAGACTGAGACAGAAGTACAATCAAATCACACTTGTTTATTAATAAAATAAAAAAGGTAAATAGAAAAAAGCGTAGTCAAGCATAGCCAGAGTCCTGTAGCCAGATTGGGTAGTCAGCCAGTCCAAAGTTCATTAACCAGATTGGGTAATCAGCCA
Source organism: Lithobates pipiens (assembly GCF_037356315.1). Classification (NCBI taxonomy): domain Eukaryota; kingdom Metazoa; phylum Chordata; class Amphibia; order Anura; family Ranidae; genus Lithobates; species Lithobates pipiens. Next base: position 110,280,307 of record NW_027507789.1, read on the forward strand.
GGCCGGAAGTCAGGGATCTAAGGAGAGCAACTGCAAGCAGGATGAGAAGCCAGGTGGGATTTCAGCAAGCCAGTCTTGAAACAAACAGCAGGAGATGGTTCCCTGTGATGTGACCAACGTGAAGGCCAATGGAAAAGTGAGCAGGAAGGCTTTAAATAGGCATGTCAGACGAGCATCATCGGGAACAGCTGGTAACTGTGGAAAGAGAAGAGAGCTGGCAATTAGCCGACAGCTGAGCAGCCAGCCCAAAGGAGGCAGGGCTAAGCCAGCCCTGACAGTACCCCCCCCCGACCCCTCTCCCTCAGAGGGCCACCGGGCTTGAGGGGAAACCGACTATGGAATACGCGGAGGAGAACAGGGGCATGTACGTCAGAGGATGAAACCCAGGAGTAGGCACTGCAATGGCGCAGTGCATTGTGGGCCGTGAGCGCCACACGAATTCGGCGCAAACGGCCCATAATGTTCGGAATTCGCCAAACGGGCGAACAGCCGATGTTCGAGTTGATCGTATGTTCGACTCGAACACGAAGCTCATCCCTACCCAGGAGCGTTCCTCCGGACCGTACCCCTTCCAATGCACCAGGTACTGTATGCGCCCACAGAACCTACGGGAGTCAAAAATGGATTGTACCTCATACTCCTCATGGTTCTCAACCAGAATAGGGTGAGGACGTGGCACTAAGGTGGTAAATCGGTTACAGACCAATGGTTTCAATAAGGAGACATGAAACACATTAGAGATGCGCATACTAGGAGGAAGGTCCAATGTGTCAGCTACTGGCTTAATCCGGTGAAGGATACGGAATGGCCCAATAAACCGAGGTGCAAACTTCAGTGAGGGAACACGAAGCCGGAGGTTGCAAGATGACAGCCAGACCCTGTCCCCAACCTGGTAGGAAGGCGCAGGCAGGCGTCTGCGGTCAGCATGGAGTCTACCTATCATTAGCATGACGCAAAGCCTCCTGGACTTGTACCCAAGTGGAACGACCACAACGGAGATGCTCCTCTAATGCAGGAATACTCTGCGGAACAAACGAGTCAGGCAACATGGAAGGTTGGAAACCATAATTCGCCATAAATGGAGACAATCGGGAGGCAGAATTCAAGGCACTGTTGTGAGCAAACTCTGCCCAAGGTAATAGGTCAGACCAGCTATGATGGCCAGAAATATAGCAACGTAGGAATTGCTCCAAGGACTGATTGGCTCGTTCTGCAGCCCCATTAGACTGCAGGTGATACGCAGAAGAGAACGCAAGCTGGATTCCCAACTGGGCACAAAAGGCTCGCCAGAACCAGGAGATAAACTGACTGCCCCTATCCGAGACAATCACCCTGGGTAGCCCATGCAAGTGAAAAATCTCCCGAGCAAAAATGGAAGCCAGTTCCTTAGAGAAGGGCAACTTCTTAAGTGGAATACAATGACACATCTTTAAGAACCGGACAACCACCATAAGGATAACAGTGCTGCCTTGGGAGTTGGGCAATTCCACAATGAAATCTATAGACAGGTGAGTCCAGGGCCTCTCTCCATTGGGTATGGGTTGTAGGAGGCCCACTGGAAGGTGTCGTGGAGTCTTACTCTGAGCACACACGGGACAGGCAGCTACGAAGGCAGTAACATCAGCCTGTAGACTAGGCCACCAGAATTTTTGGGAGATGGCCCAAATGAGTTGATTCTTCCCAGGATGGCAAGCTGCCTTGGGAGAATGGTAAGTCTGGAGCACTGCAGTACGGAGACTCTCTGGGACAAAGCAGCGGTCACAAGGTTTATCAGGAGGAGCATGGACCGGAGCAGCAAGAATTTTGTCATCCAAAGGAGAAGTAAGACTGGTGCGAACCATAGCCAAGATACGATCAGGAGGAATCATAGGAACCGTAACCGACTCCGACTTGGAAGTGGAGGAAAATTGTCGTGACAAGGCATCAGCCCTTACATTCTTAGTACCGGGTAAGAATGAGACAAGTTGGAAGGCTGGCCGCAGGCTAGCCTGAATTTGTAGGAGGAGTCTGAGGGCTTTAAATCCCTCCTCCTCCATCAGAGCCTTCGTCGGCTCATTTCTGGGTGGAGGCACCGCTGGAGTCTGCCCATCATCCGCATCAACCCATTCCACGAGGGGGCCTTCCTGCCTGTCGTTCACACGAGGGGATTCAGCCACCATCAGCTTGGCTCTACGAGGGGGCTGCGCCGTCCGCCCGCTTCTCCCGCTGTTCCGCCGGGAGAGGGGGGGATTCGGCTGCTGGCCGGCTCTCCTGTCCTGGGGTGCCTGTCCACTTCTCCCGCTGTTCCGCCGGGAGAGGGGGGGATTCAGCTGCTGGCCGGCTCTCCTGTCCTGGGGTGCCCGTCCACTTCTCCCTTTGTTCCGCCGGGAGAGGGGGGTTTTTGACTGCTGGTTAGCTCCACTGTGGGGGGGGGGGGGGAATCTGGCTCCACGTGGGGCCGCCTGCTTCTCCCGCTGTTCCACCGGGAGGGGGAGGGGAGGGTTCGGCCGCCCATCAGCTCTCTCTGCCGCACTGATCTGGCTCCAGGAGGGGGCCATGCCGTCTGCCCGCTTCTCCCGCTGTTCCGCCGGGAGGGGGGGATTCGGCTGCCCGCCGGCTTCCCTGTCCTGGGGGAGTCTGGCTCCACGTGGGGGCCGCTCACTTCTCCCGCTGTTCCGCCAGCTGGAGGGGGGGGAGGTTCAGCTGCACGCTGGCTCCCCTGTCCTGGGGGGGGTCTGGCTCCACGTGGGGGCTGCCCACTTCTCCCGCTGTTCCGCCGGGTGGAGGGGGGTTTGGCTGCCCGCCAGCTCCCCTGTCCTGGGGGGGGGTCTTGCTCCTTGTGGGGGCCTCCCGCCCGCTTCTCCTGGTTTCTGGGGGGGGGGGTTCGGCTGCTGTCATTTTCCTATATAGAGGGGGCATACTGCACATCGATTACTGGGTCTCAATATAGGGGAGTGTTGCTGGGACTGATCCGTCTCATATATGTATTGTACAATGTGACCCCTGACATGTCCAATATAGGGGAGGATTGCCAGGACCGTACTGTCTCATGTGTATGTATGTGTATATATACAGATATGTCCCCTGTCTTATCAGGGTAGATCAAGCTCGATCCTTTTGATGGGGGGGGAGGGGGAGGTGATCGGCCGCCGCCAGCTCCCCCTCTCCCCTCGCATGTGCAGAGCGGCCACCAATCCTCTTGGTGGGGGGAGGTGATCGGCCGCCGCCGGCTCCCCCTCATGTGCGGGGCACCCGCCGTTTCTCCCAGTGTGTGGGAGGGGATTGGTTGCCCCGCAGCTCCTCTCTCCCTATGCACTCTGCTTGCCCCTGCTGTTCTCCCGCCGATTCTGGGGGGGGGGGTTGGGGATTGGCATCTGTGCCGCACACCTCGTGGGGAGGTCAGTTTTCTGTCCCCTCCTGCTCCTCTCCTCTGGCTCCACCAGAGAGGGGGGGGGGCGCGACGGTGCTCTGGGGGTGAACTGTCACTGACATCTCTGCTGCTGTAACAGAGGATGTCAGTCCGTGGGTGGGCAATCACCATTACAGCAGGTCTGCCAGGGTTGCTGCTGTCTCTTGTGAATTTGCTTATTTGGCCTATGTGTCGATCACAGCCTGCGTTCTGTCCAGGTTTCGGTCGTAAGTGTTTTTTGTCCAGCATTTTCGGTCACAGTATTTTCTGTTCAACAGTTCTGTCAGTATTTTCTGTCACAGCGTTCTGTCCAGCGTTTTCTGTCTCAGCGTTTTTTCTGTCCACTTGTCGCTTGCCAGCCAGTTCACCTCCCAGAAACTCTCGCCATGCTCCATAGAGGGGATGCCCACACGCTTCCCAGTTTTCATGGGGGGGCACTCACCCACCTGTTCACCTCCCGGCACTCTCGTACCCCCCTGCACGTCCAGGCACCCATTTCAGTCACGGGGTTTATCACGGCACTCAGCCCCAGGTTTCTGTCTCTGCGTTCTTCTGTCATCACGCTCTGTCCAGGGGTTTCCGTCATATCGTTCGGTCCAGCTTTTTGTCAGTTGTTCGGTCCAGTGTTTCTATCATATCGTTCGGTCCAGCTTTTCGTTGGTCCAGCTTTTCTGTCATATCATTCGGTCCAGGTTTTTTCCGGCATAGCGTTTCCGTCCTGCATTTCCGTCTTAGCGTTTCCGTCCTGCATTTCCAGCTTAGCGTTTCCGTCCTGCATTTCCGTCTTAGCGTTTCCGTCCAGCATTCCGTCTTAGCGTTTCCGTCCTGCATTTCCGTCATAGCGTTTTTGTTGTCCTGCATTTCCGTCATAGCGTTTTTGTTGTCCTGCATTTCCGTCATAGCGTTTGCTGTCCTGCATTCCCGTCATAGCGTTTGCTGTCCTGCATTCCCGTCATAGCGTTTGCTGTCCTGCATTCCCGTCATAGCGTTTGCTGTCCAGGCATTTCTGTCAGATCCGCACGGGCTGAGGTTTGTTTCATTTTGTTTGTCGTCCCTTTATTTTCTCTCCCGTATAACACACATCGTACGGTGCACGCTCATTTCTTTGCACATCTACCCACCACGGTTTGTGGGTACACTAGGCCGGAGGGTTGTTGCTACCTGTCTGCTTTCTGTCATGGCGTTTTGTACGTAGCTTTTCTGTTAGCCAGGGCTCATTTCCTGGTCTGTCACGTCTACGGACCATACAGGCTGAGGTTTCAATTGTTTGCCGTTCCGCAATCTTCTCACCCGCATACCATACGTTATACGTTGCATGCTTTTTCATTTCACTTGTACATCTACCCACCACGGTCTGTAGGTACACTAGCCCTGAAGGTTGTTTGCTATCTGTCTCTGTTGTTCTGTCATAGCTTTTCCATTCGTAGCATTATTGTCATTCGTAGTGTAGGTTAGCTGGGGCTCTCATCCAGGGTCTGTCACGTCTACGGACCCATACGGACTGAGGTTTCGTTATTAATTGATTGTCGTCCCACAATCTTCTCGCCCGTATACTGTACGTCATACGTTGCATGCTTATTTCTTCACTCTTGTATGTCCACCCACCACGGTCTGTGGGTACACTAGCCCGAAGGGTTTGTTTGCTATCTGTCTCTGTTGTTCTGTCATAGCTTTTGTTTGTAACTTTCATGTCATAGCTTGATGTTCGTAGTATGTCTGTTAGCTAGGGCACACATCCAGGGTCCGTCACGTCTACGGACCCATATGGGCTGAGGTTTCGTTATTAATTGATTGTCGTCCCACAATCTTCTCGCCCGTATACTGTACGTCATACGTTGCATGCTTATTTCTTCACTCTTGTATGTCCACCCACCACGGTCTGTGGGTACACTAGCCCGAAGGGTTTGTTTGCTATCTGTCTCTGTTGTTCTGTCATAGCTTTTGTTTGTAACTTTCATGTCATAGCTTGATGTTCGTAGTATGTCTGTTAGCTAGGGCACACATCCAGGGTCCGTCACGTCTACGGACCCATACGGGCTGAGGTTTCGTTTTTAATTGATTGTCGTCCCACAATCTTCTCGCCCGTATACCATACGTCATACGTGCACGTTCACCATACCTTTACTACTACCCACCATGGTCTGTGGGTACCTCAGCCCTGAGTGTTCGTTTTTAATTACCTGTTTTGGCGCTGCAGGTTGCTCGGGCTCACTCGCTACATACACTAGGGTTGTGTCAGCATTAGGTTCACATTCACGCGCTGTTGGTCTTGTCATTTCTGCACTTACATCCTCATACTTGTCAGGTACGTAGGGGTATTGTTTTGTGTGTTGGTTGTCTGTTCTCTTTTCGCTTGTTGTGTTTACTTGGTTCAGGGTTTGGAGTGGGTTGCGGAGGAGGCCGGTGCACATTCATCCCTTCTCCGTCGTATGGGGGTTCAGTGCTTGGTAGCACCCCATTTTTAGGGGTGGGACCAAACTCTTAGCTCAATTATCACCAGGGTACCCCTTTCCCAGCCTCAGCTGGGGGGGGCAGTATTCAGGGGGTTATTCCCAACTCTGTTCAACCTCTTCCATCCACCAGTGCAGCGCATGTTTCGTGCAGGATTCTTCAACCCAGTTCATGCAGTTTCTGTATGCTCTCTTATTTGTTAGTCGGGATGGTGGGGTTCATAGCCCGTTAGGCTTGCACTGAGGTTTCAGCTGCGACTCCTGTTCTTCTCAGTGCACCTTCAGGTGATGTTGGAATTTCTTTCAGTGTCTTGTAGAACTGGGGGCAGTGTCATCTCAGGTAATCAATCTGGCCAATGGTTCTTATCCAGATTTTGCAGTGGGCTTCTCACAAGGCGGGTTGGTCTCATAGGTTCATGTTCATGGCTTTCGCTGGGTATTGCATCGGCAATTTGGCCTCATCTGCCAATTCCATGTAGTTTTCATCAGGGGACCAGTTTTCAGGACCTACAAACTCCTGTCAAGCTGTTCATTTTTGCGGCTCACCCTCTCTAACCGTCAAGGGAGGGGAATCGGGGATGTTTCTCTTTGGCACGCCTACCAGTTACCGGCCAGGTTCTCGTGGTGTCTCAGACTTCCTGTCTCCTTCCCTTGGCAGTTCCCAGTTAGTGCTCTAGGCAGTTTCTCTCTTACTACTTACAGCTTCCCCATCATTGGTATAGATGGGCAAGCTTAGGGGTTTGTGGTCATATTTCTGTACCTTAGCCTGAGTGTCGGGTAAGTAAGTTGGCCTTCTCTGCATCATTCCGTGGATCTGCGCTTTCTCCATCCTCTCACTACTAACAGTTGTTCTCACATCCAGGTTACTTGCCAAACCAGGCTGGAATCCTAATCCCTCTTCTGTTATTCATCTGGTTCCTGGGCAATTTTTGTAGGTCTCGCAGGGGGTCCTTTCTTTATGTCAGGTTCATGGGGTGCTGGAGATCCTCCATGTCAGCAGCTACATACGTGACCCCCCTTTTCTGTAGTCAGCTGGGCATTTGCATTTTCCGGACTAAACGATTGTTACGGGCCTTCTTTGTAGCTTTCACATCACACCTACTTTGTATCTTTTTGCCCTCTTTTAGGCATACTGTCCAGCCAGGCCAAGGCACACCTCAGGCTTTGGTAGTTAGGGTCGTCGTATTTCCGTATGAGGACTCTGACTACAATGTAATTAAAGCTCGACAAGAAAAGAGCCCATCGCTCCCTTCTAGGAGAGAGTCGCTTAGCCTCAGGCAAGAATGTAAGATTCTTATGGTCAGTAAAAATAAGAACGGGCACAGTGGTACCTTCAAGGAGATGTCTCCATTCTTTCAGCGCTAAAATGATCGCCAACAGCTCTCTGTCACCAATCTCATAATTGCACTCAGCAGGTGACAATTTCTTGGAAAAGTAGCCACACGGATGCATAGCGCTCTCAGAGTTAGCACGTTGAGACAGAAGGGTGCCAACTCCCGTCTCAGAAGCATCAACTTCTAAGATAAAAGGCAACGTAGGATCAGGATGTGCCAACACAGGAGCAGAACAAAGGTAGCCTTGAGAATCTCAAAGGCCTTAATGGACTCCTGAGACCAACTCTGTGGGTTACTGTCCTTTCTGGTCATATCAGTCAGAGGCTTGACCAGAGACGAGAAGTTACGAATAAACTTCCGATAGTAGTTGGCAAAGCCCAGGAAACGCTGCAGAGGATGTAAACCCACGGGTCGAGGCCACTGTAGGACTGCCGACAGTTTCTCTGGGTCCATCGAAAAACCAGCAGTGGAAATGACATAACCCAGGAATGTAACCTGTTCACGATGGAACTCGCACTTCTCCAGTTTACAATAGAGATTGTTCTCTCTTAGTTTCTGAAGTACACAACATATGAGGATATCATCGAGATAAACCACCACACACAATTGCAACAAATCTTGGAGGACATCGTTAATAAATTCCTGGAAAACTGCCGGGGCATTACAAAGGCCAAAAGGCATTACCAGGTATTCATAATGGCCTGTTCTGGTATTAAATGCAGTTTTCCACTCGTCGGTACTCCTCCGGCAAGGAGGAGAGTGAAGAGGTGCACAGGACCTTGGATACCTTCAGGAAGCATGTCTCACTGCATTGTGGTGACCAGGAGAGAACCTCAGCACGGAGCCAATCAAAAGAGGGGTTGTGCCTCTGTAACCAAGGATAACCAATAACCAGCGGAAATCTGGGTGAGGAAATAACTTGGAATTGGATTATCTCATGGTGAAGAGCCCCTACGGCCATGGACAACGGAACCGTCTCATGAGTCACATGGGCAGGCTGTAAAGGTCTCCCGTCAAGAGCCTCAATGGCAAGTGGAGTGTCACGCAGCTGCAGCAGAATCGAGTCCTGTGAAACAAATGCAGCATCAATGAACTGGCCTGCAGCACCAGAGTCGATTAGAGCCTGTATCTCGATGGACGACTCAGCCCAAGAAAGGGTGACCAAAACCAGGGGCTTATCCTTCTGGATAACTGGGGATGAAACAACGCCACCTAAGGTCTGTCCATGACAGGACCTCAAGGTTTGGGCGTTCCCTGGACGGGTAGGACAAGACTTCAAAAAGTGACCTGCCTGGCCACAATAAAGGCACAATCTCTCCCTCCTCCTAAAAGCTCTCTCATCCGCAGAGAGACGCGTGAAGCCCAGGTGCATGGGTTCATCTTCACTGACCAACTCAGTACCAGGAGGCATGGGAGGTGAGGGAGGCATGGGTGGGACCACAAAGCTCGGAGGCAAACGTACAGGAGTCTTCCGCAAGTGCTCCTTAAGAGAAAGTCTTTCTCTGAGTCTGGAGTCAATGAGGATGGCAATTAAGATCAAGCTCTCCAGCTCAGTGGGTATATCTCGGGCTGCTATCTCATCCTTGATGGAATCCGAGAGACCATGAGAAAAAGCAGCCACGAGGGCCTCATTGTTTCAAGCAACCTCTGCTGCCAGGGTACGGAATTCAATGGCGTAGTCAGCAACAGTTCTCGTACTCTGTTTGATGGACGTAAGGCACTTGGCAGCAGAAGCGGAGCGTGCGGGAACGTCAAAAACCCTTTTAAAGGAGGCCACAAACTGAGGGTAACTCAAGACAACAGGTTTTTGCATATCCCATAGAGGATTAGCCCAGGCCAAGGCTCCCTCAGAAAGCAAAGATGTCACGAAACCTACTTTGCTTCTGTCCGTAGGAAACGTCTGGGGCAGCATTTCAAAGTATATATCAACCTGATTGAGAAACCCTCTGCGTTGAACTGGATCGCCCCCAAATCATTGGGGAAGCGGAGCAGAACCAGACATACCTTTTATAGAGGTAATACTCGAGGCAGGTGCCTGCACAGACGCAGCAGCAGGGATGGCCTGCGACTCAGGTTGTACCGGAGCAGCCACCGTGGGGGATTCCAAGGGAGCCGTGCGATTCAGAGGCGTTTGTAACGCCAAGGCAAACTGATCCATGCGGTGATCTTGCTCATCCAATCTGGAAAAAATATTACCAACAAGTGGATTGACTGTATCTTCTGAATTCATGGCCTTCGCGTACTGTCAGTAACCATGAAACAGACTTAGACAGAAGTACGCCTGGTTGCAGTCGCATCCTGGCTACCGATGCGAGCAGACCTTCTGTCTCAAGGTCCGATCCTCCATCCTGCTTTACCATCACTGGTTGCATGGCTGTTGAGGGCCAGGTGCTAAGGAACCGAGGCCTGTCTGACTCTGTGATTTCAGCTATGTTGAGGGCATGGAAATCTTCTTCTAGGAAGATATACCATCGTACTTGGAACGCTTATATCTCTATGTGTGAGGAGATGGGGTGGGGTCCGCGCACCGATTCCGTTTCCAGGATCTTGCTGTTCCTATAGCGAGGAGTAGAACAGAAACTGGCTTTAAGCACCATCAAGGGACAGATATCAGCCTTGGCTGTCTTTTCCAACGACTCCTGGCATCTCACTCTCTAGTGAGCACCTTTGTACAAGGGGTCTGGCATGTAGTCCCTCCGGTGCGTCCACCCTTGCCCCGTGGGATCTGAACCTGGTGCTGTCGGAGCTTCAGAAACCGCCGTTTTAGAACAGGGAAAATCCCTTGTTGACTCTTTCTCATAAAGTGGTCTTCCTAGTGGCCATTACACCGGCCAGGAGGGTTTCGGAACTGGCGGTCTAGTCTTGCAAGTCGCCCTATCTTGTTATCCACAAGGATAAGGTGGTGTTGTGGACGCAACCTCCTTTTCTACCGAAGGTGGTTTCACATCAATGAAGACATTGTGTTAACATCTCTGTGTCCTAAACCGACACATCCTCCGGAGATGGCTCTCCATTCCTTGGACGTGGTCCGGGCTCTAAGGGTATTTCTGTCTGCCACAGCTCCCTTCTGGAAGTCAGACTCTCTGTTAGTTTCGGTAGCTCGTCGTCCACCATTTCCAGGTGGAAAAGACAGATTGTGGTCCAGGCTTACGCCTTGTCAGGGAAATGGCCGTAGGAGAACGGGCTATAGTGTCAATTGTCAGGGAGCCATCAGCAGGAGAAGGGCTCTAGGACCCAGAATCTCTGGCAGGAGAAGGACTTTAGGACCCAGTATCTCTACCAGCAGGTCACATGGGCCTATATAAGGAAGTCTGCTGGTGTCTGCAGTTGCTGGTTTGTCAGTCTTCCTGTGTTCCTGAACCTCTGTGAAAGTACTATTTGGATTCCTGTTGTGACCCGGCTTGTTCCTGACCTGTCTGATCTGCTCTTCTGGTTTTGACCCCCTGGCTTGCTTTACCAACTTGCTGTCTTCTCCTATACCTGATCCCAGCTAGTATCACGGACTTCGCTACAGTTACCTGTTCCTGCCTGCTTCTTGATACCAGACCTTTGATTCGTCCCCGTTTCTGCAACCTGCCTCATCCTCCTGCTGGATCTACTGTGTTTGACCCCTGGCCTGGCTTCCACTACTGCTCCTTACGCACACCTTGCCAAGTATTACCGAGGATTCTTATAGACTTTAACTCTGCTCTGCTTCCTGCATTACCTGGTGTCCTTCAGGTGCCCACCAGCTCTTATCTCCGGAATCCATCTGGCAACCTGTGCTTCTCTGGGCACAACACCCTCTGTACCCAACTTCAGGGGTGTACTGCACTCAGCCACAAGGGGAGCCCTCTCGGCATTTCGGTCTCCAACCAGGTACGTGACAGTACAAACCAGCCATGACCGAGGCCGACGGAGGTGCTTCCCCGCTCAAGATGATGTGTCAACAAGTCACCACCCTTACACAAGCTGTACAGAAGCTCCAGGACGGCTACTTCCAGTTGAAGGATCGGCTGCAGCATTTGCCTGTTGCTCCAGCCTTGGTGGACTCTAGTTCTTCCTCCTCTAATACGGTTCCAGTTTCCTTGCCTCCTCCTGAACCACGGATACCTACACCTGAACGATTCTCCGGTGACCGGAAAAAGTTCAGGGCCTTCAAGAATGCCTGCCTACTGTACCTGGCCCTCCAACCTAGAACTTTTGCTTCTGAGTTTGTGAAAGTAGGATTTGTCATTTCTTTATTATCTGAGGGACCCCAAGCCTGGGCTCATAACCTGCTGGAACAAAAAAATTCTGCTTTGAATACTATGGACACTTTCTTTGAGGCCATGACTCTGTTGTACGATGACCCCCAGCGTGCGGCCTCCGCTGAATCTACCTTAGTTGCTCTACGGGAAGGAAAACGCCCAGTGGAAGATTATACCGTGGATTTCTGCAGATGGTCCACTGACACTAACTGGAATGAGGCAGCACTCAGGTTCCAGTACTGCCAAGGACTGTCTGAGATCCTTAAGGATGAACTGGCTCGAGTTGCTATTCCTGACTCTCTTGATGGACTTATTCGCCTAGCCATTCAGCTTGACAGGCGCCTGCGGGAGCAGCGGTCTGAACATGCTCAATCCTTCCAGCCTACACAGATGCTACCCAAGTTTTCTCCTGCTGTAGCACCCACAGCTGTTTGCCCTGCAATTTCTGAAAGGGAACCAAAGCAAGTTGGCCCGGCCTGTTCCTTCCTTACTCAACACCGCCAGCAGGCCAATCTCTGCCTGTACTGCGGAGGGGCCGGACATTTTTTGCGCAGCTGCCCCATAAGACCCAGTAAGGTCTACCCACCAACTTCCACATATCTCCAAGTCTCTGGATCCTGCCATTCTTACCTTGTTCTTCCCATCTCCTTACAAGTGGCAGAAAGGGAGATTCGGCTACAAGCAATTATTGATTCTGGGGCATGTAGCTGTTTTATGGACTTATCTCTGGCTAAGAAACTTGGTGTGCCTCTCTATGAAAAAAAGCAAAGACTCAAGGTTCTGTTGGCTGATGGTTCCCTGCCCAGTTCTGGAGTTGTCACCCAGGAAACCATGCCCATCTTCACTACCACAGATACCGTCAAGAATTTGTCCGATTTGATGTCCTATGTTCCCCCATGTTTCCCATCATCTTGGGAATTCCATGGCTGCAGGCACATAACCCACAGATCAATTGGGCCAAGAAGGAAATCTCTCTTTCTTCAGGATATTGCCTGCAGCATTGCTTTACTCCCAGCTCAAATAAGCCTGTTAGCTGTCTGGCGGTGCAACCTGCTCTCAGTAATCTCCGGTATGTTCCTCCAGCTTGTCATGAGTTTATAGACATTTTTGGCAAGAAAAAGGCTGATGTCCTCCCACCTCACTGGCCTTATGACTGTCCAATTGAACTCCTCCCAGGGGGCCGAGATCCCATTTGGACGAATCTTCCCCCTATCTGAAAATGAGCTGGAGACCCTACGAGTATATATTCACGAGAACCTAGAAAAGGGGTTTATCCGACCCTCTTCTTCTCCTGCTGGGGCAGGTATATTCTTTGTGGAGAAGAAGGATGGTACATTGCGGCCGTGTGTAGATTACAGAGAAATCAATAAAATCCCTGTAAAGAACAGATACCCACTCCCTCTCATTCCTGAACTCTTTCAAAGGTTACGAACCGCCCGGATTTTCACTAAATTGGATTTGAGGGGCGCTTATAACCTTGTCCGCATACGCCAGGGTGATGAGTGGAAAACAGCATTTCGGACACGGTTCGGCCACTTTGAATACCTTGTGATGCCATTCGGGTTATGCAACGCCCCAGCCACGTTCCAGCATCTAGTGAATGGCATTTTTCGGGAATTCCTGGATTACTTTGTAATCGTATACCTCGATGATATCCTCATTTTTTCTGCCTCTTTGGAGCTTCATCGAATCCACGTAAAAAAGGTGCTTTCAACCTTGAGAAAACATGGACTATATGTTAAGGCAGACAAATGTGATTTTGAAAAAACATCTATTCAATTCCTGGGTCTCATTATCTCCACAGAAGGAATTTCAATGGACCCAAAGAAAGTGAAAGCAATACTAGACTGGCCAGCTCCTTCAGACAAGAAAGGTGTTCAGCGCTTCGTGGGGTTCTCTAACTTCTACAGGAGGTTTGTGAAGGATTTCTCCACCACCATAGCACCCATCACTCAGCTGACCCACCAGAAGGTCCGGTTCCAGTGGTCTCCAGAAGCCCAGACAGCCTTTGACAAATTAAAGAATCTGTTCACTTCCGCCACAATCCTACGGCACCCAGATCCGACCCTGCCTTAATTATTGGAAGTGGACGCCTCTGAAGTAGCTACAGGGGCAATCCTGTCCCAACGGCAGGGACCTAAGGCTCTTCTTCACCCCGTAGCCTTTTTCTCTCGAAAGATGAGCCCACCAGAGAGAAATTATGACGTGGGAGATAGAGAACTTCTGGCCATTAAATCTGCCCTAGAAGAATGGAGGTACTTATTGGAGGGCGCTGCTCATCCCATTATGATTTTTACAGACCATAAGAACCTGGAGTACCTCAGGACAGCCAAGCGTTTAAGACCTCGGCAAGCCCGCTGGGCTCTGTTCTTCTCCAGGTTCAATTTCCATATTACATATAGGCCAGGTTCCAAGAATGGGAAGGCAGATGCACTCTCCCGAATGTTTCCGGACACCCCTGAAATGACAGAGCCAAGTACGATCCTATCTACCCAGAATTTTTTGCTTATCCAACCTGACTTAAAGACCTTAATCAAGCAAGCCTCAACCCAGTGCTCTGGATCAGAAGTGTCCTCACTGAGAAATCAAGATGGATTTTTGTGGCACCAGGATAAAATTTTTGTTCCCCAGCCAGTCAGACTCCAGATTCTAAAAATGTCACATGACCATAAACTTGCTGGGCATTTTGGGATACGAAGAACCACTGAACTCATTCAGCGCTCATTTTGGTGGGCCAGCCTAAGACAGGACTGCAGAAAGTATGTGAACTCTTGCACCATATGCCAGCGCAGCAAGGGTTGCAATGCCAAGCCATGGCGACTTTTGAGGCCATTACCCATTCCTGAACAACCTTGGAAAGAAATATCAATGGACTTTATAGTAGACCTGCCCCCCTCTGGGGGATGCACCACCATCATGGTGGTGGTAGACCGCCTTTCCAAAATGGCACACTTCCTTCCGATGAGTGGCACACCCTCCGCCTCAGACACAGCAAACATGTTCATTAAAGAGATTGTCAGATTACATGGATTACCAGATAGTATTGTCTCCGATAGAGGGGTACAGTTCACCTCCAGGTTCTGGAGGGATCTCTGCAAATCTCTATCAATAGAAGTGTGTCTTTCCTCAGCTTACCACCCTCAGAGCAATGGTCAAACAGAGAGGACTAACCAGACCTTAGAAAAGTACCTTCGGTGTTTCTGTACTTGCTCGCAGGATGACTGGATCTCCCTTCTTCCCCGTGCTGAGTTTGCATACAATAATTCTTTGCATGCAGCAATCAATCAGTCCCCTTTCTGGGCAAACTATGGATTCCATCCCTCCTTCCTTCCAAATACTATACCTGAAACTTCTGCTCCCGCTGTCCAGGATCGATTAAGGTTCATTCAATCCAACTATAAGTTGCTACAGGAGGCCATGCGAAAAGCCCAAGAGGACTATAAAAAGTTCCATGATAAAAGAAGAAGAAGGAATCCTGTCTTCAAGATTGGGGACAAGGTATGGCTTTCTTCAGTAAACCTCAGGCTCTCATGTCCCTCCCGGAAGCTCGGACCCAAATTCATTGGTCCCTTTGAAATCAAAAGAGAGATAAACCCAGTGGCTTTTGAGCTGGCACTACCCAATACTTACAAGATCCATCCAGTGTTCCACATATCCCTGCTTAAACCAGCTGTACCCAGTCCCTTCCCTGGAAGAGAAGAGCCACCTCCACCTCCAGTCTTGGTAGAAGGGGAAACAGAATTTGAGGTCGAAGCCATTATGGATTGCCAGAGGAGGGGTAGGCAGGTTCAGTACCTAATCAAATGGAAGGGGTACCCTCCCGAAGACAATTCCTGGGAGCCTGAAAACAATGTGCATGCTCCTAGACTTGCGCGAGACTTTCACAGAAGACATCCCGAAGCATTGGCCTGTTGGGGCATCCGGAGGCTGCCCCTTGGGGGGGGGGGGCACTGTCAGGGAAATGGCCGTAGGAGAACGGGCTATAGAGTCAATTGTCAGGGAGCCATCAGCAGGAGAAGGGCTCTAGGACCCAGAATCTCTGGCAGGAGAAGGACTTTAGGACCCAGTATCTCTACCAGCAGGTCACATGGGCCTATATAAGGAAGTCTGCTGGTGTCTGCAGTTGCTGGTTTGTCAGTCTTCCTGTGTTCCTGAACCTCTGTGGTACTATTTGGATTCCTGTTGTGACCCGGCTTGTTCCTGACCTGTCTGAACTGCTCTTCTGGTTTTGACCCCCTGGCTTGCTTTACCGACTTGCTGTATCACGGACTTCGCTACAGTTACCTGTTCCTGCCTGCTTCTTGATACTAGACCTTTGATTCGTCCCCGTTTCTGCAACCTGCCTCATCCTCCTGCTGGATCTACTGTGTTTGACCCCTGGCCTGGCTTCCACTACTGCTCCTTACGCACACCTTGCCAAGTATTACCGAGGATTCTTATAGTTTAACTCTGCTGTGCTTCCTGCATTACCTGGTGTCCTTCAGGTGCCCACCAGCTCTTATCTCCGGAATCCATCTGGCAACCTGTGCTTCTCTGGGCACTACACCCTCTGTACCCAACTTCAGGGGTGTACTGCACTCAGCCGCAAGGGGAGCCCTCTTGGCATTTCGGCCTCCAACCAGGTACGTGACACGCCTTGAAGGGACAGGTGCCCCCTTTCCTGTCATGGCTCATTCCACCAGGGCAATTGGGACCTCTTGGGCTTTCCAACATCAAGCGTCAGTCGCTCAAGTGTGTAAGACCGCAACTTGGTCGTCCGTTCACACCTTTACAAAGTTCTACAAAGTGGATGTAAGCGCATCGTCTGACGCCTGCTTTGACGGCAAAGTTTTGCAGGCTGGCGTGCAATGTTGCAATTTTACACTCTTACTTCTGTTAAGAAAAAGTTACCTTTTTTGAATGTTAATGCACTGTGCTGCATTTGGTTGACCCCAAGTTCTGATGCGGTTAGTTCAGATGGTGACTTCCCTGTTAGGGGGCACCACTGGTTGTGGGTGAAGTTATGTTGCTGTTCCCACCCCTCGTTATGACACTACTTGGGGACGTCCCTACGGTCAAGATTACTGGAGCTGTTCAGTCAATGAACGAAAGAGAAAATAGGATTTTTGTACTCACCGTAAAATCCTTTTCACTAAAGTTCATTGACTGACACAGCACCCTCCCCTATTAGTTTACATTATACTGCTTGTTGACGTACTGAGCTGCAGGAAGCAGGCTGAGGGGTTATTACCAGAGGGACCGCCCCCTAGGCGGAACTGTAATGTTCTGTTTTTCACATGAATTACATGTTCTGCCTAGTCCTCTCCTGAAGGTGGCGTAATAACCCTACGGTCAAGATTACTGAAGCTGTGTCAGTCAATGTACTTCAGAGAAAAGGATTTTACGGTGAGTACAAAAATCCTATTTTCTCAACTTTTAACTATATAACATGGTGCATTTTTTTTCATTTAATGTTTATTTATTGAGGAATGCAATTTAAAACACACAGGATACAGTGATTGCATTAGATATCAAGAAAGACATGCCACATTGAGCTGAGATTACAGCAGTTCAGATACACAGAAATGGTGCCAGAATTGTACATAGCCCAGTCCATACAAAGATAAGTGATGTATCCCAGAGAATTTAGCTGTCTTTTGAATTTTTTTACTATGATGTAGTACCTATAAATACCCATGTAGAATAAAGCTATAGAATTAACAAAAAGAACATGGCCACAGACAGCCAAGGACAAGGTCACATTCAGGGAATTACAGTTGTAATATTTAAGACTGCAGATAGTGAAGGGTCGACTACAGGCCAGGGATCATAAGCTGTCAGCTAGAAAATGAGGTCTGAAGGCTCCAGGAGATTGAGTAATTTTTGTGGGGCAATGTGGAAGGCTGGTAGACGTCATTAGAAATGGCTAAAGGTCACAAGTTTTCCAGTGTGACTCCAAGCTGTATGTTTAAAGGCATACACAAAATTATGGAGTTGGTTTTTGGACATTGTTTAAGGTAGATATGGTCTTCAGGATTTAAAGTTATGGACCTAAGGGTAAAGCAAATCCTAATGCCTAAGCACAATTTTACAACTTTGACATGTGTTAGTTAAACTGTACATATCATCACAACTACTTTGTGCATCCAGGAGCATTATACCTTGTTTTTTTCAGGACAAATTGGGCTTTCATTTGGTAGCAAATGGTTATGGATATAACCTGATTTTTTTTTTATTAGCAAAGGAAATCTGGCCCACCACTGGTGCTAATTTAAAAAGATGTAAAAAAAAGTTCATGCCAAAAATATACTGACCTTTACTTTTGACCCTGACCTTTTACATTTACATGACCCAAACACTAACCCTGGCACTGACCTAGATCAAACTTTGATCCAGGTCTTTTTTTTCTTTTTTTTTTTACACACACTTTTTTTCTCTCTCTGCAAGGATGTTGTTCTTTCCTCTCCATTCATAGAGAATGAGAGAAACACGGATGGGCTTCATAGCTAATCAGAGGCTACCACAGTGATCAGGGGACCCAGAATTGGTAGTTCCGGGTCCCAAACATTAGTATAGGGCTCTTGGTAAGACCACGGACAACACTCCCAGTACAAAGAGAGATATGCATATATGCAGCCCCACGGAAAAAGCCCAGTGCAGTGGGGCTGCATATATGTGTTATGTTGGCATAAAGGGTTTGATCTCCTTGGACTGAACAGTGTCTAATATATGTAGAGATATGTTTCTGTAGTTCACCCAAGAGATCTTGAACAAAGGGCAAGTGCAGGTAAAGCCAGTTTGTAAGGACACATTTTTTAGTTACTAAAATGTAAATCTGATCAAATTTGGTACAGTGAGTTCATAAACTGCATTTGTACCTTTGGCACTGGCACTGATCTTCTGAAAACAGGATGAAGTTTTCTTCTGTAATGTAAATGTATATTTTTATTCAAAGTATCAAAAGTGCCTTTCCAAAATGTCTGGATAAGTAGGCACATCAGGTGTAGATGACTTAGTGGAGCTTGTGACAGTTGGCATTTGGGACACTCTTGAAGATATATTGTGGGAAGACTCAACTTCACAGTCTATTCGCGCAGGGGCAACACGACTTCCAGCGAGACTTTTGAGGCAACTTGGACACGACTTGAGTGTGAATCACAGTGCAACTTGAGGCAACTTACAAGACAACTTGAAGTTGCCTCCAGGACAGGGGACTTTGCCAGTGGCCAATCACATAATAATCAGCTTTGTGGGAGGGAAGGGTTGGCCTAGAAAACTATTTTTACTTCCTGGAAAGTTGCTTCAGTTAAGACAGGGGATCCGACTGGGAGGCAACTTCCATTGAAATCAATATGTACAAGTTGCCTAGAAGTCAGATTGAAGTAGTACAGGAACCTTTTCTGAAGTCGGAGTGACTTCAGTAGTGTACGGAAGATGGCTGTCATTCACTTAAATTGATTTTATCATGTTGCGAGACTTGAGGCAATTTGGGACGACTTCAAGTCAGATCCAAAGTTGCCCCTGTGTGAATGTAATCTCAGGGAGATGCCAAAAGCAAAAAATGACCTGTGGATTATTTTTATTTGTAATTCTTGACATATTTTTCTTAAATGGGCTTACAGTATGTACTGTAGGTCATAGATCTAATGTAGTGTTAGGGGAAAGGTGCACTGTAATAACTTGTCCATGCTAAAACATTGTGGTTAGAGACTGTGTGACATTAATTATTCCTCAGACAGGCATATATCCAGGAATTTCTAGTATTTCAACAACCAAGCAACACACAAATTAGTAACTAGTGAGGCTTTTTTTAAAATACTTATAGTGAGTCAAGGCTTACTGGAGATGGGATAAGATAAAATTAGAATAAAAGTAAATATAAAAATGAAAATAGTCCATGGAAGGCAATGGAGAAGGGATTGCCAGATGGACAGATTCATGGGTAGGTAGGGGAGACACACACAATCACTGGCAGCTCCTCAACAGGGTGTGGGATTCCCTCAAGGACAAACCAAACCAAACAACAGAAGGAGGGTGCCAGGTGAGTATGAGTAAAAACTTCAGTAATTGTATTCCATAATCACTTACATCATAGATTTTTACATACAGCATACAAGGTTTGTGTAGTGTGCAGGGCGGTGTGAGAGCTGGGCTCAGCCCTTCCTTCTCTGAGGTGGCTGCTTAGCTGATGGCTAATTGTCAGCTCCCATCTCTCTCCACAGTTACTGTTGATGATCCTGCTCGTCAGTCCTGCCTACTTAAGCTGTCCAGTCCAGAGGAGCTCTGCCTTCGCCTTGGTCACATCACAAGAAACTATCTCCTGCATACCTGTTTCTGACATCCCTTCTGGCTCCAGTTCCTGCTTTCTGTTCCACTACATTGATCCCTGACTTCTGGCTTGGCTGTCTATCCGTTCCGGTTACTGAACTTTGGCTATGTTTTGACTACGTTTGTTCTTTTTACGTTTATTATTAAACAAGTGTGATTTAACTGTACTTCTGTCTTGGTCTGATTTCATGGTTTTTGACAGGCGAACAGGTAGTTGTCTGTATGGAATAGAGGACTGCTGTGAGCACAAGCCTGGACCTGCTCTAGAGAGATCAAACAGCGGCGGATTCACAAGCTCTTACATGCTGCTGTTAGATTAACAATTGCCAACAGGCAAGCTAGGGAGGGGCTGGTCTACAACGCATTTCAGAGGCCCCACCTCCATCCATTCTATTAGATTGAACTATCAATCTAATAGAACAGGAGTCAATCAGGGAGAGGACCGAACGAAGCAAGCCGCCATATCTAAGATCACACTTGAGACCCAGTTGTCAGACGGTGATAGGGCTTGCAGCCTGTGTGAATGCCATAATGACAAAAAACACAATGAACAAATTTAACACTGCAATTAAAAAGGAGAAGGAAGAAAAAAAGGGGAATGAATAAAATTGCACTGCTGACTGAAAAAAGAGGGACAGAGGTGTCCTCCAGTCCGCTTAGTCAGCTCCACAGTTATATGAATACATTAACTATAAATGAAATACATGCAGTAACAAATTCAATACAGTTTCAAATATTAAAAATGCTGTATACAGAATAAAAGTACAAACCAAACTATAGCAAATTAAAAATCAATATAACACTATAATAAAATGTTCATTAATAATAATAATCATCATATCTAAATATAATTTGGAATTAATAGTAACATGGAACGATATAAATAGGCAGATATACAGTAAATAGGCAAAAGTAAAATGTAAGCAGCAATTTTTTCATTTTTTTTCATTTATGCTATGTGAATGAGAATATGTAACAAATATGAAGTAGGTGTCATCCCAGCTCAGCTAGGAAAAGTTAAAATATGCTTTAAGCTCATGGACCTGAAGAAAATCCTGGAGTAGATTGCATAAACAGTATGGGGGGGGGGGGGGGGGAGGGATAAATGGCCAGGGCTATGAAGAATTGTCTTTACCTCCCACCAAGCGAGTATGGTATCTCTTAACCACTTAAGGACCGCCTCCTGCACATATACGTCGCCAGAATGGCACGGCTGGGCACAAGCACGCACCTGTACGTTGCTTTTTAAGTGCCCAGCCGTGGGTCGGGAGCGCACTGCCGGCGGCACACTCCCAACCCAGTCCTGAGCTCCGTGACTGTGGCCACGGGACCAGCGGACGCGATCGTCGCTGGTGCCCCGCGATCGGGTCACAGAGCTGAAGAACAAGGAGAGGTCTGTGTAAACAAACCTCTCCCCATGCTTCCTACTGTGGCTGTCACCGATTGTCTGTTCCCTTTTATAGGGAAAGACGATCAGTGACGTTACATGCCAGGCCACGCCCCCTACAATAAAAAAACACATAACACCTACACTGCCCCCTAGTGGTTAACTCCTTCACTGCTAGTGTCATTTACACAGAAATCGGTGCATTTAAATAGCACTGATTGCTGTATAAATGACAATGGTCCCAAAAATGTGTCAGAAATGTCCGATATGCCCGCCATAATGTCGCTGTCACAATAAAAAAATGCTGATCACTGCCATTACTAGTAAAAAAAAAACATTAATAAAAATGCTATAAAACTATCTCCTATTTTGTAAATGCTATAACTTTTTCGCAAACCAATCAATAATCACTAATTGTGATTTTTTTTTTTACCACAAATATGTAGAAGAATACGCATCGACCTAAACTGAGGAAAAAAATGTTCTTTTTTATATATTTTTGGGGGATATTTTTTATAGCAAAAAGTAAAAAATATTGAATTTTTTTCGAAATTGACGTTCTATTTTTGTTTATAAACGCAAAAAATAAAAACCGCAGAGGTGATCAAATACCACCAAAAGAAAGTTCTATTTGTGGGAAAAAAAGGATGCCAATTTTGTTTGGGAGCCACATCGCACGACCGCGCAATTGACAGTTAAAGCGACGCAGTGCCGAATCGCAAAAAGGGGCTTGGTCTTTTGGCTGCAAATTGGTCAGGGGCTTAAGTGGTTAATAAGATGTTATGCTTTATAATAGGTGACTAGGTTCACAGGTTGTAGCTTACCAAGGATGTGTGATTTGAGACTTCAGTCTCCAGCCTGCCTCTTTAAACTTGTCAAATCCTATTCATAAATGTCGGGTCAATTCTCCTTAACCACTTGATTACCACGCTATAGCTGAAAGACGGCTACAGCGCAGCTCTGTTATTCTGGGAGGGCGTCAGTGGTCATCCTCCCAGAACCATGCCTCGCGTGCCCCTTGGGGCGGTCTTCCAGCACACTCTGTGATTGCAGTAAAGGGCTAATCACAGTGGCCCTTTACCATGTGATCAGCTATGTCTAATCACAGCTGATCCCAATATAAACATACTTGCCGGTTATCTCCAGTACTTTACTCACACGCTGTCACAGTGTGAGGAAAGGAGAGCTGGTAAATGGCAAGTGTGAAAGGAGACATGTACACAGATTATCAGGGCACTGATCATCAGTGCCCTGATGATCAGTGCAGCCCCATTAGTGATGCTTATCAGTGCCGCTTATCATGGCAGCCTCATCAGTGCACTCCCAAGGAACACCCTTTGATCGCCCCTATTGTTAACCTCTTACATGCCAGTGTCATTAGTACAATAACAGTGCATTTTTTTTGCACTGGTCCCCAAAAAGTGTCACTTAGTGTCAGATTTGTCTGCTGCAATGTCGCAGTCTTGCTAGAAATCACTGATCATTGCTATTACTAGTAAAAAAAATAATTAATCTTTCCCATAGTTTGTAGATGCTATAACTTTTGCGAAAACCAATCAGTATATACTTATTCTGATTTTTTTTTTACCAAAAACGTAGCAGAATACATATTGGCCTAAACTGATGAAGAAATTTTACATTTGGATATGTTTTATAGCAGAAAGTAAAAAATGTATTTTTTTTTTCAAAATTGTCGGTCTTTTTTGTTTATAATTTTTCCGTGTATAAGACGCCCCCCACTTTTGCAACCCAGAATTAAGAAATCCATATTTTAAACAGGTAAAACAGAACACAGTTTTATTTAGTAATTAACGTTTACATACCAGTATATTATGCATCATATCACTTTATTCAACCTCTGTTGCATCAATGTTCTCTTCTTCATCACTAGTTCCAGGCAGAATTTCTTCAACTTCTTTTGCATCACTGCTGTCTTCTGAGTCACTGTCTAAATATGTGAGATCATCCTCAGTTTCGTCCATTTCATTGCTGATTCCACATTTCTTGAAGGACTTCACAATCACCTCTTGTTTGACGCCATGCCATGAGTTTAGGACCCAATTGCAGACCTCGGTAATGGTTGGTTTTTTCACTCTTCCTGCCGGGGTCAAGTTATCACCTGCTTTTTGCATCCATCTGCTCCATTCTTCTCTCATCAGGACTTTAAATGGCTTGTTGATTGAAACATCTAGCGGCTGTAGCTGACCTGTAAGTCCACCAGGAATAACTGCTAGGTGTGTTCGCAAATCTGATGCAACCCTTTTAGTCTTTTCTGTTAAATGTGCTCGGAATTAATCAAAGACAAGCAGAGCTGGCTTCTTTAAGAGCCCTCCAGGTCTTCTGGACCAAACCTTTGCAAACCAAATGGCCATAATGTCTTCATTTATCCATCCCTTCTCTTGAACTTGCACAATAATGCCAGGTGGTATGGTCTCTTTAGGATAGGTTTTCCTCTTGAAAATAAGCATAGGAGGCAGTTTAGTACCATCTGCACAGCATGAAAGCACAGCAGTATAGTGTGTCTTTTCATGGCCACTTGTTTTTATTGGCACTGTTTTGATTCCTTTCACATCAACAGTTCTGTTGGAAGGCACATCAAAATTGAGAGGGACCTCATCCATGTTTGCAATCTGACTTGGTTCAAAATCATATTTTTTCCGAAGTTGTATGACATAGGAGTGAAACTGTTGGATTTTATCCTCCTAAACTGGTGGCATTTTCTGAGCTAACTTTGTTCATGTTCTCATGGCCAGCCCTTCTCTCCTCATGAAATTGAAGCACCATTTTGCCTTTCCTGTAAAATCAACAATGTTCATTTCGCCTGCAAACATTCTTGCCTGACACTGAATAAGTTTGGTTGACACAGATAAGCCACTCTGGCGCTGCTCCAAAATCCAAGTTTTAAGCCTCTGCTCCAAATTTGGCCATTTTGCTGGTTTTCCCCTTAAGGCCTTCTTCTTTTTTGGCATCTTAAGGAGTTGCTCTTCCTGTTTTCTCCACTGTTTGATCATATTCTCAGTGGGGGGAGGTCCAAACTGTCTCTCTGCAGCTCTATTCCCATGCTCTTTTGCATAGCTAACTACACTGAGTTTGAATTTTGCAGAATAAGACAGTCTCTTACTTTTATTATTCTGTGACATCTTGGGCTCAAAACGCTCCGCTCTCTGCATCTGCGCAGTCTCCACATTGAACGGGATCGCATCTGCGCACTCTCCACCTCCGCCTCTACCTCCAGCTGACGTCACTAACATACGGCTCGTGATTGGAGGAAGCCGTTCGTAAGCTATGACCATCTACGCTCTCTCCCAGGCTGACTGACCGTGTATAAGATGCTGCTCGAATTTCAGTCTAACAATTTAAGGATAAAGTAGCGTCTTACACACGGAAAAATACGGTACATAGTTACATAGTAGATGAGATTGGAATAAAACACAAGTCCAACCTATGTATCTGATTATATGTCAGCATTACATTGTACATCCCTGTATGTTGTGGTCGTTCAGGTGCTTATTATCTAATAGTTTTTTTAAAACTATCGATGCCCTCTGTTGAAACCACTGCCTATATAGCGCAAAAAATAAAATTGCAAAGTTAATCAAATACCACCCAAAGAAAGCTCTATTTGTGGGAAAGAAAGGACATTAATGTTATTTTGGTACAGCATCGCAGGACTGTGCAATTGTCAGTTAAAGTAACCCATTGCCATATCACAAAAAATAGCCTGGTTATGAAGGGGGGTAAACCTTCAGGAGCTGAAGTGGTTAAACGAATGCCATTTTGTTATGGGGGTAATGACCCATTATATAAAGTGGTAAAAATCTCCAGGCACAGTCCAGTCTTGGAGCTGGAAGGGGACAGATGCAGCATTGGACTGATGCTGCATCCACCTAGGTAAGTATGATTCTTACAAAAAAATTTTTTCCCATACTTCTCTTTTAAATTTAACGCAATGCATATTGGGTTTTTGATGCATTTTTCCCTCATATATGTATCACTTCTCCATATTTACAACACTTCCCCTATCCATCTTGTACTTTTTTCTCAAGGTAAACATGGAGTTTTAATTGCTGATGAAAATTCTAGTACTGATGTATTGGGCGCATCTCTTGAAATGCAGGTACAAAAGGAGATAAAGGTTGCATCCCATATTGCAGTCCCATGATTCTAAAGGTCACCTCTCCTGAAAGAGGTGCGGATGATGTCGCCAAGAAGAGATCCAAGATGTAGAACCCCTGAACCATCAATAGAGCTTAGGGATGACTTTAAAGGACCCACAAGACCTCCATATAGTAATGAGTATAATGGACCCAGAACTTCTAAACCATGGTGGCAGAACAAGACTAATTTCAAACCATGGCCCAAATCACCAAAAGACCTTTTTGGAAAAATGGAAATAAAAATAATCAGAAATCACAAAATCAACCTAATAATCAGTATGCGAATCAGGAAGATTGTGGTTATGGCAACCAGGGTAACCATAGTAACTACAATCAGGAGAGAAGGGATCAAGGGGAATATCCATATTATCAATCAAGGAAACATGGTTACTATGGCCATTATCAATATGAATTCAGAAGAAGCTCTATTCCTACTCATAATAGGTATGAAGTATTGAGAGTATATAGAGATGATGAACCACAATGCTCTTTTTTGGATCAGCACAGACACGAATGAATGCCTCTACGGCATGACAGGATAGGAAATGGGAGAAGTCCAAACACAAAAGGGGATGCCGAGGAGGATACAAGATCCAAAAGAAAAAGAGAATAGTAGGAGAAGGTATTTATAACCTAAGTGGAATAGAATTGACTACATCTGAATTATTGACACTGGATAAAGGCTTCAAATATACACCAAAGTGAAATTTGAATAAATTTGAACTGTATGTGGATATTCAAAAGTATACGAGGAAACTAAATATTAAAAAATACATGCTGAACAAACCTTCTGTGACTGAGAGAGGAAAAGTGGGCAAACCAGGGGCCACTATTTACAGTAAACTAAGAAATAAACCATTATTCAATCCACAAGTCCATAATAATGAACATATTCAGGTATTCAACCAAATGGTAACACAAGATCTAGATAAATTAAAAAATGAAGGATCCCCAAGACATTAAATGAGGAATAAAAGAATTAGAGGAAACTTAAAAAGTAGTAATAAGACCTGTGGATAAAGGGAGGGGGGGCATTGTGGTATTATCAAAAGAGTATTATATCAATTAACTTTTGGGGCAATTGAATGATACTAATACGTACATAAAATTAAGAGGAAATCCAACTAAACAGTACAAAAGTAAACTACAGGAAGTAATACAAAAGGGAAGTGCGCAGAATCTACTCACTAAGAAGGAAGAAAAATATTTAATACCGGAAACATGCAGAGTACCGCTAATATACACAGTGCCCAAAATACATAAGGATCAGGCCAAACCACCAGGAAGAGCTATGATCAATGGAATATTATCAATTAACCACTTGCCGCCCGCCATATAGCAGAATAACGGAGGAAAAGTGGTTTCAAAATCCTGACCGGGCGTCATATGACATCCTCAGGATATTGAGCCGCTGCGCGCCCCCGGGGCAGTGCATCACGGCGATTGTTCTTGCGGGGTGTCAGTCTGACACCCCACAACTACGATCTCGGTAAAGAGTCTCAGATGGAGACATTTTACCACGAGATCAGCCGTGTCCAATCACGGCTGATCACAGTGTAAATAGGAAGAGCCGTTGATTGACTTTTCCTCACTCGTGTCTGTCAGATGCGAGTAGAGGAGAGCCGATCGGCTGCTCCTCTGACGGGGGGTCTGTGCTGATTGATTATCAGCCCAGCCCCCCGAGGATGCCCACACTGGATTACCAAGGGACGCCACCAGACCACCAGGGATGCCCAGCACCAGGTATGCCAGTCAGTGCCCACAATGGATGCCAATCAGTGCCCACAATGGGCATCACTGATTGGCATGCATTATTGTTTGGCACTGATTGGCATCCATTAGTACAATACAATACAATGCCGCCTATCAGTGCCCATCTGTGCCACCTATCAGTGCCCATCCATGCCGCCTATTAGTGCCCATCCATGCTTATCCGTGCCACCTATACATGCCCATCCGTGTCCCGCCTATCCATGCCCATCCATGCCGCCTATCCGTGCCAATTCGTGCCACCTAACAGTGCCAATTTGTGCCACCTATCTGTGCCCATCCGTGTCGCCCATCAGTGCCCATCAGTGCCGCCTATCAATGCCACATATCAGTGCCCATCAATGCCACCTCATCAGTGCCACTTCATTGGTGCCACCTCATCGGTGCCCATCAGTGCCACCTTATCAGTGCCCGTCAGTGCAGCCCCATCAGTGCCCATCAGTGAAGGAGAAAACTTACTTATTTACAAAGTTTTAAAACTGAAACAAAAAAATATTTTTTTCCAAAATTTCTGGTCTTTTTTGTTTAGCAAAAAATTTAAAACCGTAGAGGTGATCAAATACCACCAAAAGAAAACTCTATTTGTGGGAACAAAATGATAAAAATGTTGTTTGGGTACAGTGTAGCATGACCGCGCAATTGTCATTCAAAGTGCGACAGCGCTGAAAGCTGAAAATTGGTCTGGGTAGGAAGGTGTTTAAGTGCCTGGTATAAAAGTGGTTAATGCAAGATTGGAAGAATATGTGGATAGATTTATGCAACCTCTAGTACCACTCACACGTTCTTATTAAACATTTAATCCACATAGTGAACACTATTGAGATCAAACCAACACAGGAATATTTGATAGATAAAGAGGATGTATCCTCATTGTATACGATTATAAATCATAAGGAAGCGATTCAGGCTTCTAGATGGGCTATGGGTTAATTCAGTCATTTTATTTCAAAGCAAAAATGATTTATTCTGAGATGTCTAGCTTTTGGATTACAACATAACTATTTTTGGCTTAATTCTAAAGACAATTAAATGGGATTGGAATGGGAGCAAAATATGCACCAAGCATTGCCAATATTTTTATGGCTAAATGGGAAGATGAAGTCATATATCCCAATATTTCTATGCAATTGGTAATTTATAAAAGATTCATAGACGATTGAATTATAATTTGGAATGGTGAATTTGATTCAATTCCTTGAAAAATTTAATAATAATCAAAAAATGTTTATTGTCATATGAGAGCAAGGAGAAGACTATCCATTTTATGGATCTGGAAATACAAATAGATGATAATCAAATAACAACGAAAACATTCTTTAAGCCAGTAGATAGAAATAGTTACATACCAGTTGATAGCTGCCATGCTTATGATCCATGGCTAATAAGTATACCTAAGGGACAAATGATTTGTTTAAGAAGACACTGTAGTAGTCAAAATGTTTTTTTTAGAACAAGCACAGAAAGTAGGTGAGAAATGTATCCATTAAGGGCTACAATGAAGGGTTTATAAAGGAGAAAATTCAAGAAGTATAAAATCTACCAAGGGACTCTTTAATCCAAGATAAAGAAAGAACAGTGGGCTAGTATCAAGAAGTACCTATAAATTTTGAGTTATAATATCCAGCACAGACAAGTTGAACACATAATTAAAAAACATTGGTCATTGCTCAAAGCAGATAGACAACTAAGAACTGTAATAACAGAGAAACCGCGATTTATATATAGAAATATTCCAACCCTAAGCGACCTGATAGCTAAAAATGTCTCAAGATCTACCAACAGTTCTGGTTCTATAAGGGCAAAGGATTTTTCCCATGTAAAAAGTGCTATGCATGTAGAAATACAAACTTCAATGGGCAAAAATGTATTAAGTTTACCTCTAATACTACCAAAAAAGAATACCAGTTAAAAGATTTAATTTCATGTAGGACAGAAGGGGTAGTATATACAGTGGTGTGAAAAAGTGTTTGCCCCCTTCCTCATTTCCTGTTCCTTTGCATGTTTGTCACACTTAAGTGTTTTCGGGACATCAAACCAATTTAAACAATAGTCAAGGACAACACAAGTAAACACAAAATGCAATTTGTAAATGAAGGTGTTTATTATTAAAGGTGAAAAAAAATCCAAACCATCATGGCCCTGTGTGAAAAAGTGATTGCCCCCTAAACCTAATAACTGGTTGGGCCACCCTTAGCAGCAACAACTGCAACCAAGCGTTTGCGATAACGTGCAATGAGGCTTTTACAGCGTCCTGGAGGAATTTTGGCCCACTCATCTTTGCAGAATTGTCCTAATTCAGTTACATTAGAGGGTTTTCGAGCATGAACGGCCTTTTTAAGGTCATACCACAACATCTCAATAGGATTCAGGTCAGGACTTTGGCTAGGCCACTCCAAAGTCTTCATTTTGTTTTTCTTCAGCCATTCGGTGGTGGACTTGCTGGTGTGTTTAGGATCATTGTCCTGCTGCAGAACCCAAGTTCGTTTCAGCTTGAGTACACGAACAGATGGTCGGACATTCTCCTTCAGGATCTCTTGGTAGACAGCAGAATTCATAGTTCCTTTTATCACGGCAAGTCTTCCAGGTCCTGAAGCAGCAAAACAGCCCCAGACCATCACACTACCACCACCATATTTTACTGTTGGTATAATGTTCTTTTTATGAAATGCAGTGTTCCTTCTACGCCAGATATACTTGGACACACACCTTCCAAAGAGTTCCACTTTTGTCTCATCGGTCCACAGAATGTTGTCCCAAAAGTCTTGGGGATCATCAAGATG
This sequence comes from Lithobates pipiens, assembly GCF_037356315.1. Taxonomy (NCBI): domain Eukaryota; kingdom Metazoa; phylum Chordata; class Amphibia; order Anura; family Ranidae; genus Lithobates; species Lithobates pipiens. Next base: position 110,310,109 of record NW_027507789.1, read on the forward strand.
TGTTGTGGAGAAATTGAGACGAGCTTTGATGTTCTTTTTGCTAAGCAGTGGTTTTCTCCTTGGAACTCTGCCATGCAGGCCATTTTTACCCAGTCTTTTCCTGATGGTGGAGGCATGAATGCTGACCTTAACTGAGGCAAGTGAGGCCTGCAGTTCCTTGGACGTTGTTGTGGGGTCTTTTGTGACCTCTTGGATGAGTCGTCGCTGCGCTCTTGGGGTAATTTTGGGCGGCCGGCCACTCCTGGGAAAGTTCACCACTGTTCCATGTCTTTGCCATTTGTGGATAATGGCTCTCACTGTGGTTCGCTGGATTCCCAAAGCTTTGGAAATGGCTTTATAACCCTTTCCAGACTGATAGATCTCAATTACTTTCTTTCTCAATTGTTCCTGAATTTCTTTGGGTCTCGGCATGATGTATAGCTTTTAAGGATCTTCTGGTGGACCTTACTGTGTCAAGCAGCTCCTATTTAAGTGATGCCTTGATTGTGAACAGGTGTGGCAATAATCATGCCTGGGTGTGGCTAGAGAAATTGAACTCAGGTGTGGACAACCACAGTTACAGTATGTTTTAACAAGGGGGGCAATCACTTTTTCACACAGGGCCATGATGGTTTGGATTTTTTTTCACCTTTAATAATAAACACCTTCATTTGCAAATTGCACTTTGTGTTTACTTGTGTTGTCCTTGACTATTGTTTAAATTGGTTTGATGTTCCGAAACACTTAAGTGTGACAAACATGCAAAGGAACAGGAAATGGGGAAGGGGGCAAACACTTTTTCACACCACTGTATGTTGCAATGTCCATGTTCATTGCAATATATAGGAAGAACAAAACGACCCTTGTGGAAAAGGATACAGGAGCATATACAAAATATAATGAATGTTTTTTTGAAACATAGGGGGTATATATTAAAGGAGAATCCACTTTGCACTGCAAGTGCACTTGGAAGTAAAGTCGCTGTAGATCCGAGGGGGACATGCAAGGAAAGTAAAAAAACAGATTTTAGGTTGCACATGATTGGATGATAAAATCAGCAGAGCTTCCAGTCATTTCAGATCTACCCCTTAGATTAATGCCGCATACACACGTAGCCGACCATCCGACGGACTTAGTCTGGCGGACTTCCCGCCAGACTGTCCGTCGGACTTTCCGAACGGGCTACTTGCCCACACACGGCACTTTTTCAGTGGACTAATACGGCGTGCTAAGTCCGCCGTACTATCCGCCCTACTTTTGAAATGAACGGACTCGCCCACACACGCGGAGGAAAGTCCACTCATTTTGAGCACGTCTCCAGGTAGGCGGGGCGCACGAAGGAGACGCCGCTGGCCCCGCCACCTGGTATGGACTTAAAGGGGAACCCCCAAGTCCACAACAGACCCTTGTCCGAGCACGCTACCCGGCCGGCCAGGAAAGGAGGGGCGAGCGAGCGCCCCCCCTCCTGAGCCATACCAGGCCGCGTGCCCTCAACATAGGGGGTGCATTGGGGAAGGGGGGGCCGCGCGGCCCCCACCCCAAAGCACCTTGTCCCCATGTTGATGAGGACAAGGGCCTCTTCCCGACAACCCTGGCCATTGGTTGTCGGGGTCTGCGGGCGGGGGGCTTATCGGAATTCGGGGGCCCCTTTAATAAGGGGGCCCCCGGATACCGGCCCCCCACCCTATGTGAATGAGTATGGGGTACAATGTACCCCTACCCATTCACCTTTAAAATAAAATACAAAAAAAACACAACACACAAGATAAAATAGTTTATTGCACAGCTCCGGGGGTCTTCCGTCTTTGGGGGTCTTCTCGCTGGACTCCTCCACTATCTTCTTTGGGCTCTTTTGCTAGCGGAGGAGCCCGGCATTCTTCTTCGTCACCGCGGCCTCTTCTTGTCCCCCTCTTCGGTTCTTCTGCCGGGCCACCGCGCCTTCTTATAGCTCTTTTACAGGCCCGGTCTTCTGTCGCCGCCGCCGCCGCCGCCTTTCATTCTTCTTCTTCTCCTCCTTCTTCTTCTGGAGATGTTGACTCGACGCTCTCTCCGGCCGCAATGCCAGGGACGCGCTGCACGGCGACTTATATAGGGACAAGGGGCGGGGTTACCGGTTGATGTCACATGGGTTGATGTCACATGGTGACCCCGCCCCTTATGATGTCACAGTCCCGGAGGATGCTGGGACTGGCGCCATGTGACATCAGCCCATGTGACATCAACCCATGTGACATCAACCGATGACCCCGCCCCTTGTCCCTATATAAGTTGCCGCGCAGCGCGTCCCTGGCATTGCGGCCGGAGAGAGCTTTGAGTCAACATCTCCAGGAGAAGAAGGAGAAGAAGAAGAATGGAAGGCGGCAGCGGCGGTGACAGAAGACCGGGCCACCGCCTGTAAAAGAGCTATAAGAGGGCGCGGTGGTCCGGCAGAAGAACTGAAGAGGGGGACAAGACCCCCGAAGTCGGAAGAAGAGGCCGTAGCGATGAAGAAGAATGCCAGGCTCCTCTGCTAGCAAAAGAGCTAGAAGAAGATAGCGGAGGAGTCCGGCGAGAAGACCCCCGAAGACGGAAGACCCCCGGAGTTGTGCAATAAACTATTTTATCTTGTGTGTTGTGTTTTTTTTGTACTTTATTTTACAGGTGAATGGGTAGGGGTACATTGTACCCCATACTCATTCACATAGGGTGGGGGCAGTTATCCGGGGGCCCCTTATTAAAGGGGGCTCCCGGATTCCGATAAGCCCCCCACCCGCAGACCCCAACAACCAACGGCCAGGGTTGTCGGGAAGAGGTCCTTGTCCTCATCAACATGGGGACAAGGTGCTTTGGGGTGGGGGGCCCGTTCTCCCCCTTTCTACCTGTGCAGAGGGGGGCTCCGTTTGCTCCGTAAGTCCCTGGCCCACCATTGATGTCCTGGAAATTTTGCCCATATGCAGAGCACACAGCCAAAACTCCTGTTTCTAATAATAATAACATTTCCGTCTTAATGATATAATAATTTAGCTTACCTTTCAACCCGGTTGGGACTGGCTACACGTGCGGTGGTTGAGTCATATCTCGCCTATGTCCTTAAAATCAAACATCTGTTGATAGTACTGGAGGCACCTATGGCCGCACTGGGAAAAAGACACATACCAATATTGACATTGGCCTGTACGGTGTGGAGGGAGACCAAGAAAATTACAAATTTTCAGGATACTAAAGAGGCCCTACCACTCTGTCACAATCCAATGTTCCCCCATTTAAGCAATTTGTGGACTCTGGATTCTGGGAGCATAGGGGAATAGTTTCTCTGGACAACATCTATGATGGAAATGTATTGGCTTCTTTTGAGGGATTGCAAAGGAAATATGTATTGCCCCAATCTACCTTTTATAGGTATTTACAACTTTGACATGTGCTACATATTCAATTCTGATAAGAGTGCTTCGATCTCAGGGCCCTAGGGGACTTAGCTCAACTTTGTATCTACATTTACTCTCTGCCACGCCTAGTGGGACTCCATTGGAGGTGTGCATCAAGTTACAACAACTTGTCCCCCAATTTGTCTGATGAAGATTAGGAGGAGGCATGCTCCATCCATCTATCTGTATCTCAGACATTCAATTAATGATTCCACCTTCATATGCTACATCAAACATAGCTGACCCCAGTCAGACTGCATTCAATGCACCGTATACCTACCTCTGCCTGCACTAGGTGCACCTGTTCACGTGCGGATTTTGCGCATGTTATGTGGCTCTGTGCAGTTATAGTGAGATACTGGCAACAGGTATTGGAGATATTGTCTGCAGTCTTATCAATTCTTATCAATTCCTGTTCCATGTACCCCACTGGTGTGTCTGCTGGGGGTCCTCGATGAGGAGCAATGGCCAAGACATATTAGGACCATGCTACTGGAGACATTATTTATGGCCCGTAAAACTGTAGCACTTAAGTGGATCCAGCCCACACCTCCATCCAGACATACATGGCTTTGGTTAGTGAATCAGGTATTACCCTATGAAAAACATGAAAGACGGAAGACCCCCGGAGCTGTGCAATAAACTATTTTATCTTGTGTGTTGTGTTTTTTTTTGTACTTTATTTTACAGGTGAATGGGTAGGGGTACATTGTACCCCATACTCATTCACATAGGGTGGGGGGCCCCCTTATTAAAGGGGGCTCCCGGATTCCGATAAGCCCTCCGCCCGCAGACCCCGACAACCAACGGCCAGGGTTGTCGGGAAGAGGCCCTTGTCCTCATCAACATGGGGACAAGGTGCTTTTTCCGGCGTTGGGGTTCCCCTTTAAGTCCATACCAGGTGGCGGGGCCAGCGGCGTCTCCTTCGCGTGCCCCGCCTACCTGGAGACCCGCTCAAAATGAGCGGACTTTTCTCCAGGCGGGAAAAGTCCATTCATTTCAAAAGTACGGCGGACTGGCATACGCACAGCCGGATTGTCTGCCGAAATGCGAGTCCGGCGGGAAGATTGGAGTGCAAAACTACTTTTTAAGTCCGCCGTACTTTCGGGTCAAACAAGTATGCCGGAGGCTACACATGGGGGGATTGTCCGGCGGACTTGAGTTTGCCGGACTTTTCCACCCGATTGTTTGATCGTGTGTACGCGGCATTAGAGCGACTGCATTTCCACGTGCACTTACAGTGCAAAGTGGATTTACCTTTCATAAATAACCACCATAGTGTATCTAGGCACTTTTTACAATGTTATAATAAAAATCCAACAGGTCTCAAGTTCTGCACAATTGCTAAATACAAACCCCATTGGAGGGGGGGTCATTGGGTCAGAGACTTAAGTAAATGTGAATCAAGATGGATTTTTGAGCTTGGTACTCTCTCACCACTGAGGTTGAATATCGATTTCGATCTTAATTGTTTCTGATTTTTGACCTCCTGAGATCCGCGCTATAGCCGAATGATGGCTACAGCGCGGATCTACATTGCTGGGACTATGTCTATTGACATCGCCCCCTTTCCTGGCTCCCAGCGCGCTCCCGCGAGTGCGTATCTGGGAAAATCCATGTTGGCTGTGTCTCCTGGACACAGCCAATCACAGATCGCTGTAAACGGCCAATCGCCGCCTCCAGTGAGAGATGATCTCAAATGTAAACATATGAGATGATCTCTCATTGCTGGCTCTCTCTCCTCAAACAGAGACAGCGTGTGAGGAGATAGAATCTGTGAGTTAAAGCTGCTGCTGCAAAAAACACAAGTGTGCCCAAACAATGCCCAATCAGTGCCCATAGTGACCCATCTAGTGCCATCTGTGCCCACCTGTGCACATCAGTGCCAACTTGTGCCATCAGTGCACCATCTGTGCCCATCAGTGCCCATCTGTGCAATCAGTGACTGTCTGCAATCAGTGCCCATCTGTGCCAATCAGTGCTTATCTGTACCAATCAGTGCCCATCTGTGCCACCTCATCAGTGCACATCTTTGCAATCAATCAGTGTACATCTGTGCTGACCCATCAGTGCCCATTTGTGCCGCCTCAACAGTGCCCATTTGTGCTGCCTCAATAGTGCCCATTTGTGCCACCTCAACAGCGCCCATTTGTGCCACCTCAACAGTGCACATCTGTACAATTAGTACACATCCGTACAATAAATCATTGCACATCTGTGACGACTCATCAGTGCCCATCTGTGCCACCTCATCAGTGCATATCAGTGCCCATCTGTGCCACCTCATCAGTGCCCATCTGTGCCATGTCAGTACATATCTGTGCCCACCTGTACCGCTTAATTAGTGCACATCTGTGCAATCATCAATGCACATCTGTGCGATCAGTGCCCATCTGTGCCACCTCATCAGTGCACATCTGTGCCATCAATCAGTGCACATCAGTGCCACCTCATCACTGCCCATCAGTGCAGGCTTAGCAGACACCTGTGCAGTCTCATCACCACCAGCAACCAACCATGTCTAAAAGATGATTTTCCGCCAAGGAGGTGTACCAAATTCTTTCCACGGCCGACGAGAGCAACAGGGAGCTCTCTTTTTCAGATTCCCTTTCAAATTCGGATTCTGAATCTGACATAAATTATGAGCCAGTCCTCAGTAGTGAAACACTGAGTGACTCAGAGGAGGAAGATATCCGACCCACCAAACAAAGGAGTTGGATGAGTCCCTTATTAAATTTAGCGGCAGGCTTAAAATAAAGCAATTTATCCCCAGCAAAAGGGCCTATGGGGTAAAGGTGTACAAATTATGTGGCCGAGCCACAGGGTACACATATTCCTTCATAGTGTACGAAGGGAAGGACACCCAGCCGCAGCCCCCTAATTGCCTGGACTACTTGGGATCCAGCGGGAAAGTTGTTTGGAACCTCATATGCCCCCTACTGGATAAAGGCTACCACCGTTATGTAGACAACTTCTACACATCTCTGCCCCTGTTCCACAACTTTCACCAGAAGAAGACGCCAGCATGTGGCAATGTAAAAAAGAATCAGAAAGGGCTTTCCTCAAAGGCTTGTCAATAAGAAGTTGAGAAAAGGAGAAATTGCAAGTCTGCGAAAAAAGGAGATTCTGGTAGTGAAGTGGAGGGACAGAAGGGATGTATACATGTTGTCTACTATCCACAATGATACATTCGTGGAAATCCCCAGAAGGAATGGCCCCATAAAAAAAAAATGCATTTATGAATATAATTTGTTCATGGGGGGAGTCGACTTCAATGACCAAATGATGAAACCCTACCTTGCCACAAGACGGACATACCATTGGTATAAAAAAGTTGCAATTTATTTTTTTCAATTGGCCATTTATAATTCATATGTCATTTACCGCAACTCCACCCAAAACCCCAAACGCTTCTTTGGCTACCAGGAGGAAGTTTTCACTGCCCTTGTATTCCCAAATGGCCCACCAGAAATTATCAGATCAGATGTTAATAGTCGACTCTCCGAGCGCCACTTTCCGGATAAAATTCCTCCCAAACCAACAGGCCAAAGACATAAAAAAAGATGTAAGGTGTGTACCAGAGCAGGAGTCAGAAAAGACACATCTTATTATTGTGCACAATGTCCTTCCCAACCAGGCCTCTGCATAGGTGACTGTTTTCGTCATTACCATACTTCAATAAATTATTAGTGAAGTATGGTAAACGTAATCCTCAGTTCCTGCCTTCACACACCTTCACACCCCTTATGCCACTGCCTGCTCTGTAACTGACCCTGGCTTGTTATTCGACCATACTTCTGCCTGCAGATTCTGTACTTTCCGCCGCCTGACCTGGAACTGACCCTGGACTGTTATTTGACCATGCTTCTGCCTAACGATTCTGTACATACCTCTGCCTGATCTGGAACTGACCTTGGACTGTTTGACCATGATATTTGCCTGCCTCTTGGACTGATCTTGTATCCTGTAACTGGACTAGTGGGATTCAACACAGGGGTCTCACATATGTGAGGGGCTCCAGAATAGTTTGTCTGGATGAAGAAAACTATTTTCTTTGTTTTATCATTCCTAGATTCGGGTCTGGAGACTTCAAAGAGATTTGGGTGGGAGAAGACTCTATCCCTGTCCCCATTCTGTCCTGAATGAGGCCCTACTTCTGCCTGCTGCCTGTAGGACTTACTGCCGTCATGTCGCACTGACCATACCACATGGACCTGCCTACTACCAGGACCAATATTTTTGGCACTGCTGACAATATTTCTGTACTGACCCTAGATTGTATATGGACAGTATCCCTGCCTGCTGCCTGAAAAATTGTGTTCGCTGTCACTGACCAAGTCCCTGCCTGCTGCCTGGACCAGTGCTATCCTCCTGTCGACAACTGCGCTACTAAAACTACAGGTAATCTTTTGTTTACCCTTTGCTTTTGTGTAAAAAAATAAATGCGTTTTAATTTTTTTCCACATTTTCCAAAAACTTCTGGAAAAAAATGAACCATTCAAAAGACTAATTATGCCTCATAGATTATACGTTGGGGTGTTAGCTTTCCAAAATGGGGTCATTTTCTGGGCATTTCCATTGTCCTAGTGTTCCAGGGGCTTTAAAAATGTAATAAGTGGATGAGAAATTAAATGTGTAATTTATGCTCCTAGAATGCCTGAAGGTGCTACTTCAATGTTAGGCCTCTGTATGTGGTCAGGCTGTGTAAAAATCTAACACATGTGGTTATCGTTATACTCAGGAGTATCAGAATGTATTTTGGGGTATTATTTGTGCTATGCACATTCCATGTGAGAGAAATAAGCTATTACAATGACAATTTTGTGAAAAAATAAAATAAAATCTTAATTTTGCAAAGAATTGTGGGAAAAAATGACAACTTAAAATAACTCACCATGCCTCTTGCTAAATACCTTGGCATGTCTACGTTCCAAAAAGGGGTCATTTGGGGGGCATTTGTACTTTCCTGGCTTGTTAGGGTCTCAAGAAATGAGATGGGCCTCAGTACATCAGATAATTTTTTTATGATTTGCTCCATAGCTTTTAGACTCTATAAATTTCACACAGATCACATAATATGCACTAATTTGGGTTATTTTTTACCAAAGATATGTAGCAGTATAAATTGTGGCCAAAATGTATGAAGAAAAATTGATAATTTGCTAAATTTTATCACAGAAACAAAGAAAAAATAATTTTTAAAAAAAAATTCAGTTTTTTTCATTTATAGCGCAAAAAATAAAAAACTCAGAAGTAATCAAATACCACCAAAAGAAAGCTCTATTTGTATGAAAAAAATTACAAAAAAATTATTTGGGTACAGTGTTGCATGACTAATTGTCATTCAAATTGTGAGAGCACTGAAAGCTGAAAATTGGTCTGGGCAGGAGGGGGGTTTAAGTGCCCAGTAAGCAAGTGGTTATATATTTTAAAATGTAGTTTTGAAAGTATTTTATTCTCATTATTCGCCACTAGGTGGAGCATTATATTTTTTTAATATATTTTTAACATTTTACTAATTTTAATTATTAAAAATGGGGTGTATTGTGTTTTTAGGTAGTTGCAGACTGTATTATGCAGCCTTATTTGAAGAAATGTTTATAAACATCATTATTTTCCTCAAAAAATTAATCAACGGAGTATGTCCAAACGTGATTGTCGCATGGCTTCATTTCCCTTGAGAAAGTCACGTGACCGGTGATGCAACGCGTCGGGAGGAGCCAGTGACGTCTACTCCGGTGTTTTTCTATACCGGACGTACAATGAGGAGGAAAGCTGCGTGCATTACTGATCATTCAATCAGCGTTCTTTAACCAAATCAAATGTGAGTGAATAGCTTTTATTAATTGGGAAGTTATGAATACACAGCAATCTTGCGCAATGGTGTATTTTTATCTTTGAGAGCAATCATTTAGAAATCATCTTTTTGGGAGAAAAACTGACCATCTGAATCACAGGAAATTTATAAGCTCATCAGAGTGAGGATCCATGTTCTGAAAAGTGTTATTTGACTCAGGTTTTTGCTTTTTTTAATTTTTTGAAGGTGAATAGGAACTATATTCCTAGGTGGTGGTTTCTCTTCGTTGGAACTTTCTCTTCACATTTTATTATCATCACTCTGTGTATATTTGGATTACATCTCTACTCATAGAGGAATGAGCATTAGTAATTGGTCATTTAGCACATTTGTGGATTATTAGTTATCACATTTGTGCACTATTTATTATTATGTAAAGTTGGGTTTAAGTGCACTATTATTATTATTGTAAAATTCTATTATATGAGAGTTTATTCTGAAAAATTCAAGAATTATACACAGATGAGTATTCCAACATAGTTACATACTTACATAGTAGGTGAGGTTGAAAAAAGACACAAGGCATCAAGTCCAACCTATGTGTGTGATTATATGTCAGTATTACATTGTATATCCCTGTATGTTACGGTCATTCAAGCGCTTATCTAATAGTTTTTTGATACTATCGATGTCCCCTGCTGAGACCACCGCCTGTGGAAGAGAATTTCACATCCTTGCCGCTCTTACAGTTAATAACCCTTTACGTAGTTTAACGTTAAACCTCTTTACTTGTAATTTTAATGAGTGGCCACGTGTTTTGTTCAATTCCCTTCCTCAATAAAGTTTTATCCCTATTGTGGGGACACCAGTATGATATTTCTAAATTGACCCTCAGGTCCTTTTCCATCCTACAGTGGTGTGAAAAAGTGTTTGCCCCCTTCCTCATTTCCTGTTCCTTTGCATGTTTGTCACAGTTAAGTGTTTCGGAACATCAAACCAATTTAAACAATAGTCAAGGACAACACAAGTAAACACAAAATGCAATTTGTAAATGAAGGTGTTTATTATTAAAGGTGAAAAAAATCCAAACCATCATGGCCCTGTGTGAAAAAGTGATTGCCCCCTAAACCTAATAACTGGTTGGGCCACCCTTAGCAGCAACAACTGCAACCAAGCGTTTGCGATAACGTGCAATGAGGCTTTTACAGCGTCCTGGAGGAATTTTGGCCCACTCATCTTTGCAGAATTGTCCTAATTCAGTTACATTAGAGGGTTTTCGAGCATGAACGGCCTTTTTAAGGTCATACCACAACATCTCAATAGGATTCAGGTCAGGACTTTGGCTAGGCCACTCCAAAGTCTTCATTTTGTTTTTCTTCAGCCATTCGGTGGTGGACTTGCTGGTGTGTTTAGGATCATTGTCCTGCTGCAGAACCCAAGTTCGTTTCAGCTTGAGTACACGAACAGATGGTCGGACATTCTCCTTCAGGATCTCTTGGTAGACAGCAGAATTCATAGTTCCTTTTATCACGGCAAGTCTTCCAGGTCCTGAAGCAGCAAAACAGCCCCAGACCATCACACTACCACCACCATATTTTACTGTTGGTATAATGTTCTTTTTATGAAATGCAGTGTTCCTTCTACGCCAGATATACTTGGACACACACCTTCCAAAGAGTTCCACTTTTGTCTCATCGGTCCACAGAATGTTGTCCCAAAAGTCTTGGGGATCATCAAGATGTGTTGTGGAGAAATTGAGACGAGCTTTGATGTTCTTTTTGCTCAGCAGTGGTTTTCTCCTTGGAACTCTGCCATGCAGGCCATTTTTGCCCAGTCTTTTCCTGATGGTGGAGGCATGAACGCTGACCTTAACTGAGGCAAGTGAGGCCTGCAGTTCCTTGGATGTTGTTGTGGGGTCTTTTGTGACCTCTTGGATGAGTCGTCGCTGCGCTCTTGGGGTAATTTTGGGCGGCCGGCCACTCCTGGGAAGGTTCACCACTGTTCCATGTCTTCGCCATTTGTGGATAATGGCTCTCACTGTGGTTCGCTGGATTCCCAAAGCTTTGGAAATGGCTTTATAACCCTTTCCAGACTGATAGATCTCAATTACTTTCTTTCTCAATTGTTCCTGAATTTCTTTGGGTCTCTGCATGATGTGTAGCTTTTAAGGATCTTCTGGTGGACCTTACTGTGTCAAGCAGCTCCTATTTAAGTGATGCCTTGATTGTGAACAGGTGTGGCAATAATCAGGCCTGGGTGTGGCTAGAGAAATTGAACTCAGGTGTGCGTACACACGGGCGGATTGTCTGCCCAACTAAGTTCGTCAGACAATCCGACAGACAGTCCGTTCAACTTTTGAATGAACGGACTTGACCACACACGATGAACAGACAGTCCGCTGAAAACTTGCGCGATGACGTGTACAGCACGTACGACGGGACTAGAAAAACTATGTCCAATACACTGCAATGCAACCTTCGGCCGTGTAAATCCTTTCTGAGCATGCGCCATACTTAGTCCGTCCAACTTGCCTACACACAAGCGGACTGTCCGCTGAAACCAAGTTTGGACGGACAAAACCAAGTTTGGACGGACAAAATTACGTTTGTTTACTTGTGTTGTCCTTGACTATTGTTTAAATTGGTTTGATGTTCCGAAACACTTAAGTGTGACAAACATGCAAAGGAACAGGAAATGAGGAAGGGGGCAAACACTTTTTCACACCACTTTAGATTGCCTTGAGGTTCTCCCCCTAGTGTATAGATTGCATTCATAAGTGACAATACTGGGTTTTCGATGGGTTGCATAATATTAGGCTAGGGCTAGGGTTAGTATTAGCAGAGTGGTAGGGTTAGGGTTATCATAGTGTTAGGAGGTTAACATAGGGCTAGTGCTAGGGTTAGTACAGTGCTAGAGGTTAGCAGAAACCATGAATCAGACCGAGACAGAAGTACAATTATGTCACACTTGTTTATTAAATAAAAATAAAAAGTTAAATAGAGTAAGCGTAGTTAAAGCATAGCCAGAGTCCAGTAACCGGATCGAGTAGTCATCCAGATCAGGTAATCAGCCAGTCCAGAAGTCAGGGATCCAAGTGGAGCAACAGCAAGCAGGATAAGGAGCCAGTAGGGATGTCAGCAAACCAGTCTTAAACCAGAACCGCAAGAGATGGTTTCTTGTGATGTGACCAAGGCGAAGGCAGAGATGAAGTGAGCTGGACAGCTTTAAGTAGGCGGATCAGACGAGCTGGATTAGGAACAGCTGGGTAACTGTGAAGAGAGATGAGAGCTGGCAATTATCCAACAGCTGAGCAGCCAGCCCAGAGAAGGAAGGGCTAATTCAGCCCTGACAGTACCCCCTCCTCAATGACCCCTCTCCCTCGGAGGGCCACCGGGCTTGAGGGAAAAACATCTATGGACATAGCGGAGGAGGACAGGGGTATGTACATCCGAGGATGAAACCCAGGAGTGTTCCTCCAGACCATACCCCTTCCAATGCACCAGGTACTGTATGCGCCCATGGAACCTACGGGAGTCAAAAATGTATTGTACCTCATACTCCTCATGGTTCTCAACCTGAATAGGGTGAGGACATGGCACCAAGGTGGTAAATCTTTTACAGACCAACGGTTTCAATAAGGAGACATGAAACACATTTGAGATGCGCATACTAGGAGGAAGGTCCAACGCGTAAGTCACTGGGTTAATCCTACGAAGGATACGTAAAGGCCCTATAAATGGAGATGCAAACTTCAGTGAGGGAACACGAAGCCGGAGGTTGCGAGATGACAGCCAGACCCTGTCCCCAACCTGGTAGGAAGGCGCAGGCAGGCGTCTGCGGTCAGCATGGAGTCTGTACCTATCATTAGCATGACGCAAAGCCTCCTGGACTTGTACCCAAGTGGAACGAAGACCTTAGCGATGCTCCTCTAACACAGGAATACTCTGCGGAACAAACGGGTCAGGCAACATGGAAGGTTGGAAACCGTAATTCGCCATAAATGTAGACAATCGGGAGGCAGAATTCAAGGCACTGTTGTGAGCAAACTCTGTTGATGAGGCAGGTCCTGCCCCTCGGTCTGTGTGAAGGGGCTGTAACTCGCTGGCACTGTGGGGATTTTTGCCTAACCCAGTGATTGCTGGGCTCTTCGCCACAGGGGATCGGTGGAAATATCCATCTCCTTAATATATATTTTTTTACACCGTCTGGCAGTACCTATACCACCAATGTTACAGTTGAAAACCAATGAGGTTCCCAGATTGATTCAATGGTGATCACTATAATTACTATCAGATCTCTGGGGTCCGGTATTCTCCAATGCGCCTTCTCAACCCAATATATTATCATTGCACGTCTTGTGATGTGATCTCTGCACTACAGGCTTTCGAGTTCATATGCACATGTTTTTAATATCTGCTGCATTATCCTGAAGAAGTTCACAAGAGCGAAACATGTAGAAAAGAAAATTGCAGCATAAGTATATGTGTTGGACTGGTAACATTTCGTAGTGCTATGGACTGTACCTTTCTTATATATATTTCATGAGTTTATTCCTTTAGAAGACTGTACATTTATTTGTCTATGGACTTCATTTTTAAATTCTTACTGAATATTTATTAAAAAGAATGTATTATTTCTGTGGGTATTATTTTTGATTTTTCTACTTGGGTACCGTTTAAAAGCCCCGGGGGTTGGTTACCCTCCAGCCCCTCTTCCCCTTTTCCTTCCTCATTTTTTGTAACATACAATATTGGGATGTGGTACCCTTTATCTACTATGGTTTGATCGCTTCATCTTTGTATACGTTCTCTGTGATAAGGATAACAGTGTTGCCTTGGGAGTTGGGCAACTCCACAATGAAATCCATTGACAGGTGAGTCCAGGGCCTCTCTCCATTGGGTATGGTTTGTAGGAGGCCCACTGGAAGGTGTCGTGGAGTCTTACTCTGAACACACACGGAACAGGCAGCTACGAAGGCAGTAACATCAGCCCATAGACTAGGCCATCTGAATTGTTGGGAAATGGCCCAAATGAGTTGATTCTTCCCAAGACGGCAAGTGGTAAGTCTGGAGCACAGCAGTACGGAGACTCTCTAGGACAAAGCAGCGGTCACAAGGTTTCTCAGGAGGAGCATGAACCTGAGCAGCAAGAATTTTGTCACCCAAAGGAGAAGTAAGACTAGTGCAAACTGTAGCCAAGATACGATCAGGAGGAATCATAGGAACCGGAACCGATTCTGACTTGGAAATGGAGGAAAATTGTCGTGACAAGGCATCAGCCCTTACATTCTTAGTACTGGGTAAGAATGAGACAATGTAATTAAAGCTCGACAAGAAAAGAGCCCATCGTGCCCTTCTGGGAGAGAGTCGCTTAGCCTCAGACAAGAATGTAAGATTCTTATGCTCAGTAAGAATAAGAACAGGCACAGTGGTACCTTCATTCTTTTAGAGCTAAAATGATCGCTAACAGCTCGTTGTCACCAATCTCATAATTGCACTCAGCAGGTGACAATTTCTTGGAAAAGTAGCCACATGGATGCATAGCGATCTCAGAGTTAGGACGTTGAGACAGAAGGGTGCCAACTCTAGTCTCAGAAGCATCAACTTCTAGGATAAAAGGCAACGTAGGATCAGGGTGTGCCAACACAGGAGCAGAAACAAAGGCAGCCTTGAGAGTCTCTTAATGGACTCCGGAGACCAACTCTGTCGGTTACCGTCCTTTCTGGTCATATCAGTCAGGGGCTTGACCAGAGACGAGAAGTTACAAATAAACTTCCGATAGTAGTTGGCAAAGCCCAGGAAAAGCTGCAGAGGACGTAAACCCACGGGTCGAGGCCACTGTAGGACAAACCAGCAGTGGAAATGACATAGCCCGGGAATGTAACCTGTTCACGATGGAACTTGCACTTCTCCAGTTTACAATAGAGATTGTTCTTTCTTAGTTTCTGAAGCACATGACAGACATCTGTGTGGTGGCTCTCCAGGGACTTGGAAAATATGAGGATATCACTGAGATAAACCACCACACATAACTGCAACAAATCTTGGAGGACATCATTAATAAATTCCTGGAAAACTGCCAGGGTGTTACAAAGGCCAAAAGGCATTACCAGGTAATCATAATGGCCTGTTCTGGTATTAAATGCAGCTTTCCACTCATCGCCCTCCTTAATGCGCAAGAGATTGTATGCCCCTCTCAAGTCAAGCTTTGTGAAAACCGTTGCTCCCTTGAGGCGGTCAAATAACTCTGTAATCAATGGAATCGGGTAGGCATTCTTAATCGTGACACGATTGAGACCCCTATAATCTATACAAGGTCTCAGTTCACCGCTCTTCTTTTTCACAAAGAAGAAACCAGCACCAGCAGGAGACGAGAATTTGTGGATGAAACCTCGAGAAAGTGCGTCAGCAACATACTCCTCCATGGCCTTTTCCTCCAAGTCCGACAAAGGGTAAACCTGGCCATGAGGAGGTATGGCACCAGGTTGAAGGTCAATTGTGCAATCATAAGACCGGTATGGAGGCAAACTACCGGCTTGACCTTTATCAAAGACATCGCTAAAATTGCGGTGCTCCTCCGGCAGGGAGGAGAGTGAAGAGGTGTACAGGACCTTGGATACCTTCAGGAAGCATGTCTCACTGTATTGTGGTGACCAGGAGAGAACCTCAGCACAGAGCCAATCATGCAGTGATCTTGCTCATCCAATCTGGAAAAAATATTGCCAATAAATGGATTGACTGAGTCTTCTGAATTCATGGCCTTCGTCTACTGTCAGAAACCATGAATCAGACCGAGAGAGAAGTACAATTAAATCACACTTGTTTATTAAATAAAAATAAAAAGGTAAATAGAGTAAGCGTAGTTAAAGCATAGCCAGAGTCCAGTAACCGGATCGAGTAGTCAGCCAGTCCAGAGTTCAAAAAACAGATTGGGTAATCAGCCAGTCCAGAAGTCAGGGATCCAAGTGGAACAATAGCAAGCAGGATAAGGAGATTAGCTTAGTGCTAGGGTTAACATAGTGCTAGGATTAGCATAATGCTAGGGTTAGAGTTAGGAATAGCATCATGCTAGGGTTAGAATTAGCATAAGGCTAGCGTTAGCATAGTGATTATTTGATTATGTATGTATTTACCATATTTTTCCTTTTCAGTTTTGATTTTGTACTCCAGCTTCTAACTGCACTTGCAGTAACAGGATACAAATTTCAGTGACCATTTGTTCATCACTCTACAGTAAGTTCAAAATGAAGGTGGAATTGCCTCTTAAAGCAGAGTTCCGACAAAAAAAATTAAAAGTCAGCAGCTACACATACTGCAGCTGTTGACTTTTAATAATTGGACACTTACCTGTCCCAGGGTCCAGCAATGTGGGGGAACGAAGCCCCGCTCGTCTCCCCCTCCTCTCTGCGGCACCAGCATTGTCACTGTGGACGCCCGGCTGTGACTTCACAGCTGGGCATGCACGAGCCACTGTGACATGTCCCAGATGATTGCCGAGAGGGAGGGGGGTAAGATGAACTTACTTCCGGTGCCATGCGCCCGCTCGTGGAATGGTAACAAACGTTTGCCCCTAAAAATTTCCATAGGTGACTTTAAAAAAATTCTACAGGTCGCGTGTTTTGAGTTACAGAGGAGGTCTAGGGCTAGAATTATTGCTCTTGCTCTACTGATCGCGGCGATACCTCATGTGTGGGTTGAACACCAGTTTCATATGCGGGGGCACTACTCTCATATGCCTTCGCTTCTACACGCGAGCTAAGCGGGACTGGGCACGTTTGAAAACGTTTTTTTTTCTTATTTATTTTACCTTTTATTTTTTATTTTTACACTGTTTTTTTTTTTTTTTAATTGTGTCACTTTTATTCCTATTACAAGGCATGTAAACATCATAAAGACCTCAGATCTCATATTTACACTAAAATGAAAAAAACAAAAACATTTAACATCTTTAAAAAATAAAAAAAATTCCTTTAAGAGCTATGGGTGGAAGTGACGTTTTGACATTGCTTCCACCCTGCAATGGTATGGAGAGAGGTGGAGGCCATCTTCCCCTTGCTCGTCTCCATACCAAGCCAGGGAGAGGACCCGATCGCCTCCACCGCTAACGACGGCTCCGATAAATGGCGGATGGCAATGGAGTGCAGCCAGGGAGATTAGCAAACCTGGAGATTAGAGGAATGAAAATGGGCTCCTTGATTGAAAAAATTAGCATGTATGCAGATGATACATTATTATACTTGCCCGATTCGGGCCTGTCTCTGCAGACTGCACTCCGCACGATCGAACAATTCGGAATATTCTCTGGGTTAAAAATTAACTGGGAAAAGTCTCAAATCCTACCACTTGACAGCTTCCCGCCTCGGAACCCCAAGCCAGTTTACCACTGCAAAGAGTTAATGTCATCAAATACTTAGGGATATACATATCTAGATCCCCTGCAGATTACATTTCCCTAAATATAGAACCTCTTATCTCCTTAGTTAAAACTAAAGTAAGGATTTGGTCTCTGCTTCCACTTGGGGTTTGGGGTCGCATAAATTTAATTAAAATGGTCCTGCTCCCTAAGATGCTCTATGTACTATGGCATACCCCCGTATATCTCCCCCTGAAATACTTTAAATCTCTAGAGGCCCTTTTAAAGCCCTTTGTGTGTGGAGCCAACAGACACAAACTGGCGTGGCAGACCCTCAAGAATCCAACTGAGCTGGGAGGCACGGCTCTCTCCGATTTCAATTTATATTATGTTGCATCTCAGTTATCGCAGTTATTCCACATAGATAAGACGGATGGTGAGAGATTTCTAACTCTTCTATGTCCAAAATGGGCGCAACGCACCAAAGACCCACTATGTACGATAGCAGTGGGTGCACAGGGGTTGGAGCAAGGGGGACAGACATACCACATCATATCAATATTGGAGAATATGGGACTTAGCCTCCTCTAAACTTGACAACCCACGATATAATGATTACATGCCATTATGGCACAACAAAAACGTACCTGAATTCACCAAAATGCAGGACACAAGTATATGGACCAGACAGGGAGTGTTCTATTTACACCACATACTAAAAGATGGATGCCTTAAAACCTTTGATTCACTCAAAGATGAATTCCTCCTCCAAAACCGAATGTTCTTTAGATTCCTGCAAATCTGCCACGCAACACAGTCTCAGTTTCCCGACTTAATCCCAGACTCTACCCCTAATGCCATCATGGCAGTGATTAAGGGCACAGACCCTCACAAGTTAATCTAGACATTCTATAACATGCTATCCACCCCATTTCTACCAAAATAGCATATGATCTGAAACCTAGGTGGGAGAGAGAGGTGGGTTCAATGGAAGATGAAGAGTGGGGGGAGGCGTTGGAGGCATGCAAGGCAGTATTCCCTAAACTGTCAGACCGTTTATCGCAGCTCTATATTTTACACATATCTTACACCCCTTAGGGTGGCAAGGTATAAACAAACTCAATCCACAATAAGTCTGTTGTTTGGATTGGAAACAGGTACCTTTTTTCATCTAATCTGGGTCTGTCCCAGGATACAGAGGTTGTGAAAGCAAATTGTGGCATTCTTACGTGATACCATGGGTTTACCCCTAGCACTTGACCCAAAACAGTGCCTTCTTGGAATCCTACCTGATACCATTGACAAGTATACCAAAATAGTGTCTTCACGAGACACTATTTTCAACTAGGAAAATTATTGCTAAAAAATGGATGAGACAATCACCCCAAGGATGGTAGAGTGGAAACTTGAAGTGAACATTACTTTACCATACAAAAAATGTATATATATTAACAGAGGCTGTCCCGACAAATATAATAAGATATGGGACCGTTGGATACAAGAGTCTGATACCTGTGTGTAGTGTAGCAAAACCATAACAGATTGAAACAACAACTAAGCCCTTGTACACACGGTCGGAGAATCCGTCGGAATGTGTCCTATCGGACCGCGTCGTCGGATAATCCGACTGTGTGTGGTATGCATCGGACTGGTTCCCTCGGAATATCCGTCGGACCCAATTTTCCAACATGTTGGAAATATTTCCCGACCAACTGGGCCGATCGGACATACTCCGATCATGTGTAGAGAATTTTGACTAGCCTGAATGTAGTCCCATCGTAACGAAATTACGTCATCACGTTCTGAAAGATCGGATTTTTTGCCAACTTTGTCCGACCGTGTGTATGCCACAGTTTCGGACAAGATCCGACAGACAAAATCCGATGGGCAAAATCCAACGGATTTGGTTGTGGAAATCTCCGACCGTGTGTACAGGGGCTAAGACATGTACCTTTGAACGATTTTCTTTTCTTTGTAATATATACACTCATAGAACTCATCCTCATGGCAAAGTGTACCTGCTTTCTTATATACAGTATTTGTGACATGCAACGTTTTTTTCAAGTTTATGTATGAAGTCAATACAACATGTATGCACCGTATGTTTAATAAAACCTTTGTTTAACATAAAAAAATTATGTATATCCTAACATTCCAAACATTAAATATAACAAATGGAAACAGCCACAGCTCCTGATAGGCAGGACATCTGAAATTGGTAAGACTACACTTTGTATGTTCACCTCTAGGAGGAGGTTGTGGAGCTGCCTGTTTGTAAATTTGTGGCTCAAGTGTTCCTCCCTGAATGTTTTGATGTGCATGCTATGGTCATATGGCTGATTATACCCAAGGATCAAGTCCTGGGGAAAAAAGTGTGGGAACTCCCACCCAAGATCCACTCCCAAACAAAAAATAAATAAAAAAAGACACTCTCATATGCACGAACACTTCAAAAGTGGTATTTTTCATCCAATTTTCGTATTGTGTGTATGAAGCTTAACTATTAGTACATAACAAAAAAAAATCCTCAATAAACATAAATACGGTAATTCTCTGAATAATCAGCATTCATTCAATTGTGCTGCCATGCAAATGTGAACATCATATTCTGATCTTTATTGGGGAATGTTATTTTGTATATAGAGTGTTTATGTGGTGAGTTTTCATTGAACAGAGTTTGGATAACACAGGGTTAAAAGGAAAGGTCATAAATTAACTGCACATTATCTGGACAGAAGGCTTAGGGAGATAGTGATGTGTTCCTGCTTAGGAGATGTATGTTAGCTTGGGGGGCTGCAAACTCTGCAGGGCTCCAACACACACTCACTGCTATTCCAACCCTTCACCTATTTCCACATAAACTTCCCTCCTGGCATTAAACTTGGCCAGGTATTGTGCTCAGTTTACCACCCCAAACTGATGTTCCTCCCTCGGCTCACCTCTCTCCCTGGATGTCCTGTGAGCAGAATAGCTGTGCTCCTCCTCTGGGTTCTCTCATCATATAGCACTGAAGATAGAGGGGGGGGGGGATTCAGCAGGACACACAGAGCAAGTATGCAGGAGACTGAGAGGGGGAGGATGAGGAGACAGAAAATCAGGAGGGACCGGCGGGGAGGAGCGCATCACGAGAGATCTGACTAAATACAATCTCTTAAACAGCAGGGACCTGATCTACCCATCAGTTAGTTGTGATTGACAGGTAGATCGAAGAGGAAGCTGTCATGGGGCCCTCTACTGGCAATGCCTGAATGGTCAGTTCACCCCTGGTGTGCGGCACTTACTATTGCGAGATGTGTCAGCGGCTGCTGGTGTAGCACCTGCCACACAGCTCGCATACTTCAAAGTCTTGCAGGACGCAGCTGCTAACGGGAACTGAGTTCCTGTTGTGGAAAAAGTACAGAAACTCATTTCCCATGCGTTCCCGCAGGACTTGAGCCCTGATTATACCCATGCGGTGACTCTTAGCTTGGCCTTGCAGGATAATAATAAATATCTTTGAATTGGACAGAATTGCCTGGTGACCCTGGTTGGTTTTCTTGCCAGAATCTTATTGGATAATTTCTATCCTGGACCTTATGTGGACATATGTGTCCATGTGGTCATATTCACACATACCCATGGCTCTCAAACTTTTGACCTTAAAAGGTGCAAAGCCTTAATTCTCCAATTAGAAGAAAAATGGCCTTTAATTACTTTCATTCTCAAAAAATCAATGTAGCCTGCCTCCAGGAAATGCACTTTTCCACCAGCTCCACAACTAACTACTTTCATCTGTCCTTTTCTATGGTTTATATATCCTCCGCTTCCACTAAACACAAAAGTCTCACTTTCCCCTGCCTCCTCTAGTCAGGGAAACGCAAGCTAATACCAGGCTGATTAAAACAGTTGACATGCAGGCTGATGACCTTGAAAATAGTATGAGGCATAACAATGTGCGTATCGTGGGTCTCCCTGAAAAAGTTGGGGCTAGAGACCCCATAGACTGGAGCAGTGGCTAATTGAGATATTTGGGAAGAAGGTCTTTACCACATTGTATATAGTTGAAATAGCTCATAGAGTTCCCCTGCAGCCCACTTTAATGGGTTGTGAATTTCCTTTTACCCTGACTTTTATTTGTACAGTGCCTTGCGAAAGTATTCGGCACCCTTGAACTTTTCAACCTTTTGCCACATTTCAGGCTTCAAACATAAAGATATAAAATTTTAATTTTTTGTGAAGAATCACCAACAAGTGGGACACAATTGTGAAGTAGAACGAAATCTATTGGATAATTTAAACTTTTTTAGCAAATAAAAAACTGAAAAGTGGTACGTGCAAAATTATTCGGCCCCTTTACTTTCAGTGCAGCAAACTCACTTCAGAAGTTCAGCGAGGATCTCTGAATGATCCAATGTTGTCCTAAATGACTGATGGTGATAAATAGAATCCACCTGTGTGTAATCAAGTCTCTGTATAAATGCACCTGCTCTGTGATAGTCTCAGGGTTCTGTTGAAAGGGCAGAGAGCATCATGAAGACCAAGGAACACACCAGGCAGGTCCGTAATACTGTTGTGGAGAAGTTTAAAGCCGGATTTGGATACAAAAAGATTTCCCAAGCTTTAAACATCCCAAGGAGCACTGTGCAAGCGATCATTTTGAAATGGAAGGAGTATCAGACCACTGCAGATCTACCAAGACCTGGCCGTCCCTCTAAACTTTCAGCTCAGACAAGGAGAAGACTGATCAGAGATGCAGCCAAGAGGCCCATGATCACTCTGGATGAACTGCAGAGAACTACAGCTGAGGTGGGAGAGTCTGTCCATAGGACAACAATCAGTCGTACACTGCACAAATCTGGCCTTTATGGAAGAGTGGCAAGAAGAAAGCCATTTCTCAAAGATATCCATAAAAAGTCTCTTCTAAAGTTTGCCACAAGTCACCTGGGAGACACACCAAACATGTGGAAGAAGGTGCTCTGGTCAGATGAAACCAAAATCGAACTTTTTGCCCACAATGCAAAACGATATGTTTGGCATAAAAGCAACACAGCTCATCACCCTCAACACACCATCCCCACTGTCAAACATGGTGGTGGTGGCAGCATCATGGTTTGGGCCTGCTTTTCTTCAGCAGGGACAGGGAAGATGGTTAAAATTGAGGGGAAGATGGATGCAGCCAAATACAGGACCATTCTGGATGAAAACCTGTTGGAGTCTGCAAAAGACCTTAAACTGGGACGGAGATTTATCTTCCAACAAGACAATGATCCCAAACATACAGCAAAATCTACAAAGGAATGGTTCACAAATAAACGTATCCAGGTGTTAGAATGGCCAAGTCAAAGTCCAGACCTGAATCCAATCGAGAATCTGTGGAAAGAGCTGAAAACTGCTGTTCACAAATGCTCTCCATCCAACCTCACTGAGCTCGAGCTGTTTTGCAAGGAAGAATGGGCAAGAATTTCAGTCTCTCGATGTGCAAAACTGATAGAGACATACCCCAAGCGACTTGCAGCTGTAATCGCAGCGAAAGGTGGCTCTACAAAGTATTAACGCAAGGGGGCCGAATAATTTTGCACGCCCCACTTTTCATTTTTTTATTAGTTAAAAAAGTTTTAAAAATCCAATAGATTTCGTTCCACTTCACAATTGTGTCCCACTTGTTGGTGATTCTTCACAAAAAATAAAAATTTTATATCTTTATGTTTGAAGCCTGAAATGTGGCAAAAGGTTGAAAAGTTCAAGGGGGCCAAATACTTTCGCAAGGCACTGTATGTACAGAGACGCAGGGCTGATTTACTGAAGTCAAAAGGCGTCTACAAAAACTGCAGACCCCATACGCTATGCTATATCCTGCCAGGCTCTGTATCACCGCAAGAGGACAATCACATTTCCTTGAAAATGCATCGGATGCATCGTCGTAGTTGGATGCCAACGAGAATGCTTTTCATCGGGCCAGGAGGCCATCGGCGGAGGACGACTCAGCCCATTCTATGCCCCTAGGAGTTCAACATGAAGGCTTCCAGAACCTCATTACACTGTGTTAATTTTGTGCCTGCACATTAAGATGCATACCTTTTGTTCACAAAGAGCGTTTTATACAAAAGTTTTCTACCTAGTGATTATAACTCTTCATTATGGTTGGAACTGGATCCCTGTTGGAGCTTACTCAGTTTATGGAGATGAGGACCGGTTGTCCTACCAAAGTTTGGAGTGTGTCCAAAACTGCAACAGGCACTGATTGTTGGGCCCTCTGGGCCAGGCTGGGGCCAGTGAATGGCATCCTCTGATTCCTGGTCTGCCTTTTGGGCACATTGCATGGGCTGTACTACCTGAGTTTGTAGTGGTGTGCCACTCATATTTTGTTCATTTTATCTAATTTCTTTAGAGCTTTACCTTCTTTACAGGACAATTTTCCAGAGTTAACATTTGCACCTTTGTATCTACACGACAAATTGTTGTGGGATATTGTGCTTACTAATTACCGTGATATGTATACACACATGGGTCTAAAATGGCCACGGTTCCGGTGATATCATGGAATACGTGACTCCCTGAAGCGTACCATGGTATTTACCTCCCTACGCAAATATTTACCTGCTATTTGTTCATTGCAACAGACTCACTTGACTCCTGATTTAATTTCTTGCTTGAGTGGGGTAGTCCTATCATTCTACTCGCACTTATTGCTCGAGGGGTGTGAGTGTACTGATACACAATTCTTTTGGAGATATGTAATACTGTCATGTCGTATATTTACCTTGAAATGTACAGTGCCTTGCAAAAGTATTCACCACCCTTGCCTTTTTTACCTATTTTATTTTTAATCTGAATTTATATGTGATGGATCAGAACACAATAGTCTAAGTTGGTGAAGTACAATTAGAAAAATAGATACATAAAACTATTTTTCAGAAATAAAAAACTGATTGGCAGTAAAGTGCTATGTATTCATCCCCTTTGTTATGAAGCCCATAAAAAGTTCCGGTGCAACCAATTACCTTCAAAAGTCACATAAATAGTGAAATGATTGCCACCTGTGTGCAATCTAAGTGTCACATGACATATACACACCTTTTTGAAAGGCCCCAGATGCTGCAACACCTAAGCAAGAGATACCAACCAACCAAACACTGCCATGAAGACCAAGGAACTCTCCGAACAAGTAAAGGACAATGTTGTTGAGAAGTACAATCAGGGTTAGGTTATAAAAAATATCCAAATCTTTGATGATCCCTAGGAGCACCATCAAATCTATCATAAACAAATGGAAAGAACATGGCATAACAGCAAACCTGCCAAGAGATGGCCGCACACCAAAACTCATGGATCGGGCAAGGAGGGCATTAATCAGAAAGACCTAAGGTAACTCTGGAGGAGCTGCAGAGTTCCACAGCAGAGACTGGAGTATCTGTACATAGGATGAAAATATGCTGTATGCTCCATAGAGTTGGGCTTTATGTCAGCGTGGCCAGAAGAAAGACATTTCTTGCAGCAAAAAACAAAATAGCACATTTTGAGTTTGTGAAAAGGCATGCGGGAGACTCCCAAAATGTATAGAGGAAGGTGCTCTGGTCTGATGAGACTAAAATTTCACTTTTTCAACACATCACATCACCCAAAGAACACCATCCCCACAGTGAAACATGGTGGTGGCAGCATCATGCTGCGGGATGTTTTTTTAGCAGTCAGGACTGCAGGGCTGGTCTCATTGCTCTCCAGCATGGAGCACATCATGTGACCAGGCTGTGGGTGGGGAGGTGGGGAGGTGAGAGGGTCACTTGCTAGAAAGAGGTCATGTGGCAGAAGTGTGTCTGACAAGTGCATGCATGTGCTCCAGAGGACTCAGGAACAAGGAAGCTATATACAGCAGTACTAAACAGAGAAAGCACTGATCCTGACTGAAAAGTTCCTTGTCAACACTAAGAGATGTGTAAACAAGGTATGCCCATCAAATAGCAATAGTGATACTAACTTGATTCCAACAAGCAAGACTAGTTTACATATCATTTATCACCATCACCAGTCCAAGGGTATTCTGACATCCCCTCTACTACACATTAGTACAGAGGCTCAATGAGTATATGGGCTTTAAGGAGTATAAAGATAGCTCACAATGCCATTTTTTCAGCAAAATCATGCAACATTTCAGGTCGCACGAATGTAATGGGGCCTCAACCTATCTACCCACCTTTTGATCACATTGGGCACTATGAAATAATGAGATTGACCCATAAAAGAGTACTACCATTTGAGTCAGTATACCATATATACGTATGTGAAATGGACAGGTTCTGTAGGCTCTGAGGAAAAGGGAAACTATCAAACACGTTAGCTGATGTGACTACAAGTGTTGTGGATTTTTGCATATGGATTTAAGCAGATGAATTTATCAAATTGCTTTGACACAAGTATTAGTTTTTGAGTATATTCACCACCCTTTTTATTAAATAAAACATGTATTGAGGATAATGCGCTAGGCCTATGCGCCCTCTGTGTTCTTCTATGCTGTCATTTAAACATGGACACCAGACAAAAATGCAGTGAACGAGATCGACAGGGGAAAATAAGTGGAAGAAGAATACATTTAAGCCTATGAATCTTACACCTACACAGGTTGAACTGGATGTACTATTGTCTTTATTCAACCTTACCTACTATGAAACTATGAAACTCCAACCCTCAAACACCATGAAATTCTGCCTTGATAAAACTAGGAAAGAACGCATTCTTTCTTTAAAAGACTCCTCTGAAAGACATATGTATGGAGATTGATGGGCCTCATCCCTAGATTATAGAATGGTTTGATTGGACTTTACCAGTGCCAATGAAAGTACCAGTAAAAATTTAATTATAAATATTATCTTTATTACAAAAATTATATAAAAAAATTAATAATGATATTTGAACAATATATCTCTATATCTACTAAGTCCAGAGGTCGACGCGTTTCTCAACCTGTCTCTCTTTTAAACATTGACATAAAACTTTTAGCAACTAGACTTAATTCCTTCTTGGGAAAATGAATCCGCAAAGATCAAATAGGCTTCGTCCCTCAACAAGGGGCAGGAAATAGTATTTGCAGAATACTACAATTGACACATTAAGCAAAGTTTTACCCCAATCTCACTATGCTACTCTCTCTCTAAATTCATAAAGAATTTGACTCTATCTCATGGGATTACATCTTCTAAGCTCTCTCTGGGGTTTTAACAAACAATTCCTTACGCCCAACCCTCGGCTGTAATAAAATATGCAGGCTATACCTCAGATTAATTTACAATATGATGGGGCATGAGACAAGGCTGCCCTCTTTCCCCTATTTTATTTATTCTGGCCCTTGAACCCTTAGCAGCAGTTTGCTGATGACATCTCATTATGTATTTCATCCCCTCATACTTCACTTCCTAACCTCTTTACGCTATTAACACATTTTAGTACTTTTTCTCTAACTTACAATCCAATGAATATATATCTAAAGCCCTAAACCTTACTTTATTCACTGCTTAGCCTCAGACACTTAAAAACAATTACAACTTTGCCTGGTCTGTTTCAATACCGTATTTAGGTATCAAATTGACCTCTACATTTGACTCACTATTTAGAGCCAACTATCCATCTCTGTTCAAATCCTTGGCCTCTCTTCTCACCTCATGGGAATCACTTTCCCTTGCCTGGCTTGGTAAAATCGATTAAAATGACTTACCTACTCAAACTACTATCTTAGAGCGGAATTCCTCAACCAAGGTTCCATGAAACTCCAGGGTTCCTCCAGAGGTTGCTAGGGGTTCCTTGAGCAATTCCTGCCTCTCAGATAAGGTCCCACTGACACTCTTAAAATTTTTAGCTACTATAAGTGGGTAATTCTTCCCAATGACCACAAGTCTAGGGATCATACTTCCCTCGTATCTCCACATCTACCACTAGGGTTGCACCAATACCACTTTAAGACCGAGTACAAGTACTGATACTTTTTTCAAGTACTCACCGATACTGATTACTGATAGGGCACTAATATGCAGCACTGATGGGTACTGATAGGTGGCACTGATAGGTGCTCATGAGGCATGGACTGTGTCAGTAGTTTTTTATTTATTTTTTACAATGTATTTTTTAATTATTTTTTACAATTTATATATATATTTTTTTATTATTTTTTTGCTTTCTTTTTTGGGGGCGGGGTAGGGGGTAGTGGACAGTGTCAGTCTTTTTATTGTATTTTTTATAATTTTTCCAATTTTACTTTTAAATATGTATTTATTAAAATCATTTTTAAATCATCCTTTTTGGTGGGGGGGGGGGGGGGGGGTCTTTGGTGAGCTATCAGGGGTCTGACATCTACCCTTTGAGACAGGAAAAGGGGCTGAGGACACAGATTCCCCAGTCCCTTTCTCTGCCACCTCAGCTGCACTGAAGATGAATGGACAGGAGACAGCGCCTCCTTTCAATTCATAAACGTTAACGTCAAGACTCTGTCTATTCAGAAAAGGAAGGAGATGGTAAATTACATACTTCCTCCGCTCTCCATCCTGAAAGATCTGGGAGGGGGGACGGAGGGACACAGAGGAGGATATGGAGAGGTAACCGGAGGAGCACACGGAGGACACAGAGGAGAACACAGAGGGGGACACGGTGGACGGAGGAGCACATGGAGGTCACAGAGGAGGACAAAGAGGGGGACCAGAGGAGGACTTGGGGGGGAACCGAAGGAGCACATGTAGGAGGACACGGAGTTGGACCAGAGGGGGACTTAGGAGCACACGGGTGAACCGGAGGACACAGAGGGGGACCAGAGGAGAACACAGGGGGAACTGGAGGAGCACAAGAAGGAGCACACAGAGGAGGACACGGGGGGACCAGGGGAGCACACAGGGGACAGTCAGAGATGATTGATGCGGCGGTGGGGGAGTTACAATCACCGATCTCCCTGTGTGGCTTTCAATTAGGCAGCTGAAAGCTGAGGGGGGAGAGGAGGAGAAGCAGCTGTCAGCTGCTTTATTTAAGGCCACATAGGGAGATTGGTGATTGTAACCACCCCCACTGCTGGACCAATCATCCCTGACTGTCCAGGTATCGGGCAAAGCATCAGAGCATTTTCACGAGTACAGGTACTTATGTAAATGCTCGGTATCAGCACCGATACCAGTAACAGTGCAACCCTACCTACCACTATCGAGGATCCATGAGGTTCCACCCTTCGCCACAGCCTATGACAGCTCTCTTCAATTTTTGTTGGTGGCGACCTAAGTGGCGACCTAAGTTCCATTTTCAATGATATCCACACTAAATACCTTAAAGTTTTGGGCCCTTGGCTTGACTATATCAACCACTTTAACATTGACTGCTCTCTCCTCTCCCATTAGTCACAAAGAGTAACCAAATAGCTCACCATCAACATTGGATCAAATGGGTTTACCTCTCCCATCTGCCTCATTCCAGCCTCCACCACCCCCCTTTTTTTTCTCTTCTTCTTCTTTCACCTCTCTTCTCTTTCCTTCCCTTTTTACATTCTTTTACATTACTTAGCCCACACGACTTAAAGAGGAAGTAAACCCTGATGAGTTTACTTCCTCTTTGATTCCCTGCAAAGGTAAAGCATAATGGACTACTGTGCATCGCATAGTAGTCCATTATGTGTCACTTACCTGACACAGGAGCCAGCGAAGTCACCGCTGTCCCCTGTAGTCCGGAGCGTCCATCTTCTTGGTGGGTCTCGCTGCTCCGCCGCTGTCATTCGGCGAAGCCGCGATGATGTCACTCCCGCGCATCCGTACGGGAGCTGCCACTCACGGCATATCGCCGTTGACAGCGGCACGCTCAGTGGTGCCTGTCTTTCGGCAAATATCTCCTAAACCGTGTATTTATTTCTTGGACCTACAGGTAAGCCTTAATCAAGGCTTACCTGTAGGTCAAAGTTGGTTGTAAGGGTTTACAACCACTTTAACTTAATGGTTAGATTTCCGTCACCTCCCTTCTGCCCTGGTCAACCACCTCCCTTAGGGCTTTTCATTGTTATGCCTTCACATTTTATTTTTTGTTGTTAATCCCCTTTTACATCTACACCATGATATTTTTTGCCAATGTGCTATTTTCCAGTGTTAATTATACTACTTTAACTTGTTTTGCTTTGTTATGTTTTACATGTATTATATTAGTTCTGTACCCGATATTATATATCTTCTTTTTTTATTCTTTCTTTTTTAAAACCTAAATAAAAATTGTTGTAAAACAGAATTTATGTGGTTTATAGAGTGAATTGTAGTTGTTACCATAGTTGCCTATTTGGGTTGATGTCCTTCTTTGGAATGATTATCTCTATATGTGGCTCTTCCTCCTCAAACAGCAATTGCAGTTGCTTGGTAGAGATGAGCCGAACACCCCCCGGTTCGGTTCGCACCAGAACTTTCGAAACGGACCCCAAATTCGAACAAACTTTAGAACCCCATTGACGTCTTTGGGACTCGAATGTTCGAAATTAAAAGTGCTAATTTTTTTTTTATCAATAACGTTTTATTGAAAGATATTCGACATACAGTTGAAGTGCAAGGGTCTTCCAATCAACAATACAAAACTTTCAAATGGAAAATACATGGATCAGCTAATTTTTCAAGTACTGTGTCAGCATCTATCCGCAGACCATGTTCTAGTATACACTTCTCAAGATTGTCCAGAGCAGGATATATATACAACCTATGCAACCACAGTCAAACGTATCATCCTGCCGGCATAATAAGCGGTCGCATGGGTCCCTGGAGGATACCCATGGACAGGGATAGATGAGAGAAGAAAGTAGGAGAAAGAGGGAGAGAGAGAAAAAAAAAAAAAGGGAAAAGAAAAGGGGAGGGGGGGGAGGGAGGGGGGAGATAGAAGGCTCAACCAACATCAGCCAATACCTGGTTTTGGATTACTAGGATCCTCTCGGCGGTGCCACAGTTCCCAAATCAGGTTGTGTGCGTCCAGGCGGTCCTGCAGCCTCGCTGTCATCTTCTCCATTGTCTCTACCTCCCTAATCCTAGCATACAGCGCTCCCTCCAGTGGAGGGGTCCGGCGCTTCCAGTTCAATGCCACTAGGCAGCGAGCTGCCGTGAGAACGTGCCTGACCAGTTTCCCCTGTGGGGCCAGGATTTTCAGGGGCGACAGCCCTAGCAGGAAAAATTTAGGGGTGAGGGGGACGTCCCTCTCTAAGAGGTGAGTCAGGAGTTGACGCACTGACTCCCAGTAGGGTACTATCAGTGGACATTCCCAGTATATGTGATACAATGTTCCCCTGTCTCCCAGGCATCTCCAGCAGCGATCCGAGCTTGCCGGATGGATGGCGTGGATTACATCAGGGGTCATGTACCAGAAGTAGAGTATTTTATAAATATTTTCTTTATAGAGCGTGCATATCGAAGACTTGGATGCCTGAATCCAGATGACCCTCCATTGGACCACGGATATCTCCTCACCCAGTGCCTTTTCCCACTTAAGCATATATTTATGCTTGCCCGCTGAGATAATGGGCCTGTCATTCAGTATTTTATAGATGTCCGAGATCAGACCTTTTTGGGTCGAGCCTGCCAAGATGAGGTTTTCAAAGGGGGTCGGAGTGGAGAATTGCAGGCCCGGTGCAAATGTCAAGGCATAGTGTCGGATTTGGAGATACCCGTAGAAAACCTGCTTCGGGAGATCAAATTTGGACTGTAAGTCTTCAAAGGAACGCAGTTTACGGGTGCAAGGATCTACCAGATGGCCATAATGGAAAAGGTTTCTTGTGGTCCATGATGAGGACATCCGATGAGTCAGGCTATCTGGCAGTTTGGGATTACAGGCAAACGAGGTCAGGAGCGAGCTTTCCGATGATAGCTCATGTTGCCGCGACAGTGCGCGCCAGAGCTTTCGGAGTAGTGCCATCGGGCCTAGAAGCCGTGCAGATTCTACCTGCGCATTCGCATTCCATAGCAGACTGTTGGGCTGTATTGGGGCGAGCCATAACTTCTCTATCTCGGTCCATTTATTATATGTCCGGAGCGTAAACCAAGAGGTTACTGCCCTTAGTTGTGCCGTCTGGTAATACTTAGTGAGGTTAGGGAAAGCCATCCAATAGGGCCGCCTGCAATACAGAGCGTGGGATCCTATGCCTTCTGTAGTTCCAAGTGAAGTTCAGTAAGTCAGCTTGTAAGTGATTCAGTTGGCCGTAGGGGACTGGTATGGGTAGGGTCTGGAAGAGGTATAATAGCTTCAGGAGGATCGTCATCTTTATAGACGCGATCCTCCCAAGGAGTGAGAGATGGTGTTTTTTCCACTGTTGGAGGAGGGTTCTAATGTTATGGAGAAGGGGAGGAAAGTTTGCCTGATAGAGCGTGGAATACTGCGGGGTGATATAAATCCCTAGGTACTGCAGTGCCTTAGTCCTCCAGCTGTAGGGGAAGTTGGCTTTGAGACGTGCTACCTCCTCTACCGGTGTGTTAATTGGGAGTGCCTCTGACTTAGAGGTATTTATTTTATATCCCGACAGGGCCCCATAGTGTTCCAGTTCCCTGTGAAGGTTAGGGAGGGAGGTTCTGGGTTGTATCAGCGAGAGTATAACATCGTCTGCAAACAGGGAGATATTAAACTCCCTGTCTCGCACCATTACGCCCTTAATGTCCGGGTTTTTCCGGATAGTGGCCGCCAGGGGCTCGACACATAATGCGAAGAGCAGGGGCGAGAGCGGACATCCCTGTCTGGTGCCATTCTGTACAGGTAGTGGGGTAGAGAGGGCAAAGGGGAGCTTGACCTGGGACGTAGGGTTCAGGTATAGGTGCTGGATAGCCCTAAAAAAGGGTCCTCTGATCCCTATGTGGCGAAGTGTGGCGAACAGGAAGGGCCACCCCAGGCGGTCAAACACCTTCTCCGCGTCCAGACCCAACAGCAAGGCCTGGCCTCCCTCCCTGTTCACCACCTCCACCAAATCTATGATCTTCCTGGTATTATCCCCTGCTTGGCGCATGGGGACAAAGCCTACCTGATCTTTATGGATCAGGGACGGAAGGACCATGCTTAAGCGCAGAGATAGGAGTTTGGTAAAGATTTTGAGGTCAGAGTTCAGCAGGGTTATTGGTCTATAACTGGCACACATGGCGGGGTCCTTCCCTGGTTTAGGGATTACCGTAATGAAGGAGCTCTGCATATCCCGTGGGATCGGGGTATCCTGCAGGAATGCATTAAACAGCCTGCACATAGTGGGGAGCAGGGACGGAAGGAATGCCTTGTAATACTCATACGGAAAACCGTCCGGGCCTGGGGCTTTACGATTGGGTAGGGATTTGACGGTCTGCTCTATTTCCTCCTGTGTAATCGGGGAGTTTAAGGAGTCTAAATCTGTTGTTTGGAGCTTTGATATTCCACTATGGTCTAGGTACTGCTGCATTCGCGCGGCAAGGTCGGGCGAGGGGGGATTGGTCGGGATGTCATGATTATTGTAAAGGGTCCTATAGAAGTCTGCAAAGGATTGGGCTATGTCTCTAGGGTGAGAGACCAATCGGCCCGATCTGTCCTGAATCTGGTGTGGGGTCGACATTAAATCGTTGTCCCTCAACTTTCTCGCCAAGAGTGTATGGGCCTTATTACCCTTATCATAGAACAGCTGCTTCAACTTAAGTAAGGCCTGTTCAACTCAACCCAGAGCGAGTTCAGCTAAAGTTGCCCTGAGGGACGTGATTTTCTTTAGGACAGTTAGGGTGGGGGCGTTTTGCAAACGCTTCTCTAAAGTTCTCAGCTCCCTTTCCGTGTGTAGCTGCACAGCCTTCACATCCTTTTTCATGGCAGAGGAGAGGGCCAAACATCTGCCCCTCATTACCGCCTTATGGGTCTCCCACAAAGTGGGCATGGACACTTCTCCAGTGTCATTTTCCTCTAGATAATTTTGCAGGGTAGTATGGAGCTCTGTTTTCGAGGGGAGGTGCTGGAGCAGGAACGCATTGAGATGCCAGGTACAGGGCTTGAGCGCCAGGGAGCCCAGATCCAGGGTCAATACCACCGGGGCATGGTCCGACCATGAAATTGGTAGAATCTGCGCTGTGTGGGCCATGCACAGGGTAGCACCATTGACAAATAGGTAATTAATGCGGAAGTGGGTGCGGTGGGGGGCCGAATAGAATGTGTACTGTCGATCGCCAGGATGGAGGGCCCGCCAGGCATCAAAGAGGGCATACTGTCTGGTGAGTTGTCGGAATTGTTTCGAGTCCCTAAGCACCTGAGCGGTAGGAGCCCTGGGGCCCACCCCCTGACGATCGACAGCAACGAGTGGGTAAGATTAAAGTCCCCCCCACCACCAACACCCCGTGGTCTGTACGGAAAAGGCGGGTCAGTACTCCATTCAGAAATCCCATCTGCTTAGCATTTGGGACATATATTGCACAAAGTGTAATCTCCCTGTCCAGCCACCGTCCCCGGAGGATGAGAAAGTGACCTCGGGGGTCGGCGTAATGGGACGAGTGCGTAAAAGGGGACCCTTGTTTAATCAATATGGCTACACCAGCTCGCTTATGGGGACCCGATGCTTGGTAATGCTGCGGAAAATATCTGGATGCGAACGCAAAAGAGCCCTCTTGATCAAAGTGAGTTTCCTGCACCATTATAATACTCGCTCCCGACCGCCTAAATTCCCCCAATGCCAGCTGCCTTTTACGGTTGGAATTTAGACCATGGACATTCAATGACAAAATCTTAGTCATGGGTACTGGGGTGGGGGGTGCATATACTCATCTGATGCAGATGGAGTCGTTCCGAGCAGCGAGGCACCGCACGGGAGGTGATCCAGGCGTGTAGACGACTAATGCTGTGGAGCCAATTACCATCACAGGATGGGGAGGGGTGAGGAAAAGCTAGGAAGAAGAGAAAAACATTTAGAGTAGTAAAACCAAACATAAACAACAATAACATCAGCAGTGGATCCGTAGAGGCCAGCTGGCCTAGGTCTAACCGGCTTCCCGTGAGACCCACCAGCCCGGCTCGGGTAGGGTGAGCTAGGGGGGCCCAGGGGAACCCAGAGACAAACATACAAGACCTTTAGAAACTGCTTGTATTAAAAGTCCAGCAGTCTAAGAGGGGGGGTGGAAAGAGATACGCGGCTACTATCTCTCTAAAGTCTCATCCGAGACTAGCCCATAGTGTTCAAAAAATCTGTGGCTAGGATGCCAGAGGCATTACGTATGTGGCCTATGGCCAGGGTAGCTCCAGTGGGGAGGGCAGCAAGAAGCCTAGGGGAGAACAATAAAAAACTAGTGTCTCCTTAGGTAACTGATCAGGCCCGATAATAACACGTTCACGATCTGCGTTGTGGATTGCTTCTGCCTCTAGGGGACATCTCTGGACCGCGGAGGCGCTTGGATGGAGGAACCGTCTGCCACACTGTAGGAGGTGTAGGGGGGGTTGTGACAAGATCCCAGTCCGGAAGCTGGGGGGCTTTAAGCCCCAAAGTGTCGCAGAAAGCCTCTAAGTCCTCCGGATATCGCAAGATCGCCGTCCGGCCTTGGTGCCTGGCCGTAAGGCTGAAGGGGAATCCCCAGCGGTATGGGATATGCTCGTCTTGGAGGATACGCAGCAGTGGTTGGAGTAGTCTGCGTTTCTGCAGGGTGATCCAGGATAGGTCCGGGAACAACTGAACTTGGCACTCGCCGTGGGTCACGTTGCGGACGAGGCGGGCTTGCCTCATGATATCTTCCTTCAGTGGATATGAAGTCAGCCTGCAAATAATGTCACGGGGTCTGGCCGTGGAGCCTTTAGGCCGCAGTGCTCGGTGTGCTCTGTCCATTTCAATATTATGGGTGTGGGCCTCCCAGAGGAGATCATTGAAGAGCGATCGCAGGACATTATGGACATCCTCCTGGCCCTCCGCTTCAGGAATCCCTCGAACACGAATGTTGTTCCTGCGCCCCCGATTATCCAGGTCCTCCAGGTGGCGTTGCATGTCCCTGAGGAGGGTGCGGTGTTCCGATCCCTGAAGCTGGGTACGGTGGACAGCCAGCTTTGTTTCTTGGATTTCCTCTTCTGCCATCTCCACTCTGTCAGCTAGATGTTTAAGACCTGATTGGAGGGTTTGGATCTCAGATCTGCAGGTTGACTTCACGTCCTCTATTAGTTGTTTGAAATCATCCTTGGTCGGCATCGCTTGAAGATATGCGTGCCATGGGGAGGGCAGCGGGGGGTGCATCTCCTGATGGAAGTCATCGGGTGGGTGCAGGGGGAGACAATCCGCTCTCAAGGGAGGATTCGGAGTGGCTGGGTAGGCAGGTGTCTCTTCCCAGGGCTCAGTCCAGTCCGGGCTATGTGGGAGCAGGTGGCCCCCATCCAGAACCTGTGGTGACTGTGCCCTGGCCGAAGTGCTGGCCACCTGGGCATAGGAGAGAGCTGTTGCGGCATGAGGGGTCGGTAGGTCCGGGCGCCCCAGTCTCGGGGATCTCAGCGCCCCAGGTGAGGGATTGCCCGAGCGGGTGGATCCGTTGGTGGTGGTGGCATCAGCGCGCTCATAGGGTGGGGACAGGTAGGGCCGATTGGTCAGGGATGGGAAGTCCTCATCTCCCCCTGTATAATCTAGTGCCCCTGAATGCAACCCTGCCATGCCTGGGTCCGAGGCCGTGCGCAGCAAGCGCGGAAAGGCCTCCGAGCACTGGGTATAGTTCAGCTGTGGCTTCGTTGGGAGTCCCAAGATGGCCGCCGGGAGTACAGGGAGGACGGCCGCCTGCTGGGATGAAGGCCTATGGGGAGGACTCACTGCTCCCCGATCCCGGGATGTCCCCTCCGCTGGCTGGGGTAAGGTGTGTGGATGCGGGGGGGCCCGCTGCTGCTGCATGGCTGGGAGGGATCCGCGGCAATGGGGTGCGGCCTGCTCCGTGGCGCCGGCCGGCGCCATCTTGGACTTCCGTCCCGGCGTATCTTCTGACTGTCCAAAGTAGCCCCGGAGGGTCGAGGACGAGTGCAAAGGGGGTTGAGATGACCCCCGCGACTTTGTGGAGCGGGTCGTCCTGGAGCCGCCCATGTTTGGGTGGTTAAGATGCCGGTCTGTGGCTCTTGTAGCTGGGGCTGAGAGAGAGCTCACAGTCTATGCGACCATGCTGGCCACGCCCCCCAAAAGTGCTAATTTTAACGGCTAATATGCAAGATACTGTCCTAAAAAGGGTTTGGGGACCTGGCTCTTGCCCCAGGGGACATGGGTCAATGCCTAAAATGTTTTTAAAAATGGCCGTTTTGGCGGGAGCACTGATTTTAATGATGATTAAAGTGAAAAAAAAAGGGAAATATTCCTTTAAATATGGTGCCTGGGGGGTGTCTGTAGTATGCCTGTGAAGTGCCATGTGTTTCCCGTGTTTAGAACAGTCCCTGCACAAAATGACATTAAACAGAAATAACATCATTGAAAACTGCTTGCGGATTTAATGATATATCTGGTTCCTGCAATATGGTTGAAAACCATTGAGAAAAATGGCATGGGTAGCCCTCCCTGCCCATTACCAGCCCCTTTGGGTCTTGTACGCATATCAAGGGGAACCCTGTACCCATATTAAAAAAAGGAAATGCGTGTGGCCCCCAGGCCCTATATACTCAGAACAGCAGTATACAGGCGGTGCAAACAAGACAGGGACTATGTAGGTTTGTTGTGTTAAGTTGAATCTGTTTGTAATTTTCAACTGGTACATTTTTAAAGTGTAGCTCCAGTCAAAAAAACAATTTTTAAGCTTTTTGGAAAACATAGGGAAGGGTTATCACCCCTGTTTAATTTGTTTTGTCGTCCATCTTTTTTCATCTCACTTGCTGTTGTCTCCTTCCGTTTGCAAGTAGGAGATGTTTGTAAGTTGGATGTTTGAAAGTAGGGGCCTGCCCTATATGCTCTGCAGAAATGGCGGAACAAGGTGTTGGATTTGCCACAACATTGTAAGCCCTCAAAGTGACTCTTGCTGGGCGCTGGAGCGCCCTGCTGTGAACGATTATATCAAGAATTGTAATTACATGCCATTGTTGAACAGTGGTAGAAAAATTTACCTTTGTTGGTTGTGGTGCTGGTGCCACAACACTATAAGTCCTCACAGTTACTCTGGGTGGGCACAGGAATGGGCCCTCCTGTGAAATATTATATCAAGAATTGTAATTACATGTCCCTGTTAAACAGGGGCAGAAAAATTGGGCCTTAGGCACTGGTGCTGGTGCCACGACACTGCAACCTCTCCCATATACTCTAGTTTTATTGCAGGAATTAGCCCTGCTGCAAAGCATTGCATCAAAAATTGTACTTAAACGCCCCCGTTAAACAGGGGCAGAAAAATTGGGCCTTAGGCACTGGTGCTGGTGCCACCACACTGCAACCTCTCCCATATACTCTTGTTTTATTGCAGGAATTAGCCCTGCTGCAAAGCATTGCATCAAAAATTGTAATTAAACGCCCCTGTTAAACAGGGGCAGAAAAATTGGGCCTTAGGCACTGGTGCTGGTGCCACAACACAGCAACCTCTTCCATATACTCTAGTTTTATTGCAGGAATTAGCCCTGCTGCAAAGCATTGCATCAAAAATTGTACTTAAACACCCCTGTTAAACAGGGGCGGAAAAATTGGGCCTTAGGCACTGGTGCTGGTGCCACCACACTGCAACCTCTCCCATATACTCTAGTTTTATTGCAGGAATTAGCCCTGCTGCAAAGCATTGCATCAAAAATTGTACTTAAACGCCCCTGTTAAACAGGGGCAGAAAAATTGGGCTGCTGGCACTGGTGCTGGTGCCACGACACTGCAACCTCTCCCATATACTCTAGTTTTATTGCAGGAATTAGCCCTGCTGCAAAGCATTGCATCAAAAATTGTACTTAAACGCCCCTGTTAAACAGGGGCAGAAAAATTGGGCCTTAGGCACTGGTGCTGGTGCCAGCACACTGCAACCTCTCCCATATACTCTAGTTTTATTGCAGGAATTAGCCCTGCTGCAAAGCATTGCATCAAAAATTGTACTTAAATGCCCCTGTTAAACAGGGGCAGAAAAATTGGGCCTTAGGCACTGGTGCTGGTGCCACGACACTGCAACCTCTCCCATATACTCTAGTTTTATTGCAGGAATTAGCCCTGCTGCAAAGCATTGCATCAAAAATTGTACTTAAACGCCCCTGTTAAACAGGGGCAGAAAAATTGGGCCTTAGGCACTGGTGCTGGTGCCACCACACTGCAACCTCTCCCATATACTCTAGTTTTATTGCAGGAATTAGCCCTGCTGCAAAGCATTGCATCAAAAATTGTACTTAAACGCCCCTGTTAAACAGGGGCAGAAAAATTGGGCTAATGACATCACCCAAAACCAGAAATGTTCTTCCAACATATCAGCGGAGGAGGAAGAGGATAGACAATCAACATAACAGGACAGTCACTCAGCATCAGCATAGGCAGTCTTGAAGGGATGTGATATTTAAAAAAAAATTATTCCATTACATCAGCTTCAGGTGCTTGGTAGCTGTGGGTGATCCAAGACATCTTGATGAAGGTCAGTCGATCAACTGATTCGGTGGACAGGCGCACCCTGTGATCGGTAACAAAGCCACCAGCAGCACTGAAGGTGCGTTCCGAAAGAACGCTGGATGCAGGACAGGCCAGTAGCTCAATTGCATACTGTGCAAGCTCTGGCCAGTGATCCATCCTCAAGACCCAGTAAGCCAGAGGATTTTCGGTGGGAAAGGTGTCCAAGTCTGACCTTGCCCCTAGGTATTCCTGCACCATGTAAATCAGACGCTGGCGATGGTTGCTGGAACCGATCATACCTTGGGGCTGCGGACTAAAAAATTGTCTGAAAGCATCAGTCAGACGGCCACCTTCTCCACCGCTCCTTCTGACCGATGCCTCAGCAACACGTTGTCCAGGACCAGGTCCAGGAGTTTGTAACCTCCCAGTCTCTGGGAACGCATTGCACAGACCTTTCTGCAAGGCCTCCCGGAGATGTCTCATCCTCTGCTCCCTCTGCGATGGCAAGATAAGGTCGGCAACCTTACCCTTGTACCGTGGATCAAGGAGAGTGGCCAGCCAGTAATGGTCCCTCTCCTTGATCCGAAGAATACGAGGATCCTTCCGCAGGCTTTGCAGGATCAGGGAGGCCATGCAGCGTAGGTTAGCTGAGGCATTCGGTCCGGAGTCCTCTGGGTCACTAAGGGCAACATGATCCGCAGCTACCTCCTCCCAGCCACGTACAAGTCCACGTGTTTCTTGGGACTGTAAATCATCCCTACAAGACTGCTGCTGCTGATGCTGAGTGCCAGCCTCCACCTCCATGCTGACACAATCATCCTCCTCCTCCTCTTCCTCCTCCACCTCCTCTTCCTGTGTGATGGGTGGCACAGCAGGAACACTGTCTGGATAAAGGGGGCCTTGAGAGGCAAGGAAGTCCTCCTCTTCCTGCCTCTGTTCTGCCTCAAGTGCCCTGTCCATTATTCCACGCAGCGTATGCTCCAAGAGGTGGACAAGAGGTACAGTGTCACTGATGCATGCACTGTCACTGCTCACCATCCTTGTGGCCTCCTCAAACAGTGACAGGACAGAGCATGCATCCCTGATCATGCCCCACTGGCGTGGTGAGAAAAAACCGAGCTCCCCTGACCCTGTCCTGGTGCCGTAGTCGCACAGGTACTCATTGATGGCCCTCTGCTGCGTGTGCAGCCGCTGCAGCATGGCCAACGTTGAGTTCCACCTGGTGGGCATGTCACATATAAGGCGGTTCTTGGGCAGGTTCAACTCCTTTTGGAGCTCAGCCAGCCGAGCACAGGCATTAAATGATCGGCGGAAATGCACACAGACTTTCCTGGCCTGCTTCAGGACATCCTGTAAGCCGGGGTACCTGCCCAAGAACCGCTGCACCACCAGGTTAAGGACGTGAGCTACACAGGGCACATGGGTCAGTTGTCCCTGTCGGAGGGCGGAGAGGAGGTTGGTGCCATTGTCACAAACCACCATTCCTGGCTTAAGCTGGCGTGGCGTCAACCACCTCTCGGCCTGCCCCTGCAGAGCTGACAAAATATCCGCCCCAGTGTGGCTCCTGTCCCCCAAACAAACCAGCGCAAGCACGGCATAGCATCGTTTTGCCTGCGTACTTGCATAGCCCCTGGAACGCCTACGGAGCACCGCTGGTTCTGAGGACAGAGCAC
Organism: Lithobates pipiens; assembly: GCF_037356315.1. NCBI lineage: Eukaryota > Metazoa > Chordata > Amphibia > Anura > Ranidae > Lithobates > Lithobates pipiens. The sequence continues at coordinate 110,350,750 of NW_027507789.1, forward strand.
TGGAAGAGGCCATGGAGGAAGAAGAAGAGGAGGGGGTGGAGGAGAGAGGTGTGTCACAACCAATAGTAGCATTTTGGAGGCGTGGTGGCGGAACAACCTCCAACACTACTGCACCTTGTCCTGCATCCTTCCCAGCTGCCAGAAGAGTGACCCAATGGGCCGTGAAAGACAGGTAACGTCCCTGTCCATGCCTGCTGGACCATGAGTCAGCGGTAATATGCACCTTACCGCTGACCGCCCTGTCCAGCGAGGCAAGGATATTGCCTTCCACATGCTGGTAGAGAGCCGGAATCGCCTTCCGTGAGAAAAAGTGGCGTTTGGGGACCTGCCACTGAGGAACCGCACATTGTACAAACTCACGGAAGGGGGCCGAGTCTACCAACTGAAAAGGCAGCAGTTGAAGTGCTAGCACTTTAGCCAAGCTAGCATTCAACCGCTGGGCATGTGGATGGCTGGGAGTGAACTTCTTTCGCCGGTCCAGCAGCTGGGGCAGGGACATTTGCCTGCTATAATCGGACGTGGGTGTACCGCTAGCAGAGTTCCCGGAAGCACTTGGCTGTGACACACCTAATTCTACACCTTCATTCCTCTCAGAGCAGGTTTCAGAGAGGACTGAAGGTCTAGTGGGGTTGGAGATGCCAGCTGATGAGGAGCAAGGAGAGGTCCGCTTTGTTCTTTGGTGTGGGTCTTTGAGGTACGCTTGCCAACGAGCTGCATGGCAGGTCAACATATGTCTGGTCAAGCATGTGGTGCCCAAGCGGCTGATGTTTTATGCCACGCGAGATACGCTTGAGACATATGTTGCAAATAGCAGCGGTGCGATCTGATGCACTCGTCTCAAAAAAGGCCCACACCAAAGAACTTTTAGTATAACGCGCAGAGGCAGCGCCCTGCACAGGGGGAGCTCTGCGGTGTGATTCAGTCGGTGTGCTGCCCATAAGCTGGCCCCCGGAGGGCATCCTGCCTCGTTGGACATGTGCCTCCTCCTCCTCCTCCTTCTCCTCTCTCACCAGGCACCCACGTGGAGTCAGTGCCCTCATCATCCCCTCCCTCTTCATCGCTGTAGCAAACCTGGCAGTATGCTGCAGCTTGTGGAACATGACTGCCAGATTGCTGTCCTTCTTGAGCATCACTCTCTCTGCGCTCACGCTACTGCCTTCCTCTAGCTGAGTCTCATCATCAGAGCCCACAAAACACTGGGCATCCTCCTGGAGCATGTACCCAACACTGTGCTCAAAGAGTTCAGGAGACTCCTCAGGAGGACTTGGTGGGTCTAGGGAAGGAGTCACTGATGATGACATTGAGAGGAGGGAACACGATGCGTTGGCAGCTGCTTTGCTAGTACCCTGAGACTGGGTGAGAGAGGATGAGGAGGATGAAGAGGGCTTGGTCATCCACTCTACCAAGTCGTTGGCATGTTGCGGTTCAACATGTCCAGCTGCCGAAAAGAAGGACAAGCGTGTCCCATGGCCACGTGCTGATGACAATGCACCCCGTCCACGAGCAGCACTGTTGTCTCTAGACACAGAGCCTGCTTGCCCTCTTTTATTGGCTCGCGCCTGTCTGCCTCTCCTTGCTGGCCTTCCAGACATGGTAATGGCCTGAAGGGAGTTGGGTAAAACAGCAGTGTAATGGAGTCACACAACACCCACTAAGCCCTGCAGATGGCTCTATTAGAGAACAGCAATAAACGGTAGATACAGGTGTATATTGTGCTGGAGTCACACAACACCCACTAACTCCTGCAGATGCCTTTATTATAGAACACCAGAGATAAAGGGGTATGCTGTAATTGAGTCACACAACACCCACTAAGCCCTGCAGATGGCTCTATTAGAGAACAACAATAAAGGGTAGATACAGGTGTATATTGTGCTGGAGGCACAAAAAACCCACTAACTCCTGCAGATGCCTTTTTTATAGAACACCAGAGATAAAGGGGTATATACAGATGTATACTGTGCGGTGCTGGAGGCACACACAACTTCCAATAACTCCTGCAGATGGCAAGTGGGCTCAAATAGAGAAGAGCTATGTAGGTGGATATAGCGGTGTGTACTGGGTACAGAGCACGCAGACAGCACGCACAAGCTCCTAACACTACTGACTGCAAGCTCTATTATAAAAGATAGATCACTAGCTATATAGGTGAGGTGAATATAGCGGTGTGTACTGCGGTCAGGGCACACAGACAATAACCACTACACAACAGCAAGATCGAAAATCGGCCGAAAATGATCGGTGTGTACTGTGTTGAAGGTACACAGAACACCCACTAACTGCTTCAGACGCCAACACACTACACTAGGCTGCCAATCATGGCTCTCCTCGCTGCTGGCGCTGTGATTGGCCAAGCATGCAGGGTCACAGTGCATGCTTGGCCAATCATGAGCCAGCAATGCACTGCGATGACGCAGTGCATTGTGGGCCGTGAGCGCCACACGAATTTGGCACGAACAGCCCATAACGTTCGGAATTCGCCGAACGGGCGAACAGCCGATGTTCGAGTCGAACGTATGTTCGACTCGAACACGAAGCTCATCCCTATTGCTTGGTATTTTCAAGCTCCTCTCCTTCCTAGTTCTCATTGTCTTGTTCCATATTGCTCTCTGTACTGTAACAAAAATATAATAGGACAGTCAAAAACTTTCATTCCTTGAAATACTAGATACATATGTGGAGTATCACTAATGCCGTGTACACACGATCAGACTATCCGGCAGACTTAGTCCAGTGGACAATCCGACAGAATTTGCAGCGGAGGTCTGCCGGACTTTTTTCGTCCATTCATTTTGAACGTGACTCCAAGTAGACGGGACTAGCGAAGGAAGTCAATGTCACCGCCTCCATCGGCGAGATTGACACCTTATCGGAAATGTAATAAGGGGACCCCCAGACCCCCACCCTATGTGAATGAGCATGGGGTACGATGTACCCCTACCCATTCACCTGAGGGAAAAAAGTGTAAATAAAAAACACACAACACAGGTTTTTAAAGTAGTTTATTAGTCAGCTCCGATGGCTGTCTTCCATCTTCAGGGGTCTTCTTGCTGGGCTCCTCCGCTATCTTCTGCTCTTTTGCCACTCTTTTGCTAGCGGAAGAGCCCGGCTTTCTTCTTTGTCATCGCCGCCGTCTAGGGATCTTCTTCAGACTTCGGGGGTCTTGTCCCGCTCTTCGCTTCTTCTGCCGGGCCTCTGCTATCTTCTTCCAGCTCTTTTACTAGGGTTAGCCTGGTCTTGTCGTTCGTCGCTGTCGCCTTCTTCTTCTCTTCTTCTTCCTTCCGATCTTGACACGATGCTCTCTTTGGCCATAATGCCTGAGAGACACAGAATGGAGGTCTATCAATCTCCATTCTGCCAGGGGTGGGGAGACACATCTGTTGTTCACACTAAGTATGAACAGCGATCGGTCTCCTCCTTCAGGCAATCCCACCCCCCCACAGTTAGAATCACTCACTAGGACACACATTTAACCCCATGATCGACCCCTAATGTTAACCTTTTCCCTGCCAGTGACATTTATACAGTAATCAGGGGCTATTTTTAGCTCTGATCGCTGTATAAATGTCAGCGGTCCCATAAAAATGTCAAAAGTGACTGATCTGTCTGCCGCGTTGTCCCAGTCACAATAAAAATCACAGATAGCCGTCATTACAAAAAAAAATTATAATAAAAATGGCATAAATCTATCCCCTATTTTGTAAACGCTATAACATTTGCGCAAACCAATCAATATACGCTTATTGCAAAAAAAAAATTAACAAAAATATATAGAAGAATACATATCGGCCCAAACTGAGGAAGAAATTTTTTTTTTAAATATTTTTGTGGGGATATTTATTATAGAAAAAACATAAAAAACATAGTTTTTTTTTCAAAATTGCCAATCTTTTTTGTTTATAGCGTAGTGAACAGCTAGTGCACTTGTTCTGGAGGAAAAACTAATTTCCAAATTGCCTGGGCGCTATTGACGGCAAATATATTTGTTTGATAGACCTTATTACAGTGACTGTTATTTTAATTACAATAAACATTTTTTTGATTGTTCTAATGGCAGTTGATGTGGTTTATTTTTGTAGACATTGGTAGTTGTGCGGACTCAATTTGGACAGCGGCATTGTAAGAATCTCCTAGATTTGCCTGACAACAAACAATTACCTGATACTGATGCTCCCGATTAAGGATGAGCCGAACACCCCACCAGTTCGGTTCGCATCAGAACAATCGAACGGATGGAAAGTTTGCGCAAACTTTCAAACCCCGTTAAAGTCTATGGGACTCGAACATGAGAAATCAAAAGTGCAAATTTTAAAGGCTAATATGCAAGTTATTGTCCTCAATAGGGTTTGGGGACCCGGGTCCTGACCCAGGGTACATATATCAATGCAAAAAAAGTTCTAAAAATGGCAGTTTTTTTGGTAGCAGTGATTTTATTGATGCTTAAAGTGAAAAAATAAAAGTGAAATATTCCTTTAAATATCGTGCCTTGGGGGTGTCTATAGTATGCTTGTAAAGTGGTGCCTGTTTCCGGTGTTTAGAACAGTCCCTGATCAAAATGACATTTCTAAAGAAAAAAAAGTAATTTAAAACTGCTTGCGGCTTTAATGTCATGTCTGGTCCCGGCAATATGGATGAAACTCATTGAGAACCCCCCCAGCCCATTACCAGCCCCTTTGGGTCTTGTATGGATATTAGCACCCAAATAAAAAAAAGGAAAAGTGTGGGGCCCCCAGGCCATATATACTCTGAACAGCAGTATTCAGGTGGTGAACAAGACAGGGACTGTAGGTTTGTTCTTAAGTAGAATCTGTTTGTAATTTTGAACTGGTACATTTTTTATGTGTAGCTCCAGCCCAAAAAATCTATTTTTAAGCTTTTTGGAAAACATGGGGAAGGATTATCACCCCTGTAACATTTGTTTTGCTGTCTGTGCACCTGTTCAGAAGATTTCACTTCACTTTCTGTCCCAACTGGATTTTGAAAATTTGTTTGTTTTTAGTGAAACAAGGAGAGAATTTCTTCTCACTTCCTGTTGTCTCCTTCCGTTTGCAAGTAGTCGTTTGTAAGTTGGATGTTTGAAAGTAGGGGCCTGCCCTATATACTCTGCAGCAATTTGGGCCTTAGGTGTTGCCACAACACTGTAAGCCCTCATAGTTACTCTTGGTGGCTGCAGGAATGGGCCCTGCTGTGAAATATTAGATCATGAATAGTAATTACATGCCCCTGTTGAACAGGGTCAGAAAAATTGGGCCTTTGGTGGTGGGCAGTGTGGTGGTGTTGCCACAACACTGTAAGGCCTCACAGTTACTCTTGCTGGGCGCAGGAACGGGCCCGGCTGTGAAATATTAGATCAATAATTGTAATTACATGCCTCTGTAAAACAGAGGCTGAACAATTGGGCCTTAGGCACTGGTGCTGGTGCCACAACACTGCAACCACTCACATATACTCTAGTTGGAGCACAGGAATGAGCCCTGTTGCAAAGTATTGTATCAAAAATTGTAATTACACGCCCCCCATTAAACAGGGGCACAAAAATCAGTCCTTTAGCACTGGTGGCGGTGCCCAGAACCAAAAGTTTTCTTACAATCTATCAATATGAACATTGAGGAGGAAGAGGATAGTTACTCAGCATAACAGGATAGTCACTCAGCATCAGCATAGGCAGTCTTGAAGGGATCTCACATAAAAAAAAAATAATAATTTGGTTATATCAGCATCAGGTGCTTGGTAGCTGGTGATCCAAGACTGATTCATTTTTGTGAAGGTCAGCCGTTCGACCGATTCGGTGGACAGGCGCACCCTGTGATCGGTAACAAAGCCACCAGCAGCACTGAATGTGCGTTCCGAAAGAACGCTGGATCCAGGACAGGCCAGTAGCTCAATTGCATACTGTGCAAGCTCTGGCCAGTGATCCATCCTCAAGACCCAGTAATCCAGAGTATTTTCGGTGGGAAAGGTGTCCAAGTCTGATCTTGTCCCTAGGTATTCCTGCACCATGTGAATCAGACACTGGCAACGGTTGCTGTAACCGATCATACCTTGGGGCTGTGGATTAAAAAATTGTCTGAATGCATCGGTCAGATGACCACCTTCTCCACCGCTCCTTCTGTGATTGGCCAAAGCCTCAGCAACACGTTGTCCAGGAGGACCAGGAAATTGTTACCTCCCAGGCTCCGGAAACGCATTGCACAAACCTTTCTGCAAGGTCTCCCGAAGATGTTTCATCCTCTGCTCCCTCTGCGATGGCAAGATAAGGTCTGCACCTTACCTTTTTAACGTGGATCAAGGAGGGTTGCATTCGGTCCGGAGTCCTCTGGGTCACTAAGGACGACATGATCCACAGCCACCTCCTTCCAGCCACGTACAAGTCCATGGGTTTCTTCGGACTGTAAATGATCCCTTGAAGACTGCTGCTTATGCTGAGTGTTAGGCTCCACCTCCATGCTGACACAATACTCCTCCTTGTCCTCTTCCTGTGTGATCAGTGGGCACGCAGGAGCACTGTCTGGATAAAGGGGGCCTTGAGTGGTAAGGAAGTCCTCCTCTTCCTGCCTCTGTTCTGCCTCAAGTGCTCTGTCCATTATTCCATGCAGCGTGTGCTCCAACAGGTGTACAAGAGGGAGAGTGTCACTGATGCATGCACTGTCACTGCTCACCATCCTTGTGGCCTCCTCAAATGGTGACAGGACAGTGCATGCATCCCTGATCATGGCCCACTGGTGTGGGGAAATAAAACCAAGCTCCCCTGACCCTGTCCTGATGCCATAGTCGCACAGGTACTCATTGATGGCCCTCTGCTGTGTGTGCAGCCACTGCAGCATGGCCAACGTTGAGTTCAACCCAGTGGGCATGTCACAGATTAGGAGGTTCTTGGGCAGGTTAAATTCCTTTTGGAGGTCAGCCAGGCGAGCACTGGCATTATATGACCGCCAGAAATGCATACTGACTTTCCTGGCCTGTCTCAGGACATCCTGTAAGCCTGGATACCTGCACAAGAACTGCTGCACCACCAAGTTAAGGACGTGAGCTAAACAGGGCACATGGGTCAGTTGTCCCTGTCGGAGGGCAGAGAGGAGGTTGGTGCCATTGTCGCAAACTACCATTCCTGGCTTAAGCTGTCATGGCATCAACCACCTCTGAGCCTGCCCCTGCAGAGCTGGCAGAATCTCTGCCGCAGTGTGGCTCCTGTCTCCCAAGCACACCAGCTCAAGCACCACATGGTATCTTTTTGCCTGCGTGCTTGCATAGCCCCTTGAACTCCTACGGAGCACCACTGGTCCCGAGGACAAATCAGCACAGGAAGAGGCCATGGAGGAAGAAGAAGTGGACTGGGTGGAGGAGAGAGGTGTGGCAGAATCCCCACTAGTAGAATTTTGGAGGCGTGGTGGCAGAACAACCTCCAACACTACTGCACCCTGTCCTGCATCCTTCCCAGCTGCCAGCAGAGTCACCCAGTGCACGGTGAAAGATAGGTAATGTCCCTGTCCATGCTTACTGGACCATGAGTCAGCGGTAATATGCATCAGCAAGGCATGGACATTGCCTTCCACATGCCGGTAGAAAGCCGGAATCGTTTCCATGAAAAAAGTGGCGTTTGGGAACCTGCCACTGAGGTACCGCACATTCCACAAACTCATGAAAGGGTGCAGATTCTACCAACTGAAAAGGCAGCAGTTGAAGTGCTAGCAATTTAGCCAAGCTAGCATTCAACCACTGGGCATGTGGATGGTTGGGAGCAAACTTCTTTCGCCGGTGGAGCAACTGGGGTAGGGAAATCTGCCTGCTAGAATCGGGCATTGGTGTACTGATAGTAAATTGCCCCTAAGTACTTGGCAGTGGCACACCTAATTCTACACATTCATTCCTCTCAGTGAAGGTTTCTGAGAGGAGTGAAGGTATGTTGGGGTTGGAGATCCCAGCTGATGAGGAGGAGCACCTTGTTCTTTGGTGTGGGTCTTTTAGGTAGTGTTGCACACGGCTGCATGGAAGCTCGAAATATGTCTGATTAAGCATGTGGTGCCCAAGCGCTTACTGTCTAGTCCACACTTGATATGCTTCAGACATATGTTGCAAATAGCAACGGTGCGATCTGCTGCACACGTCTCAAAAAAGGCCCACACTGAAGAACTTTTGGACTAACCCTCAGAGTCACCAGCGTCCTGAACTTGCAGAGCTCTGCGGTGTGATGCAGTCGGTTGGCTGCCCTTAAGCTGGCCCCTGGAGGGCATCCTGCCTCGTTGGAGATGTGCCTCCTCCTCCTCCTCTTCTGCCTCCTCCTCCTCTCTCCTATCAGGCACCCACGTAGAGTTAGTGAGCTCCCTTCTCATCACTGGAGCAAACCTGGCAGTATGCTGCAGCTTGGGGAACATGACTGCAAGTTTGTTGTCCTTCTTGGGAAACCCCTCTCTCTGGACTCACGTTACTGCCTTCCTCAATCTGGGTACCATCATTGAAAGCCTTCAAAACATTGCGCATCCTCCTGCAGCATGTACCCGACACTCTGGTTAAACCGTTCAGGGGACTCCTGTGGGGCTAGTGAAGGAGTAACTGATGACGACCTCCAGTCCAAGGAATAGGCCGTTTTGGCACTGGCAGCCAAGGTAGACTGGGTGACAGAGGATGAGGAAGGTTTGGTCATCCACTCTACCAAGTCTTCGGCATATTGTGGCTCAACACTGCCAGCTGCCGAGAAAAAGGACAAGCTTGCTCCATGGCCACATGCTGTTGAGGATGCACCGTGTCCATGACCAGCACTGTTGCCTCTAGACACAGAGCCTGCTTGCCCTCTTTTATTGGCCTGTGACTGTATGCTTCTCCTTGTTGGCCTTCCAGACATACTGATAGGTACACAAGGAATGGCCTGCAGTGAGATGTAGCTGCACAAAACTGGGATGTATATATATATATATATATATATATATATATATATACTGATTATACTGCAGCTAGCTGAATTGCCTGCCTGCAGTAGTATTATTAGGAAGAAAACAGCAGGAATTGTCTGCAGTGAGTTTTAGCTGCACACTGTGCCCAGTATACAGTACACTAACATACTGCAGCTAGCTGAATCAACTGCCTGCCTGTGGTATTATTAGGAAGAGATTACCAGCAATTGTCTGCAATTAGCTTTAGTTGCACACTGTGCACAGGATACAGTACACTGACTGAAAATACTGCAGCTGCCTGCCTGAGGTATTATTAGGAAGAGAACACCAGCAATTGTCTGCAGTTAGCTTTAGTTGCACACTGTGCACAGGATATAGTACACTGACTGAAAATACTGCAGCTGCCTGCCTGAGGTATTATTAGGAAGAGAACACCAGCAATTGTCTGCAGTTAGCTTTAGTTGCACACTGTGCACAGGATATAGTACACTGACTGAAAATACTGCAGCTGCCTGCCTGAGGTATTATTAGGAAGAGAACACCAGCAATTGTCTGCAGTTAGCTTTAGTTGCACACTATGCACAGGAAACAGTACACTGACTGAAAATACTGCAGCTGCCTGCCTGTGGTATTATTAGGAAGAGAACACCAGCAATTGTCTGCAGTTAGCTTTAGTTGCACACTGTACACAGGATACAGAACACTGACTAAAAATACTGCAGCTGCCTGCCTGTAAGTATATAAGGAAGAGAATGACAGGAACGGATCTAGCTAAACTGAATACAGTGTATATATATATATATATATATATATATATATATATATATAAACACACAACACCTGGGATGCATATGTATACTAAATACACTGACTGCAGCTAACTGACACGCCTGCCTGCTCAATCTAACAAATGAAATTACACTGTCTCTTTCTCTTTCTATCTTTCAGCATGCCGGAACACACTACACAAGGCCGGCTTCCAGACGGCCTTATATAGTGTGGGGTAAAGGAAGAGCCAAGATATTAGAAGACTAAAATCCGACTCCCTCAGTGCTCACGGTAAGTGCTAAACAATAGCTGCTGCTATATTACTCAAAATTCTCAAATCTGGTGCCAAAGAAAGTCACCAATGGTGACCATAACAAAGGCACTAGCAGCGCTTTAAAAAAACAAAAACTTAAACATAAAACTATAAGTACGAATTTTAAAATGTAAATACAAAACTAAGTATATGTAAACATCAACCTACAAACAGTAAGAAACCTTATAATATAAAAAAAAAAAAAAATATATATATATATATATATATATATATATATATATATATAAAATTACTTTCAAACAGAAAGCATAAATACTATATGATATTTAAACTTAATTCGTTCCTCTATGGATCACTCTGCATACATATTCCTCTATTCAATAGGCATATGTCTATTGATATATTTGGTTGCAATACAAATGCAAGAAACCAAAAAAGTCCGTTGCATATGCCAGAAACAAAAATAGTCCATCAATGTTTCAATAATAATTCATAGTCAACAAAACGAATGCAAGCAGAAAAATATATATAAAAATGTAGCAAGTGTTGCTAGCAGATCATTCAGAATCTCAGTAGTCCACCACCACACCTCCTGTGCAAATCCCTATGGGTTATGCACTTACCAGAAGCACCTGTTTCAAAAGCACATCTCTTATCAACAGATGACCGATCGTATCTTCAGCTCTCACCTATGACAAGGCATCGGATATATCCAATCGGTTATATATTAATTACTGGTATACAAGCAGCAACAGCATAGAGACACATCTAATAGGGTTTGCAAGTTCGCTAGAACTTTTTGCCTGATCGAAGGTGTTCTGGTGCGAACTGAACCAGGGAGTCTCTTTTGCTATATCTAATAGGCCTCTAGGATGTCAGTCATACAGTAACTCGAAAGGGGAAAAGCTGGTGGAGGCTTGGGGTACCTCCCTTATGGCAAACATGAGATAGGACAAGAGGCAGTCCCAGTCCCTACCATCTGCTGCTACCACTCGTTTTAACATTCCTTTCAGTGTTTTGTTGAACCTTTCCACTAGACCATCTGTTTGTGGGTGGTACACAGAAGTGCGTAAGTGCGTCAGTTACCTGTTCGGTGACTGGACGAACACCGATGTTCAAGTCAAACTCATGTTCGACTCGAACATCGAGCTCATCCCTAATCAGGAGTAGGAATGAGCTTCGAGTTCAAGTCGAATGTAAGTTCGACTCGAACATCGGCCGCTTGACCGTTCGTCGAATTATGAACATTATGGGCCGTTCGCGCCAAATTCGAGTGGCTCGTCATGGCCTATAATTCACTGCGGCATCGCAGTGCATTGCTGGCTGATGATTAGCCAAGCGTGCACTATGACCCGCATGCTTTGGCCAATCACAGCGTGGTAAGAACGGAGAGCCATAATTGGCCAAAGGCAGGGTGGCTTTGGCCAATTATGCCTCAGGGGATTTAGTACACACCCCACACTATATTCTCAAATCTGGTGCCAAAGAAAGTCACCAACAGTGAACATAACAAAGGCACTAGCAGCCCTTTTAAAAAAAAAAAACTTAAACATAAAACTATAAGTATGAATTTGAAAATGTAAATACAAAACTAAGTATATGTAAACATCAACCTACACACAGTAAGAACCGAACAGGGGGTGTTCGACTCATCCTTACCGAGGAATACCCACATGTGAAAACATAAGAAAAAATTCTTTAGCAATACTCTTAGCTGAGGGGTTCCTTAACGGACTTGCCTCTGGGTACCAGGTGGCATAGTCCAAGACAACCAGGATATACTGGTGCCCACTAGCGGACTTAACCAAGGGACCTACGTTATCCATGACAATCCTGTCAAAGGGCCCCTCAATGATGGGTAAAGGTACCAATGGACTCCGGAAATGTGAGCTGACAAACTGGGCACGATTCACAGTACAACTTTTCCTCTTTGTGTAAGCCTGGACAATAAAACCTTTTCAATATTCTCTCCTTAGTTTTATCCACCCCCAGATGTCCCCCAAGGCCATGAGAATGTACCAGGTCTAGCACCATGCATCTATGAGGTTGAGGTACTAGAAACTGTTCCAGTCTCTCTCCTCGTATTTCATCGACGATTTCATCGTATAACAAGTCATTTTCCATAGCAAAATGGGGGAATAGAGCCTTCTTTCCTGGCTCTTGGAGTACCCCATTTACCACATTTACCTGTTCCCTTGCCCTAGCTAAAGTGAGGTCCCTCAGTTGGGCCATGCCAAACTTTTCTCGGGTCGTGGGCAGGTCCAGTAGGTTTAACTCCAGAGGGGAGTCCTCTGTGGCACCTTCAAGGACCTCCAAGGGAAAATTTTCAGACTCTTTCTCTTCATTCTGCCCCTCCAGCGGTTCCGGGCAATAGAAATCCATTCCAGCTGGGGGCCCTGCTCCCTGGGCCTTTCTCCATAAGTCCCAGAAAAAAGGGAAGTCTCATCCGAGGACAGTGTTATACATGAGATTTGGGACTAGTCCAACCTCATGATCCCTGGTGCCACAGGGAGATTCGATAGACACATTGGCGGGGTAGCACTTGGTATCCCCATGAATACAAACAATGCCCATTAGCTGTCACTGCAATTTCTAGGGGTTCCCGAGACTGGCATGCACTAGAGTTACTAGACTGCCAGAATCCAGCAAGGCAGTCATCTGGCAACCGTCCACTTTAATGACACAAATCTGTTTCTCAGTGCCGCCTGCTGTTGTGGGGTGCCTCCTGGTGTAGCAACAAAAGAGCTTTGCTGGGTCTTACTGTAATCCATAGATTCCTGATTTAGCGGACAACTGGTGGCCAGGTGCCTTGGTTCTTGGCAATGCCAGCACTCTATAGGACCCCGGTCACACCTTACGCCTTAGGAACCTCAATCGCATTTACCATCCTTTTCCCCCACTTTAGGGCATGATCACCTTTTCCCAGGTTGGCGGCTTCTGTCTCTTGGAGAAGGATTCTTTGGGTACTACCCCCTGAAGAAAATCCTCAGTACACAAGTACCGCTCCACGAGGGCCACCAACTCATTGGAATCTTTAGGATCAGCTCTCCCGTCAAACCCCTGTATAGGGGTTGGAAGGGCTCTCACAAAGTGGTCCACTACGACTCTACGATTTGGGCTGGGGGGGCAACCACATCCATGTGAGGTAAATGAGGTCATACATCTGGGACCTTTCAGGTTGGTCCACCTTAACTTACCAAGCATGGACGCGTTGAGCTCTCACAGCCATTGTTATGCCAAGCCGGGCCAGAATCTAATTTTTCTGAGTTTTATATTGCCGGGCCTCAGCAGCATTCAGATCAAAATAGGCCTTCTTTGATTCCCCGGGCAAAAAGGGGGCAAGGATCTCAGCCCATTGGTCCTGGGGTAGCCCTTCACGCTCTGCCACCCTCTCAAAAACTGTGAGGAAAGCCTCCACGTCATCCTCGGCTGTCATTTTCTGTAGTGCAGCTCACACTCGATTGCGTAATACTGCAACATTGTCCACATGTAGAACCTTGTCAGTCAGGGACTGTACCTGACTCTGCATGAACTTATTGAACTCCTTCTGCTCCTGCATGGCCGCTTGGGTAACAGTTATCAACAAGCAGTTAGTTTCTTGTTGGTCTGTGCGTGCTTGTAGCAGCTGTTTGATTATTTCCTCCATTCTCTTAACAGCATACTGGTACCAGTGAATTAAAAAAAATCTTCCTTTTTTTTCCAAAAATGTGGCTGTAAGAGGTACAGTCGCTGGGTCTTGTTCCCGCATTCTCCACCAATTGTAGGGGATCAGACTCAATGCAGGGACAAACTCACAGTGTCTTTAGGAAAACATCATGTTTAATCCACAGGATATTCCCAAATAGAAGAAAAAGGGAATCTTGGCATTAATCAAACAAAATAAATGTCTGCTCTACCTTACTGTGTCCTTGGTTTTGTAGTATCCTTGTAGTGTCCTTACAAATCCAAATACTTTGTATCCAAAGTCAAGGAATAAGCAGCCATGCTCCTATTTGACTCCTCATATGGAGACACGCTCTCTCCTAAGAGTTAGGACTGGCTGACTTAATTAAGACCTGAAAAGAAAACAATAAACTGCGGTCCATGGACTTGGGAGTTTGTCCTACCCAGATCTCAGACTCAGAATCTCTCCCTACTCAGACTCCCAATAAAACCAGCCCAGAACAGACTTTACCAATACAGGGTAAAGAACTAGCCTTCTTTACCCTGAAGTCTTTGCTGGCATTATCTTAGATTGAAAATCTAAGAATCTGTGGAGGAACATATATCCCATCAATCACTTTTCGTGAAATTTTAACCTGTGACACAGGTACCCCGCTACAATATATATATATATATATATATATATATATATATATATATATATATACTGTATATATATATATATATATATATATATATTGGGTAACAGTTCACAGTAACAGTTGGGTAACACAGGTAACAGTGGAGCTCCCGGCCCTGCCCCTGGACCTCTGTACAGGTGGCTGGAATTGACATCAGCATCTCCCAACAGTATTTGTCCCAGCATTATGAATCAGCTACTATTTCTAATATGGCAGATACAGGGTTCATTATTTTCTTGGTCACCCTGTGGGTTTGTTTGTTTTAGTTATGAGAACCTATAACATCTTTGGTTATGCAACAGAAACAACGAAAAATACAGATTAATACATCAAGTATAAACATATTATGTCTTGTGCCTAAACAGTTTAAAAAAAAAAGAATTAAGTGAAGAATGAGATCCATGCATCCACGTAACCATGAACCACCGAAGGTTGCCAGGTCACCCATAGAGAGGGGTGAATAAATGATATGATATCAGATGTTTACAGGTATCCTGCCAATGAATGTGAATATGTATTAAATTCAATGAACCCATGACAAATATATATAATTTTAGAATACGTTTCATGGCAGGGATAAAAATCTATATTTAACTCACTTGGAATCAAGTATATCTAAAAGTAATGGACTATAGACTGGGAGCCTCAAATGTCAAAAAGCAACAGGAATTGTATCACGAAGAAAGAAGAAGATCATTTCACAGCTCTGGAGTCATACAAGGAAAGAGAAAAAAGGAAAAAGGGGAGAAAGCCTTAAAACACAAGGTTGGTGGTATATTAAGTTCTATTTAAAAAGGTAAAGCCAAATCCAGACTTACTTGCCTCAACTGTGGGTTAAAAACCCTTTCATAAGTTAGAATATATGTTGCAATCAAGGAGGCAAGGGGAAATAAGAAGGACCCCCAAACATGATACGATGCCTGTGTATATTTGAGAAAATCCAATTAGGAACTTCCCATTGCTGATGTTTATCAAAGAGAAGAGAGAAAATACTCCATCCTTCTTTTAGAGAATGCAAATACCTGTTTTCCTGTGCAGCATGATGTGAGGCTCCCAGGGATCCCAACAATATGGCCGCTGCCACGTGGGTCCTTGAATATCCCTCCCCATTGCATCAGACCGTGGCGTGGAACATCGCGCCGTGATGACGCACCACGGATGCAAACAGAGGGGAGTGGCCGCGTGTCGTGAGGATCCCGGACATACAGCACCAACACATGTGCGTGAGAAACACACCCCTTCACAGAGGACGTAATTGAACACACGCCCCTTGGGGTGGGGACCACAAACCACCCCTCCGTGCATAACAGGGGCGATGCCCCGGCCCGCAGAGGCACCCAAAACTAGAAGTCCAAAAAAGAGGGGGTTCAAAAAAACAGAATAAAAATGTTAATGTTTGAGAATGATTGGGGTCTCACTGAACACAGCAAATGCAGCCATGTACAATCAGATAAATATCATAATGACAAATACATTAAATCTGCCCATTAGAACATGAGTTAGCAAACAATGCTATATATAAATGAAAACAACATATTATGCTTACCTCCACACAAAGCAAGTGATGCCAATTCCACATGTGGTGACACCTGGACAAGACATCAACAACCCCTCTCGGGGAATATCCAATACTGGGAAAGAGCAGCGATGGACATGAGGGAAACCAAGACAGGCAGCAATTGAATTATCCGTCCACTCTCACGGGCACCTACAGGAAAGGTTTGTAACTAATGCCCTCATTCAAACCTGGATACCGAGTGGCTTGTAGCTAGGGATGAGCTTCGTGTTCGAGTCGAACGTACGTTCGACTCGAACATTGGCTGTTCGGCCGTTCGGCGAATTCCGAACGTTTGGGCCGTTCGCGTCAAAATTCGAGTGGCGCGCGCGGACCACAATGCACTGCGGTGGCGCAGTGCATTGCTGGCTCATGATTGGCCAAGCATGCACTGTGACCCTGCATGCTTGGCCAATCGTAGCGCCAGCAGCGAGGAGAGCCATGATTGGCCACAGGCATCCTGCCTGTGGCCAATCATAGCTCAGGCTGTGTAGTGCATGCCCCACACTATATAAGGCCGCCTTTGAGGCGGCCTCGTGTAGTGTGTTAGCATCTGAAGCAGTGGGTGTTCTGTGTACCTTCAACACAGTACACACCGATCGTTTTTGGCTGATTTCCTATCTTGCTGCTGTGTAGTGGTTGTTGTCTGTGCCCTGACTGCAGTATACACCACTATATTCACCTCACCTATATAGCGAGTGATCTAGCTTTAACCACTTAACAACTGCCCATTGCCGATTAACGGCTTCAGGGCGGTTGTTTAACTCTGAGAGGCCGTTAATTAACGGCCTCCCAGAATTCTGCTCTCGCGCGCCCCCTGGGGCGCGCACTCGAGAGCATCCGTGACCGCCGGGTCCACAGGACCCAGCGCATCACGGATCACGGTAAACGGCCGCTCGTCGCGGCCGTTTACCACGTGATCACTCCGTCAAATGACGGAGTGATCACTTGTAAACAAACCGGCGTCATGTTATGACGCTGGTTCCTCCCTCCCCTCTCTGTACCGATCGGTACAGCGGAGGGGAAAGAGATCGGTGTCAGCAGCGATGTGGGCTGCATCTGCAGTGCCCACATCGCTGCTCACCGAATTTAACCCCTCAATTCCCTGCCAATACTCTGCAATACCAGTGCATACTCTGCAGTACCCTGCCATTACTCTGCAGTACCCCGCCATTACTCTGCAGTACCCCGCCATTACTCTGCAGTGCAGTACCCTGCCATTACTCTGCAGTACCCTGCCATTACTCTGCAGTACCCCCCATTACTCTGCAGTACCCCCCAATACTCTGCAGTACCCCCCAATACTCTGCAGTACCCGCCATTACTCTGCAGTACCCTGCCATTACTCTGCAGTACCCCCCATTACTCTGCAGTACCCCCCAATACTCTGCAGTACCCCCCAATACTCTGCAGTACCCGCCATTACTCTGCAGTACCCCGCCATTACTCTGCAGTGCAGTACCCTGCCATTACTCTGGAGTACCCTGCCATTACTCTGCAGTACCCCCCATTACTCTGCAGTAACCCCCATTACTCTGCAGTACCCTGCCATTACTCTGGAGTACCCCCCAATACTCTGCAGTACCCTGCTATTACTCTGTAGTACCCCGCCAATACCCCGCCAATACTCTGCAATACCCTGCCATAAATTGCCATACCCAGCCATACTCGGAGATACCCAGCCATACTCGGTGATACCCTGAAATACCCAGCCATAGACACCCCCCACCCCTCACCGCCCTCCGGTGCTTCTACCAACTCGCTAGTACGATCAAAGCCAGAATCTTTTTTTTATTTTTTATTTCAGGCTTCCCAGCCTAGAGGTGAGATGTGGGGTCATATTGACCCCCAGATTTCACTGTAAAGAGGACCTGTCACCCCATATTCCTATTACAAGGGATGTTTACATTCCTTGTAATAGGAATAAAAGTGATCAAAAATATATTTTTGGGGAAAAAAATGTCAAACTAAAATAAATAAAGTAAAATGAACAATAAAAAAAAAAACATTTTTTAAAGCGCCCATGTCCCCATGTGCTCGCATGCAGAAGCGAACGCATGCGTAAGCCCCGCCCACATATGAAAACGGTGTTCAAACCACACATGTGAGGTATCGCCGAGAACGTTAGAGCGAGAGCAATAATTCTAGTCCTAGACCTCCTCTGCAACTCAAAACATGTAACCAGTAAAAAAAATTTTAAGCGTCGCCTATGGGGATTTTTTAAGTAGCGACGTTTGGCGCCATTCCACGGGCATGTGCAATTTTGAAGAGTGACATGTTTGATATCTATTTACTCAGCATAACTTCATCTTTCACTTTATGCAAACATTGGGATAACTTTACTGTTTTTTTTGTTTGTTTTTTAAGCACAAAACTGTTTTTTCCCCCCAAAAAACGCGTTTGAAAAATTGCTGTGCAAATACCGTGTGAGATAAAAATTTGCAACGACCACCATTGTATTCTTCAGGGTCTTTTGGTATGCATATGCTGTGTGTGTGAAATAACCTGATAATATGACAATTTTGTGAAAAAAAAAAAAAAAAGGAAATAGGCCGTCAGTACTTCAGGTGTGATCAATTTTCAGATATTGGCACCATAGCTTGTGGACTCTATAACTTTCACAAAGACCAAATAATATCAACCAATTTGTACTTATTTTTACCAAAGATATGTAGTAGTATGAATTTTGGCCAAAATTTATGAAGAAAAAATTACTAATCTGCTAAATTTTATAACAGAAACGAAGAAAAATTCATTTTTTCGCAGAATTTTCGGTCTTTTTTCTTTTATACCACAAAAAATAAAAAACTGAGAGGTGATTAAATACCACCAAAAGAAAGCTCTATTTGTGTGAAAAAAAGGACAAACATTTCCTATAGGTCCAGTGTTGCATGACTGAGTAATTGTCATTCAAAATGTGAGGGCACCGAAAGCTGAAAATTGGTCTGGTTATTAAGGGTGTTTAAGTGCCCAGTGGTCAAGTGGTTAATAATAGAGCTTGCAGTCAGTAGTGTTAGGAGATAGTGCGTGCTGTCTGCGTGCTCTGTATCCAGTACATACCGCTATAATATAGGGCAGGCCCCTACTTTCAAACATCCAACTTACAAACATCTCCTACTTGCAAACGCAAGGAGACAGCAGCAAGTGAGATGAAAAAAGATGGATGACAAAACAAATTATACAGGGGTGATAACCCTTCCCTATGTTTTCCAAAAAGCTTAAAAATAGTTTTTTTGACTGGAGCTACACTTTAAAAATGTACCAGTTGAAAATTACAAACAGATTCAACTTAACACAACAAACCTACACAGTCCCTGTCTTGTTTGCACCGCCTGTATACTGCTGTTCTGAGTATATAGGGCCTGGGGGCCACACGCATTTCCTTTTTTTAATATGGGTACGGGGTTCCCCTTCATATGCGTACAAGACCCAAATAGGCTGGTAATGGGCAGGGAGGGCTACCCATGCCATTTTTCTCAATGATTTTCAACCATATTGCAGGAACCAGATATAACATTAAAACCGCAAGCAGTTTTAAATGGTGTTATTTCCGTTTAATGTCATTTTGTGCAGGGACTGTTCCAAACACGGGAAGCACGTGGCACTTCACAGGCATACTACAGACACCCCCCAGGCACCATATTTAAAGGAATATTTCACCTTTTTTTTCACTTTAATCGTCATTAAAATCAGTGCTCCCGCCAAAACGGCAGTTTTTAAAACTTTTTTTTGCAGTGACCCATGTCCCCTGAGGCAGGAGGCAGGTCCCCAAACCCTTTTTAGGACACTATCTTGCATATTAGCCGTTAAAATTAGCACTTTCCATTTCGAACGTTCGAGTCCCATAGACTTCAATGGGGTTCTAACGTTCGTTTCGAACGCGGGGGTCGTTCGCAAGTTCTGGTGCGAACCGAACCGGGGGGTGTTCGGCTCATCCCTACTTGTAGCAAATATATCCACCTGGTTTCAAGTTGTAAAAGTTTATTGTTAATATCGCCTCCCCCCGTTCATGATGGGGGATATGTTCAAGGCTGAAGAAACCAATTGAATTCAAGTCAAAATTATGATATAGTCCTACATGCCTACTGTTTCCATTTTGTGTTTAGCGATTAGGGAAACATGATCCCTAATTCTGCAAAGAATGGTAGTTTAGTCTTCCCTATATAAAATGCTTCACAGCAGCACTTCATTATGTAAACAGCTCCTATTGATTGGCAGGTAGTCCTATATCTTGGGATCCAGATTGTGTTGTTAAGAAGAGTAACACTCATAGCTTTTGAGATAAAATTACAGAAATTAAATTTCCCACAAGGGTACGTGCCAGGTGTCTTGCTCTTACCATCATCTCTGGTTTTATGACTGGTCACTAGAGTATCTCTCAATGATTTTGATATCTTATATGTTATTTCAGGGTAAGGTTTGATAAATTTCATAATTTTCTGGTTAGCAAATACCAAAATTTGCTGTAGACATTGCGTACCTTATTATGTTGTCTGCTATACATAGTGATAATTCTTGTAGATGTAGTCTGTTTATTATTTTGGGATTCATAGATGAGCGAGTGTCTACTCTATTTTGACCCTATTAAAGGCCTTTCTAAGACTTGTTTTGCTATAGCTCCTTAACAGGAGGCATTCCCGCAATATGTCGGCTTCCCTCTGGAAGTCCTCATACTGGGTACAATTTGGTTTGATTCTAAGGAACTGGCTATAAGGGATGCTCTTAATTATTTGTTCCAGGTGTGAACTGCTTGCATGTAACATGCTGTTACCAGCTGATGGTTGACTGTATAGTGTTGAACAAAGGACAACTATCTCATTGAAGAAGATTTCCACATCTAGGAATGTAATCCTTTCTTGATCAAGTGTAAATGTAAATTTAATATTGTAAAGATTCTGTTGCAAGCTATTCAAAAATTCAATCAGATCATATTTTGATCCTGCCCATACCATAAAGACATCATCGTTATAGTGATGCCAAGACAAAATATAGCCTATTGCCAAGGTTTTAGATTTATCTGCAAATAAGACCCGTTACCACCCCCTCAGGTACAGGTTAGCATACGAGGGGGAAAACGTGGCCCCCATAGCAACTCCCTGTACCTGGAGGTAGTGGGAACATTTGAAAACAAAAATGTTATGTGTGAGAATGAAACTTAACATTTCCTCAATAAAGTAATTGTATTTCCATGAATATAAGTCTCGCTCATCTATAAATTCATGTATCACTTGGACCCCATGTACATGTGCGTTTGAGTTGTACAAGGCCTCGATAGCCCTGTGGGACTTGCAAACCATCTACAATTTTTAAATGTTCAGTGGTGTCTTTCACATGGGAAAAAAGACCCTTGACATGTGGCTATAGATACTCGTCTATAAGTTGACTTGCTCTTACAGTGAATGACCCACAGCCCGATATAATCAGTTGACCAGGGGGGTGCACTTTCAGCAACGCATAAAATGTAGGAGTAGTAGGATTTTTACTGTCCAAAAATGTAGAGTTTACATTTCCCTGCCAACTTGCAATTGGGTGCCCGTACGGAGGCCCAAGGGCGTTCACGGGATTGTACCATTGTGGGCCTCCTGTGTGCACCTGCTGTGTGTGGAGGGCCTCTGCGGTGTGGACTTACAGTTTTGGGTGTCTCTGCGGGCCTGGGCATTGTCCCTGTCATGCACAGAGGAGTGACTTGTGGTCCCTCAAGGGGGGTGTGTTTCATGAGGTCCTCTGTGATGTACTCTGACACAACGGGGAGGGGTATTTAAGGACCCATATTGTTGGGATCCCTGGGAGCCTCACATCGTGTTGCACAAGAAAACAGGTATTTGCATTCTCTAAAACAAGGATGGAGTCTTTTCTCTCTTCTCTTAGATAAACATCAGTAATGGGAAGTTCTTAATCGGATTTTCTCAAATATACACAGGCATCTTTTGATGATTGGAGGTCTGTCTTATTTCCCCTTGCCTCTTTGATTGCACCATATGTTCTAACTTATGAAAAGGTTATTAACCCACAGTTGAGTCAAGTAAGTCAGGATTTTGCTTAACCTTTTTAAATAGAACTTAGTATACCACCAACATTGTGTGTTAAGGCTTTCTCTTCTTCGTCTCTTCCCTTGTATGACTCCAGAGCTGTGAAATGATCTTCTTTTTTCGTGATACAATTCCTGTTGCTTTTTGACGTTTGAGGCTCCCAGTCTACAGTCCATTACTTTTAGATATACTTGATTCCAAGTGAGTTAAAGTGGTTGTAAACCCTTACAGACCACTTTGACCTACAGATAAGCCTAGATTAAGGCTTAGCTGTAGGTGCAAGAAATATCTCCTAAACCTACACGCATGCGCCGTAGACAGAGCATGCCGTTGATAGCGGCGATCATGCCGTTAGCAGCAGCTCCCACGTGCATGCGTGGGAGTGACGTCGTGGCTCCAGCCAATCACAGCACCAGAGCCACGATACCTGGAAGGAAGATGGACACTTCGTGGAAGAGGGGACAGCGGTGACCTCACTGGCTCCTGTGTCAGGTAAGTGACACATAATGGGCTACTATGTGATGCATAGTAGCCCATTATGCTTTACCTTTGTAGGGAAACAAAGAGGAAGTAAAACCCACCAGGGTTTACTTCCTCTTTAAATATAAACTTTTATCCCTGCCTTGAAACTTATTCTAAAATTATTATATATATATATATATATATATATATATATATATATATATATATATTTGACATGGGTTTATTGAATTTAATACATATTCACATGTATTGGCAGGATACCTGTAAACATCTGATAGCATATTATTTATTCACCCCTCCGTACAGGTGACCTGGCAACCTTCGGTGGTTCATGGTTAGGTTGATGCAGTATATTTCCGGATCTCATTCTTCACTTAATTCATTTTTTTTTTTTAACTGTTTAGGCCCCCACACTCTCATCATGAGGTAGGCCTTTTTGATTTTGTTTCAATGAATGTTTCTTGCCTTTCATTTAAGTGCAGCAATAAATATACAAAAGACATAATATGTTTATACTTGATGTATTAATCTGTATTTTTCTTTGTTTCTGTTGCACAACCAAAACTGTTGGATTACAGGTTCTCATATGTAAAACAAACAAACCCCCCACGTTCTTTCCTGGAGAATAGTGATGGACGAACGTTTCGCCCGGCGGTCGTTTCGCGGCGAATTTCCGACATTCGCGGTCCGCACGTTCGAACGCCTTTTTCCGTCGTTCGCCGCGGCGGACTTACGTGTTTAATGTATACAAGAACTTTAACCTTTGGTGACACGTTTATCATGTGATACAGGACAGCCAATTGAGACATGACAGCACATGGACACTTGGACATTCCCCCTAACCTATAAATACACCCGATCCGGTGGCCATTTTACATTCTTTCTTCTGTTACGATAGGGACAGGTTCCTGTGTGGAGTAGGGAGAGATAAACCACTAGCTATTTGGTACACAAAAGTTCTTTTCAGGACTGGTATAGGTGTTAGGTGTTGATAGGTTTGCTGTGCTGCTGATTCTTGCAGCAGCCTGAGTGTCTTTTGTTAGTTTAGAGAAAGGGAAAGGACGGTGTATGCTACAGGGACAGCCAGATTAGTCTTTCATCATCATCATCATCATCATCATCATTAGCTGTTACTATCAAGGTCCACAAAAGAGCTGTTCCAGTAACCACTAATCGTTCTCTTTTTTTGCCAATTTGTATAGGGACAGGAAGGAAGCAGTGTTGTCAGGCAGTGAGGGTAATTTTAAAGACTTGCTGTTATTATTAGTTCCACAAAGGTTCTTTTCAGGACTGGTATCAGTGGTACAGTAATAGGCTTGTACATGTATAATATTCTTTCTTCCAAATATAGAAAGGATATTATACTTGACTGCTGCCCTTCTGCTGCAGTCTGCTAAACATTCACAACTCACTTGTTCCACAAAAGTTCTTATAAGGACTGGTAACTTGGTATAGGGTGCTACGGTACATAGGCTTGAGTGCGGTACAGTCTGCTGTTCTGTAAGGACCGCTATCGGTCCACAATAGATAGGGTTGACGTGCACCACTGCTGACCGCTGCCCTATACTGCAGCAGTCCTTCAGCGGTATAGGGACTGACGTACAGTCTGCTAATCACTAACACACAACCTGCTTGTTCCACAAAAGTTCTTATAAGGACTGGTAACTTGGTATAGGGTGCTACGGTACATAGGCTTGAGTGCGGTACAGTCTGCTGTTCTGTAAGGACCGCTATCGGTCCACAATAGATAGGGTTGACGTGCACCACTGCTGACCGCTGCCCTATACTGCAGCAGTCCTTCAGCGGTATAGGGACTGACGTACAGTCTGCTAATCACTAACACACAACCTGCTTGTTCCACAAAAGTTCTTATAAGGACTGGTAACTTGGTATAGGGTGCTACGGTACATAGGCTTGAGTGCGGTACAGTCTGCTGTTCTGTAAGGACCGCTATCGGTCCACAATAGATAGGGTTGACGTGCACCACTGCTGACCGCTGCCCTATACTGCAGCAGTCCTTCAGCGGTATAGGGACTGACGTACAGTCTGCTCACTTCCTTGACCCAAAAAAGCACACCGTACTATATGCCCCTACCCTCCTCTTTGAAGAGGTTGAGCGGTGTCATATTTCTACTGGGGCTGCTTATGATATCCCTGTGCTGTGCTGACTTCCTCCTGGGGGTTCTTATTATGAAGGGATCACACTATCCCTGTGCTGTGCTGACTTCCTCCTGGGGGTTCTTATTATGAGGGGATCACACCATCCCTGTGCTGTGCTGACTTCCTCCTGGGGCTGCTTACGGTGCTGCTGTCAGTGCTGTATGTCACGGTGCTGCTGTCAGCGCTGTATGTCACGGTGCTGCTGTCAGCGCTGTATGTCACGGTGCTGCTGTCAGCGCTGTATGTCACGGTGCTGCTGTCAGCGCTGTATGTCACGGTGCTGCTGTCAGTGCTCTGTATTACGGTGCTGCTGTCAGATGCCTCTATCACGGTGCATGTGTCATTCCGGTATGTCACGCTGCTGGTGATCATCTCCTGCACCCTCTTCTTTGCCTACCCTGGTCCCTGACCTTCCCTCTCCTCCATTGCCTTCATTAGCTCCATAGTCCTGAATTGTTAGAACAATTTCCCAAATAAAATAAAAATGCTTGTAGTTATCGATCCCAAATTCACCTCATACATGTATTATGTCATTGTCCAGATGGTGGGACTACGTTTTACCCCCTAATAATTACCACGTGGCCGCAAATTCGACATGAAGGTTTGCAAAGTTCGCCTCCCATTGAAGTCAATGGGGCCCGCGGCGAACGTTCGGTTTCGCGAACGTTTGGGTCCGTTCGCATTTCGCTTTCGCGAAACGTCCCGTCGGAAGTTCGTCCATCACTACTGGAGAAGCCATACTGAAAAACATTTAGAAAACATGAACTACAGTAAATCATTGTCAATAATAGGATGTTTTGCACGCAGCTATGGCTATGATTATATTGTATTTATTGTTTTTATGACATTATTCATTTGATAAAATTTATATATATGTTTTACATATTGTTGTTTCAATGCTTTGCACCTATAAAGTCCCATATCTCCCTAATGTTTCCACTTGATGTACATTGTTTACATTTGCTGTATAAATAGTTCTTCCCTTCTCCTTCCTAATGAGTTTAGGATTAGTCCCTTCTTAGGGTGAGATTAGTCAGAGCAGGGAGGTCCCAGATGGGGCTTTTATGTGAATATTCTCCAGACTAATAAAGTTTTATTGAACGCCAAGACCATCAGTGAATGGATTTTTTGCTGACATATTTAACATTTAGCAGAAAATACTTCTTAAAAGGGAATTTATTCATGCAGGGCAAAGTCACATGGATTGAATTTAGACTTTCAATCAATGTATGGGCAGGCTGGTTGTTTATCGATTGAGTTGTGTACAACCTGCTGGAAAATTTTCTCTCGATCGGCGCCGCCAGCTATAGCCAGCGGTGCTGATCAGTGTATTCTGACAGCAGGCTGAGAAAGAAAGAAAATTAAGTCATTTTCTTTCTTTCAACCCGCTGGCAGAATGAAAAAGAAATTTACTCATGTAGGCAAGCTTAAGCAGGCTTATGTGGCATGTGTGGATCCCTGGGCACAGCAATGCCCAGACGACTACACTAGGCATATAAAATGCCTGTTGGAGCCATGTGCATGGACCCCAAATCATCTTTAAAGAAACTACTAAAAAGCTAAGACTTAGAATTAATATTAATTATATTTAGGTACACTGTGTTAATGGAAACACATAACAGACATATATTGGCGGCTTCTAAAATGTCACCACAGAGGTGGGAATTCAGGTGGAATTCTCAACTTTGTCCATAACTGCTAGAACTCTTATAAACAGGATCTGCTTTGCATCTTGTATTGTTCAGAATAGCTTGCAATGTGCAATTAAGGGACAGATTTAGGAACAGTTTTTTTTTTATATATAGCACATTAACATACAATGTACCACTCAAACCTTGATATCTTTAACCCTTTGTAGGACAGACAGTGATAATGAAGATCTTCTAGCACAGTGCAGACAGGGTTTATTATGATAGCCATAACTCTCCAGCCCGCTTCCTAACATTATATAAAAGGGGAAAGCTAGGTATGATCTGTCAGCAAGTAAAAAGGTAGGCAGCGTATTTTTTAAGGTTATGATATGTGAATAGTAACATGTAACAAATATAAAGTGGATGTTATCCCAATTTTGCTTCAAAAGTGGAAATGCACTTTAAGGATAAAGTCACACTTACACTCTTGTTAGTAACTTTTCTAAATACTGGAGAAGTTATCTGGGAAATAAAAACAACTTGTATGCCTCCCAGGTCCCAGGTCACTTTTTCCTGCATTATATGTTTCTGTTTTAAAGTGGCATTTACGTACGTAAAGATAATTTTGAGTATTACTATTAAAAATAATTGCATTTTTATACATTTAGAAATATCCTCTAAACACATATAACGTAGGTTTGACCAGGTCAGTGTGAATGAGGCCTTACAGGAGCTCATGCATTACCATTCTTATCCACAAGATGGAAGCATTGTTACAGTCATGTTCCTCTTTTGTTTGATTTAGAATATATAGAAGGGAGGTAATTTTTTCTTTGAAAAGGAGGTTAGCCTCAAGAAAGATATAGTAAAGATATAGGTACCATCATCCTGAAAATTTGATTGAAGAACAGGGGAAGGTGAAAAGATAACAGGGGCTACTCCAAACCCCGTTGGCTCTAAATCACCTCAAGGGTTCTTAGGACTATTACGGTATCCAATAATGTGAGAAATCATAAGTTAAAAGAAGGGGAATAACATTTATTAGAAAAAATATACAAAGGGAATTTTAATCAATAATTCACAATACAAATGAACAACACAATATTTTACACTACAGAAACATTAAAAGGCTGGGTATTGGACCCCATAGATAGATGGGGGTATGATGTAGGTGTAGACGTGACCTCAACTAGTTTTGCGGCTTTCACTGCTTCCTCAGGAGGCGTCAACCTATAAACATCTGAAGAAAAATACAAAAATACATAATTACACTGAAAATTATAACAGAAAATATTAGGAGTATTTGATTATTTATACGACTCACCAACAAACCCAGAATGGAATAGCAGACAGCTAAGAAAATGGGTGTTCCCCCTGGGGACGGGCACGGGGGGGGGGGGGGGGTGATAATGTGTGCAGGTAAGGTTCTAAAAAATATAAATACAATAGAATAAATATACATATCAATATCAAGGGGGGTTCCCAGAAAAGGCTTGTATCTATGGCCACCAAGGAAAGAGGATCAAAAAGAGAAAGAGAAAAGATGGAAAAAAGAGGGAAAAAGAAGAGGGGGGGGGGGAGTAATTTTTTCTTTGTTAAACTGCCAACTTTCATGCAGATCATTGGGATTCCTGGTATTTTCTTGGTAGAACGTGATCTGATGTGAAATACATTTTTTCAATCATATCAGCCCAGTTGTGTTCTAATTGTGCATAGGGGTTTATTTACCAGAGGCAAATAAACTGTGCAAAATGCAGTTCTACTATGCAAGATCACTTGCTCCCGAGCGTGAAAATTGAGCAGAAGCTCAGCTGACTTCCATCATCAAATCATATGCAAGCAAAAATTTTTTTTTTTCCTTGCACGTGATTGGGTATTCTTTGCAAAGTGAAGCTTTACCTCATTTACTAAGCTCTGGAGCAACTGCACTTTGCAAAGTGCACAGTCTTTTTGCCTTTAGTAAATCAACCCCATAAAGCAGTGAGTAATGAGAGACCACTTGTGAGGTGTGTATGGAGCCTGAAAGAAATGTTAAAATCCTTATTTGCAGATAATAAGGGTATATATAGAGACATTTACACACAATCCTGCCAGGCCGGGAATCTATTAAAAATAAATCATTGAACAATATCAGATACATGGAAGCTCTCTAAACTGCCAATTAAAGTATTGAGTGAACAGACAGAAATTATCTTCAGTTGTCCCAATTTAAAGTTACAGTGCCTTGCAAAAGTATTCACCCCCCCCCCCCCCCCCCCCCTGGCATTTTTTGTGTTTTGTTGCCTCAGAACCTGGAATTAACATGGATTGTTTGAGGATTTGCATTATTTCATTTACAGAACATGCCCACAACTTTGAAGATGTTTTTTTTTTTTTATTGTGAAGCAAACAGCAATTAGGACAAAATAACAGAAAAAGTAAATGTGCATAACTATGCACCACCCTAAAGCCAATACTTTGTAGAGCCACCTTTTGCGGCTATCACAGCTCCAAATCGCTTTGGATAAGTCTCTATGAGCTTGCCACATCTTACCACTGGGATTTTTGCAAATTCCTCCTTGCAAAACTGCTCTAGCTCTTTCAAGTTGGATGGTTTGCACTTGTGACCAGCAATCTTTAAGTTTGACCACACATTTTCTATGGGATTGAGGTCTGGGCTTTGACTAGGCTATTCCAACACATTTACATGTTTCCCCTTAAACCACTCAAGCGTTGCTTTAGCAGTGTGTTTGGGGTCATTGTCCTGCTGGAAGGTGAACCTCTGTCCTAGCTTCAAATCACACACCGAGTGGTACAGGTTTTGCGCAAGAATATCCCTGTATTTAGCACCATCCATCTTTCCCTCAACTCTGACCAGTTTCCCAGTCCCGACTGCTGAAAAGCATCTCCACAGCATGATGTTACCACCACCATGTTTTACTGTGGGGATGGTGTTCTTTGGGTGATGTGATGTGCTGGGTTTGCGCCAGACATAGTGTTTTCTTTGATGGCCAAAAAATTCAATTTTAGTGTCATCAGACCAGAGAACCTTCCTCCATACATTTTATGAGTCTCCCACGTGCCCTTTTGCAAACTAAAAATGTGCCATTAGGTTTTTTGCTGAAAGTAATGGTTTCTTCTGGCCACTTTGCCATAAAGCCCAACTCTATGGAGTGTACGGCTTATTGGTGTCCTATGTACAGATACTCCAGTCTCTGCTGTGGAACTCTGCAGCTCTGATTAATGCCCTCCTTTCCCGTTCTGTGAGTTTTGGTGTACAGCCATCTCTTGTCAGGTGTACTGTGGTGCCATCTTCTTTCCATTTGGTTATGATAGATTTGATGATGCTCCTAGGGATCATCAAAGATTTGGATATTTCTTTATAACCTAACCCTGACTTGTACTTCTCAACAACATTGTCCCTTGTTTGGAGAGTTCTTTGGTCTTTCTGGCAGTGTTTGGTTAGTGGTGCCTCTTGCTTAGGTGTTGCAGCCTCTGGGGCCTTTTAAAAAGGTGTGTATTTGTAATGACAGATCATGTGAAACTTAGATTGCACAGAGGTGGACATAATTTCACTAATTATGTAACTTCTGAAGGTAATTGGAGCTTTTTATAGGCTTCATAACAAAGGGTGTGAATACATATGCATATGCCAATTATCAGTTTTTTATTTCTGAAAAAATTGTTTATATTTTTCTAATTTTACTTTACCAACTTAAAAGACTATTGTGTTCTGATCCATCACATATAATTCAGATAAAAAAAAAAAAACATTAAACTAAAGGCTGTAATGTAACAAAATAGGTAAAAAGCCAATGGGGGGGGGGGGGGGGGGGGATACTTTTGCACTTTTGCAAGGCACTGTAGTATATCTCGAAGATAAATGTCTCTTTTTTCTATACTTAGTACATAGTATTTTTATGCATTTCTTTGTTAACCACTTCAATACCCGGCCATAGTCATATGACGGCCACAGATGGGATCTCCCATCCTGGGTGGACATCATATGACGGCCTTGGTATTGCGCCGCTCCTGCAGGCCCCCGGAGGCCTGCATCGCGGCGATCGTGGATGAGCTGTGTCCCTCGGACACAGCCCATCCCTGATCTGTGGGATTTTCCTCCCCAACGACCCCCCCGATACATGTGACCGGCCGTGTCCAATCACAGCCGGTCACATGTACTGTGCCGTTATAGGGCTCGTGCACGCGCCTAGGGCGCGTGCAGAGCGCCGATCAGGGATGCGGCTTGTCACCCTGACACAGCCCAACCCCGATCACAGTAAAGAGCCAATGAAATTGGCTCTTTACCACCTGACCGGCTGTGTCCAATCACAGCTGGTCACAGAATGTAAACACGATATAAAGAGTAAACCGCGCTATTCAAACAAGATAAAAAATATAAATAAATTCCCTACAAGCAGCAACCCTAATCGTAATACTCCGATAACAGACTAAATAGGTGAAAAAAGTGAGCTGCGCTAAAAAAAACTCTGAACAGAAAAAATTTATCTAATCACAAAGATTCATCAATAATCACAAGAAAAAAATATTAGTGACAAAAAGGGATACAAATAATTGAATTATATCAGTGAATAATATCTTTTCACCATATAAGTGACAAAAAAAATTGTTTTTAAATCAGTGCCCATAATATGATTAGCATAAATTGCATACCCCTTATATATAAATCACATAAATTATCAGTATTGAAGAAAATAAACCGACACACCCCCAAATTAGTTGTAATGAATGAACAGAAAAAAGCAACAAAAAAGAGTATTGAATTAAAGAAAAAAAGAAAAAATCCCAGAAAAAATGTCCAAAGAGCAGTGTTGATTCTTCCAAAGTGAAAATATGGAGTTAACACCCACAGTCTTCTGTGTTAAAGAAAATCCAAACAATCCTCCATCGGTGAGAAGAGGGGCCGCTTACCAAAATTATAGATCTCAGTGTCAATGAGATCAACCGGGCAAAAGCACAGAAGTTCTGGATGAACCATCACAGGAGCCACACAGCCTTTATCTCTGATACGAAGCCTCCAGACAAGGAACGAGGGTATCGTGGATCATATAAAAAATCAGAAAGGCACTCGCATAGCGTAAAACCTCTTAGTTTAATGGAATTTAAAAATAAACAGTATTGCACTCACATGTACATAGAAGAATACGATCGTATAATGAGAAAAACTAGCCGGCCGGGACTCGTATGCCGCCCGCACTTCCTAGCTGGGCGTAGAACGCGGAGACGTCAGAACCGCCTATATACCAAATCACAAACAAAGAGCCTCGGTCTGAGCTCCATACCGTCTCCCAGTCCACCATATTGAATGAGGGAAAAAGGACAAAAAATACCCTTATTGTCTCCTAATCTGCCATATTACATGAGGGAAGGAGGATAGAGATTGCCCTGCTACCACACAAAACCAGACCTCTGCCAATAACCAACAGGATTACCTGGGAGCCACAAGTTAAAACTGTGGATCATATAAATCTACAATGTATATAAAAAACATGCTAAAAATAAGTCATCTCTCATCAAAGAGAATCCTTTCTTCCCCTTCCCCTTTCTATTGGTCAAATATATTAAAGACCCATACATATACATATGTCCAAAGGGGAAAAAAGGGGAAAAAAACCTTCCCTTAAAAAATTTCTTTTTAATTAATAAAAATTATATTTATTAAAATAATATATAAAAATAATACATAAAAAATTAGATGTGAATCAACACAGGCAAGACAATCCAAATAGATAAGCAAAGGGGCTTATACTGCAAAAAAAAATTGTCTTTTTTATATCTAAATATTACCAGTTGTATATACAAACATTACCAGTTGTATATACAAAAGATGCCACCATCATAGAGAAAGTATGTAATAATAACCCCGGGTAAAAATCAACATACCGTATATACTCGAGTATAGGCCGACCCGAATATAAGCCGAGGCCCCCAATTTACCCCAAAAAAACTGGGAAACTTATTGACTCGTGTATAAGCCGAGGGTGAGATATGCCTGTCCATCCCTGTGTGTCCGTCCATCCCTGTGTGTCCGTCCATCCCTGTGTGTGTGTCCATCCATCCCTGTGTGTGTGTCCATCCATGCCTGTGTGTGTGTCCATCCATGCCTGTGTGTGTGTCCATCCATGCCTGTGTGTGTGTCCATCCATGCCTGTGTGTGTGTCCATCCATGCCTGTGTGTGTGTCCATCCATCCCTGTGTGTGTGTCCGTGCAGCCTTGTGTGTCCAGCCTACCTGTGTCCCGAGCCTCCGTCCCGTCCCGAGCCTCCGTCCCCTCCCGAGCCTCCGTCCTTCTGCCATGCCAGGATCGCCGCTCTTCGTCTGCGCCTCGGCGGCCATTCCACTGTTCAAAATCCGCGCCTCCGTCTGTGATAGGCGGAACACTCAATTTCCCAGCAGTCTGTGTTCCGCCTATCACGGACATCCTCTCATCCTCGTCCGTAGTATGAGGATGAGCGGACGTCCGTGATAGGCGGACCACTGACTGCTGGGAAATTGAGTCTTCCGCCTATCACAGACGGAGGCGCGGCTTTTGAATAGTAGAATGGCCGCCGTCTGTCTGCTCGACACGCTGATCGGGCAGGCAGACGGCGATGACTCGAGTATAAGCCGAGGGGGGCACTTTCAGCCTCAAAAAAGAGGCTGAAAATCTCGGCTTATACTCGAGTATATACGGTAGGTGGAAACAAAAATCGTTTAGCAAACACTCATGGAACTCACACCAAGTTTACAATAAAAGGAGAAAAAAAGCCTAAAATATACAAAACTGTTCAAACCAGTTATATGTTATATATCATGCATTGTCAATAAACGCATTTACGTCCACTTCAATGTTAAGGCCATGAGGGGTATAGCTCTTTAGTTTGTGTATCCACATCATTTCAAGCTTTGAGATGCTTCTCACCAAATGGGTTTCCCTCCAATGGGGGTTGAACTTATCAATCCCCAAAAAAATTGTGTTGGTAGGGTCCCTATTGTGCACCAAGAGGTAATGTTTGGAGACCGAATGTTGAGTATACCCCCTATGGATATTCCCAATGTGTTCATTCAGACGCACATGTAGAGCACGTTTGGTCCGTCCTACATACTGGAGGCCACAAGGGCACTCCAGCAGGTAGACCACCGCCTCGGAGCAACAAGTAATGAAAGGCTCTATAATGAAGGATTTAGAAGTAACGGTAGATCTAAAAGTGGTACTTCTAGATCTACAACCATTTATGTTACACACAGGGCACTTCCTACATTGGTAATACCCGGTGAGGTTTGAGAAAAAATGCGGGCGGTTAGTGGGTGGGTCCAAAGCGTTGGGAGCCACCCTATCCCTCAAAGATGTCACACCTCTATATACTACTTGAGGTCTATCAGGCAAAAAGGTTCCCAATATTGAGTCATTCCTAAGTATGTGCCAATGTTTTTTGAGTGTATGCTTGATCCTAGTGTGTTGACATGAGTAATTGGTAATGAAGAGGTGACGAAAGTTATTTTGATGGACCCCTTCCCGTTCCTTTAATAACTGAGATCTCTCAATATGACTGATCTCATCTACCAAAAGTGTCAGAGAATCGGACGGGTAACCTTTATCTATAAACCTCTGAGTAAGAACATGGGCCTGTTGAATAAAAACATCATGTTCTGTACAATTACGTCTTAACCTTAAAAGTTGGCTTCTAGGTACTGATTTAAGCCAAGCTGAATGATGGCAACTAGAGGTAGGTATAAAGGAATTTCTATTGGTAGCTTTAAAGAAGGTTGATGTGATGAAACGCTCTCCCCTAATAGCAATGGTAAGATCTAAGAAATGAATCTTAGTAGGACTAGCTTCATAGGTCAGGTGTATACCTCTGGTGTTAGAGTTAAGCTCACTCATAAACAGGGAAAGATCTGATTCACTACCATCCCATAGGAGGAGGATGTCGTCTATATATCTAGCCCAGAAGGTCAGCTGCGACCTAACCTGGGCATAGACAACATCCTCCTCCCATTTCGCCATAAAAAGGTTCGCCAAACTGGGGGCATATTTCGCCCCCATGGCTACCCCCTTAATTTGGCGAAAAAAATCACCTCCAAACCAAAAAAAATTGTGTGTGGCCACATACTCTAGGAGTCTCATGATAAAATCAATCTGTTCCGGAGGGAGATCAGAGAACCTCTCCAGAGAGTCTGAGACGGCTTCTAAACTCATATTTTGGGGTATACTTGTATACAGTGACGCAACATCTGCGGTTACCAGCAGGGTCCCTTGTTTGGGACGATGTCCCTCAAGGAGATTGATTATGTGTCTCGTGTCTTTAATAAATGATGGCATTCGGCGTACTAAGGGTTGTAGAAAGAAGTCTATATACCTGCCCACCCGGGAAGTAATAGAATCAATCCCACTGATGAATCTTTGTGATTAGATAAATTTTTTCTGTTTAGAGTTTTTTTTAGCGCAGCTCACTTTTTTCACCTACAGAATGTAAACAAACCGCGGTAACGAGATGTTACCGGGTTCTCCTCCTCACACACTGATCGTGTGTGAGAAGGAGATTGCGGTAACATCTCGTTACTGCTCAGTAGGGATGAGCTTCGTGTTCGAGTCGAACATAGGTTCGACTCGAACATCGGCTGTTCGCCCGTTCAGCAAATTCCGAACGTTATGGGCCATTCGCGCCAAATTCGTGTGGCGCTTACGGCCCACAATGCACTGCGATGGCGCAGTGCATTGCTGGCTCATGATTGGCTAAGCATGCACTGTGACCCCGCATGCTTGGCCAATCACAGCGCCGGCAGCGAGGAGAGCCATGATTGGCCACAGGCAGGATGCCTGTGGCCAATCATAGCTCAGGCTGTGTAGTACACGCCCCACACTATATAAGGCCGCCAGCGTGGCGGCTTTGTGTAGTGTGTTGGCGTCTGTAGCAGTTAGTGGGTGTTCTGTGTACCTTCAACACAGTATACACCAATCGTTATCGGACGATTTTTCGTTCTTGCTCTTCTGTAGTGGTTGTTGTCTGCGTGCCCTATATAGCTAGCTATATTTCTCTTTTTTAATAGAGCTTGCAGTCAGTGTTAGGAGATTGTGCGTGCTGTCTGCGTGCTCTGAACCCAGTATACACCGCTATATCTACCTATATAGCTAACTATCTTGCTTGTTTTAAACAGAGCTTGCAGTCAGTGTTAGGAGATTGTGCGTGCGATCTGCGTGCTCTGAACCCAGTATACACCGCTATATCCACCTATATAGCTAACTATCTTGCTCTTTTTAAATAGAGCTTGCAGTCAGGGTTAGGAGATTGTGCGTGCTGTCTGCGTGCTCTGAACCCAGTATACACCGCTATATCCACCTATATAGCTAACTATCTTGCTTGTTTTAAATAGAGCTTGCAGTCAGTGTTAGGAGATTGTGTGTGCGGTCTGCGTGCTCTGAACCCAGTATACACCGCTATATACACCTATATAGCCAACTATCTTGCTCGTTTTAAATAGAGCTTACAGTCAGTGTTAGGAGATTGTGCGTGCTGTCTGCGTGCTCTGAACCCAGTATACACCGCTATATCCACCTATATAGCTAACTATCTTGCTCGTTTTAAATAGAGCTTGCAGTCAGTGTTAGGAGATTGTGCATGCTGTCTGCGTGCTCTGAACCCAGTATACACCGCTATATCCACCTATATAGCTAACTATCTTGCTCGTTTTAAATAGAGCTTGCAGTCAGCGGTAGGAGATTTTGCGTGCTGTCTGCGTGCTCTGAACCCAGTATACACTGCTATATCCACCTATATAGCTAACTATCTTGCTCATTTTAAATAGAGCTTTCAGTCAGCGGTAGGAGCTTGTGCGTGCTGGCTGCGTGCTCTGAGCTCTGAGGACTTCCAGAGAGGTGGAGGAGGACAGGGAGCTGATGGCGTCGGTCAGCCCAGGCCAGGTGCCTGTTCCTCGGCCTGAGGAAAAGCGTGGAGCCCTGAAGCTCCTGGAGTTCGTTGAGGAGGAGAGGCTGTACTTGGAAAGCCAGCTTGACTTGGTTGACTGGTCCCTGAGACAGCCAGGAGAAGACGTGGAGAAATCTGCGGAGAGGAAAAGAAAAGCCCAGAGCTTAATGGTAAAGGCTTCTCGCTGTTACTGCGAAAAAATGAAAGTTTTGGCCGAGCTGAGGAATAGACGCGACAGATCAGGTATCAAGAAGAGAACAGAATTCAAGCCTGTCATAGATGGACTGAAAGAGCAGTGTAACATGCTTGGTGAGCTTTTATCAAATCTAATTGACAGTGCCTCAAGCGAAAAGGACTTTCTGTTGAGAATAGATAAAGTTATGAGAGTGGCGTGCGATGAGGGCTCTCAAGCGGTAAGACGCCGCAACCAGCGTCTATCACAGGCGGCGGAGCCCATGAGAGAGGCGGAGGAACCCACAAGTGAGAGTGCACAGACAGATGGAGGAGAAAAGCAGAAGGTTGTGTCCCCGGAAAAGATAAGGACCAAGGCAAAGACAGAAGGTGACATGAGAGACTCTATCCCAGTGACTAAGGGCTTAGGTAGCGCTACAGTGGGTCCCGGCAAGCCTAGTGGTTCTCAGCCTGTTGCCAGGGCTGCAGACCCGGTGGTAGCTGTGGACGCCAGTGGTGCAGTGCCAAGCCAAGGTCAGAGAGGAAAGCAGAGTTTAGTGGTACAGCTGGAAAGACTGATGGAGACTAAAAAAGCCACGGACTTACCTTGTAAATCCCCAGTGAACCCAGCCGGTGTTTGCGGGCAGGGCATGCCGTCAGCTGAGTTGTCGGCTGCCACTGCTGCAACCCGGTCACAGGGTAAGGGGAAGGAGCTCCAGGGTAAGGGTGGACAAAAGACTCAGGTCAGCCTGGCTACCTCTGTAGTAAACACAGCGGTGTCCAGTAGTGAAGTAATGGCGGGACAGCATGGAGGGACGCCGTCTTCCCATGCTGACACTAAGAATCGTTTGGCGGGAGAATTTGGCGGGGTTTCTGTAAGGAGGAAAGCTGCGGTCGCGCCGGAAGTGACGCCAGGGCCGGAAGCGGAAGTTGGCCGTGTGAAGAACGTCCGGTCGGCAGCTTCCGGTATAGCATCCGAACGGGAGAACGTTCGTTCGGCATCCGACCGGGAGGAAGCCCGCGTGAAGAACGTTCGTTCGGCAGCTTCCGTATCCGAACGGGAGGAAAATGAGTTTATGGAAATCTCGGACAATCTACCCCCTAGACAAGTGTCAGCATGGGGTGATTGTCCCATGGGGGATGTGGATGAGGCTGATGATCCAGCATTGGTGTTTATTAAAGGCTTGGAAGGGTCACAAAATGTACAAGTGGACTCGTGTGGGGCTCATGAGACTGCAGAGGAGTCGGATGGCCTGGATGCCCTTCTCCGTGACCAATCGCTAAGTGGTCTGGCGGAGGGTCTCCCGGAGGTCCAGCAAGGGGGTATGGAGTTGGAGGAAGGTATTCGGGGCTTGGAAGCTGGGGTGGCTCATCCGGATCCTAAAGAAGGGGTTTCTGCCCCAGGATCTGTTTTGAGGGGTTCACCGGAGGCCAGGCTCCTGAATGCCTTGGGAGAAAGGCGTTCTTACGCAAATGTCGCAGGGGCGAATGTGTCTCTGGGCCACCTGTATGACCAGTTTGGGGCTGGTAATTTCCGTGCTCCCCCGGCTGGTCAACCTTCTGGGGCCAGTTCGTGGTCTCGGGGTGCGGGTGGCCCGGAGCGCAAGCGCCGTAATGTTGTACAGTTAAGGTGGGAGGGGGAAGGTCAGTGCCCTAGTAGGGGCCAGGTGGTTGACATGATTTTATCACTGGGAATTAAAGTTTGTGAAATTTTTGCGGTCATCCACCCTGCAGGGTCGCATGATTTTGATTTGAGTTTCACAAACCTAGTGGTGATGGAGATTTTTATCACCTCTTTTGGGTTGATCAAGGGGACTGATCCCTGGAAGGGTTTCAGGATCATCCCCTTGAGTCGGCAAGAAGATGTGAAAGCCCTCACTATTCTGGTGAGGAACGAAAGTCTGCCCCCGGAGGACATCTCAACTTGGCTGAGTAGGCACGGCCAATTGCAGTGTCCCCTAAATAAGTGCCTGGATGAGCGGGGAGTTTGGACCGGGGCTTGGAACACCAGGATTCGGTTACGGAGAGCCGGTAATACGGTGGCACATGTTCCCGGTAGTGCATTTATCGGGAGGGACCGAATCCTGGTGTTCTATCCAGGACAACCCCGGAGATGTTTTAAGTGTGGGTGTCCAACCCACCTAAGCGCAGATTGCACAGTTGTTAGGTGCATAAAGTGCAACAAATTTGGCCACTCAAGCGATGCATGTGGCCTTATCTGTTGTAATCTGTGTGGCCAAATGGGTCACCCATTTAGCAGGTGCCCTAAGGCCTACAGAGGTGATGTTCCACCTGGTGGTCAACCCAGGGGGGAGGGACCTCCCCCTGGGCCCACAGGGGGAAGTGCTCAGGATAATCAAAATGTGGTGGGGAAAACCAAGGAAGCACCCCCTAGGGGAACTGATGCTGAGGTGACCCCCGATGCTAGCAAAGTACCCAGGGGTCAAGGCCCGTCTGTTAGCGAAACCCCAATGGAAGGTGTAGTCGGTCCCACTAATGAAGGTCCCTTAGGGAAGAGTCTTCCTGCTACTTCTCCTCGTGCTGGGGGTGCTCCATGTAGCAGAGCGTCTCGTCGTGGGCTAAGCCCGGCGGAGGAGAAAAGAGGGAGAGTGGTGAGGAGGAGGTCAGCAAGGAGGAAACCGGCACGGGTAAGCTCCTCGCGGAGTAGGAGTCCTCTCAGATCCCCCAGTCCGGTTCCTTCCTCTCCATGTCGCCTTTCGGGTAAAGGAGTTGAGTCTTCGGCCTCCTCGGTGTCTGGAGACGAACATGGATACAGTAAAATAGTGAGTAGGTCTGTTGAAACGGCTCAAGGGAAAGTAGCGCAAGAAGTCCCGAGGGATGGTGGTGGTCCTGATCCTAATAGTGGTGGTAAAGTTCTTGTTAGGAAGAAAAAGAAAAAGAAAGAACGTTATGAGTGGGACAAGGTTCTTGACAGGATGTCAGATGACCAAGTGCGTGATTTGGTTATGTCCCCCCTGTGTAGGCAAAGTGTTGCTAAATAATTAAGTTGTAGTATTGTTTAGGTTTGTTTGTAAAGTGATTTGTAAAGTTTGTTTGTAATGTGTTATATTGGTAGCAGTCATTATCAATAAAAAATATCCACCTATATAGCTAACTATCTTGCTCGTTTTAAATAGAGCTTGCAGTCAGCGGTAGGAGATTTTGCGTGCTGTCTGCGTGCTCTGAACCCAGTATACACTGCTATATCCACCTATATAGCTAACTATCTTGCTCATTTTAAATAGAGCTTGCAGTCAGTGGTAGGAGATTGTGCGCGCTGTCTGCGTGCTCTGAACCCAGTATACACCGCTATATCCACCCAGGGCCGGCTCTACCACTAGGCGGACTAGGCAACCGCCTAAGGCGCACTGCCGCCTAGGGCGCCCGACCGCTGGTTATTTTATTCCTGACTGCACACTGTCCTTGCTGCAACTACTACGTTAGTGCCATGTCAAGCAGCAGCACCATCTTCCCTCCCCCTCGCCCCGCTCTGGCTTTGCAGTAATCCTCCTCTCTTCTGGTATCACCTCGCTCACGCAGTGAGCCAGTACCGATCATGTGTCCAATCACTGTTCAGACAGTAACCTACAGGGCACCGCACCGCCTCTCAGTGTCTCAGGCAGAAGCTGCCCCCCTCCTCCCTTCCGCTCTCTGTCAGACTCAGTCCTTCGCTCTGTAACATTATCCTCATGATGATGATGATGACACACACCAGCTGCCGCCCCCCCACTTCAGTCCGATGGTCTGTGAAATAGTTATGCCACACAGACAGGCACAGCAACAGCCGCTCCCCCTCCCGCCCCCCCCTCCCCCCCCCTGTCAGTCCAACGGTCTGTGACATTAGCTATGAGTCTGACACACAGGCACAGTAGCAGCCGCTCCGCCCCTCCGCTCTCTGTCAGTCCTCTGTGAAATGACACATGCCATTTGATAGCACGGAGCCCCTGGCCCTGCCCCCACACTCTCCTGGAACGAAGGATGGATCATGGAGGATGGATGCAGCATGCATGCATCATCATGGGATACAGCATGACGGCGTCAGCGTGGCGCCTGACGGCCGCTCTGTGGGCTTGGGGTCAGGTGCGTGCGTGCAAGCAGCCTGGAACAGGAAGAGAAGAGGCACCACACGAGGCAGGTACACAGGCTGGCAAATACAGTAGAGTTGGTGCCAGCAACAGGTGTTACTGGTGTGACCGTGAGGTAAGTAAAAAACTGTTGCTTTCTCTCTGTTACGCCCCTTTCACACTGGGGCGTTTTTCAGGCGCTAGAGCGCTAAAAATAGCGCCTGTGTAGCGCCTGAAAAAAAGGCCCCTTTCACTCCAGTGTGAAAGCCGGAGGGCTTTCACACTGGAGCAGTGCGCTGGCAGGATGGTGAAAAAAGTCCTGCTAGCCGCATCTTTGGAGCGGTGAAGGAGCGGTGTATTCACCGCTCCTAAAATGCTCCTACCCATCTAAATCAATGTGGCAGCGCGGCTATACCACTGGCAAAGCGCCACTGCAGCAGCGCTTTGCGGGCGGTTTTATCCCTTTTTCGGCCTCTAGCGGGGGTTAAAA
The DNA here is from genome assembly GCF_037356315.1 of Lithobates pipiens. Lineage (NCBI taxonomy): Eukaryota > Metazoa > Chordata > Amphibia > Anura > Ranidae > Lithobates > Lithobates pipiens. The sequence continues at coordinate 110,391,511 of NW_027507789.1, forward strand.
CTGCCCCGCTAGCGGCCGCATACCGCCGCTAAAACGACAGTAAAGCTCCGCTAAAAATAGCGGCGCTTTGCTGCTGAAGCCCGCACCACCCCAGTGTGAAAGGGGCCTTAATGTGAATGACATTATGTAAATGTGATGACCATGAAATGTAATTTTAAAATGTGAGTGTATATATATATCTATTATATTGACTGTTGACTGATCTGCCAAATGTCCCCCCAAGTCTGTAATTTATGCACGCTGGTTAAGTGGCATTGATGGGCTCTGGTGAGGCGGAATTGTTGAGCGCTGGTGAAGCGGTATTCATGGGTATTGGTGGGCGCTGGTGAGGCGGCATTGTTGAGCGCTGGTGAAGAGGTATTGATGGGCGCTGGTGAGGAGGTATTGATGGGCGCTGGTGAGGAGGTATTGATGGGCACTGGTGAGGAGGTATTGATGGGCACTGGTGAGGAGGTATTGATGGGCGCTGGTGAGGCGGTATTGATGGGCGCTAGTGAAGCGATATTGATGGGCGCTGGTGAAGCGGTATTGATGGGGAAAATGTTTACAAATAAAAATCTACTATTTTATGGTTTATCATTTAGAATTATTTGATACAAAAGCTGGTTTGGGGCAAAACGGTAACATTTCCACAATTAGCTGGTCTAGCCATGCTTGCTTGCAAGATAGTAGCGGTCATTAAAAAGGTGGGGTGTACATGGGAAGGGCAAAAGGGGGTGGAGTCAGGGGTGGAGCCAATGGGGGGTGGCAAAATGAGGTTTCGCCTAGGGTGTCAAAAATCCTTGCACCAGCCCTGTATCCACCTATATAGCTAACTATCTTGCTCGTTTTAAATAGAGCTTGCAGTCAGCGGTAGGAGATTTTGCGTGCTGTCTGCGTGCTCTGAACCCAGTATACACCGCTATATCCACCTATATAGCTAACTATCTTGCTCGTTTTAAATAGAGCTTGCAGTCAGTGTTAGGAGATTGTGCGTGCTGTCTGCGTGCTCTGAACCCAGTATACACCGCTATATCCACCTATATAGCTAACTATCTTGCTCGTTTTAAATAGAGCTTGCAGTCAGTGTTAGGAGATTGTGCGTGCTGTCTGCGTGCTCTGAACCCAGTATACACTGCTATATCCACCTATATAGCTAACTATCTTGCTCATTTTAAATAGAGCTTGCAGTCAGTGGTAGGAGATTGTGTGTGCTGTCTGCGTGCTCTGAACCCAGTATACACCGCTATATCCACCTATATAGCTAACTATCTTGCTCGTTTTAAATAGAGCTTGCAGTCAGTGTTAGGAGATTGTGCGTGCTGTCTGCGTGCTCTGAACCCAGTATACACCGCTATATCCACCTATATAGCTAACTATCTTGCTCGTTTTAAATAGAGCTTGCAGTTAGTGTTAGGAGATTGTGCGTGCTGTCTGCGTGCTCTGAACCCAGTATACACCGCTATATCCACCTACATAGCTCTTCTCTATTTGAGCCATCTGCCATCTGCAGGAGTTAGTGGAAGTTGTGTGTGCCTCCAGCACAATATACACTACCCAATTGCTGGTTTTCCCAACTCCCTTCAGGCCATTACCATGTCTGGAAGGCCAGCAAGGAGAGGCAGACAGGCGCGAGCCGATAAAAGAGGGCAAGCAGGCTCTGTGTCTAGAGACAACAGTGCTGGTCGTGGACGCTGTGCATTGTCATCATCAGCACGTGGCCATGGGACACGCTTGTCCTTCTTTTCGGCAGCTGGACATGTTGAGCCGCAACATGCCAACGACTTGGTAGAGTGGATGACCAAGCCCTCTTCATCCTCCTCATCGTCTCTCACCCAGGCTCAGGGTACTAGTAAAGCAGCTGCCAACGCATCGTCTTCCCTCCTCTCAATGTCATCATCAGTGACTCCTTCTCTAGACCCACCACGTCCTCCTGAGGAGTCTCCTGAACTCTTTGAGCACAGTGTTGGGTACATGCTCCAGGAGGATGCCCAGTGTTTTGTAGGCTCTGATGATGATACTCAGCTAGAGGAAGGCAGTAGCGTGAATGCACAGAGAGGGGATGCTCAAGAAGGACAGCAATCTGGCAGTCATGTTCCACAAGCTGCAGCATACTGCCAGGTTTGCTCCAGCGATGAAGATGTAGGGGATGA